>NC_083223.1:243520056-244211723 GCF_032191835.1 Heteronotia binoei
GAGGAAGAGGGTGGAGGTCACGTGAACTAATCTATGAGTTGGATCTAGACTAAATCTTCTAATAGTAGAATGGCTATCCTTGCCTCCCCCCGCCCCCACTGCAGCCTGCTGCCTCCATGCTGCTCCTGGAAGACAGGGGACCCTAACAAATTACATGAGCAGCGTCTGACACAATAAAGGGGAATCTGCAGAAATTGCCAATTTAGTCTGGATCCAATTGACTGATTGCAAAGATATAGTCACATCACATAATATCATGGCTTGCTGCTCTATTTGCAGAATGCTGTGGATTTAGTAATGCTAAGTAAACTCAGACAGCATAGTCCATGCCAAGATATATGGCAAAAGTTTCAAGATTTGGCATCTTGTCCCAAGACCAGCAGATTAGAAAGGTTGAAAGTTACCTTTGTAAATTCAATTTTCCTGGCTTCCTTAAGGCTTTGTTTACCCTTCTATTTGAGACCTGGGAGATTGCGGACTGTAAATAGACTGCATCTGAGTACAGAAGGTGATGAAGGATGCTTTCCATGTTCTTTTTTTACTGTCCCATCTATGAACTTACTAGGAAGGAAGGTCTCTTTCTTGCTGTTTATTGTTATTAACTCAAAGGGTTAATACAGAAATAGGATCAAAATCTGGATGTCATAAAACTGATTCCTTGACAGACGTTTCAAAGAACTCTGATTAAAGAGCTCAACAGATGTTGCCAGTCCTTGGAAATACTTCTACTGTGGTAAAGCTGTTACCTGATAAGGCTTTTACCATTAATTTGTACTGTTTTTAAGCCACAACAGGATTCTGAAAAATCTTCTCTATGTGAAAATTACTAACAGATTTTAATTGACACCCACCAAGTAATCAAGAATTAAACATTGTTAGGACTTGGGCATGGTTTGGCCTAAGTATGCATACATCAGAAGGCCACTTGGGATCTCTTGCAAATGCATCACCAGATGGAAATGTGGCTGATTCTATCAACATATGAAGCACCCCAGCTAGACTCAAAGAAACCAGGAGAACTGGCAACACTGCCTCGTTGCAACATCTGTTTTTCCAGTCCCACTTTTGCTGATAATAATGCTGGGTTGTCAATGGTCACATGTTCTACAAAGTTGCATACTGACTGGCAGATGGTCTTTCCAGGTTGAAGGGGAGGGGAAACACATGTCTAGTTCTGAACTGCAAGATCCAAAATTTACTTGCCATTATTTTTTTTTAAACCCACACTTTTTACCAGTCTGCCCCTCTTCCTTAGATGTCACAGGGCAGCCTGAGTTACTCTGAAACTAGTCACTTAGAAGGAATTCTACTTGCCATGGAGAAGTGCCAGAAGATGCTGTTTTGGCACTTATCTTGCATCATGAAGAACACTGGAGTTGCCAAAATGAATGCGTGAACCATAAGACCAGATAACATCGGAGATCTGGCCATCTTCAGTCAATTTCAGTCATTGCTGGCCAGCCTTTGGGATGGTTTTTTTGGACCAAGGCATCCCCAAAGGCTCACAAGCCCCATTAATACTTTTATTACAAGTTCAGCATTTGCAGGAGAAACACAGTGCCATGATTCCCAAGGCAACCATTCCAGCTGTCCCTGAGTACCTTTGTTCAGGGCTCAGGAGACTTTTACTGACCTGTGCACCATCTGCTTCCGTTTTCAAAAGGTCAGAGGAAGAAAGTTGGTTGCAGTAGAGGCCTGCAGGTCTGAGAGCTGGATCATTTACCTGAAAAGGGCCAACATGGAAAATTCAGAGATCATTTAGCAGCCTTTCACCTCACCTCTACACTCTTTCAGCAGTGGTACAAGCAGAAGAGTGAGAACGAAGAAATGAAATGAAGGAATCTCAAGACTAGCTTTGCTATATGAGAGAAGTTTTCAGAGGGAAGATGTTTTCAGAGACTGCTGTTGGCAGTATGGCCATCTATCCCCATCACATCGAAGGGATTGTGATCCTACACTGCTAAATACCAGGACCTGACTTCTGTGAACAACACCTCCAGAACTGTAATTCAGAAACATTTATCGCATTTCAATACCACCAACTTAAACTGATTTAATAGTTGTTGTTGTCTCCAAGGAGTCCTGAGAGCTCCTGGTTGTGAGGGGAGACAAGGATTCTTCATGGGATTGCTGAATGTTTCATAACACCCTTACCAAACTACAAATTCTTTTCTTTTTTTTCTTTTTTTTTTGGGGGGGGGGGGTGTCATAATTTTGTTGGGCCTGTAAGACAGAGCGATTCCACCGGGCCTTTGGTTGAGGCAGCGGGTGTCCTATTCCAGCTACTATTCCATCAGCTGGCCTCCCTTGTTGTGATATCATGCTTTACAGCCTTGTTCTGACATCATGCTTCACTATGGTGCTATCTTATTTATTATCACTATAATTTCTTTCTTGGGCCGGAAATTTCTTTGTTCTGCAAAATGTGCCCTTCCTGCCTGTGATGCACCTCATTTTGTTCTATTGTTCTTTTGGTTTGTTAATTTTATTGTATTTTTAAATTTAAATTGTAGGTTTTTATTGTTCAGTTTATGTTGTGATCTGCCCTGAGCCCCGTTATGGAAAAGGGCGGAATATAAGCCTACTAAATAAATAAATAAATACATAAAACCAATGCATCTGTAGCGCAGATAAGCCCCTAGCAATATTGGGAAAAGTGGTCCAGTCTTGAAGCCAGTGGAAGTAAATCTTTCCCTTTGAGCTTATTTCCTTTACAATTATCCTGTAAAAGCACCCTGAACTCCAGTACTGGATTTCTGAATGCATCCAAGGAGTGAATCAAAAGAGGCAATTTACAGTTTCCCAGAAAGACTTAAACCTATGTGGCTAAATGAAGCTGCCTTATGCAGAAGCAGACCACTTCTTCAACCAGTCCAGGACTGTCTGCTCTGGACTGGCGGCAGCTCTCACAGCTTTTATACACTGGAAGGTCCTTCCAAACACTCATTTCTTTAACGTTTTAATATCTGCGGCAGTACACAAAAATGTAAAGAGCATCTTAAATGGCAATTAATAAACTGGAAAGCCGAACACAATAAACAGGTTTCTTACCTGTAACTGATGATCTTCGAGTGGTCATCTGTGCAGTCACACACATGGGTTATCCGCCAGGACTGAACCCGACCTCGGAGAATTCAAAGCGATCTTGGAGCGTTAATTTTGGCGCACACTTCCTCTCGTCCCGGGGAGGAGGCATCCATTGCGCATGCCTAGACGAGACGGAGGCGCTTCACCCACCCAGTTTCTTCCCACTGCCGCATAGGTGGAAAATTTTTACTCAGGAACAAGAAACCAGCAGCGGGGAAGGATGGGCGGGCGTGTGTGGCTGCACAGATGACCACTCAAAGATCATCAGTTACAGGTAAGAAACCTGTTTATCTTCTTTGTGGTCTCTGTGCAGTCCCACACATGGGTGACTGGCAAGCTATTCTGTCCGGAGGCGGGTGCTGGATCTGTAACCAAAGGACCAGGTTAGTTATGGTTAAAGAAGCAATATCGTACTTACAGTGTAGGCGACTGGAGACATCAGTCGAAGATGGATCTTAGTACAGCCTGTCCGAAGGACATGTCACGCCGGGCACGGACGTCTAAGGTATAGTGCAAGGCAAATGTAGATGGAGATGACCAGACCGCAGCAGCACAGATGTCTTCCATCGAAACACCCCTACAGAAGGCTGTTAAGGTTGCAACGGCTCTAATAGAGTGAGCTCGTAAATGTTCAGGTATAGGCTGTTTTTGCCAGTCTATAGCATAATGTAATAACAGCCACAATCCATTTAGAAAATCTCTGCATTGAGATTTTAGTGCCTTGATTGTGGGTTGCGTATGCTATAAAGTCTAGTGTCCTTTCAAAACTGGCATGTCCTTTCGATGTAAAAGGCAAGGGCCCTACGTACCTCCAGGTTATGTAAAGTTCGTTTACCTGCATCGGTAGGGCGTTGGAAAAAGGCAGGTAAAGTCGAAGGTTTCCCCAGATGAAATGCTGAAACCACCTTTGGTAGAAAGGAGGGGGTCAGGGCATAGAATGACTCTGTCATGATGGAAAATGGTGTATGGCGGGTCTGCTCTAAAAGTGCAGATGTTGCTAGCTCTCCTGCCGGAAGTAAGTGCTACCAGTAAAGCTGTCTTCCAGGATAAGAGATGTAAAGGAATGGATGCCATGGGCTCAAAGGGTGGCTTCATTAGCTGGCTCAGTACAAGTGACAAGCTCCAGGTAGGATGAATCTGGCGGATTCTCTCTAGCGGATTTCTCCCACTAGTAGCATAGTGGGAGAAAACAGTGCAGCCTTCAATATGCGGATGAAATGCAGGGATGGCCGCTAAGTGGACTTTTAGAGAAGAGTACAAAAGTCCTGAGTTGGAGAGAGATAAGGTGTAGGTTAAGATCTGAGTGATAGTGGAGAGTTCAGGTTTGAAGTTATGTAGAACAGCATACGCTGAAAAACGTTTCCATTTCAAAGAATAAGGTTTTTTGGCGTTGAGGACGACATGCCGAACATCCGGAGGGAAATTCAGAAATTGATTTTCCAGGCAGTCAGTCGTAGAAGTGCCGGGTTGTGGTGTAAAATCTTGCCTTCTTGCTGTGAACTTGAGGAAGTCGGAGGAATGTGTTGTCTGAGAGGAGGAGAAGAGTGGTGAACCAAGGTTGACGAGGCCACCATGGTGTAATCAAGATGCAGTTGGTCTGATCTAACTTTATCTTTTGTAATACCCTCGTGATGAGAGGGATTGGTGGGAATAGGTAGTGTAGTGTCCCTAACCATTGCTGGAGGAAGGCATCCCCTGCCGACAGTGGGGATGGAGGGCCCCGAGTGTAAAAGCGCGGGCAATGTGCATTGTCTGGAGATGCAAATACATCTACTGTCGGAGTTCCGAAGGTCTGGAACACTGCGTGCAGGTAACAACGGTTGAGGGCCCATTTGTGGTCGTTGACTAGATGACGACTCAGTGTGTCTGCTTGGACGTTTTGGACTCCTGGTAGATGCACCGCTGTCAGGAAAATGCCGTGGGCGATACTCCAGTGCCATAAGGATAGGGCTCGTTTGCATAGTCAAACAGAGGCTGTGCCTCCCTGCCGATTGATGTAGAAGACAGTGGCTACATTGTTGGAGGTGACCTGAATGTGGTGGTTGTGAAGAGACGGGAGAAAGGATCTCAGGGCTCTGTGGACCGCCAGAAGCTCTAGACAATTGATGTGAAGGGCTCTCTCGTAATTGGTCCATTGTCCCTGAACTGTCAGCGCTCCCAAGTGGGCTCCCCATCCCCACTTGGAGGCATCGGTTGTGACAATCACAGAGGGTGGTGTTCGTACGAACGCATTCCTGCCAGGAGATGACGATCCACCTTCCACCATCTTAGAGATGGGATAATGTGAGATGGAACCGTAAGTAAGGTCATTTGGTGTTGCCGATGTGGATGGAATGTCCGAACAAACCACAGTTGAAGAGGGTGCATGTGAAGTCTTGCAAAATAGAGGACGGCGGTGGTGGCCGCCATAAGACCTAACATCCTTTGAAAGATGAGGGCTGTTTGGGAACGATGTGTTATTATCGTATTGGCTAAGGATTGGATATGCTGCACTCTGACTGCTGGAAGATAGGCCTTGTGATATATTGTTTACAGGCGCGCTCCTATAAATTGTATGTTCTGAGTGGGATTCAGGTTGGATTTTGCATGATTGACCTGAAGACCTAGTGCAGACAGGAGGGACAGAGTAGATGAAATGTCCTTCTGAAGTTGTTCCTTTGTTTGGGATACGTCCAGCCAATCGTCTATATAAGGGTAAATGGAGACCTGTTGTTGTCGGAGTACTGCTGCCACCACAGCCATACATTCCGTGAAGAATCTCAGTGCTGTAGAGAGACCGAAGGGGAGAGAGCGGAATTGATAGTGCTGATCTCTGACAGCAAACCTGAGGAATCTTCTGTTATGGTGACTGATGGTGAGATGGAAGTAGGCATCTTGTAGGTCTATTGACGCCATCCAGGCCTGCTCTGGAATCAGTGGTAGGAGAGATTGTAGAGTAACCATGCGGAATTTCTTGTAGCGGATATGAAGGTTGAGTTTTCGAAGATCCCGTATAGGGCGCAGCCCCCTGTCTCTCTTTGGGACTAGAAAATAACGGGAGTAGAATCCTGTGTGATGGAACTGTGGTGGAACTGGTTCTATATACTCCCTTGTCCAGCAGGGTGGCAATTTCTGATTGTAGAGGAGGAGAGGGGGGTGCAGGTATGAACCTGTGGAATTTTGGAGTCGAATCGAACTCTATGATGTAACCCCTGTGGATGATTGCCATGACCCATGAATCCGATGTTATGGATTCCCACATGGGGTAGAATGGTCATAGTCTGGTGGTGGCGTCTGGATGGTATTGTGGCTGGTTGAGAGGTAGAGGGAAGAAGTCAAAGAGACTGCTTTGGGGCCGGTGTTGACTTTTTTGAGGTTTGTGGACGTGCTCTCTGCTGAAACGGTTGTTTTGCCGGAGGAGCCTTACGTTTCCAGAATTCGGCTTGTCGGGGGGGGGGGGGGGGATAGAGAATGTTTGTAATACGATGGTTTCCAGGTTCTCTGCCGATTAGGCTGGGATTGTGGTTGAGTAACTCCCAATCTTTTGGCCCGTTTCCTACTGTCATCAAAAGTGGTCAAAATGTCATCTGGGGTGGCAATAAAGAGGCCCTGTCCATCAAAAGGCAAGTCCTCTATTTGAATTTGATGTCAGGCTGCAGTGACGAGGACTTAAGCCATGCATGCTGGAGTAGGGCAATTGATGAGGCCATAGTCCTAGATGAACATGCCACAGCATGACGCACTGTGTTAATTTGCTGCTTGCTGACCCTAGTAAGTTCCTGAAGGATGTGCGAAGCCTGCTTCTGTGCTGTATCCGGTAAGGAAGGAACCAAGGTGTTAAGTTGGGAGGTCAGGTTGAAAGCATATGCCGAAAAATAGGCCATATAATTGTGGATTTTTGTTGTGGCGGTGGTAAGAGAATAGATCTTTCTTCCTAGAGTATCCAATTTCTTGCCTTCCTTTTCAGGTGGGACTGGGTGTCTTGTTTGTTTTGATTTTGAGGACGAATGCACTATCATGGAATTTGGGGCCGGATGATTGAAAAGAAATTTAGATTCAGCAGCATGAATTTTGTAAAGGGATTCAACTCGTTTTGATGTGGGTAGCACTGAAGCGGGTTTGTCCCAAGCCTCTTTCAAGGTTTCCAGGTGAACTGGCAGCATCGGAAGAAAGGAGCCTGCTGGCAGGTCTGCGTGCACTAAATCGTGGACCATCCGAAACTCTAGGTGTGTCAGTAGTCAGCTGGATGTTAAGAGAATTTGCCATATTAGATAATAGATCCAGATAGGATTTGGAACCCTCTGAAAGTGAAAGGTCAGCAGGTTTGATAATGTCAGATGCCGGTGAAGGAGAAGCTGAGGCTGTGGAGTGGGATGAGTTGGATTGCTCAGCTTCGGACTCTTCCTGGGTTTTGATGGGTGTCTCAAGAGGCTTAGTAATTGCAGCAGTTTGTTTGGTCAGCAGAGGAGGCTGTTCCGGTTGTTTAGGAGAGACTGAATACATCGATGTCGATCTGGTTGGAGACAATGGCTTCGACGCCAAAGTGTAGTGTTTAGGGTGACAATAGGGACTTTCACGGTACCGAGGACGGTCTTCACAGTATGCCTGCTCTCGATGTGAAGGAGTTTCATGGTACCAAGGATGGTCATCCCGATATGCCTGATCCCGATGCGAGGGATGGTAAAATACCTCATGGTACTGAGAGTCTTCACGGTATCGAAGGTCTTCACGGAATCGATACCGATGGGAATCCGAGGATGGTGGAGATGGTGGCCTGGACCTCGATGGGCTATAATAATAATAGCGTTCCCTATGACGGCTTCGAGATTTCTCGGCTCAAACTCGAGTGGATGGTGTCGAGGGTTCTCTTAGGAGTGGAGATGCGGGTGTCGCTATCTGTTGTTTGGTAGGCGTCTGTCTGGTAGGCATCGAGACCTCCCGGAATGGGTGTGTGCCGAGAATGTTAGTGTGCTGACTTCTGATGGAATCTGGAGATTCGGTGTCGAGGATCTTTTCTGGTAAAGATCCATGAACTGAAGGGGACCGAGAATGAATGTGTACGACCTCGAGAGGTACGGTATCAATGGGCACTGAGACTTCCAATGGAGTTGGTGCTGTCTATACCGAGGTTGCGGTGTCGATAGTCGGGTGTGATGCAGAAGTCATTGTTGGAGACTTCGAATCCGAGAGTCTATGGCTTGTCTTAGACTTAGTTTTTTGTGATGTCGAAGTCGAAGGGTCTTTAGAAGTCGATTCTGTGCGATGTCTCTTCCTTGAATTGTCAGACTTCTTCGAATGTTTCCTGGGCTTAAGCTTGCTGGGAACCAAGGCCACGGAAGCTGCCGGTCAAGCCACTCCCTTTTGAGTAGATAGGGAAGATGGCGAGGTTTGGGATCCCGAAGTATGGGAATAGTAGGGCGCAGTGAGGACTCTAACAAGTGACTTCTGAGTCTAGCCGCACGGTTTTTTCTCACTCGCTTCCCAAACTGGCTGCAATGCAGGCAAGTGTCGGTACGATGAGCCTCACCCAGACAGAAAAGGCATAAAAAATGTCCGTCGGTAGATGGGATTTTTGAGGCGCACTCAACACACTTTTTAAAAGTGATTTTGTCTTTTCCTTCCATCTGCCCGGGAGAGGGGGGGCGGGGGGAAGGAGAGGGACGAAGGCCAAAGGAGAAGAGAGGGATAATAATATATATATTTTTTTACGATACCAGTGAGTTGAAGAAAGAGACGAACGGTGAGGAAATAGTACAGGAGAAGGATGAAGATCGCGATGAATAGAGGAGACTCAGCGAGGTAGGTTTATCCCAGGCGGCGGTAAAGAAAAAACTGGGTGGGTGAAGCGCCTCCCTCTTGTTTAGGCATGCGCAATGGATGCCTCCTCCCCAGGACGAGAGGAAGTGCGGGCCAAAATTAACGCTCCAAGATTGCTTTGAATTCTCCGAGGTCAGGTTCGATCCTGGCGGATAACCCATTTATGGGACTGCACAGAGACCATGAAGAAGATATTTAAATTCTTTACATTCTGTCACAGGAAATGCTAATACATTATAACTGGAAAGCTGAATTTTTTAAAAAACACCCTCCTAAAGCTTGGGTAGATAAAAACATCTCCTCCCGGAGCCTGGTGGATGGGAATTTGAAGGCCCTGGAGCATCAACAGAAAGCATCTCCTCTCTGGTATTTGTTCACCCGGCTGATGGTGATGAAGAAGATAACCTGCAGGCAAGTTCTCATGGGATGAGCAGCTTCTTCAGCCATCCTGATCCTTAACTGCAGGGCTACCTGGGTTCCCTGAATGTAGAGATGCCAGGGACTGGACCTTCAGTATGCAAAGGATACAGCCTGCATTATACCCTACCACTCAGCTACTATTCTTCTCCTGGAGCAACTCACAAGAGAGTTTGTAAAAGAAGATGAGCCAAAAAAAAAGGCCCAAACTTTTGATTTATACAAAACGTGATAGTAATCTCAGGGCCACACCAACATAATGCAGAAATTACAATTTATGGCACCGTTTTCACCTTTCAGTCTCCTCTTGTTAATTACTCTCACTGAAGTTGATATTGCCAAAGAATGAGGGAAAGAGGCACTTGGAATGTGCATGAGCATTCTTACATTCACACTGTAAGACTGCCATATGAAATCTGTCTTAAACATTACACTACGGGATATCCCTGAAAACTTCCAGTGTGGAAAATAAGTCTTCCTATCCCTCCCAGATTCTGGGAAAGAACTTTAGACTGAAACTTTAGGCAGAAGGCACGTGCGCATGCACGCGCACCCCACCCCCCAAGGCCTTTAACAACACATATTAAGCCTGTATACCTCTTGTTTTGTATTCTGCAATTAGATTTTTGACTGAAGGCCTAAGTCTGGAGATCAGATCAATACTGAACATTTATATAGAAATGGCAGGGGAAGGGGGTGATCTGGAGGGGAGAAGCACTCAACACTTCCAGCTGCCTGCTGCTTCTCCTCTTTCCAGAGTTGGGGCAGAGAAACACGTAGAAAGAATGGGACTTGTTGGAAGATTCCAGCACTCTAGCTCTACCCACCGCTTCTCTCCCCTCCAGGTACATCCCCTTTTTAGTTTTTCGGCAGAGATCATGGTTCCCAGCTTCAAGCCTACCATGGAACACCTAGGTTGGTTCCTATTTAGGACAGCATTGATTTAATACTGTTCTTCAACCTCTAGTCTTTCATTTGGTGCCAGTCAATTCTCAAGGCGAGCACCTTGGTACAATTATGAGGTCCATGCTCTTTGTGAGGGGGGAAAGCATCAACCTGCTGGGACCTGCTCAAATGAGTCTGCAGGAGAACAAGGAAGACATTGTTGGTTGCACTAACCTGCTCTGAGCAAAGCGGGTTCATGCCAGGCATCTGAAGTGAGCTCATTGGCATCTGTCCAGCCATTGGGTTCATATTCTGGACGTTGGCATTCCCTCCAGCCATGGAGACCGTGATGCTCATGTTGTTGTACATTCCCTGCTGGTTTGGTGGGGGCTGGGTTTGCCCAGCTTGACCAAACACACTATAGACAAAAGAGAGGGGGGGAGTTACAGATAGGGAACTGTGCCATGTAGAATACGGTCATATAAAGCCTGGTACAAGTCCCAGATTCCCATGACTGATTGGGACACATGCCCAGGGAGACTGGGGGCTAAAGTGACTGCTCACATGTGCTAGAGAGAAGAAAGTGGGAAGGAAGCCCCTTGACAACTGTCTTGACAGTCACCTTGACAAACACCGACTAAAAAAGGAAATTCTGCTTGAGTTAAGAAGAATGATTGTGTGAATTGCAATTCTGCCTTGAGGTTTTTGAATGGCAGTGCTTTGGCAAACCCAGGAGAGAAAATCTTAAGAGGTGCAGAATATGAACAGCTCAATTCATGACATTCAAGGAGAAGCTGAACAAACTGGGGGTGGTGAACTCTGGACATCTCTATAAGATGGGTATCAGCACTGGCGACCTCAGGGCCATAATTAGTCCGCCAAAGGGTGCCATTTGGGATGCTGGTTGTCACCTAAATGGCAGGAACACCTGGAGTGGCAGCTGTGGAGGGCGAAACCCTAGCCCACCGCCCCCCAACTGCCTCTGGAAAGTGACCTCCTGTAAAACCACTTTGTTGATTAACAGGGATCTAAAAAGGCATGGATCTGTTGCTGAAAAAGCTTTGCCAAGGTCTGGAACATGAAAATCAGGAGTGTCTCCACCTCAGATTGGTGCTTACTTGTTATTCCCCATGGTTCCTTGCTGCCAGGTCTTCATGTCCGGTGACTGGTACCCAGGCGTGGGTGGGGCTGGCTGGAGCATGGGGCTCTGAGAAGGAGGGAGCTGTGGTGACATCAGGGGGCTGCTGGGACTGAGTGATGGGGCAAAAGCAGCCTCACCTTGCTGACTCATTCCTGGGGGGAAAAGAGAGCAACAACCCTTAGCTTGGGCCTCTGGTACAACAGACTACTAGGCAATGACTTTGCTTTATCTTCAGGAGATTACAGCCAAGATTTGCTGGAAATCCTGCCCCGTTCTGGTGTTTCAGTGACTCTGAAACTCCATTTTTGACTGAGAAAACTAGTTATGCAACAAGCAGCCTTGGGCCTGACTGCCATCTGCAGAATTCCATGGCTGCATTTGTGCCAGGGGGCTCATCAGGGCTTAGCGCTGATTTTAAATCCCAGAGCTCCAGCCCGGAACAGTACAACTTAATTGCTAACAACTAATGAGAGAATAGAGTTGAAGGTGGTACAACAGAGGCTTCGGGTAATTCTTGACTCTCTATCACCTACTTGGTCCTTGTAACTGGAGATGCTGGGGATTGAACCTGGGACCTTCTGCATGCCAAACCCAGGCTCTTCCACTGAGCCACAACTACTCCCCAACCATCACTTCTTTCTTTCCACTGGAATATCTAGTCAAACAAATTCTGTGGGGTTTTTAACAACACCACAAAATCCCTGCAAGCCCTCTCTGATCAGAGATGTTAGTGGGGATGAGTGTAAACCCTGCAGGCAGTGATATCTGACGGAATGACTGGCAACCACTGAACAAACTCCTGTCCACCCCTGACCACCTTTGTACAGAGCACTGATGAAGCACAAAAGCTAAGAGGCTAGAACGAGAAAGGCCTCGGTCCAAAGCTCAGCTCTGCCAAAAGCTCACTTAGCGAAGCTACTGTCTTCTCAGACTTGACTCCTGGAATCAGCAGTTTTGAGATCCAGTGATGTATGGTTGTCAGCATGCTGGACTACAGTTGGGGAGATCTGAGTTCAAGTCTGCCAGCATGCTCAGGTGTCTGGGATAAGCGACTCTTTTTCAACTGAATTTACCTCAGAGTGTTGTAGCGAGGATAAAATGTTTACGGTCTCAAACTCCTTGCAGAAAGGGTGGAATAAAAAATGTGAGTAAGAAAACAAACACATCTCCCGGAGAGAACTATGAGTCTTATTTTCTGTCCCAGAGTTGGAGGGGAAGTCTTGAACAACCAAGCCAATAGTTCTAAGCCCACCATCTGTTTCCCTCAGCAAAATGTAAGACTACCCCTTAGCAGGGCCTGGCCCAAGACTCACCTGAGCCTGAGTACTGGAAGATGTTCTGCTGCATTTGAGGGTTCATCCCAGAGCCGAACTGTCCTCCGACGTTTCCCATCATCCCCCTGTTCACCATGTTGTTGCGGCTGGCCAATGCCGCCTCAGGGTTTTGTGCCAGCTGTGAAAATGGGCTGGTGGAGGTAGGGGGGTTTCCTGGATTCGTACCATAGCTGGGGGGGAAGGGGAACTGCTGCGGGGGAGCCTGGGGGAGGCGGCCAGCCCCCAGCTGCACAGGGACCCCTGCTGAGGGTGGGAGGTTGTTCCCGAAGCTCTGCTGCTGCCTCATTAACATGGCTCGTTGCTGCATTAGCTGCCTCTGCCGGTGCTGCTGGCTGTAGAGTTCACGATGGCGCTGAGCCAGCATCTGTGCGTTCAGGGGGGGCTGAGGTAAAAGAGGAGGGAGAAAAGCACAGAGAAAACAGTGAGGTTCAGGGAAAGAAGGGGCTAGCGTCCTCCACTGGAACATGGAGGTATCAACCGTTTTGCTGAAGAAAATGTGCAAGGAGTCATCCGAAGAGTGACAGGATGGAAAGGGACAAGGAAGCTCATCTATACCAGCCCTTTGTCCTAAGGCAGAATCCTCTACAAACAAATCCACCACCAATACCTATTCATTAAAGTATTTATTCCCAGTCTTTCTCTTGTGGCTCAAGGCAGCTTGCAATTCTAAATTATTATTATTAGTTTATTAGTATTCTGCCCATTCCCTCTTGGGGGCTCAGAGCGGAGTACATCAAATATATGATAATAAAACAAACAAAACAGCTAAAATCATAATAAAATCAGTTACAGCATTAAGCTCAGAAACTAATCAGCACTTTAAATTAAAAACAATCTACAACTAAATTAACCCCCATTAAGTCCCCCTCCACAAATGTAGCACACACCCCATTAAAAACCACAGCAGAATTCCATGGCTGCATTTGTGCCAGGGGGCTCATCAGGGCTTAGCTCTGATTTTAAAGCCCAGAGCTCCAGCCCAGAACAGCATCTCCCCAACCCCCAGCATCTCTTTACAGCACAGCCTAGAACAGAGGTGACCAAACTGTGGCTCAGGAGCCACATGTGGCTCTTTCACACATATTGTGTGGCTCTTGAAGCCCCCTCTATCCTGTTGGCCAGCTTGGAGAAGGCATCTATTTCTTTAAATCACTTCTCCAAGTCAAGCCAGCCAGTGGGTTGGAGAATGTATTAAGTTGCTTTCTTTCCACTTCTCCCTCCTGCCCCATCTATTTGCCTTCCTTCCTTCCTACCTACCTACCTACATCTGATGTTCATGTCCTGCAGCTCTCAAACATCTGACATTTATTCCGTGTGGCTTTTACATGAAGCAAGTTTGGCCACCCCTTGCCTAGAAGTTTCTGAGGGTTGCTGCCATCCTCAATTTCTCAGGGAGCCCATTCCACAAGGCAGAAGCCACTTCTGAGAAAGGAGAGGGCTCTGGTGGATGCCAGGTGAGAGGCTGCCCCCCCCCTTTAAGCAGGCAGACAGTCGGAAGGTGGCCACCAGTGGACCTTGAATGGTGCACAGGCACATATGGGGAAAGAATAATAATAATAAATTTTATTTGTATCCCGCCCTCCCCGCCGAGGCGGCTCAGGGCGGCTAACAACATCTATACATGTATAACAATAGGTAATAGATAAGACTTAGTTAACAGTAAAAACATCTAAACATTATAAAAACCCGTTAATAATTAAAAAAATTTAAAATTCACAGTTTGAGTTAAATTAATCTGGCAGCATAATAATATTCTGACGCTGGTGCCTGCCAGTTTAAGTATCTATACTGACGAGAATCTTGAGACACGGTTACTCTAGGTCCTAATTCAGCAGCCGGCATACGCTTGTTTAAAGAGGACCGTTTTGCAGGCCCTGCGGAATTGGTCGAGATTCCGCAGGGCCCGCACCTCCTCTGGGAGCTGATTCCATAGGACCGGGGCCGCAGCTGAAAAGGCCCGCACTCTGGTGTTTTGCAGCTTGACTTCTCTCGGTCCAGGGATAATCATTTTGTTTTTCCCAACTGATCTCAGTGCCCTCTGGGGTTCATATAGGGAGAGACGGTCCCTCAGGTAGGCTGGTCCTCGGCCATATAAGGCTTTAAAGGTAATAACCAACACTTTGTACTGGACTCGGTATACAATTGGTAACCAGTGCAGTTTGCACAGCCCTGGCCATATGTGCTCCCATTTCGGGAGCCCTAACAGTAGCCTGGCTGCCGCGTTCTGCACCAGCTGCAGTTTCCGGGTCCGGCACAAAGGTAGCCCCAAGTAGAGGGCATTACAGTAGTCCAATCTTGAGGTGACCGTTGCGTGGATCACTGTTGCGAGGTCGTGACGCTCCAGGTAGGGGGCCAACTGCCTTGCCCGCCTCAGATGGAAGAAGGCTGACTTGGCAGTGGCTGCTATCTGGGCCTCCATTGATAATGAAGGCTCCAGCAAAACACCCAGACTCTTTACCGGGCGCGCTGGTTTCAATGGCGTGCCATCGAGAGCTGGGAGAGCTATTTCCCCTCCTAGAGCGCCGCAGCCCACACAAAGGACCTCTGTCTTCACTGGGTTCAGCTTCAGCCCACTCAACTTGAGCCACGTCGCAACCGCCTGTAGAGCCCGATCCAGGTTCCCTAGGGCGGAGTCGGGCCGGCCATCCATTAGCAGATAGAGCTGGGTGTCATCTGCGTATTGATGGCAACCCAGCCCAAACCTCCGGGCAATCTGGGCAAGGGGGCGCATGTAGATGTTGAATAGCATTGGGGAAAGAACTGCCCCCTGAGGCACACCACAATCTAGTGTGTGTCTCCGGGACCGCTCGCCCCCAATGGCCACCCTTTGTCCCCGGCCTGAGAGGAAGGAGGAGAGCCATTGCAAAGCTAACCCCCTAACCCCAATGTCGGAGAGGCGACGTCTTAGCAACTGATGGTCGACTGTATCAAATGACGCCGACAGGTCTAATAACATCAGTACCGCAACGCCGCCGCGATCCAGTTGCCGCTGGAGGTCATCTGCTAATGCGACCAGCACCGTCTCCGTCCCATGGCCCGGCTGGAAACCAGACTGACATGGGTCAAGGATGGAAGTGTCATCTAGGAACCTCTGTAGCTGCAACGCCACTGCCCTCTCAATGATTTTACCTAAAAATGGTAAATTAGACACCGGTCGGTAATTCGCCAATTCGGCCGGGTCTGCTGTGCATTTTTTTAGGAGAGGGCGAACCAGCGCCTCTTTCAGGGGCGCCGGGAAATGCCCCTCAGCGAGGGATCTATTTATGATGTCTTGGCAAGAAGGTCCTTGGCCAGAAAGGCCTTTAAAGGTCATAACCAGCACCTTGAGTTGAGCTTGGAAACAAACTGGCAGTCAAAGCAGGCAAGATGTGCTCCTGTTAGCTAGTCCCTGACACTGTTACACTTTGAACTAGTTTCTGGTTTCTCTTCACTGGCTGTCTCCCCTAGAGGGTCTTGCAGTTCTCTAATCACAAGATTACAAAAGTGTGAATTAACATAGGCAGATCAGCTGAACTTGAGAAAAGGGAGAGCCAGTGAATCAGATACAGCACAACCCCATGGGGAATCCACCTCCAAAACACTGAACCCTATGTCTATTGGGTGCACAGCTGAAGTCTGTTACTCACCTTGTTTACTATGATTATTTTGTCTGTGCCTAAAAGCTTGATGAATTCAGTTAATCTGGTCTCTTGGCTGACAGAAGGCTTTTCATCACCTTCCTGCACCTAGGAGCCTCTCAGTCCTGAATGCTTTGCTGGCCTTGCAACACCACTCCTCAGTCCCCAGCGGATCTGTTTCCATGGCATTTGGCTCACACCCTCCCTGGCTGAGATTCCTACACCAGGCTTGGGACGTGCAACCTCAAGAGCTCTGGGTCCACGGCTGATAACTTTGCTCAGCACCAGGTGCAGTCCTACTGCCTCCCGCCCAGCTGCTGAGAGCTCCAAATAATTTTGCCTTCCTACAGAATTTGCTCTTTCCCCTTCATCCAAAGTAGAGTGCAGAGAGGTGCAAGCAAGATGGCTCAGTTAAGTGATACACCCTGGTAAATTATGCTTACAATAAAAGAATCCATACAGTTCAAACATATGAGCCATGCCTACTGAACTATAAAGGAAAATATTCCTTTCGGGCCCACACTACTGGGCCTCTTTGGGAGAGGGAATTTCTAAAGGTGAGTGGATGGTTGCTGTTGGAGATATGGAAGAGACGGACCTTGGCCTGATCCAGTGAAGCAGAATATGCCATTTGTTTGGCCCCGAGATAAAAGAAAAACCCATCTCACACACTGCAAGAACCCTACAGAGTATTTGGCAAAGCAGTTTAATTGTAGGCTGGTCCAGCCAGTCAGCTGACAAACTCACTCTCCTATAAATATAAACACACACGCAACACCCCCCCCCCCCAGCCCTCTCAGAACTAGCTAAACGCAACCTGGAGGGGTCTCACTTGCCCAGCTCTCTGCAGGCGACAGCTACTAACAAACATTCCACCTTCTTGGCTTCAGTGCAGCTGTTAATTTACAAAAAAAAAATGTGGAGAAATGCCAGCAGCCCCCCCGCCTCCCCCAGCTCTTGTGCTGAAGAACAGCTGCTGTTGGACTACAGTCCTATGAACACTCATTCCTTTATGTTCCACAGTCCCTTATGCCCACAAACGTGTCCCTCCCCAAAGCAGCCTAGTTGGAAACTCTCCCAAAGTCTGTTCCTTCTCCCACTTGTCCGGCTCACACGTTTCATTAAACTTTGCAAATAAATGTGATGCTTGGTCAAGCTGATGGCCCATCTAGTTCAGCAATCTGCCATCCTGAAGCAGCCAGACAGATGCTTCAGTGACGTTTGAGCAACATGTAATGGTGACTTCTACCCATTATTGCTAATCCTCACCATCTTGGCTGCCAGATGTAAATTCTCACTAAATACGGATGCTGTCATGCTGGCTGTCACATCTGCATTTACCAACAGCTGTTAGCTGCCACGTCTGCATTTAAAACTTTTTTAAAAAGTCATTGATGACACAGTTATCACCATCTCCTGTATTATTTTAACATTCTGAAAGAGAACTTATTTTTCCCTCACTATTCTCTTTCTCCACACTATTTAACAGTTTACAAACCTCTCTCTTGCCCACTCCCCTCCATGTTGTTATTTTACTAAGTTAAAGCATTGCAACTTTTTAGGTAAGGCTGTCTTGTTTTATCATCCCTTTTCTAGTAACAAATTTGCTTTTTCATTGCTTCTACTATGCTGGGTTGATCACACTAAACATCTGATCATGCTAAAAAGGTTGGGAATCAAACTGTTCCCTCAAAAAGTGGAGCAGGGCCCCTCAACTTTTTTGAGCCTGTGGGCACATTTGGAATTTTGAGAGGGGCATGGAGAACTATCCCAAAAACAAGTACCACAGGAGGCAGAACCAAGCCTCAAAAGGTTTTTACAGGAGGCTGAACCAAATGGAACACTGCCTGTGTCTGTAAGATTGTTTACTGTGCTGCTCCTGTTTCATAATGTCTGTTTTTATGATATTACCTCTGTCGTTTTATTGTTGTAAACCGCCCTGAGCCAGCTTGCGGGATAGGGCAGGATATAAATCTAAAAATTAAATTCAATTAAACACTTCCTCATAATCTCCTGGGGAGAAGGAAAGCTTGAAGGGAGAATGAAATCATACACTTGACAAGTCCACATGCTTACTAAGTCCTGATCTTCCAATGGAAAACCCTTTTATCTGAATGAAAGTCAATAATAAGCCTTGCCTTACAATGGCCTCACTCACTTTCTGAAAAGCTTGGGGGTAGGTACCATAGTGCCTCTGGGCACTACACTGGGGGACCTTGTCATGGAGGATTACACCATCAAGTGTAGTTAATGCAACTGATGAAAATCTTGGTTATAGAGATTTGCTCACTGGGCACAAGACAGGGGCACACTCTCCTGGAAAGGCTTGTCAGGAGTTGAGCCGCAGTCAACACTTGGAGCACTGGCTCAAGTCTGCTTCCAAAAAATGTTCAGGCTTGACCAAAGCTCCTGGAATGGTCACTGGACTTACTGCAACCACCAACAAGTTCATGTGAACATATGAAGCTGCCTTATACTGAATCGGACCCTCAGTCCATCGAAGTCAGTATTGTCTACTCAGACTGGCAGCGGCTCTCCAGGGTCTCAAGCTGAGGTTTTTCACGCCTATTTGTTTGGACCCTTTTTTAGTGGAGATGCCAGGGATTGAACCTGGGACTTTCTGCTTCCCAAGCAGATGCTCTGCCACTGAGCCAGCATCCCTCTCTTAAGCCCTTTTGAAATCACACAAGAAAAATGCAGAACAGATGCCCAGTGACTAGTATAGGAGCAACTGCAGAGTAACCGTGTAGCTTTTGCACTTTTAAATTTCCTTCCTCTGGTTAAGCAAACATTCAGTCTGTGTTTGCAGTGAGTGCAATGGAATGAAAAAAAAATGCAAGTACCATAAGAGGGTTTTGAGTGACCAATGCCTAAGATGGCTTTATGCTCAACCCTGGAAAGATCTGTTCTCCAGATCCCAGAACAGGAGGAAAGCACTTACAGACAAGATTGATTTGAAATATGCAGTGAGGTTCTTCCCACCCCCTTCACTTTCCTGTGCAGTGAAAATCCAGCCACTGAAGGCGGAGCACCCCAAGGACAGGTTTATCCCCCGATGCCTGGTGAATTGTGCACCCCATTCCTTATGCACTCAGGACCAATTGTGGGTTGGAGAGAATCAGCATTCAGTTCCCCCTTTCAGCCTGAAGTGTCAACTCTCATCTCTCCTATCAAACACCCCCCTTCCCCAGTGTGTTGCAGCAAAGGAGGGGAGATACCCTGACAGACAGCATTAAGCCCAGGCATCGCACAGTTTACCAACTGACCCCTCTCTTAGCCTCGATCCCTTCTTCTTCCAAGCACAAGCAAACACCACTCACTGTTCTGTAAAATGGAGCAAAACTGCAAAGAGGTTCACCACCCACCAGGTCACCAGGTTGAAACTGTACCAGAAAAGCAAATCACAGCACCAACTGGTCGCGCAAAGGATGTGTTAGGCACTCAGGCCCAGCTATGTGAAGACACCATTTACAAACCAAAAGGGCTGGCTCTACCCATGTATCCATGTCCTCTGTAATGAGAAACTCCGGGACTGAAGGGTCCTTCCTTAACATTTACCTGTGGCGTGATCTGCTGCTGCATGCCTGCCCTCATGCCGACGGCACCTGGGGGATTTGCTGCAAACTGGTTCAGGATAGCCTGCCGATTCTGGTGTATCAACTAGAGAGAAGGAAATGAGAGAGACCTTGCAGTTCAGAAGGCTGGGTGGTGTCTGCTGCAGTTACACGTAGGACCCCCTCTCCATCACCCAACAGGGAGGGCTGGCTGTCATAAGTGCAAAAAAGAGGGCTGCACCAATAACCAGTATGAGAAACAGACAAAAAGCAATTGGTGCAGTGGGGAAAAATGTATTCCACTTGACAATCCCTGCAGATTTCTCCTATGCTTTTGTCAAGGGGATCTGTAGCATAGCATTGCCAGGAAGATCCCACAGCAGTAGGTCTGGTTGTTCACATAGCCCTTGAAGAACATCTAGAGCAATGGTTCTCAACCTGGAGGGGCTGGGGACCCACAGAGGGGCACGGAGATATTGCAAGGTGTCCACTAATCCATATGCACACTAAGCATTGTCATTTTGAACGTTCTGTCATGCTGTATTTTTTCAGTCAATTAATACTCTCATAGCACAACTACTAACATAAGATGTGAGAGTGTGAATTTTTTTGATGTTAAAAAAGGGGTTCTCACACTTGAAAAGGTTGGGAATCCTCTCATCTAGAGGATGGGAAGAAGGCAGGGCCAGGGGAACAGAATGATTGCCATCTTTCCCCAGTTCAATGAATGGCCAAACAAACAAAAAGACAAGCCCTCAGCTCTATTCCTCCATCTCTGCAACTCTGATGTCAGACGATGCCTGGAACAAATATCCAAAGGCTCCCAATTCCACGTCAGAGAATATCTGGTAACAAAAACAGGTTTGCAGCTTATCTTATGCATCTAAGAGGAGCTAGGTGTGCATGGACTACACCTTACAGCAGTTTTCATCATCCAGGCACAGCTGTTAAAATGGTCCCAGGAGCACTTTCTCAGGTGGTCCCCTGCTCATTAAAATGGAAGTGTGTGTGTGTGTGGAGGGGGTATACTTCTTCAGTATATGGAAGTGAAATTGGAAGGCTGCCAGTAAGGTGGACTGCAGCTTCTGCCTGGCTACACAAAAGTTAATGCGGCCCTAGAAGCAAAGCCTGGTTTGTGGACCAGCCAAGCAGTTATGTACACTCACCTGCTGCTGTCCCTGGAGCCGCTGCTGGAGCTGCAACCGCAGGTTGGGTGCTGTTGGAGGTCTGTTGAGCACCTGTCGGGGCTGCATCCCCATGTTGGTGGGGAAGGCCCCACGGGGTGGCGGGACCTGGACGGGCATGGCACCAAAAGGCTGCTTCTGCCTCACCATGCCTGGGAAAGGACCAGGGAGGTTGGTGGTGGGAGAGGCTGAGGAATAAGGTTGCGGATACATGCCAGGCTTCTGATCCATCACGAGAGCAGGTGGTGGTGGTGTCGCTTGCTGTGGCTGGAATCTCTCGCTTAGCGTTTCCAGAGCACCGCCCTGTTCAAATAAGGAAAGAAGCGTGAGGTCTTCTGAGACTCAAGATAGTAACATAAATGAACCAAAAAACATGCAGCACGTTTTGAAGGCTGCACTTGAAGACTCTCAAATACAGTTGCAACTCTTCAGGGTATGTTTTCTCAGGGCTGCTGATCAATGACCAAATAATGCATAGTTCAACATGGGTATTGGAGAGGAAACCACAGCCAACCTTGGCTCCATCCCAAATGTATCTGAATCACATGTAAGAATATTTTTCACATTCACACATACATTTTAGGTGTACATTTCAGATGTCTGAAATGAAGAACCTGAGGGTGCTCCTCTTGTGAGATGATGTGCTCTGCTGAGTTTAGATTTACTTTCGGGGAAATTAAAAATAAGAGATGTAATGAGTAGCCTCTTGAAATCTGCTTTGAGCGAGAGTATTTCAATTGCTGTCAGTTCAAATCTCGCCTTGGCCATGGATTCCCTAGGTGGCCTTTAAAAAGGTAAAGGTAGTCCCCTGTGCAAGCACCAGTCATTTCCGACTCTGGGGTGACATTGCTTTCATGACGTTTTCATGGCAGTATTTTTACCGGGTGGCTTGTCATTGCCTTCCCCAGTCATCTACACTTTCCCCCCAGAAAGCTGGGTATTGAATTGAAAACAAATCAGCCAGTATCATAATGCCCTTGTATAAATCGATGGTGCGGTCTCATTTGGAATACTGTGTGCAATTCTGGTCATCGCACCTCAAAAAGGATATTGTAGCATCAGAAAAAGTCCAGAAAAGGGCAACTTGAATGATTAAAGGGTTGGAACACTTTCCTTATGAAGAAAGGTTGAAACGCTTGGGGCTCTTTAGCTTGGAGAAACGTCGACTGAGGGGTGACATGATAGAGGTTTACAAGATAATGTATGGGATGGAGACAGTAGAGAAAGAAGTACTTTTCTTCCTTTCTCACAATACAAGAACTTGTGGGCATTCGATGAAATTGCTGAGCAGTCAGGTTAAAACAGATAAAAGGAAGTACTTTTCACTTAAAGGGTGATTAACATGTGGAATTCACTGCCACAGGAGGTGGCGGCGGCTACAAGCATAGACAGTTTCAAGAGGGGGTTAGATAAAAATATGGAGCAGAGGTCCATCAGTGGCTATTAGCCACAGTGTGTGTGTGTGTGTGTGTGTGTATATATATATATAAAAAAATTTTGGCCACTGTGTGACACAGACTGTTGGACTGGATGGGCCATTGGCCTGATCCAACATGGCTTCTCTTATGTTCTTATGTACTCATTTTACCGACCTCAGAAGTATGGAAGACTGAGTCAACCTTGAGCTGGATACGTGAACCCAGCTTCTGCCAGGATTAAACTCAGGTCATGAGCAGAGCTTGTATTGCAATACTGCAGCTTACCACTCTGTGCCATGAGGCTCCTCACAGGTGGCCTTAACCAACACACTCTTTCTTCTATCTCAGCTCCACCCCCCCCCCCAAACAATAGGGGAGGAGAGTAAATAAAGCAGGTTGTTGTATGAGCTACTGAAGTGATCTAAGCAGATTGTTCTCAGCACTGAAACTCGCTCTCTAACAGCAAAGTGTTATTACCATGAAAGCCCCTGAATAGATGAGGATGAAAAAGCAATAAGCCTTCCTAGAAGATCACAGCTGAAGCCGCATTTCCAAAGAGCTGAACAATTTAGCAATCCTCAGGCCCTTGAAACTGTTTCAGATAATCTAAGGCCAAGGCCAGACGCGCATAAACTGACGAGATAGGCACAGATGAAAGCCAGATGCATGTCGGATTTTATGCGGTTGTCCAAACATCAGCATCTGGCAATGGTCGTTGGCTTGTTTGTGTCCCGAATTGCCACGACTGGGATGCGGACTTTTTTGATACTACATGAAATCCAGAATAAGAATGCTTCCAACAACTCCCGCGCGTACTTTCTATGTTTGAACACTCAATTGTAGCACATCCGCTTCCCTGCAAGAGCCCACTCCAAATGATATCATTGCGCCAGCCTTCCAACCTTCCGAGGTCGGTAAAATATGTACCCAGCTTGCTGGGGGGGGAAAGTGTAATGTCCGGGGAAGGCAATGGCAAACCACCCTGTAAAAAATCTGCCGTGAAAACTTTGTGAAAGCAGCACCACCCCAGAGTCGAAAACTGGTGCTTGCACAGGGGACTTTTCCTAAATGCGGGGGGGGGGGGGGGGGGAGGAGGCAGATCGCCGACCTTTGCCGTCTCCCTGCCAGGCGGAGAGACAGCAAAGAGAGTTGCCGTGCTCCCCCCTCCCCATTTAAACAGCACAGTGGGGTGTTTAAATGGGGTGGGGGGAGGAAGATCACCCACCTTTGCTATCTCCTCGCCAGGCGGAGAGACAGCAAAGAGAGTTGCCATGCTCCCCCCCCCCCATTTAAACACCACATCCGGGTGTTTAAATGGGGGGGGGGGGAAGATGACCTTCCAGGCGGAGAGACAGCAAAGAGAACTCCTGGGCTTCCCCTTCCTTTCCGGGTGTTTAAATGGGGGGGTGGGCAGATCGCCCACCTTTTCTGGCACCTTTAAAAAAAAAAGCCAAGCACGATATTCCACAGTACTGTGCTTGCGCGAGTGTGGAATGCCATCTCAAAAAATGAGGTCTGGTTGAGACCTCTGATCAACCAACGACGGGACCAATGCTGCTTAGAACTGAAGGATGGAGGGATGTCTGATCAGGAAATTTGTTGTAAAAAAGCTGCGGGGTATAATAGCAACAGGTTAGGGATGGATTTAATGGTGAGTGTGACCGCGGCCTATCTCTACCTGATTCTTCCCATTTGGTGAACAGAACAAAAATGCCGGAAGATTTTTGCCTCCAGGCTTTGGAGGATATGGTTCAAGGTCGCCATTGTGTTCTGCTTAGTTTCCAGTGTGCTTTGAGTCCTCCTTGCATTTGGCTGAGACTTGCAGATATGGAGAAATCCTTCCAATGCGCATCAAAACCAGGTCTGTGACATGCATGAGTCAGCTCCCTACCTGGACCAGTTTGTCAATGCCAAGAGCTCTGTCCAGTTCTGCCAGCTCATTTTCGTCTTTGCCACTCAGGAAGGACACAAGCTGCTCAAGAAGGGCTTTCTCGTCATTCCGTCCCTCTGGCGTGGTGGGAGGGCATAAGAGCTCATCCAGCTGAGAAGCAATACACTGGCTGTAGGGACAGCAAGGCAAACACAGGAAAGGTGAGTCATTGGAACGCCTCCCTGTTTTCTGCCTTGAGATGATCCTGATACACAGGGTCTCTTTCTCTCTCTCTCTGAATGAAAAAAAAAAATCAGTGCTCCTGTATACAAATTGAGAGCAGGATTTCCAAAAGTGCAAGGCCAACATTCATTTCAGAATGACCACAGAACATTATCAACTATCTCCTGCACTGTATTTCATAAACATACAAACAAACTGATGTAGTAGGTAGGCTAGTGGATAAAAGCAGTGGAGCAGAGATGTGGCTTGCTGGCAGAAATTCCCGGCTCCCCCTGATGTTCATCTCCAGCACCTAATCCTCAGAGGTAAACTGCTCCTGAACATGGATGCTTCACTGTTTATAGTCATACATTTGTTCATTCTTTTCTAAAGCCATCTAAGCTACTTACTTACTGAATACTGAAGGGGTAAATAAACATAATTTTATAGTATGTAAAGTAGTAATTCCTTTAATCACTTCTAAATCTATCGCCAATCCGGTTTAAGTGTTAGCAATATGTGAGAGGGAGAAAACTCAATTTCACAAAACTCTCCCCCCACCCCAACACACACTTTACCATTCCTTGTCCAAAACAAAAAGTCTCAAAAATACTTGAACCTCTTTACACTGGGAAGGTGGTCCCCAACCCTTTAAACAGCTGGGTTGTCCTTTTCTGCATCTTTTCCAGCTCTACAGTATCTTGTTTTTCACATTAGAGATTATAATATTCACCGCAGAATTTTATCTTGAATGTACAAAAATCCCAAATTGCACATATACTGTCCTTGATCACTCCTGGTCTGCAGAAAAACACTCACCAGGGACAATATCAGCCCCACGTTAGTCTTTGAGTGGTTTTTATAGCCATGTTATTTGATTCCTCTGTTAAAATCTGGAACCCCTTACTGCTGTGACTGCTGTTTGTTCTGCACTCATGGCATGCTGCATCCTGTGTGGAACACTCCACGCCCAGAGGGCTCATATACATTGAGAAACGGACAGAGGACTAAAGAGAAGGAGGGCAGAGTGGATATTACACAATGTAGAACAGCTGAGGCTCAGGTGAATACAAGGGTGGTCTTGTGGAAAGGTAGATTTGGTTTTGAGGAAGATCTCAAAGGAGGCAAGAGAAGCAGTTAGCTGGAGAGGGGGAAGAGGACAGCCATCAAGTGCAGGGAGGGCAAAACAAAAGCAGGAGAAGGGAACAAAAGAAAGCTAGTACAGAAATGGTGAAACATGAAAGTAGGACATGAGAGAGATGGTTTGTAGGTCTGTGGGGACCCTGGTCTCTTTCACTGTACTTTTCCTGGCTAACTGCTATGCAATATCCTTGTGATCGGCACACATTTTGCTTGTGGGATCCTAAATCCTGGCATCTCTAGTTTGAAAAAAATGGGGATCTCTGGAATTAGGACTGGGAAAGAAACTCTCTTGGTCTGAGACTCTGGAGAGCCATGGCCAGTCCACTGTAATAAACAGCCTGACTCTTTATGAAGCATTTTCGTAGGTTCCTATTACTCCTTCCCACCTCAAGATCCACTGGGCCAGCACCAGAAGTCAAAAGGGCCAAGCAGTTCCCAGAGCCCACCCAATGAGATCCCAGCACCACCATCTGGCTGTGGCTGATTCATCTGGGCTCCATGCCAAGAGATGGAGCACCCCCCCCTCCCCAATGTCCTCTGTAATAATGCTGTGAGGTCTGCAACATTCTCCCCATTGCAGCACCCTCTTGTCATGCTTCCTGCAACAGCCAAACATTGACCGGTCCCTACCCTTTAAATTACAGGGACGTGACCTCTCCCGCTGCTTTTCTCTTTTGTGTAGTTTGTTACTGGCATAATTATTATTATTGCTTGCTGTTGTTACTAGGAACAGTAGTTAGATTTTACACAATAAGAAACCCCTGGAAGCTAAAACTTCATCTGGCTTGGGGAAAGTAAGAACAACAGCAGGCAGAAAACGAGAATACTTCTGTCATCCTCCCCCCTTCCCCCTCTCCAACCTGAATAGCTGTTTCCAGTCTCCTTTGCTTGAACGTGTAATGAGACACATCCTGATGACAGGTCTAATATAAGTCAATGGGATTTTGGGGTCTGGCAGTGCCATGGGTGGGCGCACCACACTCACTGGAAAGCATGAAGAAGCCCGAGGAGAGGGACTCTCCAGTGCCAAAAATTCCCGAGGAGTCAGCAAGTCTACTTGCTCAGCCCCAGATGAGCACCATATGTAAGTAACTGGAACTGATCGAGTTGCGTGCAGCCTTGCCAACGCATATGTCTTCATGGGGGCGGGGAGACAAGGTTCTCAAGGAGGCTGAAGAAGGGTGAAAGGGAATGCAAACTAGTCCATAACAAGGCATGGCTTCCAAACAAAACACTGCTTGTGGGGCACAGCTAAGTCATGGGACAAGCTTTGTGGGCCGCTGCTCACTACGATGGGCAGAAAAGAGAAAAACGAGCAATAGTGCAGCAGACTTACACACATACAGATTCAAGGATTGGAAGAGAGAAGGAATGCACACAGAAAATAATCTTGTGGCACATTAAGGACTAAAATCTATGGTTGCTCTGGAAGAAACAAAGGTCACTGTGAAACTCCAGAGCTTTTCATGCATTGCAACAAAACTTGGGTTTGTCACAGAACACACACTCTGGCAAGAGCTGCAGCCAACTGCGGCTTCTTTCATGCAGGATACATGCATTCTCTTTCATTCTGGATAGATGCCTTTTCCACATTCACACATTACATTTTCACAGGTACTCTTTAAAAAACAATTCTGGGTGTTAAAAAAGAGCATTGCATAAAGATGCAAAAAACAGAACCTCTGCAATGAGGGTGAATTGGAAGAGGTTAAGGCTGACATTCTCTGTATCTTCACTGTCTCAAATACGCACAAGGGAGGTTCTTTTTCATATGACCACAGGTTGGTGCAAGTTTTCCCATTTAAAACAATGGAGGCAGCAGCTCCAGAGAGACCCCTGTCTAACAACACAAGGAAACCACCCACTCCCCATACCCTTGAGCCCCAGAGCAGCCAGAATATTAAAATCCACCTGTTCACTGACATTTTATAGCCCCTCTCCATCCCTGAGCATGGTGATTTTTAATCCTCTATCCCCCCCCCCAAATATATATTTTTGTTTCACACATGCTCACAATCTAAACCATGAATGGAAGACATTAAAAGGTTTAATTAGAGGAAGCAGAAGAGGTTGAACAAAATGAGGATTTTTTTTTAAACTTCACATTTTATAGAGAAAGGGAAGTTAAATATGACCTAGCAATCTTATTCTTCTTCACCGACTCATGTTTGAGTTATAGTCTCCTACTCTGCCCCCCCCATGCACCACAATCAGCCCCCCTCAAAAGCACCCCCCTCACACACACAAAAAAGGCAGAGTGAAAAGAGAAATAAAAATGCCCCCTCCTGACTTCCAGAGGACTGTCATAAGAGCTGTGGCAGCTGGTCTCTGCTGTGGGCCCTCCTTGCATGGATTCTTCACAGAAGGAAGGCAGCAGCTCCCTGCGATCCCATTCAGCACGGATCCTGCCCCAACCGGCAGTCACGGTGCTCTCTAGGGAAAGCTGGGGTCGTAACCAATAGAACCATACAGAGCTTTACATATCACTCTCCATTTTAGTGCCAAATGGAAAATGGGGGCACGAGGCCAAGAACCTGCAACTGGATCCTCTCCTGCTCAAAAGCTCACGCGCTGGGGCTCCTTCTGTGTGTCCTGAGTTCCTCAGCCATTCCAAAATAGCTTACGTGGCTTGTATCTGGGGAAGCAGGAGGGGATGGGCAAGGGAGATTTTGGACCACTAAATCCTGCTGCCTCGAGACACGTTGTGAGTCCCTGCCTGGGCTAATATCCTCCCCTGCCTGGGCTAAGATCCTCTCCTTAATTTCCCACTTCTGTCACAAAAAGGGCCGGGTGCTCTGGATTGCTTTTGCAGAATTTATATGAAGGAAGTAGTGGAAGATACTGTGTAAAAAGTGGGACAGTGAAGAAGAGGCAGGGTGGATGGGAGAGCATGGGGAAAAACTGGGAGCCGAGGAGGTAATGTTCTGGCACAGAGTGTACTTTAATACAGCAATCCAGGTCAATGGCAATTTTCTTTTTGCTGTCAAGTTGCAGCTGACTTATGGTGACTCTGTAAGGTTTCCAAGGCAAGAGACAAAAAGATGTGGTTTGCCATTGCCTGGCCCTGTGAAGTAATCCTGGGCTTGCTTAGTTGTCTCTGATCCAAATATTGACCAAAGCCGACTCTGCTTAGTTTCCCAAATCTGAGGAGATTGGGCTAGCCTGGGCTATTCCAGTTAGGGTTGCCAGATCCCCACAACTCACCAGCAGGGGGTGGGAGGGAGTGTTCTGGGAGAAGGGTTGGACAGGGAAGTGATGTCATGACATTGGGGACATTGTGTGGTGACGCTTTGGTTTGAGGGCAAAACTCTATGGTGAAATTGGAACAGTTCTGCAAGTGCAAGGGCCAGTCCATATATCTGCTTACAAAAAGAAAGTTGCTTGTGTGTGGCAATGTGTGGACCTAAACCAAGCAGACAATGAGCAGTTCCTATAATCTGCAAGAGATTTAAAAAGACAACACTCCCATTAGCCGAAGTTAAATACAAAGGTAGAGCTTGGTTCATTTACAAGAAGAGGGGATCAGGGACCATAGAGAGTCTCAGCATTTTCTTGATGAGTAAAATTAAAAAGCAGGCTGCTCCTTCCTGCCATTGATAATCAATGGAATCTCATCTTGTGTTATACCGTCTGGAAACCAGAAGGTTGGATACCACAGCTGAGTCCAAGGTTTTTTGTGTGTGGTTCTTTAGGCAAGATGTTTGCAACTGCAACAGGCCTTCCAACTCCCTGAGAAAGAGACATGGAGCTCCCCCAGAGGGAGAACATAGTAAGAGTCCAGTAGCACCTTAAAGGCTAACAAAATTTGTGGCAGGGTATGACCTTTCATGAGTCACTGCTCTTTTCTACTGCTACAGAGCGACTAACATGGCTATCCATCTTGATCTATCTACAAGGAAGAACATGTTACATGATCCTTAAACAATCTTGCCCACTGGTTTCCTCTGGCCAGCAGAGCAAGATGGTGAGAGTGGCAAGATGGAATGAGGTGATGTGGTATGGATTTGATGGGCCCTTCAACCCTCTGTGAGCCCTGGACACCTAATCAATGTCACTAAGGACTAGCTGCAACCAGGGCTTCTTTTGTAGACAAAGCCCAGCAGGAACTCATTTGCATATTAGGCCACAGTCCCTGATGCCAAGCCAGCCAAAAATGCATACCTGTGTGTTCCTGCTCAAAAAAAGAGACCTGGTTGCAGCTATATGTAATGCTTGCCTTCTTCACCCAATTAAGGCCCAGAGTAGGAGGAATCACATATTGGTGTCTCATTTGAGAATTTCCTTGTGAATGCTCTTGCTCCCTGTTCTTCAGCAGAAACACCTCAAGTTCACAAAGTCTTTCCTGACTGGCCTGTGAAGTGTTTTGCACTCTTTCCTTTTGCTTTCTTGTTCCTGAGAGGCTTCTGCCACGTTTCTGTACACATGACTGTCCCTTCAAAAGACATCACTGATGATGTGCAATGTGGGAAGAAAACATGGCAGTGGGAAGTGAGGTTCTGCGGGTCTCAAGAAGCAGCCTGCAGGCATGATTAATCTGGCCCTAGGACTGGTGCTGGTCTGCAAATAAATGAACTGAATTTAAAAAAAAAATGGTCTGGGCAAATTCTACATTCCAGAGGTTGGGAAATTCCCAGAGATTTGGGGGTGAAGAATGGAGATGGAGGTGTTTTGGGAATGGAGGGATCTCAGTGGGGCAAAAGGCCATAGGGCACACCCTCCAAAGCAGCCATTTTTTTTCCAGGGGAAGTGATCTCTGTGGTAAGCTAAGCATGGTCAGCCTTAGTTAAGTACTTGGATGGGAGACCACCAAGGAAGTCCAGGGTTGCAATGCGGAGTCAGTCAATGGAAAACCACCTCTGAACGAGTTTTGCCTCGAAAACTCTATAGGGTTGCCACAAGTCGGCTGTGACATGATGGCACTTTTGCCCACCAAGAGTCACGCTTTGCTCCTTTCGAATACTACTCTGTGTCCACAATCCTGCCCTTCAACCATCACTAAGTAATGACAACAAACACAGCAACAACACCACCCACAACTCTATACTTACTCATCTGATTTGCTCATAGGTCCTCGGTTGATGGAGGTCATGGAGTTGTCTGGCCACGGGATCTGCTCCCCCATTTCTGGTGGCCGAAACTGATGATCTGTGACGCCCAGTTCCAGTTCAGGTAATCCTGGCAGGGGGAGGATGTTACATGTCACGTTTGTGAGCAAGCAGATCCAAGGAAGATAATCCTTCTTGCTCTTGAGGCAAAGTGGGAGAATGCAAGAACTCTCAAGGAGCTATGGATGGTTGGGGCTGAGACTGGCTAGCAAAGCTAGCTCAAACCTCAAGATATCCTACTATTCAGAACCAGATCCAAAGCCAAGTGTTAGGAGGCCCTTTAGTCATCTTGGGCAACTTTCAGACATATCAACATAAGAGGGTAATCAGTGGGGGAACATTATCACTTGGCATGAACAACCATCAAGGGGTCTCTCTTATACCAGTGTATACATTTCTGCTCCAGGCAGACCTGATCACACAATCCACAAAATGCACTCCAGGATTCTTTATACTGCAGGTGGTGCAACTCTCAGCTCAGGTCAGGAGGGGAAAAAAGCACGCATGCTGCTCCACTGGTGTCCCTAAAGATACTGTAGACTTTCTCCTGCAGTGGTTTTGATTGCTTGAAGCATTCACACTGATCTTGAGCCCCTGTCCTCTCCAGGTAACTCTCAAAGCACAGCCTTATCATGCACTGAAGGGTGTCCCATGTAGCCAAACATTCACTGTTTGCTTAAGTGAATCAAGAGAGGCATACCTGCAGGCTTCTCTCTAAATTTCTGGATATGGGTGGACTGGAATCAGAGGCCCAAAGGAGTATTCTGACTGAAGATATGCTTGTGTAGAGGATGCTGTGGATCACAGCATCGCTTTACTCATTTGTTGCATTGGATCCACGAAAGCCTCCCCACTTCTAAATTGTGAGGCACACTCTCGTCTCATAATTGCCACTAAACTATTTAAACAAATTACAGAAGTTCCATTCATGGGCTTCCCACCATAAGAACATAAGAGAAGCCATGTTGGATCAGGCCAATGGCCCATCCAGTCCAACACTCTATATCACACAATGGCCAAAAATTTATACACACACACACACACACTCTGTGGTTAATAGCCACTGATGGACCTCTGCTCCATATTTTTATCTAATCCCCTCTTGAAGCTGGCTATGCTTGTAGCCGCCACCACCCTCCTGTGGCAGTGAATTCCACATGTTAATCACCCTTTGGGTGAAGAAGTACCTCCTTTTATCCGTTCTAACCCGACTGCTCAGCAATTTCATTGAATGCCCACGAGTTCTTGTATTGTGAGAAAGGGATACTTTCAATTTGGCTTTTTGATACCAACAATGACTGGACTACATAAGTTCTGTGGGACAACAGTTGCTTGTGAAGAACCCCAAAACTGTGCCCCCCCCTTTTGAAGGTTTCCTTTTTAGCAAGAAATTTTAAATTTACATGTCTAAAGGACTCCTTCTTCTAAGTCTACATATAGGGTGAAATGAAGCAATTAACAAAAACATGATTCTTTTTGATGTGTTTCCTGCCTCTCATAACCAGCTGAAAAGGCACAAACAATTTAAGGGATTCAGCAAACTAATTTCCCTCCTTTCTGGGTTACCTTTAACTGATTATCTGCTGCTCTCAACATTCTATGCTTCTGAAGCTTATTGAATCCTGATCAGATGTGTGTATGTGGGGGCTTTTTCCTTCGTTTTATTTTAAAAGCAATTTCCCCCCAGTATACCTGAAATCCTTGAGTTCTCAGAGACCCTCATGTTGTTTGCAAGGTGGCCTGATTTTGCTGCTTTTATGAATGGGACGGGGTGCACTCACTCTACTATCAGATACAGTTAACAGTCCGCTGGGAAGTTCTCCTGTGCAAGACTGGCTGAAATGAATGGGAGATACACAAGGAAATAACTCTTTTTGGCTCCTGCCATTCACTTTGATGGGACCTGGCTCCCACAGGAGGATTTCCTGGTGGGTTATGCCCACAGGTCAGGCCTGTCCATCCCCTTAAATGGCATTTCAAATGCACCACCACAGTTTGCTTCAAGGTAGGGCCTCTGTTGGGCTTGGAAATGGTACCAGAAGCCCCTCCTCATCGTCTTAGATGAGTAATGAGTAGCAGTGGTGCCTTAGTGATAAGGGATAATGACACAAGACGAAAAATTAATTGCTTGACATGTTTGAGAGTCACAGCCAAGGTTTGAGTATATTGACCCTTGGGCAGATCCTCCCACTGTGGCTACATTTGCTAGATTTAAAAAACCCAGCAATGGACTAGACAACAAAGTCAACCTGCAAGCCCCTGACTTTGAACTGACTGTGCAGCAGCAATGAAGTCTTCTTAAGGTTGCTTGGCAACAGGAAAATAAAGGAAGCACAAGCAGCCACACTGTCGATTCCAGCTGAGCACGAGAATGTGGCACATGGGAAAGCCGGAATCATGTTCCCCACAGTGTCTGTTGAGGGTGGTTGTTCTTCCATGCTACTGCTGACTACGTGAAGTGGAATTAGTAACCACTACCAACCCAGATACAGTGATCTCAGATGAAAAACATCCTGATTTTTTCAATTTCAATGCTTGCTCTAAGATCCTCATTTTTAACAAGCGTGATCAGTGTCCCTCTTGAATTCTGAGAACTGCCCCATAATGAAACCATGGCTATTTATGGCAACAAGGCACATACCAAGTGAACAGAGTGCCTACACACTAGCGCGACTCATTTCCTCACTCTGAGAGGCCCAAAACTGCTTGAGAGCATCCCAGGGGCATGTGGCTGACCACAGCTGGAGACAGAGTGCTGTGCTAGATGGCCCTTTCATCTTAGTACATACAGATAGCACTTGTGTCTTGTGCTCTCTCTCCCAAGGAAACATGGAACTATAAAGCTTACTAGTTGCAGAAACCAAGCTAAATGCTCAGAGAGGGACATTACCTTATTTCCACACGCAATCATCTTGCGAGTTGCTAAAGCACCTTACGAGGTCTAGCGGGAAAAGATTTTGCAGGGCAAAGCTCACTGGCTAGTCTAGCAGACCTGCTCCTTAACTACTGCCTCTCCACATCCCAGAGTCTTTTCCTTCAGGGCTAGTTTCCAACCAGACATGAGAACAAGCTTCAATCCCTGTCAGCTTTCTGCAGACAATTCCATCTTTTGTTCTGAACATGAGGCTTTGACCCAGCATCTTTTGTGTGATACTGGTGGAGGAGGAGGAGTAGAAGTAAAATTCTTAAAACCCTGTTCTTAGTTCTGTATATTCAGATGTAGATGTCCTGTGGAATTTGTCAGCAGTGGAGTGTATTGCTCACTATTATATAATGCTTGCATGTAGGCCCAAGTGGCATTTTTAAAATGTGTCAAAACTGAATGGTGACTTGATTCAATGGGCTTTATTGCTTGTGCTGCCACAGCTTGGGATTTGCAGGGTTTCAAGATGGTATAGACAGCCTCCATTCTGGTATTTATGCATTTCAGCAGTGGTGCTAGAAGGGTGCAAAAGGAACCTTCTGCTACTTCATCTGAAAAACAGGAAGGTCGCTGTCTCAAACATCATGGCACTGGTGAAAAAGACAGCCTCTGTTCACATGAGCCCAGGACAAACTTCCAATCTTTCTACCTGGTTCTGCTTTCTGTTTCCTCTTTAAGAGAGGTTAGCACAGCTTCAGCCAGTTATTGACGCTTTCTGCAGTAGCTCTATTTCCTATGAACTGGATGACAAGTGAAGAGAGTGCCTTATCATCCCTTCTGCAATTCAGGGGAAAAAATACAAAGTGGGGGCGGGGGGGGGGGATGCGAGGCACAGTGTTTTAGAGGAGCCTTTGGCTGAATGTGGTTTTTACACGGGCTCTTTTAATGGCATTTAGAATGTGGATTTTAATTATTTATTTACTGTTTGGAAGCTGTTTTGAGCTGACATTATAAGAAAGCAAATAAACAAATACTAGCAGATTTAATGCATGTATGAAGTGCCAGAATATTAACCTCCTAACCTTTTGCAATATTCTTGCATGGCACAGAAGAGAAAATCTACTGTGCTGCTGGAAAGTTGATAATGTCTCTAGTTTCTACCCTCAAAGATGCTTTCCTTGCTGCCTCTCAATACAGCTGTCGTCTTCTCTCATTTTGTTAGGGTGAAAAGTTGAGTCAGCAGGCATTGCTTGCATTGCATGTCATGTTGGGCTGACAGGGTTACTCTTTCCTCAGCAAGCTGAGCATGGAATGGGTTAAACCAAGAAGAATGATACAGCACAGTGGATGGGATGTCTACCTTGGAAATGGGAATCCCAGGTTAAAAGGCTTGCTTGGCCATGAAGCTCACTTGCCTGAGTTATTATTTTCTCAGACCAACCTACATCAAAGGGCTGCTGAGTGAATAATACATAGTTCTGTTCATTACAGGGGATTACAGAAACTTTCTGGTGTACTTCCACCATAACAGTTACATTCCTCAGTCAGCCTTCTCCTTGTGGTGCCCTCTCTTAGGATGGGCTGTGCAGCAACAGCTGGGTCACAGGCTTTCTTTCTGGTAGGTCCAGTCCTCTGGATCGGCCTGCCACCGTAAGTGCAGAAAGTGCCTTCACTGGCTGCATTTTGAAAGGCGTGCAGGAAACTTCTATTTCAGAGTGCATTTGGTGGCAGATAAGCTGCTCTGGCAGATTTAGTTGCGGTTTTAATCTGCAAGGTGTTATTTGTTAATATTTTTGTGTCCTTGCAACTTGCCTTACCGGGATATAAATATTTTCAATAAATAAGCATGCACTGGGAAAAGGTGCATCTGTTGACTCTACCTACGTACCTGTGTCAGGCTGGAAAGGGTTTGGTCCTGGTACTGCCCCCCTAGTCTGCTCGGATGGTAACCCAGGATGGGGACTGCTGCCATTTGTTGCAGGGAAAGGTGCTGTCCTGAGCTGAACTGGCTCCATCGAGTTGCAGAACTCGAACGTGGACCGGCCTGCTTGCATTCCTTGCCCGCCATTAACAGCTAGAAATATGAATATAACAGAGAACACAATGCAGTTCAGAGAACAGCAAAAGGATCATGGTAACTTCCTTGGCATTTGGCAGGGCAATTAGCAATGATGTTGAGGAGGGTCAAGAAGGATTTGGTCAAAGTGTACAAATTTGCAATTAAAGTTTAACATGCCCATACAAGACAGCATAGTGTTCTCCTGGTCCCTAGTCTCCTCTTCCACCAATCTTTCCTCTAACAAAGGGGGGGGGGGGGGAGGCAGGTACTGAATAGCCCCAAATTGCCCCAAATTAACAAGATCCAAGTAGGCAGCTGTGTTGGCCGGAGCAGCTGAACAAAGCAGGAGTCAATTTGCACCTTTAAGACCAACTAAGTTTTATTCAGAATGTAATTAACAACTACACGGTTTCAAATAGATGCCTCCATGGCTTGAACTTCCCATATAATCCACCAGAGGGCACTCCTCTCTGAAATCTGTCAGCAAAATTAAATCAATGAAGATTTCTTAACACAATGAAGGGCCACTTGATCCACTGCCACTTGTAGTTACAGGACAGATTGTGAGTCTAAAACACAGATAACCGGTTTTACAGTACAAGCTGAAACCAATTTGGGATAGAAATGCTAATTCAACTTAAAATTTGGTTTATATTGCTAGTTCTGGATGCTCTTTGTTTTGGGGTTTCAAGAAAAAGCAGCTTATAAAACGCCTAATTATAAGAGCCAATTTGGTGTGGTGGTTAAGTGTGCAGTCTTATCTGGGAGAACTGGGTTTGATTCCCCACTCCTCCACTAACACCTGCTATCATGGCCTTGGGTCAGCCATAGCTGAAAGGGCAGCTGCTGTGAGAGCCCTCTCCAGCCCCACCCACCTCACAGGGTGTCTGTTGTGGGGGAGGAAGGTAAAGGAGATTGTGAGCCGCTCTGAGACTCTTCGGAGTGGAGGGCAGGATATAAATCCAATATTATCTTCTTCTAATCTGTCATGTTGCTCTGACCTGGATGGCACTGGCTAGTCCAATCCTGGCAGCTAAGCAGCGTCAGCCCTGTATAGTCCTTGGATGGGAGACCATCATGGAGGTCCAGGACTGCTACACTGAGGCAGGCAATGGCAAACCACCTCTGAATGGGGTCCTATTAAGCTGGCTGCACCCAAACAGCACTTTCTACCACAAGCAACCAGTCATGTCAGTGCTTGCCACCGTTGCTTTGAAAATCATTATGATACCAAATTAAAGGTTGGGTGTTTTTTTTTTAAAAATCTCACAATTGAAAAACAGTCCTGAACAATGTCAGAAACCAGAATTTCAGACTTGTATCACATTTTGGAGATTCATAGAATTTTCTTCAGGCACTCAGTGCTGCATGAATGCTGAATGTCCTGAGGATGAAGTCTCATCCCCCTGCTCTAGCTGCCCAAATTTACCCCACACTGAGCTCTGACAGCAGCTCTGTGGTAGCCTTCTTGGGCTCCAATGTGGTTAAGTGTCACCAACCTTTTCTGAGGAACTTCTGAGCAAAGAACACCTGCAGCTGCCTTAACCTGAGCCAGACCCTTGGTCCATCGAGGTCAGCATTGTCCACACAGACCAGGAGCAGCTCTCCAGTGCCACAGGCTTTCATATCACCTGCTGCCTGATCCTTTTTTTCACTGGAGTTGCCATGGACTGAACCTGGGATCTCCTTCTGCATGGAAAGCTGGTCTTCTCCCACTGAGCCACAGCCCCTCCTCCAAAAATACTCTCCCCCCCCCCCCATCCTTGGCATGTTGCTCCAGTTTGGCCACAAGCCTAAGATGATGGACAAAAAAACCCACCGGAAATGAAGCCTTCAGCTAAGAAGCACAGAGTAAAATCCTGTGAAGTAAAAGCTTTTCTTTAAAATAAAAAGTCCATGGAAAAAAAATTTGGCTATCTTTTCCTGGGTCTTTATGGGGATGCATGAACTACTCTCTGCAGCAGCCTGAAACCTAGCAGAGACTTCTGATCTAATGAATGTGTAGGCTTTTGTGTTTCACAGGGCTCCTTGCCAGGGAGAACATTTTCATGTTACCTTGGAGCCTTATTGAATAGGAGGCGCTCCAGTTAGAGAGAGGGGGAGGAAAGTGATCATCTTACCCATCTTGTAATTCTTGTTTTCTGCAATCAATACAGCATTGACTCCCTATTGTGAGAAATCTTCCGTATCATTATTAATGCACCCTTGTCTTCCCCCCAGGCAATTAAATCCTGTCATAACATGTCACTGACTTCTGAATGGCCTTAATGCCAGGTTTGCTGAAGGCAATGGGTATTTCAGGCTTGGGAATAAAAGTCTTCACAATGCAAATAATAGCCTTGAGTGAAAAGCAGCTGTCTCATGTCTCCTGGGGGCAGAGAGGTGATGGGACAAGTGGTCAATCGGTCCAATTAGGGATCTGACAGTTCCCTTTTCACACCTGCTGATGGCTCCCGCTACTGTCAGAAGACAAAGCCTGCCTCTTAATGCTTCTTGTGTCTGTATAGCTGTCACTCACAAACCTCTCCTGGATTCAGAAATCTCCTCTCCTGACTTAAGGTCTGCTTTCCTGTTCGTGGCTACTGGTGGGGATGTCAAAAGCTCTTGATCCTCCGTTTTAGGTACTTTCTAACAATTACAAAATCCAGTCAACACTTCCTCCCTATTACTGAGTCCTTTTATTGGTCTAGAGCTGCAAGGGGGGCGGAAGTTGATGGTGGGAGGGAGAGATAACTTTATATCAAACCCAACCAAAATAAGAAACTCTGTGCTATAAACATGTTTGTAAAGAGTCACTGCCCAGGCATCTGTGGTAAGCTGGTAAGCAAGGTTCGACCCTGAGTAAGGAAGTTGTGCCAAACTTGCGACTTTTTTCTCCTTCAAAGGCCACAATTAAGTAACTGGACTAGTAACTTCCTTGGACTTATTTACAAGGCTGACTTAATTTACTGAGTTTATACTTAGGATGTGTGGCTGCCAAGCCCAGGGGCACTTAGGCTTGTGGCCAGACTGGAGCAGCAAGCAAGCGAGCTCGACATCTGGTGAAATGTTCACATAGCTGCTTTGCCATAAATCCAGCTTGTAGCTCAGCTCCCAATTTCCTTGCCACACTCTGAGTCTTTAGGAGGAGTGTCGGTCTCTGGCAAGAAAATAAGAGGTTTGAGAGATTACAGGCTGCGGATTCAGCAGACGGGCAGAAAGATGTTGATCATGCAATGGCAAAAGTGCTATAAATGGGTTGCACTGTAGCATTGGGCAATGCGGGTCAGGGTGCAAAATGAGTTGTGCGGCAAAGGAATCTTCTAGCTGCTTGTCGGCATGCCAGACTCAGGCCAAATCCAACTGAACAGCACAAACCACCACTCACATTTGGTTGTGTGAACTGGTACTCGTGTGGATCACAGGACCTCCAGAGAAGGTTGATTTGATGCCCAAGACAGCTGAGGACAAGGAATTGGGGGGGGGGGCTACTCTTTTCCATCTCAGCATAACATCTTGTCCATAATTGAGAGGAAGGAGAAGATAATGTAGACCTGCTTCTGGGGGGTGGGGCACAAGCTTTGCACTGTAAAGTTATTCTCCCTAGTCAAACTGCCCATTTCATGCATCTGATGAGGGAGGTACACTCTTATCTCCCTGCTGCAGTAAACTAGTTAATTCCTGAGACACTGTTATACTTTTTCAATTTATAGAAATTGAGAAACAAATTCTTTGGGGGGGGGTATCTACCATCTGCCACACAAACTAGCAATTTTGTGATTTGATTAACTAAAAACCTTAACCAGGAGTCCCCAGACTAGCTAAGCCTGTAATCACTTGGAATGTGAAGAAGGGGAGTGGGTGCCATTGCAAATCCTAACTTTCCCCTCCCACCATACATTAAAACAAAACTCATTTTCATTAAACAAAGTGATCAGGGGAAAATATTTTAGTTTGTGTAAGAAAACATTACAGTAATAGTTCCTACACCTTGAGTTCCTATAAAGAAAAAAGGTGGCTAGTAAATTGTTGTTGTTGTTTTTTTAAATAGAGTAATTTCCCACACCTACTATTTATCTGATTGAAATAAATTGTGCAGGATGGACTTAAGCATCATTTTCAAGCAGGGCTTTTTTCTGGGGGAATGAAGTGGAATGGAGTTCCAAAACCTCTTTGCGGAAACAGCATTTTCAAAATATGTTTAAAAGTTCATGAGGAGGCTCTTTTCCTTCATTTCCCTTGAGAGTTCCAGCACCACTTTTTCCAGAAAAAAGTCCTGCTTGGTCTCTACAAGATGGGAGACTTTGACAGAAGAATCCAATTGAAACCAACAGTTAGACCTGTGTACAGATATTATAGCATTGGAAAAAGCACAGAAAAGGACATCTAGAATGATTAAAGGGTTGGAACACTTTCCCTATGAAGAAAGGTTAAAGCACTTGAGGGACTCATTATCTTGGAGAAATGATCACTGATGGGTGACATGACAGAGATTTTACAAGATTATGCATGAAATAGGTTAACGTGGAATTAACTGATTAACATGTGGAATTCACTGCCACAGGAGGTGACGGCGGCTACAAGCATAGCCAGCTTCAAGAGGGGATTGGATTAAAATATGGAGCAGAGGTCCATCAGTGGCTATTAGCAACAGTGTGTGTGTGTGTGTGTGTGTGTATATATTGGCCACTGTGTGACACAGAGTGTTGGACTGGATGGCCCATTGGCCTGATCCAACATGGCTTCTCTTATGTTCTTATAGAGAAGGCAGAGAAAGAAGTACTTTTCTCTCTTTCTCACAATACAAGAATTTGCGGGCACTCAATGAAATTGCTGAGCAGTTGGATTAGAACGGATAAAAGAAACTACTTCTTCACCCGAAGAGTGATTAATGCATGGAATTCACAGCCACAAGAGGTGATGGCAGCTACAAGCACAGATGACTTCAAGAGGGGACTGGATAAACATATGGAACAGAGGTCCATCAGCGGCTATTCGCCACAAGTTATAGATGGAACTCTCTGTCTGGGGCAAGTGATGCTCTGTATTCTTGGTGCTTGGTGGTGGCGGGGGGGCAACAGTGGGAGGGCTTCTAGTGTTCTGGCTGCACTGGTGGACCTCCTGATGGCACCTGACTTTTTGGCCACTGTGTGACAGAGTGCTGGACTGGATGGGCCATTGGCTTAATCCAACATGGCTTCTCTTATGCTACATCTGATGGTACAAAGGACATGGCAGGTGCTAGGAGAGTGATCAATAGTCTCTGGCTGAGGATGGGGAAGCATAAATGCTCGGTTCTCCTCTTCCTGTCCTTGTCTCTTTGTGTTCTTCTTGTGATGACTTTCACCTCTCATACTGCAGGGCCCTCCCCACCAGCCTCCTTTCTGCTGGTGGCAGAGCTGCCATTGGGGTAAAGTCCTACCATGGAAAACACATGCCTGTAAGGAAGACACACGGGAGTCAAGCTGCAAATCCAAGCACTTGTGAATCTTGAAGATCTGGCTGGTGTCTGGACTTCATGAAAGATGGCTGTAGCTTGGCTCTCTTCCTTCCATCACCACCTACACCTCTCCATCCTCCCATCACCCTTTAGTACACACCTCAAAGCTGGCTGGAGAAGTGGTCTGGGGTATGGTTAAAGACCAAGCAACTCCAGAGACTAAGAGGAGCAGAGAAAGATGAAGGAAGGAAGGAGTGAGAAAGGTGGCAAAGGAAACATCAGAAAAGGAAAGAGTGTGAATGAGGTGAAACAGGACAAACAGAAGAAGGGAATCCAAAAAAACACAATTACAGATGGGTAATCTGCATTAGCCCAGAGCAGAAAAACTAAAGCAGAATTCCAGTGGCATCAGATTATGATAAAAGAAATTTTGCCACTGGATTCCTGATTTATTTTGAAAAGGACAGCGAAGCAGTGCAGAGAGGGTCAGGAAGCAAGGGAGCACCAGAAAACACAGCAGTGGGTGCCATGCTGATGTGGCCATAAACCCACATGCTACACAGCTGACAAGGTCCACTCAGAATTTTTGTCAAATCAAATTTTGTGAAAAGGGATGAATGGGTACAGGATTCACAGGAAAGCTTCCACCATTATCTTATTCTCAACCAAGAGCTAACCAGGCTCTATCAGATATAGAACTGTAGCATTACGAGCAAATGCCTTGGCATTGTAGAAAGACAGGAAACAGTACCCAGGAATTTAAAAGAAAGGTGTTGGTACATACCGTTCATCCCAGTGGGTGTTCTTGCTGCAGTATTGGGCTGGAGAGAGGAGGGCATGATTTCCGGCTTGCCAGCAAGGCCACTGGTTTCAGTTGTCTCTGGGCCACATAGACCTGGGGGTAGCTGCACTGTTTTCTCCAATGTGGGCAGGATCTGGTCAAGGTCAGATGCAAACTAAAGGAAGAGAGCAAGGACACAGGTAAGTCTTTCAGCTACAGCCAGAAGGAGAATTCAGGGACCAGTGCTAATCCTTCCATCTTGGTGTGGGGCCACAACAGCCTGCGGACTGTGCCTGCAACATTACTAATGATGAGCCACAGAGGAGCACTCTCCAAAACATCCTCTTGAAATCTGGTGTGGCCACACATTCTATGAAGTATTTACAATGAACAACAAATGTGCTGCCCCAAGGGGAAGACACTGATTACCTCCAATAACAAACAACTTGTCATCTGAAAAGGGGGATTGCAGCAATCCTACCCCACTCTTACCACTACCAAGAAGAAAACTGAAAATGATACCCAGTTCTTCAAATAAAGTTTTTCAGGAGTGCTGAAAAAACTGCAAAACCTCTGTATTAGGGGTGAAGGCAGAACTGCACCCCCCCTAAAAAAAAAAACATGTAGCACTGCTGACTCATGTCCCAGCATGTAACAGCACTGCTGTTACGTGGTGTTTTTCTCACCCTCATGCCCCATCATTGGAGAAACATTCAGTTTACCAACAGCACAACTTGAAGCAGGTCAGTTTGGCAAACGGATCTGCAAAAGTTAAAATGGTCTACATTTCCTCCCTAGCTTATCTGTTCATGCATACTATTCCTGGGAGTCTAATGCAAGTTGTTTAACACACTATCACGGGAAGAGGAGGACTTAATATGGGGCTGCCATTTTTCATGTCACATAGGTATCTGTTAGAAAAACATGCAGTTATGCCCAGAGAGTAGGACAAATGCACACATTGTAGGCAATGACAGTGCTTGCATTTTTCTTGATCCTCAGAGGGAAAAACAATAACTTGTCTCCAGCCTCAACAAACTGATGGGTTGTTCCTTCCAAACAGAGCTGCCATTACATGCTACTGCTCCTCATTATGAACTGACCTAAGTCCCGTTGCTTAGGAATGCGTAATCGTATAGAATGTTCAACTTAACTTTCACCTTTTGTTCTCCTCCACAGGTAACTATTTATTGCAAGCAGCACTTAATGAGAAACAACCTTAGAAGTTTTACAGTGGAAGGGCAGAAGTTGCAAAGCAACCCCAAAAGCCTGGGCATAAAGATGGTGTCTGCCTAACAAAGATGGCTTCTCTAACAGTGCTGATGTGCCACACCCAGCACTAGAAGTGAGAAAAAAGATGCCGAGAAAGAACTGGGACCCACAAGTACATCCGCAATGTCCAGTGCAACATCAGAGTACAGAGCACAACTTTAGCAATTGCAAAGGACTGATGAAAGTACACAGAGTGCTTGGAAGAATCAGTGGGGGGTGGGGATCAGATAAGCCCTTTATAATAATGTAACAGAAAGAAAAGTACAGAAGAACTACTCATTACAGTACGATCTTGAAAGCGATAGCACTTCCGGGAGTTGAGAAAGTGAACATCCAGAAATGTCCTGGGAGTGAAAACATTTGCCAGGGGAGATGAGCTTACTTTGAGCAGACACAGTCCCTGTTTGGAAACAAGAGATTTCAGCTCTCACACCCACATAGCAAGATGTTTCAAAGGCTGACTCAGTCTTACAGGCACACAATGGTAACAATTTCAGAATCAGACTCCTGCAGAGCTAGCATAGCCATGTCCACCAGCTGGAGTTTGGCATCCGCCATGTTCGCAAAAACAAATGTGTACATTCTGTTAATGATGGGTGACAAAAACAGGGAAATCAGTTGCTCCTTCTGTACTGTGACATTTCCACTATGGCCTTCAGAGCCTAACAAAAAAATACATGAAATTCACATAACCCTTATGGCTTTTTATACACAGAAGATACATCTAGAGAACAAAAAACGCACCTAGAAGAGCAATTTTGATCAGAGGAGCTGCAGACAGTGTGGAGGAAGTTCTTTTCTCTACTAGTTGCACTTCTGTTCCCAACAGTTTCCCACCTGGCCAGTTTCCTCCCATGGCAATACAAACATAAGAACATAAGAGAAGCCAAGTTGGATCAGGCCAATAGCCCATCCAGTCCAACACTCTGTGTCACACAGTGGCCAAAAAAATTATATACACACACACACATTTATATATACTCTCGGCTTGGCTTCGCGAACGAAGATTTAAGAAGGGTGCAATAGTCCACGTCTGCTGCAGGCTCGCTGGTGGCTGACAAGACCAATGCGGGACAGGCAGGTCCGGCCACAGTGGCTGCAGGGAAAAGTCTGATTTAGGGTTGGTGCTGTAGCAGTGCGATTCTTCCTCAATCTCCTTTTGTCCTCAAGACCAGCTATGCGTGTGTTCTCAAAAGAAGAGACAGCCTGGTGGACGGTGTGCCTCCATGCTTTGCGATCTGAGGCTAGGTCAGACCACTGGTGATGGTTGATGCGACAGGTGCCAAGGGATTTCTTCAAGGAGTCCTTGTACCTCTTCTTTGGTGCCCCTCTATTTCGATGGCCAGTGGAGAGTTCGCCATACAGAGCAATCTTGGGAAGGCGGTGGTTTTCCATCCTAGAAATATGCCCTGCCCAGCGCAGCTGCGTCTTCAACAGCAGTGCCTCGATGCTGGTAACCTCCGCCCGCTTAAGAACTTCAGTGTTGGTCACAAAGTCACTCCAGTGGATGTTGAGGATGGTGCAAAGGCAGCGCTGATGAAAGCGCTCAAGGAGTCGCAGGTGATGACGGTATAAAACCCACGAATCGGAGCTGTAGATGAGGGTTGTCATCACAACCGCTTTGTAAACATTGATCTTTGTGCCTTTTTTCAGATGCTTGTTGCTCCACACTCTTTTGTGCAGTCGGCCAAAGGCACGGTTTGCCTTTGCCAGCCTGTTGTCAATCTCCTTGTCGATCTTAGCATCTGAGGAGATGATGCACCCCAGGTAGCTGAACTGCCGGACTGTCTTCAGAACTGATTCACACACAGTGATGCAGGGAGGGTGATAATCTTCCTGGGGTGCAGGCTGGTGGAGAACTTCTGTCTTCTTCAGACTAACTTCTAGGCCGAATAGCTTGGCAGCCTCTGCAAAGCAGGACGTCATATGCTGCAGAGCTGATACCGAGTGGGAGACGAGTGCAGCATCATCAGCAAACAGTAGCTCTCGGATGAGTTTTTCCATTGTCTTGGAGTGGGCCTTTAGTCGCCTCAGGTTGAACAGGCTGCCATCGGTGCGATAGCGGATGTAGACACCATCGTCATCATCTAGATCTACTGCGGCTCTTTGAAGCATCATGCTAAAGAAGATCGTAAAGAGAGTTGGTGCGAGAACGCAGCCTTGCTTTACACCTGTGCCTATTGGGAAGGTCTCCGAGAGGTCGTTGCAGTGTCTGACTTGGCCTCGCTGGTCTTCGTGTAGCTGGATGATCATGCTGAGGAACCTTGGGGGACATCCTAAACGTTGCAAGATTTGCCACAGGCCTTTCCTGCTAACGGTATCGAAAGGTTTGGTAAGGTCGACAAAAGTCACATACAGAGCCTTGTTCTGTTCCCTGCATTTCTCTTGGAGCTGCCTGAGAACAAATACCATGTCGGTGGTGCTTCTGTTAGCTCTGAAGCCACACTGGCTCTCTGGGAGGAGTTCTTCTGCAATGGCGGGCACCAGTCTGTTCTGGAGTATTCTGGCAAGGATTTTGCCTGCGATGGAGAGCAGGGTTATCCCCCGGTAGTTGGAGCAGTCTGACTTTTCCCCTTTGTTCTTGTATAGGGTGATGATGATTGCATCGCGAAAGTCCTGTGGTAATTTGCCTTGTTCCCAGCAGGTGACAAGTACTTTGTGAAGTGAGCTATGTAGTACTGTGCCCCCATGCTTCCAGATCTCTGGTGGAATTCCATCAACTCCTGCTGACTTGCCACTTTTCAGTTGCTTGATGGCTTTAACAGTCTCTTCTAGAGTGGGGATCTCATCCAACTCTGTTTTCACTGGTTGAAGTGGGGTGAGGTGAATTGCTGAATCTTGAACTACGCGGTTGGCACTGAAGAGAACCTGAAAATACTCCGACCACCGGTTCAATATGGATGCCTTGTCTGTGAGGAGCACTTGGCCGTCTGCACTACGCAAGGGACTCTGAGTCTGATATGATGGACCATATACTGCCTTCAGGGCTTCGTAGAATCCTCTTAAATCACCAGTGTCTGCACACAGCTGGGTTCTCTCAGCAAGCTTGGTCCACCACTCGTTCTGAATGTCTCGAAGCTTGCACTGGAGGTTGCTACATGCAGCGCGAAAGGTTGCTTTTTTCCCAGGACAGGAGGGCTGAGCAAGATGTGCTTGGTAGGCAGATCTCTTTTTCGCCAGTAAATCTTGGATCTCTTGATTGTTCTCATCAAACCAGTCCTTGCTCTTCCTTGTGGAGAACCCGAGGACTTCTTCAGAGATCTGCAGGACGGTAGTTTTTAGGTGTTCCCAGAGTGCTTCTGGAGAAGGGTCTGTGGGGCAACTGGGGTCCTCAATTCTTGACTGGAGTTTTGCCTGGAAGGCAGCTTTAACTTCGGCTGACTGGAGACTGCCAACCTGAAACTTCCTCCGAGGGATACCTCCTCTCCTGGGTGTGGATTTAAAGTGAAGACGGAGATTGCAGCGTACAAGACGATGATCCATAGGACATTCTGCACTGGGCATTACTCGGGTGTGTAAGACATCTCAAAGGTCTCTCTGGCACACCAGAATGTAGTCGATAAGGTGCCAGTGCTTGGACCGTGGGTGCATCCAGGTTGTCTTCAGACTGTTCTTCTGCTGGAAGATAGTGTTGGTGATGGTGAGCTGGTGCTCCGTGCAGAATTCTAGCAGGAGGCGCCCGTTGTCATTGCAGTTGCCAATGCCGTGTTTGCCAAGTACTCCTTTCCAGGCTTCCGAGTCTTTACCTACTCTGGCATTGAAGTCGCCAAGGATGATCACCTTGTCCTCTGTAGGGGTCTTCCGTATGAGGTTGTGTAGATCAGCATAGAACTTGTTCTTTTCTGCAGGATCTGCTTGAAGGGTTGGGGCATACACACTGAAGAGTGTTGCATGCTGCTTGTTTTGAAGTGGGAGGCGCATGGAGATGATGCGATCTGAGTGACCTGTTGGCAGGTTTTTGAGTTTGGAGGCAATGGAGTTCCTGACCATGAAGCCAACGCCAGAAAGGCGGCTCTCAGCCTTTGACTTACCTGACCAGTAGAGGGTATAGCCAGCACCGTGTTCTTGAAGACTACCTTCCTCAGGGAAACGGACCTCACTGAGAGCTGCTATGTCGATATTCAACCTGAGAAGTTCGTGGGCAGGTTGTGTGGCTAACAGCCACTGATGGACCTCTGCTCCATATTTTTATCTAACCCCCTCTTGAAGCTGGCTTTGCTTGTAGCCACCACCACATCCTGTGGCAGTGAATTCCACATGTTAATCACCCTTTGGGTGAAGAAGTACCTCCTTTTATCCGTTCTAACCCGACTGCTCAGCAATTTCATTGAATGCCCACGAGTTCTTGTATTGTGAGAAAGGGAGAAAAGTACTTCTTTCTCTACCTTCTCCATCCCATTCATAATCTTGTAAACCTCTATCATGTCACCCCGCAGTCGACGTTTCTCCAAGCTAAAGAGCCCCAAGCGTTTTAACCTTTCTTCATAGGGAAAGTGTTCCAAACCTTTAATCATTCTAGTTGCCCTTTTCTGCACTTTTTCCAATGCTATAATATCCTTTTTGAGGTTCGGTGACCAGAATTGTACACAGTATTCCAAATGAGACCGCACCATCGATTTATACAGAGGCATTATGATACTGGCTGATTTGTTTTCAATTCCCTTCCTAATAATTCCCAGCATGGCGTTGGCCTTTTTTTTATTGCAATTGCACACTGTCTTGACATTTTCAGTGAGTTATCTACCACGACCCCAAGATCTCTCTCTTAGTCAGTCTCTGCCAGTTCACACTCCATCAACTTGTATTTGTAGCTGGGATTCTTGGCTCCAATGTGCATTACTTTGCACTTGGCCACAATGAACCTCATCTGCCATGTTGACGCCCACTCACCCAGCCTCAACAGATCCCTTTGGAGTTCCTCACAATCCTCTCTGGTTCTCACCACCCTGAACAATTTTAGTGTCATCTGCAAACTTGGCCACTTCATTGCTTACTCTCAACTCCAAATCATTTATGAACAAGTTAAAGAGCATGGGACCCAGTACTGAGCCCCGCGCCACTCCACTGCTTACAGTCCTCCACTGCGAAGACTGCCCATTTATACCCACTCTCTGCTTCCTATTAATTAGCCAGTTTTTGATCCACAAGAGGACCTGTCCTTTTACTCCATGACTCTCGAGCTTACTAAGGAGCCTTTGATGAGGAACTTTATCAAAAGCTTTCTGGAAGTCAAGGTAAACAATATCTATCGGGTCTCCTTTGTCCACATGTTTGTTCACCCCCTCAAAGAAATGTAACAGGTTAGTGAGGCAAGATCTTCCCTTACAGAACCCATGCTGAGTCTTCCTCAATAACTCGTGTTCATCAATGTGCCTACTCATTCTGTCCTTGATAATGGTTTCTACCAACTTTCCTGGTATTGAAGTCAGACTGACTGGCCTGTAACTTCCCGGTTGTCCTCTGGAACTCTTTTTAAAGATGGGGGTGACATTTGCTACCTTCCAGTCCTCAGGAATGGAGGCAGATTTCAATGAAAGATTACAGATTTTTGTCAGGAGATGCACAAGTTCAACTCTGAGTTCTTTCAGAATTCTTGGATGCATGCCATCCGGGCCTGGTGACTTATTAGTTTTTAATTCGTCTATCAGTTGTAGGACCTCTAGCATTTGTGTACAAACATTTGTGTACAAAAGGACTTTTTCAAAAATATACAAGTGTTTGGAACCACCCATAGTGAAAAAAGTGAAAGCAACATGGAATAAAAACACCATTTCACTCATCTACTTCTGCTGCTTCTCTGCTCTGAACTGTTTCACCTAAAACAGCTTCTCTCTAAAACAGAATTGTTTGGGTTGTATTACATATTAGTGTCTAATTTTTAGTTAGGACTATGATGTGCAATGAGATGCAGAGCCTGGTCAGAGAGCATCGGCCAATGAGATCAGGTAATTTTTTCTTGCTTAGTGGGTAAAGCTACCATATAAGTCTTATCCAGCTGCGGGAAGCAGGGTGCCGCTTTGCAGGGAAAGTTTCTGGGGTTGTTTCTGTCCCACCACCGGGATTTGGGTCAGTCAGGATTTTAGGGTCTGTTTTGAAACTGTTTTGCCTGTCTGTCCATGTGTGCCACTCATACCCCACCTATGGGCCAGTATACTAATTATGGGGCCACCAGTGGTAACTAAAGTAAAGGAAAAGGAGGATTGGGAGTAGGGATCTGCAGAAACCCAGCTACTAGTATTTTGAAGTGACAATTAATGCAACTTTTTAAATTTTCACAGCCCCGCTCCAATAAAATTAGTAATCCATAAAAGCTTATCCTGGAATAAAATTTTAAGTCTTTTAATGCCGCAAAACTCCCTTTTAAAATACAGTGTGTGTTAACTTCTGAAATAAAGACAAAACAGATTTGTTATTTGATCTCAGAGGCCGGGTGTTTCATGGCAGGATGCTGCCACTCCTTCCAGAGTCCTAATTACTGTCCCTTCACAAATTAACCTCCTCTGTGCCTGTTTTACCTGCTGCTTTGAGATTCTGCAGCACACTTCTTGAATTGCATGGTGGTTCAACTGCTCACCCTCAACATTTTGCCACCCCAAGCAAATGTTTGGATGGCTTGTGCACCTGAACCAGTCCCACCCTAATACTGCTGGGGACCAGAAATCCATGGCCTGTCCCCCTGCTTGCCTTCTGAGAAGGTAAAGCCCTCCTGTTGTTCTTGAGCAAGAGGAATGCTTGTGCCTTGTCGCTGCTGGGAAGGATAGTTCACTCAATGCACTAGTCCTTTCCTTGCCAGCAAAAGAAGTGCCCTTTAAGTGGCATTGATTTAGGTCGGCTACATCTCATTTGCTCACATTCAAGGTGATCTCTCCCCAAAGATTGAGCTTTCATACTTCTTTCCATATTTATTTAAGTATGGCAGGGAAAACTGCAAAAGACAGCCCTGTCCGCTTAGATTACTTCATCGCTTCTCCTTCAGTCTCTTCGCTGACACAAGATTCCAGATTTAGAAACTCTCCCAACAAAGGGAAAAGACTGAGAAATGTATTTCAGATACAAATGTGATAAACAATAAGGCAATCAGAGGGAAATACAGCAAGAAAATATGGCACTGTTGAATCATCCAGCTTTCAGACTGTTTGCTCTATGTGATGTAATATTTCACTGTGCTGCCTCCAGTTTTGCAACCCTGTTTAATTGTTTGTATTCTATTGTGTTCTGAGTGCAGTATTCTCTAATTCTGTGACCCAGTTTTACTGTATTGTCAGTTCTATGTACTGCATTGTTCTTACTGCATCGTTTTCTATTGTGTAATTTGGCTTTAATCTCAGGCACTTCCACATGGGTTATCTGCCCCAAATCAATGCTTTCAGGAAGTAGGCTTTTTTTCCTGTTTCCCCACAGCATTGTGGTGCATTTGTGCACTACCTGGGATTTTGTTGGCTTATCTCCAATGTTTATCAAACCTGTTTTGCTCTGACGTTTTGGGAAAGATCATAGTAAACACTTGGATGACCGCTGTGTGGGTGTGAAATTTTGGATTTTCCCACCTACATGGCAGCCATTTTCTTTAACCCTGTTCTTGTGACCATTTCTCTTCAAATTTCCCAAATCAGGTTGATGCAAGTAATGGTTAGTTGTGCAACAGCTGAGATGGGAGACCACTACAAAGTTCACTAGAAAACCTCAGCTATTCTGTGAATTCTAGGATTGACAAAGTAGGTTTTGCAAAACACATGACCACCTAAGTCAAAGCACAGCTCCTTGCAAGCTCTAAATTCCTTTCCAAGATACAGTCAGAAACTGAATGTGCTTCTTAAAAGCAACATTCAGAACTCCCAGCCTATTCTGATCCACATGGCTGGAACTAGTCAGGAAGTTCATATAGTATGCTTGGCTGCCTTTTCTGCTGTGTATCTGAGGGATGGATAGTCCCCAAGGTCATTTTCCAAAGACACTACTTTGATTCCTGGTTTAGCGCTGCAACCCAAGTTGAAGCAGGGGAAACTGACTTTCTGCTGTGCCCAAAGAGAATAAATTTAAAACTGCCTACCAGAGCAGTACTTGGCACAGTAGCTTTGTCCTCCAAACAAGAATTATTTGCTTCCCATCTCTTACAGCCTAAAGACAAGGTGGCCAGGCAACAGGGTGGAGGAGGAGAGGAGAATCACCAAGGTATCCAAGGAGGGAGCAGAGCAGCTGATGGATGCCATCAGAAATAAACTATTTGGGTGGCTATTCACACACAGGATTCCGTAAACTCAGCAGCCCATTTCGACACAAATCTATAAGTGGGCTATCTGGCTTGTTCTTGAATGTCAAGTTCTGTCTGGCCTATTCCATAAAAAGGATTAACAGCCTTATCTGTGTTGTCATCTTCCCTGATGTTCTTTTAAAGGGGAGGCACTCTTCTATTCATAGGCATTGACAATGAATATTTATATACCAAAATCTTTCGTGCAGGGATCTATTGTCATTAAATGGCTCTATTACAAATAGAGATCAGGCTTCCTTGAAATCACCAATCCCCAGCCATCAAATGGAAAGGAGACTGAAAATGCCCTCTGAGATGCTTAGTCCACTTGTGTCAGAACTGGCTCCCAAGTTTAGGAAATACAAACAGTTCAGGAGCTCCTGCAAATAGCTTTTATCTGGTGGACCCAGGGAGGTTTCATAAAACATTCTCTCCCCTTCCCCTGCACCCCAATTCAAGATTTACCGTCCAGCTCACTAGTCTATTTAAACCCACCAAAATGAATGTAAGAAAGCCCAACAGGATGAGGCCAAGTGCTCCCATTCCTCTCAGGTATTTGGCCAAGAACCAACATTTTCACAGGACACATACTGTCATTTTTTAGCACTCCCCCCTCACCCCCAGGGAAATGCCTGCCTCTGGACTCTGCATGATAAAGGCAATGGAAAAAATAAACATTCTTGTTCTTCTTTTTCAGGTATCCCTGTCAGTCCATGAGCCTCAGGCTAAACTTAAATACTTTTGCTCACCTTAATGGACATACTGGCTCTCGTGGATGCAAATGGTAATGTGTGAACAGTCCCAGGAGTGCATTTTGAGCACACCTATCAAAGCTCACTGAGCTGTGATCTTATAAGGAAGGGCCTCTCAACAGAAACACCTACCTGGCCTTGCTGCTGCAGCTTCACATCCTCCTGAGCAGGGGGCTTTGTTAGTGAGGCTGGAGCTACACTGCAGGGGTCCATTTGGTCTGTTTGTTCTTTCACCTTCACATCATCCAGGCTTAAGGAGGGATTGGCTGCCAGTTCTTTCTCGTCTTTGTCGAGGAGGTAGCGGAGAAGCCGATGGTCCTTCGAATCCTTCTTCTTCGCAGCATCTGACTCCAGTCTCATGTCGGGAGTCTCTGGGGTCTGGGTCTGCGGTGTGGCGGTAGCAGTGGTTCCGCCAGGCACACTGTCCTTCTTGTCATGCTCCATGGAGAGGGTAGAAATGTCAGAAGGACTGCCCTCCTGGAGGAGTCGGTGCAAGATCTTGTGCCGCTCTGTGAGTGAGCTGTGAGAGGAGGGGCATGCGCCGCCCGCAGGATTCCCGGAGGCCCCCGTGCAAGACAAGGGTTCTTTGCAGCTGGTGTCTGCATCCGCGTGCCGTAACTGCTCCTGCGCCGTGGTAGCCAGGAGCTGAACTAGCTTGTGACTGGGGGCCTGAGGGCACTTGCTGTCACCCTCCGAGTGTCTCTCACTGCTATGCAACAATCCCGATTCCAAGGGCTTGCTCTCATTCAGACCACTGTCAGAATGAATCATGTCGCACAGGATGGAGTTGATCTCCTTGCTGTCTTTTGGCTCAGTCTTTATGGGCTGCATGCCCATTCGGCTGGGCGAGTTCTGGTTGCTCAGCTGCCGCAGGACAGGAGGGGGTGTGGAGTAGCCCATGGGGGGACTGGGCCCTTCAGTCATCCCCTGCATGGAGTTTAATGGGGTTCCCGGGAAAGGCCTGTTGTTGACCGCACTGCTGGCACTATAGTTGCCCACCATGCCCACCGGGGAGTGTGTGGTAGGCATAGTGGGGGAGAAAGGGTTGCTTGGCACTCTAGGCCTATGGACCAGTCCGGGGCTTACCCGATGCCTGGGAGACATGAACTGTGTCGGGGTGACCCCTGGGCTGTTCAGGGGGGAACTGTTGAGGTTCATCGGATGGTTACTGTTCTGAGGACCAGCCTGTCCTTGGCTTAAGGCAACATTAGCTCCCATCTGGCTCCCAGGTGAACATCCAAAACTGGGCTGGCTGGTGGCAATGTTGCTGTTACCATGCAGACTGGACCCAGGTGGGTGGCTCATGCTGGTTGTTAACATGCTACCATTGGTGGGAGGGAGAGTAGAGGGCAGGGCCATGCCTTGTCCTGGAGAGATGCTGGGGTTCAGCGAGGGACTGACGCGGGAAAGCGGCACTCCAGAGTTAGTGTTGTCTTGAGGTGACAGCGCACTGTGTTCTCTGGGTCAAGAAGAAAAAAAAAAGAGGTGATTGGCAGGGCAACAAAAGGGGTAGGTCAGATGTTTGCCTGATCTAAGGGCTGGTGCTCTTATATCTAGCTCTTTTTTATGGAGAGAGGCATGCATGTGATAAACGTTATGAAGGAACTGGCCATCCAAATGGAGTTCTAACAAAGGTCAGAGAGTGGGACCTGAGATATCTGCTGGCTCCTGGAAAATGTGCACTGATGGCCAATTCCAACATAATGTGCAGGCCTCTCTCCAAGAGTCATTCCAGAGCCTCTTCAGTGGAGGCAGAATTCCACACAAAAGAAGTCTTCAATGCTGAACACAGAGGGGGTTCAAAGAGTCATTCTAGTTACTAGTAACTTGCCTGAACTTCTCCATTAAGGCCAAAATTTCATCAAATGCAGGTGGAACTTGAGTCTAGAACAGCTAAAGTCTCTCTTTAAGGTGGTGATGAGACCAGACTCTCATTTCACATCTCCCCTTCTCTGTGGTCTCACTTACCTCTTCTGTGCTCTTATCCAAACATGCTTTCTTCTCTTTGTTTTTCTAAAACAAAGAGAAGAAAGCATGTTTGGATAAGAGCACAGTTGGATGTGTGCACTGCACAACCCTTTTACCCACCCAGTAAACTGGCTGCAATGGGTCTGAAAGGGAGAGAGCAGAGACTTTTGAAGTTGTTTGTTTCTAAGCTGGGTTAAGATAATGGTTTAAAAGATATTAATAAAGGAACCATGAACACGCTATCTAAGTTCCCAGAGTTTCAAGGCCATGGGTTCTTCTTTTCTTCACAATGGGATAGAAATAGGGTTGCCAATTCTGTTGGGAAATCCCTGGAGATCTGGGGGTAGAATATTAGGAAGGTGGGGGGTTAAGGGAGGGACCTCAGTAGGGTATAACACCATGATTCTGGGATATCTCCAGGCCCCACCTGGAGGTGGGCCACTTTTGCTGGAAAGCCTCCATCAAAACCTACAATAGCCACTGTATTGAGATATAATTGTCCTGTCCCACACTTGACTAGTAGTTTCAAAAATAATCCCAAAAGTCTGCAAAACCTGGATACTGGAAGCAAAGTCTGACAGACATAGATACTATGAACTGCCTTCAAATCTCATCTCATCAAAGAACTACTGCCTGTCTTCCACTTGTGTTACATACTCTCCCAGGAAGTTTAAAATAATAATGGAGGAAGAAGCAGTTACCAGACTCTCTTGTGTCCTCTCTCCTGGGGCCCAATGGACCACGATGTGAGAAAATATTCCATGGTTCAGTGGCTGAAGAAGTGGGTTGGGGAAAGGATTCTTTAAGGGTTTGGAGGAGAGAAAAGATACTAAAAAGGCCAAAGACAATTTAAAAAGCTCTCTCCACTACTCTTTGGACTTGCCCACACAATTCATTCAGAATTTAGGTCTTTCTGTTCCTACTTGTGATCGTATTTGTGGGTCTGTTTGCCCATAGTCGGTTCTCTGAAGAGGTTAGCTCAATGCAACTAGACTGTGGGAATCACCCAAGTTTTTCAGACTGCTTAAAAATCTTCCAAAGAGGAGCTAAACCATGAGAATTAAGGGCCTGTGTTTTGCGCTCTGCTTGCTACAGGTGGCCTTACAGTGCACTCAGACAAAGGTTCAATCTGCACATTCATGATATGTGCGCACTGACAGCCTGCCTCCCACTAGGACTGGCATCACATTTAACACATGTATTACACATTTTCCTACCAAGGGATGATCTCTGCAAAGAGAAACCATCATGTGTGAAGTGAGTCCTCCCCCAATGGGTAAACAAGTAGCAAGCAACAAAAAAGGGGGGGGGGTGTTGTTGTTGTATGAAGACTCACCTCTCAATTCTCTCAAGTATGTGAATGCCCATGATGAATGGCTGCATCTCTGGACTTTGAGGGCAACAGAGCTTGCACTTGGTGTGGGCATTCAACACAGTCCCGTCACTTAGTGTGAACCGGTAGGGTGGGCTGAAGGCTGTGCCCCGTGTCATCACTGGGGGGAAAAGAAGGGTGTGTGTGAGAGAAGGTGCTTTCAAATGCTGGGATGATTTACCCTCCATTACCATCACTAGTAACCATTTCTATAGAGCTTCTAATGCACAGCGATTCGCAATCAGGGTTTTTGGGGGGGGGAAGTCCTTGCATCAACTGTACAAGCTTACAAAGCATACAGCCTGATCCTGTCCCCCTTCTCCTAATCCTTATCCAAATGAATTTGTGACTGAGCAGGTATTTTAGCCCAAATTTTCCTGACAGGCTGCTTCTCCCTGTACAAGCTTCTGTGTGAACTGTGCTCACTCTGTGTGCTCCTCCTCACAGCTGGTATATTCTGCTGCCACCTGCTCGAAAGCTTCCTCAATCGTTGCTCCTGTGGCCCCCTGGAATGAGGTTCTGAAAAGTTTTCAAGAAAGTCCAGCCCCTTCTAGAAAGTTATTTTAAAGAGGCCATGGGGGGATTGTTTCTTTAGGGCTGGGATTTCATTTGTATGAATCTGATTTGTTCAACTGAGGGCTCACATACTGATATTTTTGGCTTTGATATTTTTAGGGTTTTGAATCTATTGCTGAACTGGAGTGTATTGTTATCAACTACTTTGAGCTTTTGAAGGGCAGGATATTATTCCCTCCCCCTATAAAAAAAAATCAAAGTTCCATGGAGCACAGTGGACCACTTTTGCAGGAGACAAAGGAAAGACAGAAAGCAGACAAGGATCCAAACTTTTAAAAGTTAAGGACTGAGCAAGAACATTAAAATCCCCCAGAAGTCCAGAGGAACTCAAGGAAAATCAAGGAAGGGCACACTCATGGATAGGTTGGCTGCAGTTTTTGTAACCTAAGATGACCTCTTGTCATATGGGTGTATAGAAGTATTGGTGGGTGTATAGACGTTCTTGCAGGTATTACTGATAATGACATATGACAATAGCTTCAAGCACTTAGGAAAAGCACTATATAAATGCCCCTAATTATTAGTTATCACTACAAGGGCAGAACATATTTATTTAAGATAGTTATTTCCCACACATCTTATCTTAAAACTTACAGCGTAATTTAAAACCACAAAACAAACTAACAAACTCGCAAAATAGACCAACCTCAGTAGGCATGGTAAAAACAATAATGAAACGGGTTAAAAAATGGGCAGAAGAAAACATAAAAATCAAATTAAAATTAAACCGACCACCAGTTAACAACATTCAGGAGACAGTGGATTTTCAAAGCAGACAATCAATAAAACAAATAAAAGCTATAGCAGACAGAAACATTTCATAAAAGGAAAAGAAGGGTATTCAATAAATGACTGGGACAGATTTTAAGATACATACCATTTACAAAAAGCCTGTAGTAAACAACAATGTCCTTAGACTGGTGTTTAAGAGCCAAGGGATCTCCATAACACAGGATCATATCCATCTCAGCTCTGTCCCAGGAGAAGCACAGTGTGCTGTCTGTGATGCAGATCTCAGCCAGTGTTACCCAAACCATTCCTCCCACCACTGGTTCCTATATCAGGGTACAGGTTATAGGGAAACCAGCAGACAAGGTGGAAACATAGTTCTCTCTCCCTCCCCAGAACACAACAATGCTGTGAGGTAGGTAAAGGCTGAGAGTGACAGAGAGCCTGGTCCAAGGTCATGCAGAGAACTTTCTGGTTGGTACAATTTGACCCTTGATCTCCCCAGGCCAAGGCCTGGTCCACACATGCAGAACAATGTGGTGGCAGAAAAATGATGGAATTGATTGAGTTATTTCAGATCGAAGATTGCATTTGGGGATGGCTCTGCTCAGGACCTGAGTTTGATCCCCGGCGAAAGCTGGGTTTCCAGGTAGCCGGCTCGAGGTTGACTCAGCCTTCCATCTTTCCGAGGTCGGTAAAATGAGTACCCAGCTTGCTGGGGGGAAAGTGTAGATGACTGGGGAAGGCAATGGCAAACCACCCCGTAAAACGTCTGCCATGAAAACGTGAAAGCAACGTCACCCCAGAGTTGGAAATGACTGGTGCTTGCGCAGGGGACCTTTCCTTTCCTTTTTCCTGCTATTTTAGAAAATGTGCACAGTATGGGAAAGGAGAGAAAGGGTAATGGAGGCTATTCTTCTATTTGCAGGGAGTTTTCTATTTACACAGATTATATTAAACAAAAGAATACTCAAAGCTGGAGACACTCCCCCCCACCCCCAGCTACAGTCTGAAATGGAACAGTACATTACTACCTTCAGGTTCTGCCACTACATACCTACTCTGTTCTGAACGTCTGAACCAGTTCTCGGTGCAATTATCTAAACACATCACCACCACATCTCTTTAGAAGCTTTAGGATCTCACCACCTCCTCCTCAGGGGCAACAACTTGGATTGTGTACTTTAGAGGTGGGTTTTGTTTTGTTTTCTTTCTGAAAGGTCGGTAAGAAAGTTTCTGGATTGGCAGACTACTCTCATACTGGAGGCCAGCTGCCTCTGGGCCAGGTTGCCACAGTAGTGCAGACAGATGATTGGCAACCTGCTGGAATTCTATTGACTGTGCAGGGCAAGCTCTCCAAGCCAGCTGAAGGGGCCGCAAGCATTACTCAGCCATTTCAGCCACTTCCTGTGGACTTTTTTGTTAACATTCTTTGTCTTCTTCACTTTTTTTTTAAATTTTATTTTCAGTCCAGAAAGCATTTATCCTAGCAACAACTGCAGGGACAGGCAAAGAGAAGAGCTCCCCCCTCCCCCCTTTTTTTTTACCTTCCTGAAATAACTGCTTGGCGTAAGATGGCTCTCTGCCCTGAGGCTGGAAGAAAGCATAGATGCATTTCCTCACCAAATCTTCCCAGCCAGTCCGGCCTGCTGCTCTCAGGGAACTGGTGTCGATGGAGATGATTTTACCTGATCAAGGGAAAAGAGCCATGTTAGCAATGCCAAAAAAAAAATCAACTATATATTCATTCTTGTATTACTAAGCATCTACGGACTGCTTGTACATAGAAACCCAGTCAGTCTCTTTCCACAACTAACTCAAATGGCTCGTTCTTATCTTTAGTATGGCCTTTCAGTCTCCAACCCACATTTTTTTTTGCTCTGGTACTCCATTCATTCCCACCCAGGACTTTCATTTGTCAATCCCCCCTTACCTTGTCACCTGTCAGGTCTTTATTTTATTTTTCATGATTTATACCTAGTCTTTCTCCACAATGGGATCCCAAAGTGGCTTATGTTGTTCTCCTTTCCTCCACATTATCCTCACAACAATCCTGTGAGGTAGGTTAAGCTGAGAGTGCGGAATGGACCAAGGTGACCAAGCAAGCTAGAATTTAGATTTAAACCTCCCAGATTCTAATCAGACACCTGAACCATTACTCCACAGTGGATTTTAAGGAGTTCCCTTCTATCGCCTCACTGCCTCTGACAATAACTCCAGTCCATCTCCTCTATGCTTAGAACTTCTGTCCAGAACACTGCCACAGTGCTGCCATGTTTCCTTCTCAAATTCCAGCTGAAAACCCACCTTTCCTATGAAGCCCTTACAGAGAACTCTAGAACACAGCTGTAACTGACAAACATACAGGGCCGGTGCTGGGGTTTTTGCTGCCCCAGGCAAGGCTCCACCCCCCAGAGGGGGAGGGCCCCCAGTGCCAGCCCAAATAGGGCCCCGTTTGCACAGCAGGCTCCTCTTGAGGAAACCTCCATGCAAACACCCACCCCGCTCAACCTTCCTGTGGTGTAGGAAAGCCAAGTGGGGCCAGATGGCCCCATTTGCACAGGGGACTCCTCTTGAGGAGCCTTCCATGCAACCCCCCCCCACCCCGCTCAACCTTTCCACAGCGCGAGAAAGTCTTGGGCAGGGGAAAGAGGCAGTGCATGGCTACTGCCTTGCTCTCAGCTGCCTCCCCTGAAAGGGAAGGCAGCCTGGGAGCAAGGCCAAGCTGCCTCTTTCCTCCGCCCGAGTCTCTGTGGGGTGAAAGAGGTCACAGGCCAGCTGGCATGTGTCAAGGGGCTGCCTAGCTGCATCCTGCAGGCCATGCAGTACTCTAGGCAGCCGCCTACATGGCCTACTCCCATACGCTGGCCATGCAAACATAAAAACCAAAACCCTAAACACATATTACTGTCTAGGAACACTTCTAGCTCTCTGGAACAAAGCATTTGGATGCTCTTCGGAATAATACCTGTAGTATCTTGCTTGGTCATGAAAGATTCTGAAGTGCTGGAGGCTGCGGCTCGAGGTAATCTTCGTGCGATGCATATCAGACAGGACTGCAGATCTGTCACAATCAAATAAATGAGAAGGTTGAAAGTGAGAAAGATAAGACAGTGGGATTATTCTTCTTATAGTCTCATGAAACTTGTGAAAAATTCTCCCACTTCGCACCTTCAACTTTTTTACCTTGCTCCTCTCCCCATGTTCCCTGGCTCCTGGTTCATACCACCTCCTTCGCCCACTCCCCCTCTATCACTGCTTAGCCATCCACGCTGCTGCCCCTTCATCACATCATGCTTCTGTGACTTTTCAATCTCCAAGAGTGAAGCAGATTCTCCAGAAGAGGTGCAGGCAATTGCCAAAGGAAGCACTGGATGTTTCTGGACTGTAATGTGAAACTCATCTTCTTGACAACCCACTCCCAAAAGCTGGGCACAAAGCAGTAAACAAACTGGGGCAAAATGTACTATTAGAGAACTGGAGCCTGAGGCAGGGAGGAAAATGCTGCATAAAGATGAGTTTTGCACAGGAGAACCTCCCAGCCAATTGTGCCCCCTAACTCCATGTTTAGGGTGAAAGCAAGACTGCCCAGCTGAAGAACTACCCAATCTTTGTTAATTTGGAGGAAGCTCAAACTTGTTCTCCCTTCCCCTCTCCCTCCCACCCCCCCCCCCTCCGCTTTGGGAGAAAAACTACAGCCAAGTCTAGGCTTATGCCTTTCTACATTTTGCAATGAAAAGCAGCATTGTTGAAATGAATTAAACCCTTTGCAGTAGTTTAGAGTGTACAGAAAGTTTGCCTAGGGAAGGAGGACTGGGACTGGCATGGGGTGTTTGCGAGTGTGTGTGTGTGTGTTCATTCTACTGTTTGGGGGAATTAATTCTGAGACCATTTGGATCTAGCAGTGCAGTAAAATAATGGCTGTAGTGAAAGCCAACAACTATCAGCTCCAGGAGAAGTATCTGCTCGTAACCCCGATCTCCTCCATGATTTATTCCTTCCAGTCATGATCTCCTGTGTAAACTGCAATGGATTAATTCAGCTAATGCACTGGAACGAAATGGCCGCTATGGAGAAATGAGCCCAAAGTGTTCTGCTGGAAAAGTCTGCTCTTGTATTATGAGGCTGCGCCAGAGTGCAGATATGCATGAAGACTGCAATCCAAATTCCAGATCTGCTAAGGCACATGCGAACGGCCATCCAGGCAGCTTACGTACACCCTGTGGAGGTGTATATTTGCCTGAGCGATCTGCAGTATGCACCAAGTGTTCCTGGTTTCAAGTGAGGATGTGAGAGAGATTCTGGAGGAAAATCAGGGGTGACGACTCTGGAGAGGGAAAGCAATTTAGAACGCTCCAGATTTAGAAGAACCTGAGGGATGGTGCTTCTTACCTTCCAATTTATTTTCACCCATCCCTGCTCATACCCTTGTCTCTGGAGAAATTCTTTTTTTATACTATAATTCAAAGGATTGTGGTACTTTTGAGTTGTTGCTAGCGGAACAAGCACAGAGAATCTTGCCACAGGAGTGTTCCAATTATCAGGAAATACAGAGGTGCCCCGTGATGTGAAAGACAACATCTCCTTACCCTCACAACTAGCTAAATGAAGGTGTACTTCTGCAACCAGTCTTCTGGCACCCTGGCCTCATTTCCATTTCAAGCACTAGAAGAGTCACCTCAAAAGGAACACCAGATTGGCACAAAGACATCCCCCTGCTGCTCCCTCCTCCTCCTGTGAGGACTAAGTCTACCTCCTCACTTGCCATTCACTTCTTCTCTGGAACCGATGCGCCCCTGCAAACTCAGTGCAGGCAACCTCAGGGGCAGCAACTGAAGGACAGTTTCACACCTCTGCAAGGGTGATGAGGTTCTCCCAAGTCACATAATGCTGGCTGTTCTCAGTGGGATGTCCCTGAACCTCACACTTAGTGCCAAATGAAGAGGAGAGATGCTTGGACACAGCCCTGGTTGTGTTCTTATCACTCTGCTGGTTTATGGCCAGTTCAAGCAATACAAAACCTTCACAGACACCATGAAGACATTGAAGCACATGTGTGCTGGGAGTTTTGTCCTTCCCAGGTATGCAGGGGTCCCTGGTTCTGGTCAGGACCAAAGCACTTGTGGTAAAGGGGCTTCAGTATTTCCTGAGCCTTTTTCATGACCCAAGCTGACCCTGGGGAACCACTGTTTGATGTACTGGGAAGCTCAGATGTACATTACATGCAAGTTTCCTAATGAAGCAAATGGCAGCTCCTCAGGGCTGCTTCAGGCCAGGAAAACCACATGGGAGGGAAGGATGAAGCCCCTTCTCCATGCACATTGTGCTCCCAATTAGAATGGGGCCCTTGGCAGCTGCAAGGTCTGTATAGTATGAACCAGTCTAGTTTGCTCCCTCAGAGGAAGAAGCTGTTAACAGAAGAATCAACTTTCTGCAGAAGATACCAAATTTCTGAAGAGGGATGTGGGACACAAAACCAAATGCCTAAACCTGCATGAGACAAGAGTGCAGGCTTAGTTATCTATGATGAAGGCTGTGTAGGTGGGTTGTGTGAATCCAAAGTAAAAAAGAAAAAAGGTGGATTTTAGTGTTATATCTCATGTACATCTGGATCTCAATATCTCCTAGTGATCTCCGGGCTGAAGGAGGTGAGACTGTCGACCACCAGGGATCAGGCCTTTTCAGTGGCAGCCCCCTCCTGGTGGAATCAGTTGCCAGCAGAGGTTAGGGCCTTGCGGGACCTTGCTCAGTTCCGCAAGGCCTGTAAAGACCATTCTCTTCCAGCAACCCTTCAATCGACCATAGGAGAATTCTGGAACAACTGACATCCTGAGAATATGAGTAACATCTAGTTTGTTAGCACCAACTGTATATTGTTTTAACTTATATTGTTTAATGGTTTTATTGATTTTATGATTGCGATCATAGTATACTATGATTTTGATGTAAGCCATCCTGAGCCCGCCACGGTGGGGAGGGCGGGGTATAAATCAAATTAAACATAAACAAACAAGCAAGCAAGAACAAAAATTCCAAGAACATGAAACTAGGTGACTAACAGCAAATCCCTTAAAATAATCCCCACAGGACCAGCATCAGAAGATTTCTCTTAGAAACCTAAAAATGCAACTTGCAGGCTGGATGCTGCAGGCATCATGAGTCCCGACAGCAGAAACTGCCGCAGGGAGAAATCGAGTCCTTGCAGAGGTACAATCTCCTTGCAAGAAGCATCCTGCAAGAGGACGATCAAGGACAATTTGCAGATACACCCTCCCCCCAAAATGCGATGCAGCGCAAGCAAGTACTATTTTCCTCTCCAAAGAAGCAATCCTTCGTCTTACCTTCACCTTCCTCCTTGATCAGTTTTGGCTGAGACACCGTGAAGCACTGCATGATTTCGTAACGCTGACGGGCTTCCTGGTTCTCTGCACCTGGCTCGTCTGGAGGACGGATCAGCATTCTGCAGTTGAAGGTATGGCTGTTGCGCCTGGTGGATTCTTGGGGCCAAGGAACTCCATTTACTGCCAGGAGAGAGGGGTGGGAAAAAGTGAACAAGGGTTTGAAGAAATGAATATGAAGAAGAAGACCAGCATTGAGGACTTATCCATGTTCTGCTTGTGGTGCAGAATCACGATGACCTCCAAAAACCTCTTACAGTTGCACGGAAGGTGCCTCGTAGTGTGTCAGAGTCCTGGTAAATCTAACAGAGTCTTGTCTATTCTCCAATATCTGGCAGAAGTCCTTCCCAGCCTACCCACATGGAACCCTTTTAATTAGAAATGCCAGAGATTGAAAATGGAGATGTTCTACATGCAAACTGCATGTTCTACAACCAAGCTAATTCCTCTCATCTTGCTTGACCACATTCTGATCTGTTGACTGTGTTGTTCAAGTCACATATGATACAGCTTGCAACCATAACCTCAGCAGAAAGGAATCCCTAAATATTGCAAAAAAGAATGACAAATAATACAGACGACACTGGTATACACTAAGCAATATCCTATATGAATAGGAAATCCTGAGCTCCATATTTGCACTATTTAGGAGGATTACATAGCATGGAACAAGCTTTGAATGTATGAACACCAAACACAAAGCACCATTTGAATAAAAAATGTTTTTATTCCTATATTAGAACATTTGACTGTACAGGATGAAATTCCGAAAGAACTAGACAAATTGTGCTTTTGGTAATCTTACATCTACTGTATTCTGTATCTGGTTTTGATGGATTTTTTAGTTTATGCCCTTCATTGTATTTTCTTTTTTATCAATAAAGATCTTTTAGTTTTATAAAAAGGTTATTTTTAGATTATTTGAATATCAGAACATACAAAATCATTTTGGATCTTTAAGTCACCTTGGCAATTGATCTGACTTAAGAGTGCAGCTTTAAAATATTTTAAATGTATCAAGAATTATGCAAGTTGCAACCTCCATGCTAATGAAACCCAGGGGTGTGTGTTGCCATTTTTCTTGTTGATGTGGGTTCCATATCATGTTTACAACTCTTGCCCAATTGTTACCACCAGACTCCCTTCACCACCACAGGCTGCAACTAGGTCTCATAAGGTCCACTGAGATTTCCAACCTACTTTTGGGCTCCTGTGCCTATTTGTGCAGCCCACAGTGACTGTGCTAGTCCGTGGCTCTATGATTTTGAGTGTGATATAGATATGAATACATGCAATGCCAAAAATGAGGGCACTGGCAGTGGTCATAAGCAACAGGTCATACAAGATAAAACCAGGGCAAAATTGAGCTGGTCCTATTTAACTTAGCAATAGTGAATGATGCCTATGGTATTCCCAAGCCATTTCTCAAGTCACTGTGCAGTGGCACTGAATAATGACTAAACATCATACACCTGAGATTTGATGAACACAACATTGTGTACTTTGGCATGTATCCTGAGGCTGTTGTTTGATTTCTTTTCTAAGGCTGCTATTGTGGCCCAATGAAATCAGGAAGCACCCCCACCAATGTTGTCTTTGGGCCATCTCTCCATCATTTTAGCTGGAGAGCCATCAGCTAACAAAACCAGGGTCAGGAGGCAGGGCACTGAGACACATCCAATTTACCGTAGTTTCCCTGGAGATTACTTGTCAATGTGTTTTGATCATATGAACATACAAAACTGACTTATATTACATTAACCTGTTACATAAGACTCTTTTAGCCAGAGGTGCTGAGGACTGAACTGGGAACATCTCCAAGCAACAGCATCTTAACACAGCGTCCTACATTCAACAGTGTCCTACCCCCTTAAAATTTTACTATATGAAAACATTTTCTGCACTGGAGAAACAAGGAACTGAACCCGAAGTGCTGAATCCAAAGCAAATGCTTTATTTTTGTTATGCCCCTCCCCCCAATCCCATATTTCCCTCTATCCTTAAGGGTTGGCTGATCAATGCAATTTGATTTTCTTGGTAGCAAGAGTCACAGGGTTGGGAACAGCCATATTCAGGGCAAAACAAGATTTTTAAAAATGGCACAAGGAAAACTATATCCAGATCTTACACATTATGCAAAACATAAGAATTTAAGACATTCTATGGAAAACTATATTTTCTTTTTTTTTTAAGTACAAACATAAAGTATTAAGCCATGTCCACACACAGGCATGCATTGCAGCAAGTTAAAATCAGGTTAAGACCTTATTAAGTGAAATATTGATTTAAGCCTGCCTCATATTGAATAAGCTTAAGTCGATCTCATATTCAATGGGGCTAATTTGATACATGCCATGCTCAAATCAATGTGAAGGTACTGTACACTCAGGGGCTGGCACCGGCTTAACTAAATTGATTTTGAAAACGGCAGCATTCGTAAATGTGTGCTGTTGAGATCCTGTCCAGCTAAATGTCCCTGCAAAAGGAGTGAGATCACTAAACTGCCTACTTGATTCAAGGAGATTTCTGGATTATGACATGCATGCTGTATGGAGTGTGTGTATGTGGGAACACACATCAGTAAGCTTTCACTGTGGTGTCTTGCAGGTTTTCAGTCTTGATGCCTTTTCTGCCGGTTCCAACCATCACATCTGATTAATCATCCTTTCTACATTCCAGTCCTGTGGGGAAATCCCTGTTCTCTTATATGCTGACTTTCTTCAACCTTCTGTCCCCTAGGCATAGCACACAGTCCTGGTAAAACTCAACCTTCATACAGTTGTTCTGTGTGTGCATGCAGGCATGCATGACTGGCTAGGAGTTGTATGCAGTGTATGTGCACCATCCATGTACTGATATACATGTTTGTGAATACTCATGAGTGTAACATCTAACTGCATCCATGTTGACAGATGTGTTTGTATTATGACATGAGTACATGATGATTGGTGGAGGAGGGATTTGCCTAGTAACAGGAAAGAGACTTCTCACTCCTCCCTTTGCTCTCACTCACAAGTCATGCTGCTAGCATTCTTCTGGAGCTCTGCACGGTGGATGGAAAGCAAGAAATGGAAATTCACTGTTTTCCATCTACCCCCTTCTATTCACTACACATTATCTCAGGTCTTGACTTGCTCTACACAAAACTGCTTACTGTTCTTCCTTCTACAAACAACTTAGATTGTCTATCTTTGTAATATCAAGCAGGCTCCTTGGACCGGCCAAAATGGCTGTTAATAACTCTGAGGAGTTCACTAGATCAGTAGTTCATCAGCAAGAAGGACTTTTGCTAATAATTTCATAAGCGGAGCTATGTTAAACAAGAACAGCCTTATTGCTGAGTCGATTAAACACCAGCAAGGTTGACGGGCTTTGGAGCTGACCTACCTTGAACAACACATTGATCCAAGAGCAGCAACAACCTCCTTGATTGAAACCAACCATGTGCTCAGCATGCAACGTTACAGTAATGGACCAGCCAGAGGCCTCCTGTAGCAACTATGTGCTTAGTTTTCAGTCTAGCCTTCAGTAAGCAGTTCATGTTTTCAGCCTATTCTGCCTCCACAGTAGAGAAAGCAAAGCCTTTACATCTGTTGGGGTTTTCTGGCTGAGTAGTCAACTGAGGTTCTTACTGGGAATTACATTATGATGCTCTTGAGTAAGCATATTATTCAAAAAATGAGCTTAAATGCAGATTAAATGACACACATTTTGAATGGCAGTGAGCAAGTTGTCGACAGGATTAAATTGGATCTGCTTGCAAAACAGAGCCGCCTTCTAATCTCCTGAACCACTCGCTTATGCTCTCAAGTGCAGCTTCCACCTACTCAACTCTGGCACCTTCCAAGTAGCGCAAAATCAACCAGAGAGCCGGAAAGGATGAAACAGTAGCAAACATTGGGTGATGCAGACGCACAAGTTGGTGTTACAAGACAATAATTTCCTTCTTTCCAGACAGCTCATAATTTTATACACATCTGTTATGTCTTGCTCTCCCGAATCATTTCTTCTAAATGATCCCCCACTCAACCAAGTCCCTAGGTGTGTAGCCTTTGTTCACAAATCAGATTACGTAACCCACTTGAACCTTCCTTTGGGGAATCCCACTGTTTCGTGTTTTCTTCCAATGTGAAGCCCAACCACTTTATTTATACTTTTCAGGTTCCTTCTGGTGGAAGTTCATATTTTTTTGCAATATTCTGCTTCTTGAAATTAAACATATCAGAACAATCTGCCACTAATGCATATGCTAAGACTGCTAGGTTCAACAATGCCTGTGTCTAGCAATAGGTCCTGACAGCCCTTTAAGATACTACTGAATCACTGATCCTGCTCCAGGACAAATTATTCCAAGGCACTATTATTTATTAGCTATGTTCAGACACAGTGACAAAACTATAGTTTGTTGTAAGAACAAGCCTTGGAAATTTTCAGGCTTATGCATTTATGTCCCCTCCCCTTTCTTGCCATTGTGTTTATCTTGCATACTGGAAAGCTACTATTTATGGTAAAGACTGAACCACAAAGTATAGTTAGGTTTCTTTCTACAAACCAGGATTCCAAGCTATGGCTTAATCCTAATTTGGAATCCTGATTTGTAAGCAAGAAAAAAACCCATAATTTTTGTTTGCTGCAATCCAGGAAGTGTTCCAATAGCTGCATCACAGCTGAAAGGAAAATGGGGAAAGAGGGGGATCATGCAAGTCCAAGGACTTCCAGTGTTCATTAGGGCAAATATTTAGATCACTGTGATGAGCAGACATTTTATACTTAATGAATTTCTACCTGTATAAGGACCAAGGCAGTTTACAAAATTTAAAACAGAAAAAGAATAAAGCAAGCCATTAACAATAAAAATTAGCAGATCCATACATGCATGTAATCACAGACACATGAGCTAAACCACATGTATGGAAACGTATACTGAGAACAGCTGTTGACCATGTACAAGTACTGAACTTTACTGAACTGAGATTCTGTTAAAATACAATGACAACCTGTGTTGGATTTTATCTTCATCTGATAAGCTGCTTAACTGATTCTGCAGCATTTTTCACAGGAGAGGGTGCAAGGAAAATCATGCTCCTTACCTAGGGACTTGGGCAGCAGATTCTTGACAAATTCTGCATGATCTCCCACATGCAAGATGCTATAGACACTTGTGTTCATGAGCTCTTCTTGATTGTAGCCCAAGTAGCTTGTCACATTCTCAGACACAAACACTATTCGTCCTTCACGATTCACAACAAAGAAGAAACCATCCAGTGCCTGTGGGGCCCAGAAGAACAAGAAATGCCATCAAAACCAACCCTGTGTGGTGCAATGCCAATCTCAGGGACTTTTGTTTATTGAAGGGTAAACCCATGTTCTTCCCCAGATGAAGTCAGCAGCAGTAGCAGCAATGGAATTTTCTTCAGTGTAGGTGCCAAAAAAATAGCATCAAACCCTCACAACACAGTCATCATGCTGAAATTTCCTGAGTAGAACAACATGCTGTGATGTCACCAACAGAGTTCAACATGTAGAGGGGAGAAGACACTGGATGATTCAATCTTAACGATCCAGCCACAATCCAACAAAAACATGCATGCATAATGGCTTACAATGGCTTCAACAGAACACTGTCTGACCAACAGCGACCTTCTTTCTAGGATAGTTTTATACTCCGCAACAGAAACACAATTTAGAGATTGTGGTCTTAACCATTTTAAAAACATAAGAACATAAGAGAAGCCATGTTGGATCAGGCCAATGGCCCATCCAGTCCAGTACTCTGTGTCACACAGTGGCCAAAAAACCCAGGTGCCATCAGGAGGTCCACTAGTGGGGCCAGGACACTAGAAGCCCTCCCATTGTGCCTCCCCAAGCACCAAGAATATAGAGCACCTCTGCCCCAGACAGAGAGTTCCAACAATACGCTGTGGCTAATAGCCACTGATGAACCTCTGCTCCATATGTTTATCTAATCCCCACTCTGCTCCATATAAATATATCCAATCCCCACTTGAAGCTGTCTAAGCTTGCAGCTGCCACCACCTCCTGTGGCAGTGAATTCCACATGTTAATCACCCTTTGGGTGAAGTATTTCTTTTATCCATTCTAACCCGACTGCTCAGCAATTTCATTGAATGTCCACGAGTTCTTGTGTTGTGAGAAAGGGAGAAAAGTACTTCTTTCTATTCCTTCTTTATCCCATGCATAATCTTGTAAACCTCTATCATGTCACTCCTCAGTTGACGTTTCTCCAAGCTAAAGAGCCCCAAGCGTTTAAACTTAAAAATATACAGCAGTGGTCTTCATTTGAGGCCCCAAATTGAGTTTGCCGAGCCTACCTAACTTGCTTGCAGTGCCTCTGGCTCTTCATCCTCCAATTTCTATTGCACTTCTGTTGTCCCCTCCACAGTTCACGGTGGCTGTGCCAAGCACAGCTTTTCTACCTGCTATCTTCCCTTACAACACTGAGAAAATCCAGTTTAAAGGGGGGGGGGGGAATCACTGCTTGGATTGGAAGCCATGACCCAGAAAAAGCAGGGGGGGCTGACCTATTTCCACAAGGTTGGCACAAGGGTGTTTGGGTTTATCTGGAACTATGTGCTTTGGATTTCAAACCTAGACTTTGATTCCCTTTTCTAGTCTCCCAGCTCGTATTAAAAAAAGAGAGATATGGCACTATTCCTCACCCATGTCCCCGTGTGAGTTTAGGAGCCAAGGTAAAATGTTCTGCTTCAGCTGAGCATTTAAATGAAACACTATGACTGAAGTACAGGATATAAATTACTGTAATTTGATTTTGATAAGGTCTCTGAGGAGAAAAACAAGCCTAAAAGCATTTTGCATAAATATTAACACTGGACACCTCTGGAGGAAGAAGAGGAGACTGGATTTATACCTAGTTTTTCACTACCCAAAGAGGTCTCAAAATGGCTTACAATGACCTTCCCTTCCCCTCCCCACAACAGACACTCTTGAGAGAACAGCTCTGAAAGAACTGTGACTGACCCAAGGTCACCCAGCTGGCTGCGTGCGTGTGTGTGGGGGGGAGAAGTGGGGAATCGAACCCGATTATCTCCCACATGCAGCTGTAAGATCTGAAACAACCGGAAACAGAGAATTAGTATGGCAAACAAAATCCAGCTCTGGCAAGAAGATACAGTTGATCACTGTATAGTCATCAAAGCAGGTTTAAGAGACCTCCCTCAGTTATGGTCCAGGGATGCTTAAATCCTGCCTAAGTGCAGAGGGACTGATGAAGTCCCATCCCTCTGCGCCTCATAATTTGAGATTATATATTCACAGGCACAGCCAGCCACATGTGCATGACTGGCAACCTTCCCCATGCTGGCCTTAGTTCCTCTCTCTTGTGTAATTGATTGCCTTGCAAAGCAGGCAGACACGATTTACTTGGCTTCACACTCTTTATTTTTCATTGAGTACTGTTTTTCTGGAAATCATGTTTTCCCCATTCTGCACTAGCTGCTGGAAACAGGAAGCAATTTCAAATTAAACCAAACCCCAACATGTTCCCCTCCCCCCAGACCTCACATTACCACCACCACTGGCCCATGACCTGCCATTTCCCTTAGTCACAAGCTGCTGCCTGTTGCTAAGCAACTAGAAGCTTGTGTACCACACCCCCTGGTGGAAAGATGGGGCCTGCAGCAAAGAGTTGTGCAGGTTCCTGTGTGTGTGTGTGTGTGTGTGTGTGAGAGAGAGAGAGAGAGAGAGCTCTTTCCTCTTAACTTTCTGCCTGTTTCAGCCCTCACGATGAAAAGCCAGCGCCATGTGTTTTAAAGTATTTAGAAAAGAAAACAGCAGCATGAATAAGTCAGGCAGGAAATGAAGTGGGCAAAGGGAACACAGTGAATCAGCAGCTAACCAACAGTATCGGGTGTAAATCAATCACAGTTCCATTTAACGCAGCCAGCCTGATGCCTAGCCAGCATGCAACTGGTACTGAATAATCCATTTCTGGAAATTAGGAGCTGGGCCCCTGCCTCTCTCCAGAGTATCTGAAATTGGAGAATAATAAAAGAAAGAAAACTGGTTTCGAAAAGGCAGGCTGGCAAGCAAGCAGGGTTGATGGATCACACAGGCAACAAAGCTATGTGCCCCAGGGCTTTCCCAGAAGACAATGATGATGATGTGACTCCCTGGATGGGGATAGCATTTTGCTTTCTGGGAGTCTGCTATACCTACCAACATCCACACCTCCTCAAACTGGGAGGAAAACAATGCAGGTCTTTAAAACTGCCAGTGGTGAACACTTGAGCACTAAAGAGGATGCACGCACAACCTCTGAAGGGGCAGGGAGAGGAAAGAGCAGAAGAAGGCAAAGGAATATTAATGCCGTTTGTAGAAGCTCTGCTCCTGGGATCAATGACAATGGGGGAAAAAACCCATGAATACTGGAGACAGGGTCAGCCGCCTCCAGAAGTGGAGCAGGAGACCAAAGTGGCCCTAAAAAAGGCTCCAATCCCCAGTGCAGAGAGAGGCCAATGCAGGTCATGAGCAGCACCCAGCTTGGCTGCAGTACTGCTAAATGAGTTGCACTGCAGTGACCACCTTACCTGCCTGGCCAAGTCATAATGCAGCAAATAGATGCTGCCAGGCAGGCAAGGTGGGTGCAGTGCCATTCACTCAGCACACACACTTCCTCCCTGCGTAAACATAGTTCTGAGAAGCAGATGAGCATGCAGATGTAGGGTCAGCAGACTTGTTCCTGCTTTCCCAATGTGTAGAGGGGTCATGTGCTCAGGACTAGCTGCATCATGTGGCTGGGTCCTGGGAAGTGAATAATTGAAACTGTGAGCCATAAAGCTGCAAATGGAGAGGGTCTACTGTATATCCTATTGCTTATGTCCCATGCACTATAACATGTGGTGGTGATGGGAATGCAATTTGGATTACCTACCCCAGGTGCCAAAATGTTGTGGGTCAGCCCTGTAAGACCTCCAGTGCAATAGGAAATGGCCACCCCAGCCAGCCATGTCTATCTTCAATGATCTGGGTCAATGTACTTGAGTTCAGTACATAAATTATTACCTTTAGAGCCAGTCTAATTCTTAATGCAAGTTACTGATCTTCCCAGTCAGACTGTTCCCAGGAAAAGATCTGCATTATAACCAAATATGCACAAAAGACTCTTCAGAAGGTAGGGTGAAGAAATGAAAGACATCAAGATAAATGCTGCAGTCTTCTAAAAGCTCACCTCTAATACCTGTCAAGTTAATACCAGCCAGCAGTGTAGCTACTTTAGCTACCAAGTTCCTTTTTCATGCTTGAGTCCTGCAAGGGTTCCACTGTATGCCAACAAATATTTCTCCATGAGTTTGTCATGTACTTCATGTTCTATCCTAACACTTTCCATTTGCCCATGCTTCAGTCCAGAAATATATCTACCATTCTCCAGTAAGGAAAAACTGTGGTCCAGTGCCCCATTATGAACGATTAATAAATTTGTCCGCCCTGCTGCTTGGCAGTACGTAATTTAAACTATGTAGTAAAGATCAGTTTGAAGAGATCATTTGCTGTTTCTTCTGTCTTCAGTCTAGCCACCAAGATGCAACTCAACAGTTGAAAAAACACATTTTCAAGGAAAGCTTATGGGCGCAAAGTGGATTCCAGCCTACCTTGTTGACCGGGTATACAGAACCAGGGTGTTAGCTAAGCCTGTGAATGTAAGAACACTAGGAAAGCAAGAGACAAAGTAGTGTTCCATTGCATTATACTCTGCTATGAAAATGTAGGGCTTGTACACAAAACGTTAAGAGCAGATCTGCTGGATCAGGCTATCTTGTCCACCATCCTGCTGCCAACAGTGACCAGCCAAACACTTCCAGAATGCCCATGAGAAGGGAATGAAGGCAACAGCTCTTTCCCACTGTTTTTGGACAGCAATAAGTAGTTTTCCTGCCTGATTCCAGAGGCACCATTTAGAGCTATCATTACTAACAGCTGCTGACAGACTTATCTTCTATGAATCTGTCAAACCTCTTTCTAAACTCATCTATGCCAGAGGCCATCATCACTGTGCTTCTGGCAGCAAATCCCAAAAGTTAATTATTTATTATGTGAAAAAAGTATTTTCTTTTGTTTGCCTGGAATCAAACACCCCATGTATGTAACTGGGTGACCTTTGAATCAGAGTATTGTCAGGTAGAATAATTACTGTCCACTCTTTCCATACCAGTGGCCTCGTGGCAAAGAGTGGTAAAGCAGCAGTACTGCAGTACTGTGGTCTGAACTCTCTGCTCACGACCTGAGTTCGATTCTGGTGGAAGCTGGATTCAGGTAGCTGGCCCAGGTTGACTCAGCCTTCCATCCTTCCGAGGTCGGTAAAATGAGTACCCAGCTTGCTGGGGGGAAAGTGTAAAAGACTGGGGAAGGCAATGGCAAACCACCCTGCAAAAAAGTCTGCCATGAAAATGTTGTGAAAGCAACGTCACCCCAGAGTCGGAAACGACTGGTGTTTGCACAGGGGATCTTCCCTTTCCTTTCCATACCATTCACCATTGCATTAATCATTCACCATTGCACTCATTTCCATACCACTCACCACTGCATTAATCTGAAGCTTATTGGGCAGTAGACTCAGGACAGGCTAAAAGAAATACTGCTTTTCACAGAGATTGATTAAAATGTAGAATTCACTGTCAGAGGATGTAGTGATGGCTACAGGCATAGATAGCTTTAAAAGGACATGGGATATATTCATGGAGAATAAACCTATTAGTGGTTACTAGCCATAGTGACTAAAAGGAACCTCAAAGTTCAGGCACAGTCAACCTCTGAATCCCAGTGCCAGGAACAGGCCTCGAATTCAGTGGGAGCTCACAGGAGCACAGCTCCTGAACCTTTCTGAGAATTCCTCCTCCTTCTGAGAGTTCTACCTCCTTGTCCATTGAATAGTATATGCAGCTGCATAACAATCCCTGGATGAGCTCAAGCACCTATTTTTCTACAAAACGACCCCTGGTCAGGAAGCAACATAAGAAGAAAGCCTTGGCCTCTATGCCTTGTTGTTGGGCCTCCAGAGGAACTTGCTGGCCAATGTGTGAGACAGGAAGCTGGACTAGATGGACCACTGTTCTGATCCAGCAGGGTTCTTCTTATGTTCTTACATTCTTAACCTATATTATAGCCTGCCAGTAGTCCTGCTACATGTAGTTAGGGCCCATGTTGGGAAAAAGAGGACAAACGAGATGAGAGATAATTCAGTGGATCATCACAGAAGCAGTAGAAAGGAACACACTACCAATTCACCTGTTTATTATCTTTTCTTATGCTAAAAGCCACAAATACTATTAACCTTTTCTCATAAGGAAGATGCTCCAGCCTCTCTATTCATTTGGATGCCATTTCCTACACTTTTTTCCAACTCCATAATTTCCCTTTTGAGACAGGACAACCAGAATAGTAAGACCATATTTCAGAAGTAGCAACATCATAGATTTATATAAAGATGTGTGTGACTATACTGAATGTTTTATTTTCAAGTCTCAGTCCTAATGATCCTTAACAAAGTCTGCTTTCTCACTATCTCCACCCTATGAGTGGATGTCTTCCATGAACTGCCTACCAAATCTCCACATTTTCTTTCAATAGTAATCTCAGCCAATTCAGACCCCACCAGTATAAATGTGAAGATGGAATCAATTATTTTATACATAACATTTGCCATTCTATTATTTGCAGTCTGTTTAGATTTGGTGCTATCTACAAACTTAGCTACAAAAAGCCATGTGGCACAGAGTGAAGCGGCATTTTTTCAGTCCAAGCTCTGCCCACGACTTGAGTTCAATCCTGGTGGAAGCTGGGTTCAGGTAGCCAGCTCAAGGTTGACTCAGCCTTCCATCCTTCCAAGGTCAGTAAAATGAGTACCCAGCTTGCTGGGGGTAAAGTGTAGATGACTGGGGAAGGTAATGACAAACCACCCCATAAAAAGTCTGCCATTAAAATGTTGTGATGCGACATCACCCCAGAGTCAGAAACGACTGGTGCTTGCAGAGGGGACTACCTTTACCTTTCTATAAACCTAGCTGCTTCACTGTTTACCTGTGACATTACAACTTTTATTAATCGCAGCATCCCTGGAAGAACTGCATTGCCTGCATCCTGCATCCTGCCACTGTCAAATCTGTCTATTTCTATATACTATTTGCTGTTCTTTAACTGATTACTGAATATGATGCCTTTGAGGATGCTTATTTACTATTTCCCTGTCTCCTAGAGGCTAAGTGATCGACCCTCTGCGCCCCTGATGTTCTTAAAAGACTTTGGAGAGATAAATGTTCATCTCCCACAATCCAGTGGATCAATGACCTTACAACCTTATGAACGTCTGAATGTGTGGTATATAGATGACAACTACATATGGACATATTTTTAGACATCTGGAAATTCTTTATAGACTTGTCAGAAGCTTGTTGACACTATCAAAGAACTTCAAAAGATTAGATGAGTGCCCCTTGCAGAAGACAGGCTAATTTTTCCTCAAGACTGATTTTTCCATTTGGTTAACAATTCTAGCTTTTGAGAGCCAGCCAGAGGTCCATCTAGGCCAAAATCACATTTCACAAAGTGGTCTACCAGTTTCTCTGGAGGACCGACAACAGGGCATAGAGGCAGAAACCTTCCTTTGATGTTGCCTTCTGTAACTAGGATTCAGAAGTTTAGTTGACTTTGAATGTTGGGATTTACCAAAAGGAACCGCACAGCAACAGGACTCAAAGGCAGTATTTTGCAGAAGTTGTCTCTAGATTTAACACACAATTAGGCATATTGAATTCATTTGCCTAATACATCTTTCTTTACCTATTTTGTGTATTTTCCAAAGTCTGGGGCTCCACAATGACCTATTTTAGGAATCTTATTTTTGCTCCCAAACTAATGGTAAAAGGGAAAAAAATGCTTCTGGATGTTTAAAGGGTTGTAATGTTACAAATATAAAAAAGTGCAGCCTTCCAGAATACATGGAGCAACTGCCTCCTCTGCACGTACCTCCAGAAGGAGAGGCCCCAGGGATTCCTTTTCGATCACTCCTTGGCTGCTGGAAGAGATATCAGACTTCTGCACATCGTCATCAGCTGTTTTTTCTGCAACACACAAAAAAAGGAATTTTTTTTAAAGCCAGAGAAAGTTTGCTTCCAGTTTTAAATACCGTACATCTGACCTGTTCCAAAGACTCTGTACAGAAAGTAGAACAAATGTTTCAATGGCTTTTGCCAGTAAGGTCAGTGACTAGGTACACGCCAAGGAAAAGAGAAACCAAACCAAGAAGAACACCACAGGGCCGAAGGAAGAAAGACCAGCTATTTTAATGTCAGAGGCAGTCTCGGTTTAAGAACAAAAATGGAAAAGTCTCTAGGCCCTCATTTGCCAGGTGTAGCTCAGGTTACTTACATGGCTACATGTTAGTTTCACCACAGAACCAACAAGGGCTCCACAGGGCAGTTTGTGAATGCGAATGCAGTGTGGTGGTAGGGAGACTAAAGCTGCTTCCTTCCTGTGTACTGTGGTCGCAAAGAAAAAACAGCTGGTGTACATCTGGGAGGCACAAATCTCCCATTGCACGTGTGACATTAAGTTTTCCAGTTGTCTGCCAGAAAACATGAGTGCATCATAATGTGTAGATGGAGCCACAAGTATGGGAAAAAGCAATACATAATTAAGAACCAAAGGGTTGGCTGAAATGTCAGTCCAGGGGTGGACCAGACTGCGTGAGATAGATTTCCACTTCATGAGTGCAAGGAAGAAGCTACACCAGTGCAGTCACAGTGGAGAAGAAAGGGGGTCTGGCCAGAGGCCATCTGCTACAGCTTATTATGTACCGCTGGAACATTCTGAGAGACGGCAGCCTTACAGATCCCCTGACAAAGCGGCAGCCAAAACACATAGGGATTTTTGAGTGAAACATAACAAAAAATTTCTCTACTACACCATCATTTTTCTTTCCCTTTTCCATTTTGTTTTCACTGCTTGAGGCAATGGCTGTGTGGATACAAACTCAGCTGCCTGGGGCACTACCCCACCTGGAAATGCCACCAGGTGCCCCCTTACTCCTCCTTGCCCACGCAGAGAGCTCCTCCAAGCCTGCCTTGAAGGAGTGCTGCACAGTGCACTAAGCTCTTTGGAGGCTTCCGAGATAAGTTTTAGTGGCGCACGGCCACTTTTGGGTTGAAAGCGGCTGAGCGGTGCCTTTGGAAGGTGCTGCCCGGCTGCTTTCAACCTGAAAGCAGTCAGATACCGCTAAAACAGTGAGCTCTTCAGAGGCTTCCGGAGCTTAGTGCAGAGGGAAAGCAGCAGTGCAGCAGCACTCTTGTGTGCCACCCATCGCTCTCTTGCCCCCCACTCACCAGCCTGCACAATGACATCACTTCTGGTGACATCATTGTGCTGCACACGTGCTTTGAGCTCCATAAAAGAAGTTTGCGGGGGGCGGGGTCTGCCTTGAGTGGCAAAACCCCTAGCGCCAGCACTTGAGGTGGGGGGGGAGCAGCTGCAGGGTAGATAGCCTGCTTGCATTCAAGATATGATGTAGACAGCATTTTTGGTTCCTTCCTCCTCCTGAGTGTATGAAAAGGACAGGTTTCTTACCTGTAACTGGTGATCTTCGAGTGGTCATCTGTGCAATCACACATATGGGTAATCCGCAGGATTGGCCCCGACCTCGGAGAGTTCAAAGCAATCTTGATCGTAGATCTGGCGCGCCTCCCACTTGTCCTGGGAGGAGGCAGCTACTGCGCATGCCTGGACAAGGGGGAGGTGCTTAGCCACTCAGTTTCTTCCCGCCGCCAGATAGGTGGAAATAACTGTGCTAACTAGCTTCCAGCAGCGGGGAAGGCTGGGTGGGTCTGTGTGATTGCACAGATGACCACTCGAAGATCACCAGTTACAGGTAAGAAACCTGTCCATCTTCTTCGTGGTCTCTGTGCATTCACACATATGGGTGATTAGCGAGCCATTTCTTCGGAGGTGGGTGCTGGATCTGTAAGAATATGTAAGGTTAGAGCGTAACGTAATGATAGTGGTACTCACAGTGGTTAGTCGAAGATCGACCGTAGCACCGCTTGTCCGAAGGAGGCATCTCGCCGGGCACGAACGTCGAGAGCGTAGTGCGAGGCGAAGGTAGATGTGGAGGACCAGACGGCTGCGGCGCAGATGTCCTCTATAGGGATGCCTTTCATGAAGGCGGACGAGGTAGCCACGGCTCTCGTTGAGTGGGCTCGTATATGTTGAGGGATGGGTTGTTTTGCCAGCTGGTAGCAGAGTTCGATGGCAGCAACAATCCATTTGGAGAGTCTCTGAGTAGATATTCTGCTGCCCTTATCATGGGTAGCGTAGGTGACAAAAAGTCTAGGGTCTTTACGGATTTGGCGGGTTCTGTCTATGTAGAAGGCTAGGGCTCTCCGTGCATCCAAGTTGTGGAGCGCCCTTTGTCCCGCGTCCGCGGGGTGCTGGAAGAAGGCTGGTATAGTGGACTGTCTTCCTAGATGAAAAGGAGAGACGACCTTGGGTAGAAAGGTCGGGTCAGGTCGGAGGATCACCGTACTGTTATGAAATATCGTATACGGTGGGTCTGCTCTGAATGCGCAGATGTCACTGGCCCTCTTACCTGTGGTGAGGGCCGTAAGTAATGCCGTCTTCCATGACAGCAGGTGTAGTGGGATGGAAGCCATGGGCTCGAAGGGCGGTTTCATGAGTTGGCTCAGGACTAGAGACAGACTCCAGGTGGGTAGAACTTGTTTGATTGGTGGGTGTAGGCGAATGATGCCCTTGAGGAAAGCTCTGGTCGCATGGTGAGAGAATACCGTTGTGCCATCGATGCGGGGGTGGAAAGCAGAGATGGCTGCCAGGTGTACCTTCAGGGAAGAATACGACAGACCCGCTCTAGAGAGCGTTAAGGTGTAAGTTAGTACCTGAGGTATAGTGGCATCGTTGGGGTCGAAGTTGTGCTGTGAGGCATAGTGTGAGAAGCGCTTCCACTTCAGTAGATAGGATTTCCTAGTAGATGGTTTTCTGGAGTTCACCAGGACCTGACGGACCTCCGGGGGGAAGTCTAGAAACTGATTCTCCAGGCTGTTAATTTGAGCGATGCCGGGTTGTGGTGAAGGACCCTGCCGTCCTGTTGAGAGAGGAGATCCCGTGTTTGAGGGAGTTGGATGAAGGTGTTGTTGGACAGGAGCAGCAAGGTCGTAAACCAGGGTTGGCGGGGCCACCATGGAGTTATGAGGATGCAGTTTGTGTGGTCTACCTGAATCTTCTGTAGAACTCTGGTGATAAGTGGAATGGGGGGGAAGAGGTAGTGGAGTGTTCCGTTCCAAGTTTGTAGGAAGGCATCCCCCCTGGAGAGGTGGGATGGAGGACCTCTCGTGTAGAAGCGGGTGCATTGGGCATTTGACGGTGAAGCAAATACATCTATCTTCGGTTGTCCGAAGATGCTGAAGATCTGTCGGATGTATCGGCTGTTGATGGACCACTCGTGGTTGTTGGTAGAGTGGCGACTCAGGGCGTCTGCCTGGGTGTTCTCGACCCCTGGTAGGTGTACGGCCGTGAGGAAGATGCCCTGGCTTATGCTCCAATGCCACAGTGCCAGGGCTCTCTTGCAGAGTCTGACGGAGGCGGTGCCGCCCTGCCTGTTGATGTAAAAGACTGTGGCGATGTTGTCGGAGGTGATCTGGACGTGCTGGTTCCTTAGCGATGGGAGGAAGGACCGCAAAGCCTTGTGCACTGCGATGAGCTCCAGGCAATTTATGTGGAGAGAGCGTTCGTAGTCTGTCCACTGGCCCTGCACCGTGAGGTCTTCCAAGTGGGCTCCCCATCCCCACTTGGAGGCATCTGTGGTTACAATCACCGAGGGCGGTGTCTGCTTGAATGGCATGCCCTTGTAGAGGTGACGTTCCTTGGTCCACCATTTGAGGGATGGCACAATGTGTAGTGGAAGGGTGAGTAGTGTGGATTGATGTTGTGTGTGGGGGCGAAAAGTCCTTACGAACCACATTTGGAGGGGACGCATGTGCAGCTTCGCAAACCGCAGAACTGCTGTGGTTGCTGCCATGAGGCCTAGCATTCTCTGGAAAGTGAGCGCTGTTTGGGAGCGCTGGGCGATGATAGTGTTGGCCAGTGACAGTATGGCGAGTGCCCTGTCCTGAGGTAGAAAAGCCGTTTGCGAGAGCGTGGAGATGTCTGCTCCTATGAATTGAATCCTCTGGGTAGGGACTAGTTTGGATTTTGAGAGGTTGACTAGGAGGCCTAAGGTGGCCAGGGTGGAGAGAGTGGTCGAGACGTCCAGTTGTAGTTGCTCCCTGGAATGGGCGACGATCAGCCAGTCGTCTATGTAAGGGAAGATTGATATCTGTTGCTGGCGTAATGTGGCTGCTACTACTGCCATGCACTTGGTGAAGACCCTTGGTGCTGTGGAGAGGCCGAAGGGAAGTGAGCAGAACTGGAAGTGCTGCTTCCCTATGGCGAACCTGAGGAATCTTCTGTGATGATGATTGATTGTAATGTGGAAGTAGGCATCCTGGAGGTCTATGGACGCCATCCATGCTCGCTCTGGGATGAGCGGGAGGATTGCCTGAAGCGTGACCATACGGAATTTCTTGTAGGTTATGTGTAGGTTGAGTTTGCGGAGGTCGAGAATGGGTCGGAGTCCTCCGTCCTTTTTTGGCACCAGGAAGTACCGGGAGTAGAAGCCGGTGCGATGGTATTGGGGTGGGACTGGTTCTATCGCGCCTTTGTCCAGCAGAGACGCGATTTCTGTCTGCAGGGGTGCGGACGGGGGTGTGGTGAGGAATCGGTGGTGCCTTGGAGTGGAGGTAAACTCTATTAGGTAGCCTCTTTGAATGATGGCGAGGACCCAGGCGTCTGATGTTATGGTCCTCCAGGCAGTGTAGAATGGTTGTAGTCGTGTTGATCGGTTTGGCTGATGGAGGGAGACTGGACGGCTCGGGGGAGGGAGGTCAGAGAGACGGTTTGGATGTGGTTGAAGGTTTCTTGGTTGTTTGGCGTCTGTTTTGAAAGGAAGGTTTGGACTGCGGTGGTTTGCGCTTCCATGATTCCTGTTGCCGTGGGGATCTGGTCCCTTTGTATTGGCTGGACCTCCAGTTCCTTTGCCGATTGGATTGGGTGAGAGGTTGGGAGACTCCCAGTCGTTTCGCCCTTTTCCTGCCATCGTCTACTGATGTGAGGATGTCATCTGTAGATGAGCTAAACAGGCCAAGGCCATCAAAGGGCAAATCTTCAACCTTGTATTTGATGTCTGGTTGGAGGGAGGAGGACCTGAGCCACGCGTGTCTGCGGAGTGCTATGGCTGAGGCCAAGGTTCTGGAGGAACACTGTGCAGCGTGACGGGCAGTGTTGATTTGCTGTTTGCTCACTCTGGCCATCTCTTGCAAGGTAGTGGTGGCTGACTTTTGGGATGCCTCGGGCAGGGATGGTACCAATGCGGCGAGGGAAGTGGTCAGGTTGTGGGTGTATGCGGAAAAACATGCCATGTAGTTGAGGATTTTGGTTGTGGCTGTAGTGAGGGCGTAAATCTTTCTCCCAATGGTGTCAAGTTTTTTGCCCTCCCGTTCTGGTGGTACCGGGTGTCTAGTCTGCTTCGACTTCGAAGACGAATGCACAATGATCGAGTTCGGAGCCGGGTGGGTGAACAGGAACTTGGAATCAGGTGCGTGTATCTTGTACAGAGCTTCAACCCTCTTGGATGTTGGCGGTACTGATGCCGGTTTGTCCCATGCTTCTTTGAGTGTTTCTAGGAGGACGGGGAGCATGGGAAGAGAGGAGCTGGATGGAAGATCCGCATGCACTAGATCAAATACGACGTCCGAGACTCTGGGAGCGTCCGTATTGAGTTTCAGATTTAGCGAGCTTGCCATGTTTGCTACGAGGTCGAGGTAGGATCTCGGGCCCTCAGACGGTGATAGGTCTGCTGGCTTGGCTATGTCGGAGTCTGGGGATTGTAGGTCCGAACCCGAAGAGTGGTCGGAGTCGGAGAGTTCCTCTTCGGATCCGTCGTCGGTTCCTTGGTGCAGGTCGGGCTGAGGTGTTGTCTTGGGAGCCGCGTGTAAGGATCCCAGTGGCGACGGGAGTTTCGGTTCGGCGCCGAGACTCGTAGGGTCGTCATGGTGGTGAAGCGGTTCGACCGATGCAGTTTGGAGTCTGTGTGTGTGGTCTCGGTAGCGAGGAGACTCTTGGTAGCTGTGGTAATGGCGATCGTAGGAGGGTGATCGTCGGTGCCGCCTTCGGTTCCGTGGGGATGGAGACCTGGATCTCGATGGAGAGTAATAGTAGTGTCTCCCCCTGCGGTGGCTGCGGGAGCGTCGGCGGCTGCGGGACCTGGTGCGGCGGCGACTGCGGGACCTGGTGCGGCGGCGACTGTGGGACCTGGTGTGTCGGCGACTGCGGGACCTGGTGCGTCTGCGACTGCGAGATCGTGGTCTAGTCGGGAGAGCTCTCGGGGTCGAGGGTTCTCTGATGAGCGCGTGGGCGTCTATTGGCTGTGCGAGATCTATGAATTTAGTGGGGTCGAGAGGCCGGGTCCTAACGGATGCGGTAGAGTGCGTATCCAGCAGCTGGTCTGGTGGGGAATTCAGAATGGACGGCGACTTCGATGAGATGCGGATGATTTCCAACGGAGTGATTGACGGTGTTGCCGTCGACTTCGACGTCGGAGTCTTCGGCATCGATCCGGAGGCAGTGGCGCTCGGGTTCGGTGCCTTCGGTTTGGTAGTCGGGTTCGAGGCCGAGTCGAGAGGGCGGTTCTTGTGCTTTTTCGAGCTAACGCTACCCGTCGGGTCCGAGTGGGCGGAATCGGAACGGCGGCGCTTTTTGGGGTCGTCCGACTTCTTGGAGTGTTTGCCGGTCTTAGGCTTACAGGGACTCTGTGCCACGGAAGCTGCCGACTGCGTCTCTCCCACGAGGTGTGGGGAAGATGGCGCGGGTTGTTTTTGTCCGCCATGCGGCATGGCCGGTCGGAGTGTGGTTTCCATGAGGTGGCTCTTGAGTCTCGCGGCGCGGTTCTTGCGGGCCTGTTTGCCAAATTGGCTGCAGTGCACGCAGGAGTCTGGACGGTGGGCCTCTCCAAGGCAGAACAAGCAGAGAGAGTGGCCGTCGGACGAGGGGATTTTGGATGAGCAGCTGGTACAGCGTTTAAAGATTATCTTGTCCCTTCCTTCCATCCGCCCGGGGAGGGGGGGGGGGAGGGAGGGGAAAGTCCAGAAAGAATAGTAAGAGAAGGCTTTTTTTTTTTTTTTTTTTTTTACGATACCAGGAGGAGTAGAAGATGAAGAATTGAAGCGAAGAGAAGGTAATTGTTGGAGATTGCAATGAAGAAGTTGGAGATCAACGAGGAAGGTGCGATCCGGTCGGCGGTAAGGAAGAAACTGAGTGGCTAAGCACCTCCCCCTTGTCCAGGCATGCGCAGTAGCTGCCTCCTCCCAGGACAAGTGGGAGGCGCGCCAGATCTACGATCAAGATTGCTTTGAACTCTCCGAGGTCGGGGCCAATCCTGCGGATTACCCATATGTGTGAATGCACAGAGACCATGAAGAAGATCCATAACTAGCTGTCTAAAACATATGAACATATGAAGCTGCCTTATACCGAATCAGACCTTTGGTCCATCAAAGTCAGTATTGTCTTCTCAGACTGGCAGCAGCTCTCCAGGGTCTCAAGCTGAGGTTTTTCACACCTATTTGCCTGGACCCTTTTTTGGAGATGCCAGGGATTGAACCTGGGACCTTCGGCTTCCCAAGCAGATGCTCTACCACTGAGCCACTGTCCCTCCCCTTAAAACTGTTACCTTCCAGCCGCAGAACGTGTTGCACATGCCGAGGGTTAAAGCTGGAAAGCACACTTATGGAGCAGTCACAATGCACAATATGGAACAAAAGATTTCCTCCTCAAAAGCCAGCCTTTGGGCCAAGATAATACTGGTATAATACAGTATTAGAATGAACACTGATTTCTCTCTTGGTCCCACCCCAAGTTCCTATATTCACACACTTAAGGGTAATGCAACAGCTTTCAATTCTAATCCTTTAATTGGGCTGTGGAATCCTCCTCCAACTTTAGCAAAATAGTTTCATACAGCAGTTCCAAGCCTATTATTCAAAAGGATTAACTGGCAGAATGAGGCGCCATGGACCTTGCTATTGTGCTGAAGAGCAGTTTCCACCCTCCCCCCCCCTTTGTTCAGGGAATGTGGGGGCTTTCACAGTTTTTTGGGGGTTTTTTGCTGAAGCAGAAATAAAAACAGGAATAGCCAAATTGAAACTTCCCCCTCCCCAAACAGGCCTCTTCTTTAATTTAACACACTTCTTTAAAATCTTCTCCACTGCAATTGCTAAAGTGCTAGGCTTAAGAATTTCATTAAAAACTAAGAGCTTTAAATACTATAGATTACCAAAATACAAAACAGTTCTTGTTTCGGTTTAATTCAGGGCTGGAGATTTAGAGCTAAGGGCCAACCTATATGTGATGCCAGAATTCCCCAACTAGGACTGCTCGTCCTAAAAGCAGCTGCAGAGATCCCAAATCTGCAACGACAACGTGGTACTGAGGAAGGAAGATCATTCAATCCCCCTAGGGTTGCCAGATTTGTGTTGGAAAATACCCGGAGACTGTTGGATCCGGGAGAAGGGTGGAGTTTGGGGAGAGGAAGGGCCCCAGCAAGGTACAATGCCATACAGTCCACCCTTCAAAGCAACCATTTTCTCTAGGGGAGCTGATCAGCTGTAAAAACCAGAGATCTCCAGGCCCCACCTGGAGGCTGGCAACCATAATTTCCCCCATCTTAAATGCCTCTGTACCAGCTACTTTAAAGTGTCTTTTTTTTCCTGGGTCTTCAAGCAGCCAATTCAGGAAGCAGTGCTTTCCTCTATGATTCAGATCAGCTCTGCTCACAAGAGACTGTTTTAAGGGCTCAACTATGCATCTTGAACTTTTTGCATAGTTGCCTTCAGGCTACCAAACAATCTCTTTGTTGAGATTAATCAAGAAATCTATTTCCAGCAGGAATTTAGGGGAAGAGGAGAGGGACAAATATTCCTAGCCAAATACAGGTACTCTGGAGAAGTTGAGGATGGAGATACATAATCACTGTGGTAGCAAAGACAGGATCACAGAAACGGTGCTGGGAGCCTCTTTCTCTTCAGCTTTTTGAGAATATAAAATCTTGGAGGATACCCACCCCCGCTTCCAAATTTCTCACGTTTTATACACGTTTTATTTTGCCCTCAAGAAAATCAATAAGAAGTGTGTTGCTGGTTGTCAATGTATGCTTGCCCCATTTCCCTGCTATGTGGAATCTGAGCCCTATTCATTGAGCATCAAGGCATCATGCAGGAGTCCTTCTTTCCTCTGAAAGAAAGCTAAAGTATGTAGAAGTACATATGCTCACATTAATTCCCTGCTACTTCTGTCTTCCTTCCCTCCTTGGTCTGAGATAGTTAGAATTTAGATGGTATTTTATTTATTTATTTATTTATTTGATTTATATCTGGGCCAACCCTCCGAAGCGGGCTCAGTGCAGCTCACAACATAAAGGTTCTAACAGCAAAATTCAAATTTTAAAATACAATAGCAATATACATAATTAAAACATTAAAATCAATACATCAATCCAACAGTGTGCTATCCCAGAAGGCTTCAGGAGGAAAAACCAGTTCCTGTGCGGGAACTGCGTTTTATATTATAGATTTTGGGAGGGAAAAGGCAGTTTGAGTTTGATTTGAGTCTTGGTGACTGGTGAGTCGGTTTTGGATGGTATGGTCAGGGCCAGTTATATATTAGAGAAAGAGGGAGCGTTTATCCCTACTTTAATTTATTACTTCTGTTCACCCTGTATTTAAAAATGCCTGTATATAGTTATACATTTTAAATAAATATTTTGTCTGTTTAAAAAGGTAGTTCCGCTGTACCACTTAGGTTCTCCAACAGCCTTAGACCACACTACTGCAAGAGGGGAGTCCAGGGAAGGGGGGGAAGACACACAGTTTGCAAGGGTGCCAATCCTCCAGGGGTCTCCCAAAGAAGGACTCTGGTCTCTGTCATAATCAGGTGCTGGGTTGGCAGAGGACCTTGAGGCCACAGAACTGGCAAGGGGGATTGGGATGTCAGCATGACATCCTGTTCCTCTCGGTCATGAACCCCTAAATTGAACAGGTGGTGGCAGCGTGCCCTAGTGAGGGGAAGAAGACAAGCTTCCTTCAGGAGTTGGCAACTCAAAAGGGAGTTGACGGGACCGGGTCTGAAGGCAGAATCGGGCCGGTTCCGTCACAGCCCACACAATCCTTTGCTGCGTTTTTTCAACAAAGTCTTAAACTGTAAAGCCTACAGCAACAAGGAAGCAACACAGCAGCAAGTCAGGTTTGCTCACTAAGGAAAGCACAAACTCCAAGCTGCGCTCAGTGCAAACAGTGGCATCAAAAATGAAAGGTTCTGAAAGTTCAACAGAGATGGGTGAGATGGGCTGGTGAGTGGTCTAGTCTCATCCTGACACCAGCAACCCAGGCCTGGTCGATTTGGTTTCATGCATTTGAGGGTAGCTGGGTGGATAAGTAGTCTCATAGGCTACCTCTTCTTCACACACAACAAACAACAGACAAGGCAGTAAATCCATTACTGGGGTGCTCTCCTTAAGACTGCTGTGGCAGGGTCACATGATTGACCATTAAAAAAAAACTGCAGGGAAAAAGCCACAGTACTACCTTGTCTGTGATATGCCAGTCTGCTTAATGCAGAGAGTATTTTTTGTAATGAACATTCCATCAGATCAGAGCCCACCTGCAGGCCCAAGTGAAACAGCCATCTCATTTGCAGTGTTTGTAAGAAGTAGGGCACAGCAAGAGAAAAGGAGACAAAAGAAAAGAACCAATGGCTGTAAGCTGACATACAGCAAAGAGAGCTGGCAAACACGGACTGAACACAAGTGAAATAAAGAAAATTTCAGAAGTGGACACAGAAGGAGGTGCTTACAAAGAAACGAGGACAGCAACGAGACTCTACAGGAAGACTCCAGCTCTACTGATGCCCCCTCAAAAATGCAGCAAGGCATCACAGAGGCCCCAATCTGTGGCTAGTATTTTGCATTTCACCAAGCAACCGAGGAGAAAATAGAACCCACAGGGCTGCTGCTTACTTGATGCAAAGCTTTGAATTTTAGTTAATTAAAATCAGATGTAATACACTCTGGTGTGACTATCTACCAAGAACTCAACACTTAGTCACACCATTAATTAACACACAACACAGAATTGGCTAACCCAGCAGAAACAGCAGAAAAGATCAAGCAACGGGGGAGGGGGAACTTGTTGGAAGGTTTGGAGGATCAAAACCATTAATGTTTAATATTTACACGGCTAGATGAGAGCAACAAGTTAAAGGGGATGCAAAAATCAGTCTGGAGGTATAATTTGGGGGGAAGCAGCAGCAGCCTCGTGAGTCACAGTCACAGATGTCAGGGCAACAGTGGGACAGGGAGACTTGGAAGCCCCAATGTAGCCTATAGGCTGATCATTAAAGAACTGGATGGCCTTGTCACACAATTTAAGATTGATTCTCAGCAACAGGTTAGGTGGTAAAACTGTGTCGCTTTAGGGATGTGTGGCTCCAAAGAAACAAAAATTCTCTACATATAGAAAACTAACATGTCAGGGAGAAAACTAGAAATCTTTCACTGACATGCTAGCTTTCTTATATGCACAGGGTACTAAAAATATGAAGCAGCAGTCTTGCAATCCTGTTTGTAGTCCCTCTCCATGACTCTTACTATGTGCTTTTAGACCCCCCCCCCAAAAAAAAAAAATCAAATCCAATGTTCTGTCTTTATAACTTCCCCCACCCCCGGTGTCTTTAGTTAGTAAATTGGTTTGGGGAAGGGAGGAGCTGTAGTTCAACAGAAAAACACAAGTCTACATGCAGATTATCCCAGCTTCAGTCCGTTAAGAGGTTGGGAGAGTCCCCATCCTGGGATGCTGGAGAGCTGCTCCTAGTTTGAATTAATCAATACTGAACTAGATGACCAATGATAGTCAGACCATGGGCAAGGCAGCTTTACATGTTTCCACAGGACAGCAGTTTGCATCTTTCTGTTTTCCCTTTTTTTTTTTTTGCTGGCAAAAAATGCAGTGAATTGTACTTTTAAATTTTATAAACATGTTAAATAGTACCATTTATATCCCAAGTTATAAATGGCACACTTCATGTTGCTAAAGTAGTTAAGTTTAGGCTTGTTAAGAAGTACTATATTTCAATCCCTGCCCCCTCCCAAGTTTCTCAAAACATTTCTCTGTGGCCAATAAATCAGCCTCAAAAGTGCAATATAGCTTGTCTTGACCTTCCAAGATAAGTGGCTGAAATCTACAAATTTCTTTCATTTGATTAGTAGATAAAAATTTGCTTTATGCTACTTGGTTTTGTGACAACTCGTCATTTTTGATGAAAATTAATGTTTTATTTTTAAATTCATCTGAAAAGGGTTTCTTTCTGTTCAGCTTCTACTAACAAACCTGTCTCTTTACCTTCTAGGTCAGGAACAACCTCTTTGTTAGCCAGTGCCCTTTCCCTTAGCCTTCCCTCAAGTCCTTTTTAAAGCTAGAGTTGTGTGCATTTCAAAATTCCACGTAATCCAAATTCTGCTGCCAGAAAAGCTGAATTCTGCAACCTGCAAGAATATGCATAAGTTTACTCATATGTACACATATCCATGAAGCTGCCTTATTTCACACCAAACCATCCGGGCCAGGTATGGCCTGCTTGGACCTTCAGCAGCTTTCCAAAGTCTCTAGCAGAGGTCTTTTCTCAAAAGCTGAGACTCAGGATTCTGTGAATGATAATGATGATGCCAGGGGCTTTCTGTACTGAGCTCCCTGTAGCCCACAAACATATATGTCAGGCCACCTTCTACTGAATCAGACCATTGTTTCATCAAGGTCTGTACTGTCAACTCAGAAAATAGATGTGAGATTCTTAAGTTTGGCTCTACTGACAGTGCAATTCTTCTACAAAGCCTTTCCCAGGTCACCCTAGCCTTTTTTTAGGCTGCTGGGACTGAGTGAAGGAAGACAGGATTGCTATTTTATTGACTGTCTATAAAGCAGTGAACCTGGGGGGAGCCATTTCTAGTATTTCAGGATGCTGTACTGATGTTTCTTTGGTATAAGCAATGCTCCCCTGCTACAGTACCAGTTCATTCCAAAACGCTTCCTCAGTCTGCATACATGTAAATAAGCAGGATGCCCTGGTCTTCCCATTAGGAAACAATGCCTTTTTCTCAGTATCCTCACAACAGGGCAAATCCATACTAATGCAGACATAAGCACTCACACAGCTCTTCACTTGGTCCCATCAACATGGAGGACATGCCCAATACTCCCTCTAAGCTGTGGACTCTTGTGAGCAAAAATTCTACTTTGTAAATTACTGGCATTAAAGTTGTGAGCTACTGCATAAATTAGTTTGCTCTGGGGCCATTTTGCCTGAGCTAAGAAAAAAATGTGTGAGCTGGAGACTAAAAAAACCTGTGAGCTAGCTCACACTAACTCAGTTTAGAGGGAACATGGCATGACCACTGCTCCAGGTCTTGAGATAGAGGAGGGGCCACCAGGCAGGGAATTTAAACAGATCACAGTATGGGAACAACACAGGCATGCTTAAAATCAATCATCAAATCACAGACCCCATTTTACTTCTACTGAAGCAGAGAAATAACGAGGTCTGCACAGACTTACTGGTTTGAAGCGAGGTTTACTTTATGGTACCATACGCAGAACCCAGTCAGGCATGGGCCCCCAAAATGACTTGAGATACATTTCCCTGTGTGCATACAGTTTTCAAGCAAGCAAGCAGGCTGGCGCAAGCTTATCTGATTTCAAAGGGTCCCGCCTCCACTAAGTTCCCCCTGGTAAAATTCCATGACTAAGTTTCCTTACTTATCTATATACAGCAAGTCGCCTGCAGGAGGCTGTTCCCTTATTTAATCTTACAGCTGGAGCTCACACCCACTGGGCGGTAGAGTCAGTTTCTAATGGCAGTTTTACAACAGACGCCTTTGTCTGAAGACAAAGCATATTTTTACTCAATATGACAAATATTATTATTATTGGGGGTATTAATTAATTATTCAGGGGCTGCCCCTTCACTAGTAAGGGTTAATTCATCTTCTCGCCCCCTCATTCAACCCTCTACAAAGTGATTACACACCTTCCCACCAGGAACAACATCCAATAACGGCAAGGGATGTTTTAGTCACATTTACCTTTCAGTGAGACCCAGCCTGGCCCCTGTCAGCCTTCTTAATTTAAACAGGCACCATTGGCTATTAGTCAGTGAGCAGATCAGCTCATTTTATTTCACTTTCAGTGTTATCTGTTCTCTCATTATTGCTTCCGGCTCTGATAAACCACTTGGGTAATGTAAACATGCAATTCAACATTTCAGGTTAGAAGCTCTACCCAGGAATGCAGAGTTCCCATAAGTGAACCAATGCTATTCTCAATCATTGTAATTTGTGCCTGCTTGGTGACAGGTAAAAAGAGTGCAAGTGGAGGGGGGGGGGCTCTGGTTATTCTCCAGCAAACAGCACCAGGGCAATAAGGCAAAGGCGCCAGAGCACAGAGAAGCCACATCACATTTCACTCAGGCACACTGTTAGGCTTGAATGAGATCTGTTCAAGCTATGCATACAAGACAAGTCAGCTTTCCTAGATTGGCCCTTTAAAAAGCCAGGAGAGGCAGATTGGCAGTTTGAAGAGTTCTTCCCAAGTAAGGAACAGGAAAGAAAAGATTGCAGAGGTACTATGCTGTTTCTCTGGCTTCAAATGAGAGCAGCACCACAGCACTTTTTCCTGATGGAAAAAGCACAGACTGGGGCAGCACTTAGAGCTCCTGTAGAGCTGCTAACTTCTGGAATAGATGACAGTGGACTAGGTGATCAATGATTTAGATGAAGTCTAAGGCAGCTTCATCCAGTCACGTTCCTCAAAGGCTTTATAACCTAGGAAGCATTCCCACGATAGTAGCACTGGTTTCATTGTCAAATTTTAAGTGCAGCTGGTTTGATTTTTAGATCTTTCCATTCTTTTTTAAATGACACAATCCTGTATTTTATTAATTGTTGTTGCCAAAATCATTCTTTTTTTAATGCTGAGCATTTCAATGGTTTATTGAAATGTATTTTTAATTATTTTGCTACAAAAGTTGGTTCAAGCATTTTTTACAGAGTGGCATGCAAATATTTTAATTTTTTTTTAAAGGAGTTGTTGATACACTAAAAGCAGTCTGCTTTGATCACACACTTGCGTGTTGTTCAAGGATGCCCTCTTGCCTCACAGAGCATTCACAGCCATGGCTTTAATGTTTGCAGTTTCTGACAACAACAGATGTACCTGAAAAGAGGCCTGGCTGTAGGTTTTCCTGCTGGGGAGTGAGTTTTGCTTTCATCACCAGCCTGCAGACAAAATGTTTATGGCCTCTTTGCACAGATGCTCTAGCAGGGGTGTCAAACATATGGCGCGTGAGCTGGATCAGGCCCACAGAGGGCTCCAATCAGGCCCTCCAGCAACTGGCTGACATCTGCTTCATTTCCCCTTGCCTGCTTTTTTCGGTTGCCATTTTGTGTTTCTCCCCGGACAGGCCAGAGCAGCAAAGTAGCCTTTCCCTCTCCCCACTCCCTTTTCCCAAAGGGAGGAGGAGGGAGGAGCCTCAGCCAATGAGGGAACTTGGCTCTATAGCTCTGCTGGGTGATTAAGTTTGCCAGGCTCAATTAATCACCCTGCAGAGCTACTGAGAAAAGCCTCTACCTTCTAATGAATGGCTGAGGCTCCTCCCCCTCATTGTGTCCCAGGGGAGGAAAGAAACAGCCAGATCTTCCTTTGCCAGTCCTCACCATCAGGAGAGCTACAAAGAGTGCTTTTAAGACTAGCAATGTTTTAGTGAAGGTATGAGCTTTTTGCCTTGTTACAGAGAGTGAGAGAGTTTTGTTGGGCTTGTTATGGGTGTAACTGGGTTCCCCTCCTCTTTTTCACTATACTCATGCCCTCCAGTCTTTCTCAATAGGAAAGCATGTGAACTATTTAGAAACGAAACGAAATTTCTTCAAAATTAGGCTGAGAGTGTGTTCCACTCCAGGTTTACCCAGCAAATTTTCCTTTCACGTTTTCCTTGGATTGGGGGTCTTGAATTTAGACTTCCTAGATAGTAAGCTGACAATGATCACTGTACATGGCTGTCTCTCTGTTCTTGTAGTAGTTTTTTTTGGGGGGGGGGGGAGTTGTATTATTTTTTTTTAGTTGTAGTCATTTTTCTGGGGAAAATTTTAGTTTTGTAGACAAGCACATAGCCCCCAGTCTGTGCCATGGTGCCTTCACATGTTCTTGACTAGTGCATGAAGCCACTTATGTACAAAAGCTCACAGTGTCCAGCTGCTTCATGTTCCTCTGAGTCTTAGGCTCAAAGCATTGACCATGAGATATCTATAATGAATGTCAATGAATCAAAAGTAGGTTTGCAACTTACAGATGTGTACACCTGAACAGCACATATTCAAGACTGGTACAGCACAGTGAACTGGTACAGCACTGAACTGGTACAGCACTGTGAACAGTAATGTCGTCCTGAGTTCAAATCCAGTCACAAACCTGCACCTTTGGCGAAACACCATGCCTCAGTTCTCCATCTGCAATATAGCGATTATACTGTTGGCATACCTTACAAGGATAGTTAAAGAATTACTAAGGATGTGCTTTGAACACTTGAAACACACTACAGAAAATGATAATGGTTACCCAGACACTTCTGATTATTTCACCACAGTCATAATCTGTCACATTTTTATCCTGCCCTTCCTCCAAGGAGCTCAGAAGTGTACACATGGTTCTCCCTGCCTCCATTTTATCCATATGGCAGCCTTGTAGAGTAGGTTAGACTGAGTGAGCATGCCTGGCCAAAGGTTTACCAAAGAGTTTCACAGCAGGGATCTGAAGTCAAGTCTTCCAAGTCCTAGTTTCTTAATCTAAAAACTACACCATAACTACACCATAATTTCTGGTCTTAAAGGACTAAAAAAGACACTCACATTTTGTGTCACCAGATGCCGTATCTGCATGCTAGAATTACAAACAGGCAAGTCTTACGGTGCTGGTAAGAAGAAAATGCAGGAATGGGGAGAGAATTTAATATTGTTCCTCGGAAGCCTCCCCTTCCTCTTGTTCTGCATTTATCTGTCAACTAGACTGAAACTGTCAGCAGAGGAATTAAATTTTTACTGACTGGCTTCATAGGAGGTATGGCTCTATAAAATAAACACATGTGGAGCAAACTGCCCACTGCCAGATTTTTATAGCAATGACCAGGGTCTGTACCTGAAATCAATCCCTGATAGAAACCAGATTCGCAGGGAGGATACAGGGAGATCAGCTTTACAGTTGAGGGCAGCAACTCACTCCTACTTAAATAAAGGAGTGGTGGAGGTTGTCTGCTTACTGGAATTCATGACCCAGGGAAAATTTTATTACAGCAACCTGCTGAGTAAGTCTCTAACATAACACACTGCCACTGGTGGATGGGTGGGTGGAAAGTTTATAAACTACAGCAGTTCCTGGCAAGCACCAAGCCGGGTGTGAAGGGCTCATATCTCCATGTATTGGCACTTCAGGTACATGGATTGTGTCTGTATGAAATCCAAGTCTTCAGTCAACTACAGGTCTCAAAGTGTTTGCATGAACATTTCATCTGGAGAGCCACTGAGGTTAGTGATTAATTTTGGAAAACAAGAGCTCCTTTGACTCAAACTTGCCTTGGAAACTCTTTCCAGTAAATTCAAGATATGTAGGATTGGGCTGAGGATACAATAATGACAAGGGAACAAATAGGAGTCAAATTGCACCTTTAAGACCAACAAAGTTTTATTCAGAATGTAAGCTTTTGTGTGCTCTAAGCACTCTTCATCAGATAAGGAATCAGGTACAGTGAGCAGAGCTACATATAGCTGGTAGGCAGTGGTTTAGAATGCAAAATGGTACAAATTTAAGATCCAATAACAGAATAGTAAAATTAACCAAGCATATGATCAAATTCCCTATCCCTCATCAGCGCCACAGAAAGAGCAGGACGACAAGCATTGCTATTTGTGGAAAAGGATCTCCAGGACGGACAGAGCTCCATAATTACTCCTTTTGTTCATAAACTGGAGGATGGGGAGAGAGCATATTTTAAGGCCTCGTCCAAGTCCAGTTACAAACCTGCCTTTACTGCTATGAAGATTCCAGGGTTAAGCCTCAGTAAGCCCAGATTCACTTCTTTGGTCTCCACCATGCTCTTTTTAAAAAACAGAAATTGGGGGAAGGAGATTATTTATTTTTACATGACAATCCCATGCACACAGAAATATTGCAGTTACAGCTGTTTTTTTCACCTACCCAGACTAAGCAGGTCTTTTACTGGTTTACCATAAGCAGAAGTTACCAGTTTGGCAAACAAATGGACATTACAATACCAGTAAGATTCTGATCATATCGGCTGCTATGATGGACTAAATAAGGCCTCTGTAAGTCACATCAATCATACAGAGGCCTAACCGATGTAAAGGACACACACAAAGCCAGAGAACACCATTGCAACTATCCAGCACTGTTTTTGAGAGGCAGGCTGGGCAATACAGGGAGGTAGAGGGGGTGAAACAGTTTTGCTAAAAGACAGGGCTTCAGTCCCAAACAGCTTGTTGTCTTCAGATATGGGATGAGTGGAATTAAACCTAACATGAGTCAGAATGTAGAAGTCTCACACTCTCAGTTAACGGATCCGTACAGCGTGTGTGTGTATGTGAGCACATAAGTGAGGAAGCCCCTATTATTGAACATAGAGGCTGATGTTCAGGCTACACAAATTTGATAAAAGCAGAAGGAATTTACTAGCCTGGTGCTGTCTAGCTTGGTGCCCAATCTCTGTCACCTGCTGGCCCAATGTTTTTGGGTACTTCTAGAAGACAGAGGTTGAGGTTACCATTCATTATTGTGTGTCTCCAGCATATATCAACAACAGAAAGGCTGGCTGATGAAATATGAAACTCAGAATGTGGGAAATGGTTGTATTTCCACCAAACATTTGGAGCTCCTAATTTGGAACTACCATTTATTCCAACAAAATCTCTACATCTTCACAAGCATCGCACATTCCTATAACTACATTATCCTATCCTAACCCTTTTCAACCAATCATATTCGCTCATTTTAGTAATGTAAATGTAGGTCAGGTATACTGCAAAGAATGTAAATGTTGGTCAGGTATACTTCAAAGAACTGAGTTCCCAGGCTAGAGACTGAATCCTCCTTGATGGGTTTTCTCCCTGGTTCATCAGAGGATTCCTGGTTCTGAAGGTTCATTTCCATCAATCACAGCTAAAAGTCAGTCATAAACCCATCTCATTTATGTTAGTGTCCACTGCAAACTGTGGCACTTTATCTCACAAATTAATAAAGGGCTGCACAATAAATTATTTATCTTTGTTTTGCCCATCAAGTTCACTGAATTTTGATTGAGTACCAGGATTCTGAGTGAAGATACAGATTCACTCTCTCTAAACAATTCAAAACGTCATGAGTGTTCAACCTCTCAACCCCTCACCCCTGGATAAAAGCCTTCTTTGGTCCTGACACTTTTAAATAGAGACTACAGATTCCTAAACAATCTGGCCTTCCGTACTAGTAACATTCCCAATACACAAGACTACTGAGTACCTTTTACAGAACACATTGATTGGCTCACAGTTTTGCTGTCCTTTAAACCAATGGAGAAAGGGAGGAACTCTATTAAAATTCAATGCAGCTACATGGATGGGATCAGATTTAGTGCCAAGTGTGAAGGCATGATGAGATAATGATCTAAGTTTAGACATAGCGTAGCCTTTAACGTGGCAGCAAAATTTTTTTTTTAATTCTGCGTTGTTTTAAACTACTTAAACTTATGACTCAGAGGTCCATTAGAAGAACTTTACTCATCTGATTTACATGCAAGTGCTCAGTTTTTTCTCCTGCAGAACCCCTTTTCCCAGTCATCCCTCACAGGTGTGCTTGTGTCTAGCTTTGGAGCCCATCTGGTACAGAGGGATAGAAAATTACAAACCTGGAGACGGGAAGCTCAGTGACAGAACACATGCGTAGCATGCAGAATGTCGTTGGTTGAATTCCCGGCCCCTCCTTTTAAAAACTATCTTAGGCAGAGGTACTTGATGATGCTGGTAAGAGTAGATAATGAAGAGCTAGGAAAAGCTAAAGGTAGTATGAAAAGAGGAAGACCCAACATATGATGGATTGACTCAGCAAACTCAGCCTTCAGTTTGCAAGATCTGAGCAAGACTGTTAATGATAGGATGTCTGGGAGGTCATTAATTCATAGTGTCAATATAAGTCAGATGAGACTTGATGGCACACAGCACACAAAATAAGAAGTTAGGTAGGTCTTGGTTTAACATAGCATCTTGTGATCAATCACAGGGAAAATCAGAATAGTCAAGTACTGCCTGCGACTTCTTGCTGCCCCTGCCCTACTTTAAAAGGAAAGGACTATGGGGAGGGGCAATAGTTCAGTGATGGAACATCTGATTTGTATGCACAAGGCTCTTGATTCAGTTTGGTGTAGTGGTTAAGTGCGTGGACTCTTATCTGGGAGAACCAGGTTTGATTCTCCACTTCTCCACTTGCAGCTGCTGGAATGGCCTTGGTTCAGCCATAGATCCTGTTGAGTTGTCCTTGAAAAGAGCTTCTGTGAGAGCTCTCTCAGCCCCACTTGCCTCACAGGTTGTCTGTTGTGGGGGTGGAAGGTAAAGGAGGTTGTAAGCTGTTCTGAGGCTCTGAGATTCAGAGTGGAGGGCGGGCTATAAATCCAATGCCGTGTCGTTGTCTTCTTCAATCCTGGCATGTTCAATTAAAAGGATCAGGAAGTAGGTGATATGAAAGATCTCTGCTTGAGATGCTGAAGAATCACTACTGGTTAGAGTAAATACTGCTGACCTTTAATATCAAAGGCTTGACATAGTATATAGCAGCTTTAGTTTGTGTGAAAGTACAGATTCAGAAGCCCACTACTTCCTCATGACATGTAATGCTATTCAAAATACCAGAAGAATTGGAACTGGAAAGAAAAAAATCCCAGATGGTAATCATCTGAAGCTACTAACCTCAGTAAATCCTAGGCAAAGTCCTTCTAAAAGAGTTCTTAGAAATTATCAGGTACAAAATTCAGAATTTAATTATGACCCAGCAGAGAATTTAAAAGGGATTAACATTTCTGAACAAACATATGCAAATCCTCAACTCTAGAGTAACTGTCAGATGTCATCTAGTTACCCAAACGTGATTCCCTCCAAATTTGATATATTCTAATCTCCTTAGTTCAGTGGTGTGAGTGTGAAGACCTAAGTTACATTTATGTATAGTTTGCTGGTTTAATGAAAGACAGTGACGTTAATTTTTGAAGTGGAAGGTATGAACGCAGGAGACTAGAAGGCCACAGTTTTGACCACTACAATTTCTCTTCTGGACTTTGCATGAGTATCCATCATATGTTTTCATAATGTGTTTCTATGTTGTTCTTTGTTTTATTTGGCAATTCTTTTTAATGATTCTGTACATTGCCCAAATTGGGTAACCTATAAAGTAACAACAAGAACAAAACAACTTTTATTATTATTATTATTACCCATGACTTAATATTTATTAGAAATATTTGTACCTTCCCTATTTCCTCAGACTAAAAGTAGTCAATAATGCAAGTAGTTGCAAGGACACAAAACGTAGCAGTCCATTAACAAACAATACCTCACAGATTAGAAACTTTGACTGATTTCGCACGCACCTTATGCCACTCTCACGTTTGTCTTCTCAGTGCGGCTTTCTTCCGATTTCCCACTATCTGCCCCGGGGCTGCAGCAAGGATCATCGTTTTCGTGCAACAAATAGAAACCGCTAAAAACCAGCCTCTGTTTGCTGTGCGAAAATGCTGATCCTTGCTGCCCTGGGGCAGATAGTGGGAAATTGGAAGAAAGCCACGCTGAGAAGACGAACATGAGAGAGGCGTAAGGTGAGTGCGAAATTGGTCACTGCCACATCTGCCAAAGCAGCTTACTCACCACCACCAAACTCTGAAATAGAACTGTCTTGCACAACTTCCAAAATGCAGCCACTGAACTTTTGTACTTTCAAAATTGTTGTTTTATTTATATTGTTTTCAATGTGTTTTTAAATAATCATTTTATTGTAAGCTGCCTTGCATTCTGCATGGGAGAAAAGCAGCTAATAAATGTTAAAAACAACAATAAAAACAAGTTGCCCTCTGCACCCACTGTGGTGGGCTCTCCCAGAAGACCAGATCTACAAGAAAGAAAGCCTGTGACCGATCTATTGCCACAAAGACATTCCTAAAAGAGGTCACCACAAGGTGAAGGTTGTTCAAAGAATGTGGGAGTCATACCAGGAAATGTGGGGTCAAGAAGTACCAAGGCCTTAAAGGGCTTTAAAGGTATTAACCAGCATTTTGCATTGGGCCCAGAAACAAAAGGGTAACCAGTGCAATTGATGCAGTAAGGGGGTGATGTCTTCAAAGTGTCTAACTCAAACAGGAGTTTTGGCACTATATTTTGTACCAACTGAAGCAACTCCATGTACAACATTTTACAGTAGTCCAAACATGGAAGTTACAATAGTGTGGATCAGCATGGCTGCAGTCCACAGATGTGAATCCTCTTCCTTCCAGATCCTCCAAATGGGTGGGCATCATTAGCCTAGCATCAGGAGCAGCCTCAACCAGATTCCATCCCTCCCAGTTTGGAAGTAGCGGTGTTTGTGAAATAGAAGAGTGGAAAAGGTGGTGAAGGAGACAGGAAACAAAAAATATGTAATGTTCCTTTCCCAAACACAGGTCTTCACACACATAACTATACCAGTGTGGCTCCATCTGAAAATCTCTGTGAGTTCACCCACCAGACGGATTTTATTTAAAAGATCTGTGCCACATCTCGGCCACCAGGCTCTCAGGAAGGACAATATATAAAAACATTAATAAAATGGCTGATCAATAAAATTCACCATCTATAGCAGCACATCCACAACCACAAAATGAGAAAATAAAAGTTAAAACTGTCACCATTTAGTGGTCTGGACTTAGTGGCAGCATCACTTGGAAGACAGAATCATTTTAGGATGACACCCAGCCATCCTAAAGAATCCTAAAGACTTCTCAAGAAGTCTGAGAGTTCTCTAGATGTACATTCAGTGAAGTTTCTGGGACACAACAGAGGCAGCCTGTGGCTTTCATAACTTGCTTTTGACTACCTGGAGGCCTCCAACTGACCCCTCTTGGCAATGGAAATGCAGGCTTAGACAGACCTTTGGTCTGATCCAGCAGGGCTGCCACATTGTTTTTTGTTTGGACTCCCTTTTGGTAGTCAGAGTTAAGCTTTTAAGAATGTGGGATTTTAGTGTGCATCGTTTTGGCCTGATTATGATTGATTGTGTATGTGTCAATAGATGTAATTAATTAAACCAAGTTGCAGGCTACTTTAATTAGGAGGCTGTGGATTAATCCATAGGCGAGGAAACTGTCCGACACTGCTCTGGGAAGGCAGAACAACCTCACTTTTGCTTCTCTTCCAGTGCCACAAACAGACAAGAGAAGTAGCAATAAACGTTGTACTGCATGATAGATGTGTCTCAATCACAACAAATGCTGGGATGGATCATGGCAGAAATTGATTTCTCATCTTGCATATTTGGAACTCACAGCTGACCTATACGTATGTTCTGGGGCCTGAAGGGGGAAATCCAAATGGTATCCCCTTTACACTTATGCACAGATTTACTTGGACATATAACCCACTGAGACATTCTCCTGCATGAGCCACATTGGGGAGGGGCCCTGGTTCAATAATACCTTTGCACATTCCAGTCATCAACATACGGTCAATGATGGGAACTCATTTGGTATGACGCATACAGAGAGAAAAACAAACCTCTCACATAAAGCATAATAACTGCTTCAGTGGAATGACAGTGCCTTTGAAGTGCAATTGCTACAAGTCCCTTACACGCTACTTTTGTAAGGCCTGCAACTGCCAAAACCTGACATTCTGCCAAAGAGCAAATATCACACTGATTTGATCTCTGAATCAACAATGTGACTTCTCCCCCCACCCATTACATACTGCAGCATGGGGAAAGGGAGGGGAAAGAAAGTGTGCATGCTTAAAAAGAAGAAATGAAGGAAAGTGGCCAGGTTGCTTCCTCAGCCAAGCACTCCGAGTTCAACCATCTGGTGCTCTTGGTTAAATTTACTGCTACCTGGCAGCAATGTGACCTGTCATCAAAAGACCTTTCTCTCTTCCATTCCAAAACAGTCTATTACATGGATGAGGCTGTAATTTGAATGGCCTGCAAGTGCAAATGTATTTTTAAATTTTTTATTTACATCTGTAGTCCACCTTTCTCACTTGGGACTCCAGGAGGATTGTGAGGAGTGAGTCAATACAATCAACAGGGTGGGGTATTCCATAAGCAAAACAATGGGATTAGAATTGTAGAACTCATCCTCAATCTAAAAACAGAATTGAAGCCAAGCATAAGTCTTTACATTAAATGCTACAAAAATTACATAGTAAGATTCTAGTTTCAGCAAGTTAAACACTGTAGTATAGACCACAGTCTTTTAATAAATTATCTAAGAAACTTCGTGAATCATTTACTCTATTGCCTGCACAGAAAATCCCTCCTGAATAATTGTTTTGCATAGTTTGTGGAAGGCCAGGAGAGCAGGAGCCTTCCTGACTTCCTTAAGCAGGCCATTCCATAAGGTGGGAACTACAATGGAGAAGGCATGTGTGCAGGCAGTTGTCAATAATGCCTATTTGAAGGATGACACCTGTAGAAGATCTTGCTCAGAGGAGCAAAGCTGGTGTGGCAGAGCATAGGGGGACAAGCAGCCAGTGAAGTGACTGCAGAATGGGAGTCATATGTACGCTCCATCTAACTTTCAATAATAACTGAAGCGGCAGAGTTCTGTACCAAGTAGAGTTTCTAAACTGATTTTGAGGGGAGACTAATGCAATGTGTTACAGTAATCTAGTCTGGATGTCACCATGGATGGATCCAGGTGGCAGATCAGCTAAATCCAGGTAAGAGACTATCATAAGGGCTAGGTTGAGTTGGGAGACAGCCTTTTATGCAGCTGTATTACTTTATGCAGCTGTATTACTAAGATTTGGATAAAGATATATAGAGATGAATATCATCAGCAATATGCTGATATGATGACATATGACATCATATGACAATATGATGACAACCATCCCCAAAAGCTATGATTGATTTGACCTAAGGGTTTTAAATAGAGGATAAAAAGCACAGAGAATAGAATTGCACCCTGAGGAACTCCACAGGTTTAGGTACCACACTGATGATAACTGGTTTCCAATAGCAATCCTTTGAGTCTGATCCATGAGGAAAGATTTGAACCAGCTCAGCATGCATCCCGATACCTACTTCTGTCTTCAAAGCAGCTTAACAGGATAGTATGGTCTACTGTATCAAAGGCTGCAGATATTCAATAAAGGCAACAAAGAGGCACCACTTTTGTCTAGACTCAGACTAAAGCTAGCAGAGCCATCATCCCATAGCCCAATCTGAAGCCAGCCTGAAAAGGATCTAGAGCAGATGAATTATTCAAGAAGACCAGGAGTTGGTTTGCTACTGCTCTCTCAATCACTTTTTGAGTAAGTTAGAGATTGGCCACATCATTTTTATGTACATTTTTTTAAAGCAGCAGACAGATAACTAAAGGGGCCCTAACTTAGTGACAGATTAATGACATGTACTAAGCATTTGTTGATGTGGCCCTTACATTATTTTAGCAGCCAGGATGGGCAAGGATTCAGAATAAGAGCGGTGGTCTTCACTGATCTCAGGATCTTGTCAACTTAAATTGTGGAAACTGGATCAAAATGATCCATAAATAGACCAGGTGGAACAGGACTTGTAATAGTCTACGACTCGGTTTCTTCAATTTATTTATTTATTATTTATTTATTACATTAAATTTCTATCCTGCCCTCTCCACAAGTGGACTCAGGGCAGCTAACAATCAGTTCTATAGTACAATTTAAAACCAATAAAATACAATTTAAAACATTTTGTGGTGCTGTACAACTTTGATATAAAAAGATCTTTCTTTTTGCTGGTAGTGATCCTATGATGTTCAAAGCTCCTCAGCAGTGTAAGGTGGCAGTTCTCTCCCGGTTAGGTGTTGAAGGCCTGTCGAAACAATTCAGTTTTGCGGGCCCTGCAGAATAGCGGGAGGAGCCTGAGCTTAGATTATTTATCTAAATATTTATACCCTGCTTTTCTCCCCAAAGAGGGATCAAAACAGCTCACCTCATCACTTCTATCCTAACAACCACTCTGTGATGTAGGTTAGGCTGAGAGTGTGTGACCAGCCCAAGGTCCCCCAGTGAGCTTCCATGGCAGAATGGGGATTTGAATCTGAGCCTCCCAGATCACAGTCTGCTATTCTAACCACTATACCAAGCAAGAAAGTTTTCTTGAAAAATTGAGCAAGTATCACATCACATAGGTTCACTTTTGGATGCAAGTTAGTTGCTGGCCGTAGGGCTAGAATGGACATAAATGGGTGCCCGTGAGGAAAGCAGTATTCTTTTAGCAGCTGCCCCCAATCTGCAGAATAGCAACAAAAAATCCCCCAGGCCATGGGACTGTGTAAGCAAGATTTTAAAATTCAGTGCTGTTATTCACACAAGGGCTACTGACAGCTGTTAGCCATGGTAACTCAATGAAGCCTCCATGCACAGAAGTAGCATACCTCTCTCTATAGCATATCTCTCCAAATCAGAAGTTGGAAATAGGGGATGACTACTACTTTCAAGCTTGCATGGGAGTTTACCTGGGGTACCTGGTGTGAACAGTGTGAACAGAAAGCTGGACTAAAAGAAACTAAAAAGACCAGCAAGGCTCTCAGGAGTCCCATAAGAAGAGGGTCAAAAGTAAATGAACATGGTTTTCACCAAGATGCAAGCATAAGAACATAAGAGAAGCCATGTTGGATCAGGCCAATGGCCCATCCAGTCCAACACTGTGTGTCACACAGTGGCCAAAAAATTTTTTATATACACACACACACACTGTGGCTAATAGCCACTGATGGACCTCTGCTCCATATTTTTATCCAATCCCCTCTTTGAATCCCTTTTGCTCATTCACTTGAACCCCCCCCCCGCCCCCACAACAAATTATGACATCCCAGCAGCTGCTCCTCTTTTACTCAGCCTTCTCAGGGCACAAGTGTTTGAAAGGCAGTATTCACAGAGCTGCACTGGCTCAAAATCATTGCAGAACCTTTGCGGGATGGCAGAGTGCTGAAAAATTAACTGCATGGCCCCCTTCCTTTGCCGCGTTTATGGTTGTCTTGGCAGATGAACTTCAGACTGCTGCCACAGCCACAAACTGCAAGTCCTGCCAACTGTACATTACTAGCCTTGGAAAGGATCCAACTCTGGATATCTGTTCTAAAACCATTTGCTTGATACTCTAAACAACAGCCGACCAGCATGCAAAGAGGACAGAGGAGAGGGTCTCAACTGATGTATAGGTATGCACGTTGGTTGAACTTAAGAATACTTCCTCTGTTCTCTCAGGCTATTTTGAGGTACAGAAATAAATCAGATGCTTTGGGGTGGGGAGGAAGATCTGGTCTCTAAAACCTTCAGGAGAAGCAAACTTAGAAATCTGTCGACAGGAGGAACTGTCCCTAGTGAAGACTTGTAATGGGCAGCTTAACTGTGGATTGTGTCTATTCATTGCTCACTTCCACCTGCTGTTCCACAACTTTGCAGTTTGCAGAGAGCTCCAATTAACATGAACTGTGCCAGAGAAGCTTGCTAAGGGAAGGGACTTCAGTCTGCCTGTTTTTGATTTGAAACCCTTCTTCCCAATCTACTGGAAGGCCCAAACAAGCACCCCCTTTCCTAGTTGGCTCTTGTTCATTCACACAGGGGCAGGCCTATTTGCAAACTATTTGCCATGGGAGCTAAATGAAGCCTCCATGTACAGAGGTAGCATACTTCTCAATACCACATGGTGGGAACAGGGAGGATTGATTCCTACATCGTAACCAGAAAAGCGGCTGAACCTTGCAATTTATTCCAAATACAAAGGAAGTATTAAATGTTTTCAGTTTTTAACTACAAAAAGAAGAGGCACAAGCATAGATACATTAAAGAGGGGAAGGGGTGGATACAAAGTGGGAAAAACAGAAACAAAGGAAAATACAAATATGTCAGTTACAATTCTACCTCCAAATGAAATATCCAATTCTTTCTACCTGCAAGTATGAAGGTCTCCCCTTATATTTTACCATGTTTATCTTTCATTATAGATTTTTTTACTAAACTATTACTTAAACTACAAGTCTAAACAATTCTTCTTCAGCACAGATAAGTATAATCATGTCTGTGAGCCGCCCTGAGCCCGCCTTTGGGGGGGGGAGGGTGGGATATAAAAATAAATTTATTTACTTACTTACTTACTATAAAAGAGTCAGAGCTGTCTCAACACAGAACTGGCTGGCTAACTTAACCATATTAAAAGCACAGACTAACTTGTTAGTTTAGCAATATCGTCATTAAAATAAGCATATGAAACAAATATCTTTATCCTTCTAACTAACTTAATTCAAGCAGAAAGAGAAAAAAACAGATATAAAATATCATAGAACATAGGGAGAAAGAAAAATAACAAGCTAAAGATAAAACATAATAGTTTATCTGTCTCAGTATAAACAATTTCTCCAAACAAACATACTAAGAGCAGATCTACCAGATTACAAAATAATTGTGCTGTCTGCCTTCTTAACAATTGATCCAAATTAACTATTCATTTATATAACATTTTTGCAAAACTTTTCAATCCTTAAGATCTCACTTGACCTTTTAAAATCACGTATCAGTTCTTATTAAAAATTCCATATCTAATCGCCCACAGAGGAAACAACAGTTCAAAGACCCTTCTTCCTGTGAGATTTCCACGTCTTGATTTTCTGCTGCTTAACTCACCCATATTGAAAATACAGACTAGCTTGTTAGTTTAACAATATCATCATTAAAATGAGCAAAAGAAGCAAATATCTTTACCTGTTAAGAGAGAATCTACCAGATTACAAGATAATTATGTTGTCTGCCTTCTTAAAAGTTAATCCAAGTGAACTATTTATTTACATAAATTCTTTTCAATCCTTTAGCTCTTATATCCATATTACTCTAGGAGAAACAACTTAATATAACCCAATAATCTCACTTAGCCTTTTAAGATCGCATGTCAGTTCTTATTGAGAGTTCTATATCCAACTACCCACAGAGAGAGAAACAATTCAAAGACCCTTCTTCCTGAAAAATTTCCACATCTTGATTTTTTGGCTGAGATGCACCTTCTCTCTCCTTAATGCAGTCATCCCTCTCGGTAAAAGTAGGAAGGATTCCACACCATTTGTTCCTCTCGAAAAAACTTCAGTCTCAATTTCCGGTCCTTTTTAACTGCGCCATAAGGTTCCATTTTGGTTTTCTTTTGTTCGTTTCCAAGCGGATCACTTTCCATTTCCAATTCCACAGATGTCACCAAGGTCCCTTTATCACTCTGCTCATGTAGATTTCAGATTTCGCTAGCTTTCAGCATAAAAACTCCCATTTGTTTTTTAATCAGCTCTGTTAATGAACCAAGATCCTGCTTCAGATAAATTATGCTACGTAGTATATCTTTTTTATAAAACATTTTGCTTGGTAATGCCATTTTTCTCTGTCAACAAACTCATTCTATTAATCCAAGTTGAAAAGTAGCTCAGAGACCCAGTCAGTATGCCTCTCCAAATCTCCTCCAGCTGTGATTTTGGATGTTACCATTTCGGTTGCAATCAGACGACAAAGACAGATCTCTCTAGAATATATCTCGTTTTTGTTCAGACCATATTGCAGCCAGATAATAGTCTCTTTAACACATATCCAATTATAATCTGGGTCGATTTAGGTATCTGTATTGAGTCTAACTCAGATTGTTGTCAATGCTCAAAGTTGTTCTTTATCTTTTCGAAGCCTCATTCACAGGAAAGTGGGGGGGGGGGAAGCCACCTCTTTCCCTTCCTTTGAACTGTCCCGCTTGTTGTTATGTAAAACGACCCATTAGCCAGTGGTACTGAAAGCAAATTTACTTGCCAAGTAGAATTGCCATGCTTGAGGTAGGAAAGCAATACATCAGAAGCTTATTAAGAGAAAAGAAAGCAAGCGGTCGGGTGTTCACCTCTTACTGCTGTGGAAGCGATCATGGCGGTGGAGCTTCGGGGCATACAAGAAGGACAGGAACAGCCGCCGCTATGCCCCTGGTTTCTTGCAAAAGTCCCATGCCGAAAGATAACCCCTTCAGGGTCTCCTTTGGAGTGCCACATCTGTGGCACCCCTCCAACCGCCTGATTCAGGGGCACCGCTGGAGAGATGGTCTGTGGACCCCCACTGAGCTCAAGGCGACATAACCCGGACGGAAGTATTAAATGTTTCCAAGCATATGAAGAGTCACATTATATCAGATGTATCTTTTCTGTTACTCACATACACATTCTCACAGAATTAAGAGTTTTAAAATATTTTGCACACCCCTGAGCAAGGATGAGCATCACTGATCCAGCCAGCCATCATCTTGGCATAGCTACATTTTCCTTCCAAAGAGACAATTGCAAAAGAACACATACAACTCTCATATGACCCAGATGAGTTAACATTTACTTCCAGATGAGAACTTTTCTACCTACCCCTCAACCGTTCAATCATGTCTATTGCAAACTAGACATTGTCAAAACGTATGCATGCAAGTAAGATATCACAGGGTTCTCTTGCCATGGTGAATTCCTGTTGTTTATGATGATGTCATCCAGGAAGGACAGAACATAGTAAAAATTAATATGCAATATAACTAAACATAGTCATGGCCCTTTCAGCCTGAAAAAAAAGAGCCTGCAAGCTCATGATTTCCTGTGTTATCTGTCTAGTGAAATCTCAAGTGCCCAGTGTCAGCTATCACCATCAAACCTTGAAGGCTTCTGAAGCATCTGGATGCTAAGCACTTGCAGAGCGGGAGGAAGAAAGCCCTAAATTTCAGCTGTGGGCAAACAATAATATTTGACTTTTCCACCAATGTGCAAACTATGTTACAGCTCACAAATCTGCATTTCATGGCAATAACATTATCTTGAAATCTCAACTTTAAATTATAAAAAAAATATCTTTCATGGAGAAAATATGCAAAATTCTAGCCCTCCCTGAACCACCTAGAAAGAAGAGGGCAGTATCAGATGAAGGCAACTTACACAATTTTCTCATCTGTGGTGACTACTCAATGATTCTCAGTCCCTGTTGCTCACCGTTCATCCAAATCTTTATGCTGTTTTGCTCCCGCCTACATAATGGACCCCAGGGCTTAATTATGTAGACATAAGATGCTGCTAAGCCCAGAGTCTTCAGTGTTCTCAGGTGGATCAAACCTCAAAAGTACTGCCATCCTGGTCAGATCAAGGTCCATACAACTTCTGTCCAGCATTCTGTTTCCAACAGCAGTCAGCCACTGGGATGCTTTTTAAGTCTTCTTATAGATTAAAAAACTGGTTAAATGGCAGGATGCAGAGGGCAGGAATAAATTGACTGTTCTTGCAATGTATCATGAGCCCTGACGAGGACGACCTGGAAGGGTTAGCAGACCTGGAAGAGTTGTCAGACAGTTCCTCAGCTGAACAAACAGCAGCTGTCCCATCAATCACTCTCCAGGCACCAGTATCAGCTCCTCCAAGCTCTCCTCCTCCCATCTCAAGAGTTCAAAGCAGGCTCCGGAAAGAACTTTCAGAGCAAAGACATAAGGCATGCTGATGCTTCAGGTCTCTCAGCCCTGAGTTCTAGCAGAGTCACTGCTACCCAGGGAGCAGGCTGATTGAGACTCCCATATAGCTCCCACCCAGGACTTGGTAACCTTGTGGAAGCAATAAGTCTATTCTCTGGCTTGCATCCATGCTCCTTCTTGATTCCTGATCCTGACCTGCTTGATTTCCTTGGCACCCTGACCTTTTGGCTTTTGGACATTGACTTCTGATTCCGGTTTGTGATTCTGCATTGGTGACTTGGCTCCTGCTTGACTTCCTGGACTTTGACCTTGGACTGGCTTTGGACTCCTGCCTGCCTGCACCCTGAGAACGTGACACAATGCATCAGTGGCAGAGCATTTGTTTAGCATGTAAAAGGTCACAGGTTCAATCTACAGGAATTGCCAGTTAAAAAGACCAAGCAGTAGGTGATGTGAAAGACATCTGCCTGATATTTTCAGGTGGTAGTCATATTGGTCTATAGTAGAATCGCTAGAATTGAGTTCAGTAGGACCTTAGTGACCAAGACGATTTTCAGGGTAGAAGCTTTTGAGACTCAATTCTAGCACCTCTGTCTGAGACTCTGGAGAGTCTCTGCCAGTCTGAGGAGATAGTACTGACTGACCCTGATGGACCAGTGGTCTAATTCAGTATAAGGCAGTTTCATGTGTAGGGCCAAGTGGCCAAGTTTGCAGATGATACCAGTTATTCAGGATGGTGAAAACCAAGGTGGATTGTGAAGAAATGGTGTGAATGGACCATGAGTGGAAAAAGTTCTGTTAATAAGCACAAGGTGATATATTCTAACTTTAAATATATACTTATGTAAAGGAGGATGTGCACAAGCTGAAGCACTCATTCATTCAACTACAAATCATGGTTCATTATTATATATGACAGCTATGGACTTCAGAAGCTCACAAGGAGGTCATGTCAATCACCTGCTAGTTGTCTCCAGAACTGGGCACTCAGATGTAGACTCCTGCCAGACATGAAGCTCAGCCGCTACCCCAATTCCCACCTGTCACTCTTCCCCAATCAACATGCTATATCATCAGACCTTCCCTGATCATAGAATTCTTGGGAAGGTCTCTAGTTGCTGATGTCTGAAAAGAACACAATTGTTTCAAAGACATAAATGGAACCAAAAGCAGAGCACGGGTTTTTGGAAGTATATTGATCATCAGTACCACAGAAACGTTTCCAGTCCTCCAGTATGAAATACATTCATACTTACATTACTACAGATATTCAAATGGGAAGATTCTACATCATCTGACAAGAGTGGGATTGAAAAATGTAATGTGAAATAGGCATACATGAATTCTGTGCTGTGGGGAACAAAGATTGTTTGGGAAGTGATAGAAGCTAAAAAAGTGAGTGTCATGATCTTAGGCCTAGTGAGGCTTAGAGGGCCTGGAGAAGCCTACCTTGGAGTTGTTAGTGGGCCTACATCTTCCAGGATCCCTTCTGTTCCTCTGATTGGGTGAAAGCAGTTTTGGAGGGAAAACTTGCCCAGAGGGGTGGGACCTGGGAGGAAAGCATAAAAAGGCCAAGCTACAGGCAGGGTTGCTCTCTCTGGAACAGGCTGAGCTGGAGGCAGGTTGCAGCCAGAAAGGGATCCAAGGGGGGTGCGTTGGTTTAAAGACAGAGGAAGGGAACCTTTAGGTAGTTGTGTCAGGGTTTTTATTTCTTTGTACCAACCTTCATTGTTTCTGTATTCACTGCTGCACTAAAAAAGTTTTTTTTAAAAAGGTAAAGGTAGTCCCCTGTGCAAGCACCAGTCGTTTCTGACTCTGGGGTGATGTTGCTTTCACAATGTTTTCACGGCAGACTTTTTACGGGGTGGTTTGCCATTGCCTTCCCCAGTCATCTACACTTTCCCCCCAGCAAGCTGGGTACTCATTTTACCGACCTTGGAAGGATGGAAGTCTGAGTCAACCTGAGCCGGCTACCTGAACCAGCTTCTGCTGGGATCGAACTCAGGTTGTGAGCAAAGAGTTCAGACTGCAGTACTGCATCTTTACCACTCTGCGCCATGGAGCTCCAAAAAAAAGTTTTTACAACCCACTTATTGTTTTTGAGCAATTATAATAAACCTATTGTTATTGTTAAACTGGCTGGGTCCTCACATTTTTCTGGTCACGGTTGAAAGATAATTGTTAATAAGAAAGACAAGGGTGGGATGGGTGCTCTGGGCCTCCCATACAGACCCTTACCAGAGTGATGGCAGCCAGTAGAAGGCCCTTCCTGGCACCTTGCTGTGTGACAGTGAGAAACACCACAACGCCTGCACAGAGATGGATGCGTAAACGGCATCTTTTGACTCCAGCACAAAGGCATTTGCAATGGACAGTTTCTCTACTATCTTTCATGCTCAATGGTCCAGAGATAAATAGAATGGAAAGATGTTTCCCTCCCTCTACCCCAAACAACATGGGCAGCATAAACAGTTAAATTGGTAATGGAGAGCAAAGCTCAAAGAGAACTACACAGTAAAGTAGTGCTTGTCCTAGTTAATGTTCAGCCATGCTGTGCAGTGCCAAGAAAACTAATGAATGCTAGAGTGCCAATAAGTAGAAAACTCTTAAGTACTTACCTGCTAGAAAACCCTCTTCAGATTCCATCTCTATTGGGCATGAAATCTGATATATCACAGCTGAATGGATCTTGTTAAACTACCTTGCCCCCCGCCCTTTCCTACAATGCTGTATGAAATCTGTGTTCAGCATCATCATTCCTAAAATAATAGCAAGCTGCAGAGGTCCATGCCAATGACTCCCTCATATATAGCCTAAAATGGTACATTAATGTTATTCCAGAATCACTGAACACCCACACAGGAATAGAGGGGGAGATATTTCATTTTTAATCCCTTCAACATGTGCAGAAGCATTATTCAGTTTTCAAAATTTTGTGCAGAACAGTTTGTGCAGAATGAACTGAACAAACCTTGAACAAATCTGTCCATTCTTAAAAGTAAAAGTCTTGTCTACACTTAATAGTGCCCCAGTACTTTGGACTGGCCCAGTCTGAACAGCTGTAGAAAAAAAAGCAGGAAACTATGGTTGAATATTTCAGTTTTAACCAGAATGCTCCAAAGCAAAAAATATTAGTGGCCTGTGTGATTGTAGCAGACAGTAACAGAGGCAAAGACAGAATTTACTGTGATCAACTTTGATACACTATGAGAAGATTTAATAGAGACATGTTTAAAGAACTGTAAAAACTAGCTCCTCAAAGGTGTGAGACCCTTTTAATTAGAGATCAGGCTGGGGGGAGAATAGGGAGGGACACCATCAGCAACATGTCACTTTGGGGGAAACCCAGAAGTGATGTCATGCCTCTTTGGGAGTCACCAGAAACTACAGAGTTTCAGGCAATTTCTAGAGAGGAATGGGCATCACTTCCACTATTTCCTGGGAAGTGATATCACACCATTGCCCAATGGTCATTTTTTAAAGATTAATTTTCTTCTGCTGGCTGCAGTGGAAGCAGCAGGAGCCAGGGGTTTGGCAACCTACTAGAGACAGAGACGCAGGGCCGGTGCTGGGTTTTCTGCCACTGTGCCCCCCCCCCCATCTTCAGCGCCCCCCCAATCTTCTTTTAGAAAAAAACATGCGTGCAGCACGATAATGTCACAAAAAGTGACATCATCAAGCGGCCCCCCCCATCCCCCTCAGACTTCCAGATCGGGGGTGGAAGGTGGGGGAGCTGACAGTTGTGTTCCACGTGCCTTGCAAGGCGCGCAGGATGCAAGCCCCATCCCCCGCTCAGCCTTCCTGGCATGCAGGGAGGCTGATTGGGGGGCGGGGGAGCTGACGGTCACCTCCCCCGTGCCTTTCAAGTCACGCGGGATGCGATCCCAGCCCAGCTCATGGGGGGGGGGCGCCCTAAGCGGCCGCCTACCCCACCTACTCCCACGCACCGGCTCTGCAGAGACAGAAACTGCCAGCAAATAAACCATGTGCCTCACTAACCTCCAACCTCCATTTGACTAATGAAATATGAAACTGCCTCAACAGTGAGAACACTGAGAAGGTCTGTCTAGGCTAGAGCTGACCACTGGTTTACTCTGAATGAGTAATACCATCTCTCCAATAGGTCTTTCATACCCCTGTTATTTGAGACCCTCTTAACTAGAGACACCAGGGACTGAACATATGACCTTCTGCATTTGAAGTTAAGCATGAATGTCAGCTTTTTACAAATCAGACTCAGAATGTTTTGGATAAATATTGCCAGAAAATGTCATTCCACCTAACACATACGCTATACTCCGTGAACAGCTTACATCATAATTTTAAAAAATCAGCTACAAAACACAGTAAACAGTGAAACTAACCCTTCTATAGTATCCCATAAACACAAAACACAACAATCACCACCAAGCTATAACAACATAAGACATAAGAGAAGCCATGTTAGATCAGGCCAATGGCCCATCCAGTCCAACACTCTGTGTCACACAGTGGCCAAAATTTTTTTTATGTATACACACACACACATATACACACTGTGGCTAATAGCCACTGATGGACCTCTGCTCCATATTTTTATCTAACCACCTCTTGAAGGTGGCTATGCTTGTGGCCGCCACCACCTCCTGTGGCAGTGAATTCCACATGTTAATCACCCTTTGGGTGAAGATATCAAGAAGCAAGGCAAAACAGAGAATAGTAGCAAAAACCCACAAGCAGAACCACATAAAAAGTAGTCTCCACAACTTTCCCAGATTAACAGTTAGTCCATTAAATCTCATCAGAGGAAGCTAAAAATGTTATTGGCAGGAGTCAACCAAAGAATTACAGTCTTTGTTGCCAGGGTTTTGTTTTCTCCTATTAAAATAGGAGCTGAATTAACATGTGTAAATGTTATGTTTTTAAATTTTTAATTTGTGGTTATGGATCTGGATGAATATTGTATTTTGATTTTTGTAGGTTATTAATCATTGATTGTCTTGTGTCTGTATGGTTTGCAGGCTGCAATAAAGATACTGCTACTAATAGCTCACTGAACCAAAGACTTATTTTAAAAAGACCCTCACCTTTACCTACAATGTAGGAAAAACAAAAATGTAACTAGTCATGCAAGTTTAGGGTTGATAACAAAGTATGGTATATATTTTCAATTTATCCAAAAATTTCTTCCTCTCTCCAAACAAAACCCCATTCACCACGGCTTCAAAATTTCTGGAGATTTTTACATTCCCAAAAATCAACATAAGCTTGCACAATGTGGAATGCAGACATTTTCTTTTCAATCATTATCCCCAGGACAATTAAGCTATTTAACTTTTTAAAAGAAAGCAGACATGCTACCACTACCAACATTCAGTCTTAAAGGGGTATCTACAGTTGAAAGTAGATTTTTTGGATAAGGATAGTAGGTACCTCCAGGTGACATTCATGATAGGACACACTGAGAGCACATTAACATGTAAACACACACACTACAGATCAAAGTTGCAGGAAATATATTTTGGCTGACTCTTGGAAAAGGAACTTTGGTATCATGAACCTTTCCACTCCCTCATTCTTGATAAAAAGGCTGCCTCCACCAGCAAAGAAAATTTCCTTGGGATGCTAAGCACAGCCTTCGTCTCCTGGCTAACTGACAAGTTACACGCCCCACATTTTGTCTTTTGAAAGGGCTGCTGATGCCACCAGGCAAGCATTCTATTTAGGGAGAAATGCAAGTGCCCTCATCACTCTTCTGAGCACAGAGGGACTTCGGGGCAAGCCTTAAACCCACTGGCAAGCAACAATTTCTCATGCTCTCAACTGCTAACAATTTAGCCACAGGGTGGGAGGAGAAATGAGAGGGGCAGAGCTTTCCCTGGAACAACTGTGAAAGCAAAGTACGTAATTCAAGTATTGAAGACAAAAGCTGGTTAATTTATTGACAGAACCATTCTATTCAGATATCCCAATTGCTCTCTCCCCTAATGCCAATCCTGGTCTTTCTCCCTCCTTCCTCAAAAAGGATTCTGTAAAGTTATGGCTGATAATTCTATTCTTGGAGGTCTGGTAGGGGTGTGATTTGCATTGGGCAACACAGGGAAACAGGTCAACCCCACCAGAGGCACTAAATCGCAGTCCCAGTCCTCCTCCTCATCCTGTTTTTTGAATCTGGAAAAAGCCTATGGGAGATCCATCCATGGATCTTCCACCATCACCTCTAGTTTGGTCCTTAAACAGAAAACAGAAACAATGATAGGGATTTAACTACTTAACTACTTATTTTGTTCTGTACAGATAGAGGGTTGTTTTATACATCACACAGAAACAAACTCAACAGGGACACATAGAAAGAAATTTACCACAGTAACATACATTTCCCCACATGTGTCTCTTCAAACTTTACATTTTATATTTTCCCTCAAAAACTTTAAAACTGTATCTAAGAGCTGTGTACAATATTACTTAGAGTTGGGCAGAATTTCTTTTTCACAAATAGCAGCCTCTCTGTCAACACTTCTTCAATTTATACAAAACGAGTGTGGGGGGGGGGACCAGCACAACTGAGAAGGCACAGGTGAAATATTTTTAGGCAATTATTGTTAGTGGGTATCAGATGCAACCATTTGCGGGGCGAGGAAGTAAATGTAATTCCAATATTCCAAAGACAGGTCCTTGCTGGGTAAAAAAAAATAACTCCCAAGAGCACTTTCTGCAAGAGCTATGCTGTCACAACATACAAAAAACACAGGCAGTTTCCCTGGGCTCTTTCAAAACACAGAAAGCCAGGGTAAAGTTGGAGTCCAGTAGCACTTTAAAGACCAATAAAGTTTTATTGAGAATGTAAGCTTTCAAGTGCTAAAAGCACATTTTATCAGACAATTATATGGGATGGAATTAGCAGTCCTACAAATAGAGAGAGTGGGCAGTGAATTAGTATGCAAAATTGTGAAAATATTTTTTTACTATGTTACACTGCCTACCATGACAGATCATTACTGCAGAACTATGAATTACCTACCTATGCAAATAGATTCAGTTGGGTCAGCTGTGTTGGTCTGAAGCAGCAGAACAATGTTTGAGTTCAGTGGCACCTTTAAGACCAATACAATTTTATTCAAGGCATAAGCTTCTGTGTGCAAGAAGTGTGCTTGCACACCAAAGCTTATACCTTGAATAAAATTTTGTTGGTCTTAAAGGTGCCACTGGACTCAGACTTTGTTGTACTTATGCAAGCAAGTTCCCAAACCTGATTCTTTAGAGGTTAATATGAATGCAAAAGCAGGGAGACCATGTATGGGGAAGGATTGGTAGAAGTAGAGAACCAACAGGAGGGGAAGTGTCACACACTTCCTCCCATTTACACTATGCCTGACCCTTATTTCTACAACAGCACCACATTAAAACATTCATATCTCATTCTTCTGCTATCAAGCAGACATCTTATGTCTACCTAAAAATAATTCAATAAAATCCAAATGCAACACAACACAAAAAAACAAAATATCAGTTACTTATAGTAAGTGTTCTAATATGTTCCTGTTCTCCTAAAATGGAACTTCACAGAATCCAACTCAAAAGCGTTGAACTAGAAAGTTCATTAACAAATTCAAAACAATGTACTCTCCTCTAGGGTTAGACTTTGGATTCCTAATTCAATATAGCTGCTTAATGATTTTATATATTCCATGGTTACAGATTTGTTCCACTCTCTCATTTTATCCTGCAATTGACTTGCTGCGTATTTGACTCAGCTGCTATTAGTCAGGAGTGGTACACGCCCACTCTGTATGAATGGACTACTTTCCTTTGATTGGATCTTGTACATAACACTGCCCCCACCCCCCTGTAAATAAGATCAGGCTCAACAGTACACTTCTTGCATCTGAAGAAGTGAGCCCTCACTCACAAAACTTTATGCTGAAATAAATGTTCTCATCCTTTAAGGTGCTACTTGACTCCTGTGTAATTTTTATTGCATATCACACTTGCTAAGGCAAGGAACAGCAGAATTCCATCACCAACAACCAAATGCTCAGAAAAATAAAACTATTTTAACTTGACACCTGTAAGGCAATAAAGTTCTGCTATATGAATATACGTGGGGAGGATATGCACAGCTGGGATACCACCACACAAAAGGCCCTCTGCCAGAACATGGTTTCAGAATCTAACTTTAAGAAATGGACAAGTTCAGCATGGGAGGAGGCAACCCCTTCTAGCTCTACATTTCCCCTGTAACATTTAGTGCTCCCCATAGGGATCTTATCCCTGATACCATTGCTGATAGACTAAAAAAAACAGTAAGGGAACACAAGAATCTTGCCATCTGTGCGGCGGGGTGGGAAGGGAGGGGATGGGAACCTAGTATCTCTGACTGGCTTTTGTAAAGAAAAGCAGTCTGGGGAGGGGAGCTATTTTGAGCAATGAATCAGTGGTGGGACATTTTAGCAGGAAGGAGCGTGCTTATTGAGTTATCTTTTAGCAGTATTCTTGGTTCAAATCATCTCCCCCATTGACAAGTTCCAAAAGGTATTTACATTTCTAGTCCTACCAGGAGAAAACAACTGGCAGTCATAACAGGTAGATGAGGGAATGAAGAGTTAAGCACTTCTCCCTCTGTCCAGTATCCACTCAAAATTGCTCTCTCCCCAAGTCATTGTGATTTAAGAACGTAAAGCAAGGCTTTGCTGTTTGTATTGTCCTGCACATTGTCCTTTATATCTCTCAAGCCTGCTGATCTGAGGCCTCCCTTCTGAACTTTGGCTATTTTGGGGGCCTCTAACCTAACTCCTCTGCCCTGTTTTCATGGGTCTGCATGTAGAGATTCACATGCACAACAGAGTGCAATCTAGTACTATATGAGAGGATCCGTGGACTGGCATGTTAAAAGGGATGGGATATCTCTGATCTCTTCCTTAAACACAGGGAACTACAATTAGAAAAAAAGCAACTGGACTTCCTAAGATCTCTTTATAAACAGGTTAATATGATGAAGTACTGTGTATTCATCCTGAAAGGTCCGGTGTGCATCAGTGTAAGTGCTCTACCAGGGGGCATTCACATCCATTCTGGCTGGTATGTATGTGGGAGAGAGAAGGCTCACAGGCAGGAATGCCTCAGAATCCCATTCTTCTCTTGAACGTCACAAAGTCGCCCACCCAAATATAGCAGGTACCATTGAAAAACTGAATGACTTTGTTGACTTACCTTGCTCAAGTCTCTTCATCTGCTGAATCTGGTCAACGGTTTTTTTCAGAATCTTGCATTTGTCAGGTTTGACACTTAGGCTGTCGATCTCTCCAATGTTGGCTGAAAGCAGCTCTGCCAGTTCTTCTAGATACTTGTTCTCTTGTTCCCTACGCCGTTTCTCATTGCTGTTATAGAAAACCAATTCCCAGTTACTGTCTTTCCATAACTAAAGCCTAAACTTGCTTTATTCCAAATTAGTCCTAACTTCACATCAAGACTACCATACACAAGCATCTGGATTATAGTATTGTAAAAACTAACTAAAGGAACCATCTCCCTTATTATCCACCTATTCAAATACTGACATGGCTAGATGTGGTGGCAGATTTCAGTTACTAGCTCTGTAAAATTATCTGCTCCAACTCCATCTATATCACATCCTTCCTCCATTACAGATGGAACAGCAAAATCAATGTAGTTAGATCTGTGTCATTACTGGTTGTCATATATTTTCCTGGATGGATTTCAGTATTTGCTTCTTATTCCTTGTATGCCAATGGTGCATCCTGATACCAGCGCCCTCCCCTTTGTCTACTGAAGTCAGCAGAGCATTCTACACATAGTGCTCATGAAGAAGCTTTCAGATAATGGTCTGAGAGACCTTGTTATTTTCTTTGATATCCCACCAGATGAAGAACATTTGCATGCCTGTTATCATTTTGGCTGACTTTAATAAAAGGGGCTACACAGCTCTTGTTTTGATATTTGAGCCTCTGAGAAAGGAAAATGACAAGTGAAATAAACATTTTACTATGGACCAACATGTCTACCTTCTTTTTCATCTCCTTTAAAAAAACATAATTTAGCTGATAGAGGAACCTGGAGGTAATATCAGAATTTTGCTTACAGAGTCTACCAGCTTCACTGAATGCACAGTATAGTAATATAAGGACTGCCTCATTTGTCCTTCATTCTCAGTTTTTAAGGGACCTGTCTGGCTCATTTTGTGCATCTGACAACTACTGGTTGTTATATATTCAATTTAATGAATTTCACGTTTTGCTTCTTTTTCCAAGCATGCCAAGGTGCAATCTGACCCCAGCTGCACCCATGCTCACTGCAGTTAGCAAAGCATTAAAATACCTCAAGATCATGATCTGAGAAATTTTATTTTCTTCTCTATTCCCTTTTAAAAATATTCAGCCAGAGAAAGTTATGGGGAACTTGAAAGCATACACACTGTAGTGTTTACTTATGTAGGGTATATCTGTGCTGTCTGGCTTGAATTATCTTGGTCGGTCTTAATAAAAGCTATTACATGATTTTTTGGTTTTGGATCAGGGTTGCCAAACTTTCAAAGTTCTTATGGATTACATAATACACATATACCATCCATTAATACTGAAGCCTGAGAATATACACAGCATCTTGCAAAGAATCCACATGTAACAGTTCAGTTATCCAATCGCGGCACATGTCACTGATCAATGCTGGTCAGCAGCTTGTTTTATATGGACTTAAGCATGAAGAATTAGCCTCAGCGTATTGATGGAACTCTCTGTCTGGGGCAATGATACTCTGTATTCTTGGTGCTTAGGGTGGGGGGACAGTGGGAGGGCTTCTAGTGTCCTGGTCCCACTGATGGACCTCCTGATGGCACCTGTTTGGGTTTTTTTGCCATTGTGTGACACAATGTGCTGGACTGGACTGGCCACTGGCCTGATCCAACATGGCTTCTCTTATGTTCTTAATAATCTTTAGAAGAATACTTGATACAGTCTAGTCAGTATACCCTAAAAATAATGTTCATGTTTATGTAGATATCACATTGTTGTAGCCGTTATACTTCCATATTATTAGCAGCAAATAATCTTTTTGTACCAGAGACATTTTCACATTGCTTACTTTATTTCCAAGTATTTATTAACACGTTTTATTTTTGTGTATGTGACTTCATTTGTAATTCTTATGTTGACTGAGATCTAGTACATTCTTGCTGTAGCACTGAAGCACGCAACTGAATCTCTCTCAACAGAGTGGGTGGTTCTTCTTTTTGCACCTTACCACCCCATGGTCAACCTGACAATTATTATCACAAAGCAACCACATAGCTGATCAAATTAAAATGAACCTGGTAAAGGCAAAAATAAATTGGCAAATGACCAGTGGGAAGAAATTGTAACAGCAGCACGCCAAGAAACTGAGTTAATAAGCTAAAAGGCAGAAGTGAATTAAAAAAGGGCAATCAATCTGTTTGCAAAAGCTGCTAAAGCAATCGCTTTATAAGCAAGTCCAAGAAACATCTGATACGCCACACAACTATGCAGATGAAGAGAAAGCAGTTTCCATTTGGCTTTCATTACTCATTTCTTGCACTTTGCAAAATGTTCTTATAGTGCCTTTCCAGGCTGTTTTTTCCTCCTTAGTGCAACAACTGCTACAGTTAGTTGCTTAGTGGAATCCAGAGGCCTTTCTTTAAGACCTCTGCATGGTGGTGGGGAGGGGGGTGGAGACGGATCATCCATCTTCAGAGCTGAAATAACTCTGTTGCTGGCTAAAATGCATTACCCACGCTGTCAGTTTATCAAATGGTGAATACTATGCGGCTGCCTGATTTTCATGGCTGTTATTGGATAGTGCTAGTGACATCACCAATGCATGAATTATATGATTTTTCAGTCCCACTATCCCATCTGCTCACACCACTTCCATCCTGGTCAAGAAACTAAGCTCTTATCCTGTTACCCAAAAAATTGCAGCCCCAAACAATAGCAAGAAGACTGCAGATTTATACCCCACCCTTCTCTCTGAATCAGTCTCAGAACGGCTTACAATCTCCGTTATTTTCTTCATGAGGTGGGTGGGGCTGAGAGAGTACTCACAGAAGCTGCCCTGTCAAAGACAACTCCTATGAGAGCTATGGCTGACCCAAGGCTATTCCAGCAGCTGCAAGTGGAGGAGTGGGGAATCAAACCCAGTTCTTCCAGATAAGAGTTCACGCACTTAACCACTACACCAAACTGGCTCTCTGCAAGTCTACCCTTTTCCCCCAGTGCAACACTTGGTTATTGTTTGAAAATCTTCCTTCCTTCCTGAAGGTGAAAATCAGCTCAGGTTCACAAAATTCATTTTTTCCTTCAAGGTGCCACAAGATTCTGTTTTGGATGCAGCCAACTAACATAGACATCACCTCTATAATTCTGTCCTTTGAAGGTTGTACACTGCTCTGCACTCTGGCCCTGGAGGCCATATGATCATGAGGGTGGTGGTTAAAAGCACCAAACAGTAGTGTAAATATATAGCAAACCACCCCCTCAATTTCTTGGCACTTCCTGATAGAGAAATGCGAGTGCCAAAACACTACTAAGGTGGGGGGGCGGTGGTAAAATCTATTTTTAAAATTTGGGGAAAGCACTTTGGTGGGTAGATTTTCAGGTAGGTAAATACTTTTGAGGAGAGTAGTGCAAGTCTTTTTTATGGCAGCAAAACCAAAAGAAATAAAGCAGAGGATCAACTCGTGCATGGAATTCATTTCAGGATTTAAAAGCCCACACACAAGCACAACTCAATGCCCCTGTCACTATGGCAACAGTCAAATGTAGGAGCGGGAAGACCAATTTTCCTTACATAAAAGCATCATCAGGCATGATTTCAGTAGGTTAATCTTTCTACTATGCCAAATGCCATTATCAGCAAGTCTTCAAACTTTCTAGCCTTCAATGCGGAGGTGGGGAATGAATATGAGCAGGCCGAAATATAAAATGGCAGCTGATAACTGATTAAAAATGGCTAATTAGTCACATAGATTTTAATTGATAGTTTAATTGAACAATTAAATCGATAAAACTATGCATTAAAATAGTTCTGAAGGACATACTGTTTTTTAATGATACACACAGACATTCTAGCCATCAAAAATGAGATATTCCCTCTTCTGTAAGAAGCAGAATGCTTCTTCTAAGAAAGTATATTTCCTCCATCCTGCTCCATTATTGTTCCCTGGTTCTGCTCTGCCATGAATTTCACTCTGCCTTCATTCATTCTGCAAGGAGACTCCTGTAATAATTTTGAAATTAGCACACGTGACACAAATTTCTTCTCCTGCAATTTCCCTGCGCAACTGAATTTTTTATTTTTGCACAAGCACTCCATCACATTGGTACTGAAGGAAGAAGAAGATGATGATATTGGATTTATATCCCGCCCTCCACTCCGAAGAGTCTCAGAGCGGCTCACAATCTCCTTTACCTTCGTCCCCCACAACAGACACCCTGTGAGGTGGGTGGGGCTGGAGAGGGCTCTCACAGCAGCTGCCCTTTCAAGGACAACCTCTGCCAGAGCTATGGCTGACCCAAGGCCATTCCAGCAGGTGCAAGTGGAGGAGTGGGGAATCAAACCCGGTTCTCCCAGATAAGAGTCCGCACACTTAACCACTACACCAAACTGGCTCTCCAAGGAGAGCCCCTGAATAATTAATACCACCAATAATAATAATAATAATAATTGCTATATTGAATAAGAGCATGCTTTGTCCCAAACTAAAGTGTCTGTTGCAATACTGCCATTAGAAATTGATTACTGCCCAGCGGCTGGGAGCTGCCGCTGGAAGATTAGAAGAGAGCAAGCCTCCTACAGAAAACTTGCTGTAAATAGATAGTGCAGAGGAATCATGTCATTGAAATTTACTGAGGAAAGGTCCGTGAGGCGGGATCTTTGAAATCTGATAAGTTTGCGCCAGCCTACTTGCTTGCTAGAAAAACTGTACGCGCTTAAAAAAATGCATCTCAGTTCTGTGGGGTTGTTCTGCCTGAACTGGGATCTGCCTTTTGGTACCAAAAAGTAAACCTTGCTTCATACCAGTAAGTCTGTGAGCACCTCGTTATTTCTCTGCTTCAGTGCAGACTAAAATAATTTTCTGTGCAATGAATAGCTGTTCATATGTGCAAAAGTGAAACCTCAACAGACATATGACAACAGCAAAATATGTGCTAGTGGCCATAGTTTCCATTCCTTCCTTCTATTACATGTCCTTTTAAAAACATTACCTCACTTGTAAGCCCTCCAGAACAGTTACAGGCATGAACAAGTGCATAATGGCAAAATCCCTTGAACTTTTTATTGATTCTGGACAATGAGTAAAAGAATGGGTGAACATATGAAGTAGGGCACTTGGCACCGGCATCAAGTTAACCCCCCCCCCCAAACTATAGAAATTGTACTAACTTCCCAAATACCAGCTAAAATTTCATTATTGCACTGGCATTCAGAGAATATCAGGGGCACACTATGCTTAACAATCCTTTAAAAATCTTTTATACATACTGAATATGGGATATATTTCTACTACAAGAAATATTCCTGTGTATCTAGGGGTAGAGACATTTCCACAAGCAGCAATAATTGTGGTTCACAGTAGTAAAACATCCAGAGCTTGAAAACATACTTTGACAGGAGGCGGAATGTTTCTTTCCTCTTCCTTTTTAGCATACTGAAGAACTCATACTTTTTAAGATTCCTTTACAAAACTATTGGTTTATTTGAAACACCACCTCCCAATGTTTTGAACCTATTAGACAATTAATACACTTTCATGTAGCCAAATAGCCAAAGAAAGATAGAACTTGATAATTCTAATCCCCCCCCTTTCATATTCAAGGGGGGGGGATTAGAATTACCAAGTGCTAACTTTATCTTTGGCTATTTTTTCTCTCCCACAAATATCACTCTCTATGGTGAACTAACTATTATCTGAAGAAGTGTGCTTGCACACAAAAGCCCGTACCTTGACTAAAACTTTGTTGGTCTTAAAGGTGCCACCAGATTCTAACTTTATTCTATTGCTTCAGATCAACACAGCTACCCCATCTGGAACTATTCTCTTGGTTATCAATAAGGGTCATCCTCAGGTTGTCATGAAGGGCTATATCTCTTCAGAGCATATAAACATGTCCCCTTGATTTGTCTTCTCTTAATAAACTCATGGTGTATTCTTCTTTACCTCCCATATGTTAAATGGGCTTGAGGTAAAGAAGGACCCAATGGGAAAAAAAATCTGTTTTCTTGGGTTGTTTTATACCCTGGAAGCTTTTTTGGTTTATAGAAAACAAACTGCAAGTGATAGCTATATTTTAGGGGCACTGTTTACTACTGTATGGGTGGCAATGTTTGAAAAGTACAAAGTTGTATAGCTACTTATTTATGCATTCTGCCAAAGTAACTGGGGTAGCAAACTCACTCTGGGGGTATTTTAATGTCACCAATTAGAAGTGCACTTCCTTCCTGCTTTTTGTTCCTTTCCCTGAATTAACAAACCCTGACCAAAATGACTCCCACAAAGTAAAATGGACAACACACACTTCCTCATACTCCTTCAAAAATGTGGCATGATGGAATGGATTTTGCATTCCTATTCATATCTGTCCACTATTCATATTTTTAGGAGGACTGTGAGAAACTCTTATCTACTCCTGCGAACCACCAGGGTGCTGCACAAAAAGAATAGAATGATAATTTCAGGACTTGCTTGAGTCCTGGGTCTTTGAGATCTTACATTTTGACATTCTAACAATTATATCATATTTGTTACATACCTTTTTTAATTGGAGCAAAAGATGTTTAATCGATAACATCATAGCCCCAGTTAAAATCTGCTGTGGGTAAAATGAGCTTTAAGAGATTTCCAATACCCGTCTATGTTGAAAGCAAAATTATTACTTAATGGGGGAAAAGGAGAATGCTATAATCCTAGGAAAACAGCCACCTCTAGGGTTTTAATTAGCACTGATACTTTAGGATGTGATTTAAGCATTATATGTAATTGGAGTGTGCATGCGTGTGTGCTTTTGGCTCTATAATCTGAGCAACCCTAGATAATGGCCTGAGCTAGAAGCCTGAATTGATAAATAACTTAGAACAGTTTCAGCAAGCAACCACCAGTTGCTCCCCAGGAATCAGAGTAGCAGATGGGGAGTTATGTTCCATCTTTCACAGTAGCTGCTCAAAACACACAGAGCCAAACCCTGGTGGGAAGTGTGAACTTATTTGAGTGGATGAAATCTGCTCCCATCTGCTTGTGCAGAATGAGAGCATTAGAAGGACAAAACAATACCCCCCCCCCCTACACACCCAGAAGGAACAAAGCTGCAAAACCATACATACCTCTGGACTAAACCTTCACACGGTGACCCCTTCCTTTTTTGGGAATCTGGGTTAGCAGGGTCTGTTGGGTTGTTCCCAAGGCCACTCATGTTGAGTCAGTTCACACCTGAAGAACAGCAAGAAGGAAAAAAAAGAGTAAGGAATGTAAGAGCACAAAAGGGATAGGAACTAGATAAAAAGCAATTCACCTCTAGCAGGATCAGAAACTGTGACTCAAGTCACCCAACCAAGGGGGGAAGGAAGAGGCCACTGTCCAGCAGTGTCATTTCTCTTTCAACAACAACTTTGGCTCAAAATGTCTGGCACTCACTATTTATTATCTCAGCTTCGCAGAACTTCCAGGGAGAAAAGAAAGGCAGCCAGGACCCAATCCCTACACATACAAACTGCTACCTAGTTTACAGTAATCCTTTCTCTGGCTTCAGCACCTAGCATACAGAACAGTCAGGCTCACTTCTCTCAGGGTCTTACAGAAGCATGGCTCGGAAGAGACATTTTCTTTAACACTATATTAAAAATGAGGAAAGGTTCATCTGTGACCCCCCACCCTACCCCAAAACAGGCCATTATATTCAGATTACAATGCAACACTTTGCAGAAAATGGTAGTGAAGATGTATGCTGCTGTAAGTTTCTTGCAGAGAAAATAGTTCTAGATTGTGCAATCAAGCCATGGGGTGTGTGGCTCCCAGATGATCAGTGAGATCCTGAGTGAAAATCATTCACTAAATAGTCCTAAACTAACTTTTTATCAGCCTGAATTTTGACACTGGATTTTGTCCTCTTGTCTCAAGTCACAACCATACGAAAATTCTGACTGACTTTTCAAAAGCTGGTGCCTTCAACAAACAGGAAGACAATAAGGCCATATCAGTAGCTAAGAGAAAAAAGAACAAGGTGCAAGGTACAGCAGCGTACTTTACCTTTTAGATCCCAACACATTTCGCTATAAGCTTTCTCAGGGGATCTTAAGCAGAAACTTTTCTGGCATTATACTGAGCTTTACTCATCTTATTCATTTGTCTAAGCTAGAAGCTGGAGAAGTGTCTGATTAAGATCCCCTGACAGGGTCTTCAACGAACAACTGTGTTTTAAAAAGAAAAAAACAACACGGAATAAAAATACTGAATAGAAATTGTACTCATTAATACTCTTATCAATTTCGATTTTCACAGATGGATCCTGCCAGCACCTTGCCAGTAGGACATTTGTGTGGGTGTGGATACATCCCTAGCAACTGACCCTACAGAGACTAAGACTGCAATTCTAAATATGTTTAACATGCAAGAAAGTCTCAGCTCCTTCAAAGGAAACCACCACCAATTAAGTGAGGTCAGGATCACAGTCGATGCAGTCGATGCCCATCACTAATGGCAGACAGAAGCCACTCCTTTAACTCAAGACAACTTTTGCTGCAATTGAAGGCTCCAGGCTTGCAGCTTTGAGATGTAACATTTCAAATCACCCAGTTCTGAAACTATTTGAAACAATTCCTTATGCAGCACCCCATCCTATTTGTGCCAGTGCTCGAGTCACTTGAAAGCATTGTTCAGAGTAACTTGAAAGGATTTGTTCTGAGCCAGAGATCTTCCTAGTGGTAGTACCATTGCAAATTGATACCCCTCCCTTTTGCGCCAGTGGCAGTGGAAACCACAGTCAGCTGTCCTGATTTACAAGTGACAATGTAATGAAGAACAAGAGAACCATTGGTCAGGAACCAGCAGCCCAGTGGGGATGACTGCAAATCTAATTTCATCCTCTCATTTGGCATATTTGAAGTAAAAAGCGATGCCAAAGCTAATGCAGCTAGGAGGAAAATTCTGGCTCTTTAGAAATCCGGGACTGCAAAACTCATCTGCTCTGGGTACAAGAGTTGCACGTTTATTTTAGACTCAACTTTCCCTTGCTGCTCACCCATTTCCTTCAGACTTTCCACTGTACTGAACTCACTGCTTGTTTATAATCTTGGCTCATCTTCAAGAAAATTTAAATTCACACCAGAAATTATTACACCAAGATGAAAACTTTTGGCTGTGCTCATAAAGGCCACAAAATCATCCAGACAAGACTTGAAACGTTGTTAATGGATGCAAGGTCCCTCTGGTCAAAAGGAGTGTTTTTTCAGGATCAGGGCTACAAAATGTGTCAAACCCCCCCTGCCCCCCCAAATCTAATTTTGAGAAAAGACAAGAAGACTCACCTTGACACTACTGCCTGTAAGTACAATAAAATACAAGGAAGTTATGAACAGAACTGCCGGCTTAGCTAAAATCTTTGGCTCCATTCAGACCCTTGATGTAATACATTTAGGGCTGCTGCTTTTTTAAAAAAAACTGTAAATCCAGTTTATTTTGCAACAGCCCTTGCCAACACCATCAAGCCAAAACAATTTAAACTATCCTAAAAATAACTCTGATGGTTCACTAGAAAATTATTTGACCCTGAGAGCTCAAAAGAAGGCCTCTGAGTCTGAAGGTGATGATTACTCAATCTTGATGATGTGGCATCAGAAGGAGGGCATCATTGGAGTGTTCATGGTTTTGCAGACAAACAATCCATGTGCTTCCCTTGCTCTACATGCCCTGCTCTTAGGATATGGGGTTGTGACTGACAAGATACCCAGTTCCTAAGAACGAAAGTAGGGGGGGGGGGGTTAAAGGGGGGGGGAGAAAGAAGGAAGCTAAAACAGTTTATCATCCAATTGCTTGGAACAATATTCATGCTTGCTAACTCGAAACTCAGTATGCTCTAGCGGACACAGTCTTTATGGTACGTACAGCAGGAAGGCCTGGGATCAGCACAGATTTCTTACTCTGTCTTAGTTCCTCAGGAGCAAAGGATGAAAGAGATCTAACCTCACAGACATACACTGGATCATGTTCTAGCACAACCAATGGGAAATACATAGAAATGGGCAAGGAATAAAGCAGGCGGGGTGAAAGATGGGGTGTTTTGCAACACCTACCCACCACCTGATTAGGGGTATATGGGGGATATGAATGAGAAACTCTTTCCTCAGCAGATCCTTCTAGACCGGGCTCCTGAATATACTGCTTACAGGCTGAATATGGAGGAAATGGCTAGGTTACTTCAGTCTAATAAAGTTCTCCTGTTGTCACTTGGTGCTCTACTTGCCTTATATTTTAAAAAAGTTGCTCAAGGAAGGAATGACTGGTAGATACAAGCAAGAAGAGAACCTTGTCCTGGCTTCAGTTTGGGTTTTGTCCTCACCTAGAGTTGTCACTCTAAGTTGAAGAGTGTTTGCCTTTGCAATGGACAAACAATGGAACTGTTTCTGTTGTGAGGAGACAAGGAGTTATGGAGAACCCCAAAACTGTCAGTAGGGACCCTTTGACACTACTTCTCCTGGGATGCGTGAAACTATTGTAGAAGATTATTATGAAAATGAAGATATTGGATTTATATCCCGCCCTCCACTCCGAAGAGTCTCAGAGCGGCTCACAATCTCCTTTATCTCCCTCCCCCACAACAGACACCCTGTGAGGTGGGTGGGGCTGAGAGGACTCTCACAACAGCTGCCCTTTCAAGGACAACCTCTGCCAGAGCTATGGCTGACCCAAGGCCATGCCAGCAGGTGCAAGTGGAGGAGTGGGGAATCAAACCCGGTTCTCCCAGATAAGAGTCCGCACACTTAACCACTACATCAAACTGGCTCTCCATTTTAGAATTGTTTTAGAAGCTAAAACTGTTGTAGAAGTCTGGCCAACCGTTACTGGTAGTCGTGAAAATTCTATAGTCACAGGGTGGGACGTCTCCTTAGTTCCAGGAGTGGATCATGGGGAAACTGTTAGGTCAGACAATTATTCTTGCATCCATAGGTAGTGAAACATCAAATTAGGGAGTTGCTCCCAAAATAATGTCAAAGGCTGGAAAAGTTCCAACTTGGGCAATTGTGATTTATTGTTCTGCTTGCCATCATCCAAATGGCTTCTATCTGTGCAAATGCAAGCAGAGTCTCAATTAAAAGAAATTAACAGCACACTTAGTAAGCCAAGAGAACACATCTATAGAATTCCCCTCCCAAGTATTTCATTGTTCACTGACTGAAGTGCCTGGTATGGAAATCTCAGGTTACCAAGAACTGAAACCACCTGTCGATGTAGAAAGGCAAGAGGTAATATACAATCCATTAAGTAAAGAGCTACAGTGAGACATAGAAGGCAGAGTTCTGACTTGGGTTTTTAAGTGGAATTTTTGACCTCCCATTAACGGGAAAGCATCAACAGTCCATGTGAAATGAGCCACATCAGTTACCAGCCAAAGATAACAAGTGCAACGCTGCCTAAGGGTGGAGTGGGTAAAGAGCGAGAATCCAGATCATCTGTCACTGGGTGAGCAAAGGTGTCACTACTTCCAAGCCAAACTCTGCTCCTGTTTCATCTCACCTGTTTCATGAAATCTATTTCAATAAACAGCAAATGCAAGTTTTCCTCAGCACTGATCCTTGACTGGCAGTTCCCAAACTGCTGCCTCAGTATGGCACAATTATTAGCAGGAGCTTCCTGATTATAATCAAAAGCAGGTTCCCATAATCCTCTAAACCAACACTGCTGTTATTTTCCCCCAGGCTGAGAATTACAGAGATGCTGACAGATGGAGCTACTGGCACTGTTAAATTGTACAACACCTAGGGAAAAAATAATCTAGTGGATGTATGCAATTGCATTGTGCAAAGGGTTCCTTCTCAGGGTTCTGAGCAGCACTAATCAAGAACTAAACACAACCCTACAGTTCTACTTTTAAGGATCACCTACACTGTGTATCTTTCCACACTTCAAAACAGCAAGTCCCCAACGTGCCAACCTACGGCACCTAATATTGCATTTCCTTGCTGACTCATTTCCTGATTCCTTCCCCACTCTTTCCTCAGCTCTTTTCAAGTTTCCTGCAGCTTTTTGTGCTGCATGCTCCTTTCTACTCTTTACTGTCACTTTTCACTCTCCTCCTTTCCCTTTATCTGCATCTCTTCCTAGAGCCTTTCTACCTTTTATCCTACTGGACTCCTCCAGCTGGTTTTGAGGGCACTAAAGGCAATGGGTAGGATGAAAAGCTTATGATGGTCATGGTGATGGAGAGGGAAGTGCCAGGCTCCAGCTGCTTCCCACAAAATCTGGCCAGAAGCTTCATGTTGTGGATCACAGCCAGCCCTGAAGAGGCAGAAATCTCTGAGAAAGAATAGACAGGCAAAGAAGGCCCCAGCTCGCAGTTAGTTGAGGATGACCTGCTGCAGAAAGTTACTGTAACCTTATCAAGTTGCGACTCACAGCCTGACAGTAGCTTCTCAGCTGTTCAAGTCCATGGCCCAGAACCAGAGAGCTCCCCACCTCACCTCCCTCATCCCCAGAGCCATTAGAGCATAGATGAAAGAGTTAGCAGCCCAGAGACACCTGGGTCTAGATAGTAAGGAGGAGCAGGCCCATAGCTACAAGGGAGTCCGTGGGGGCACAGTCCCCCAACTTCTGGGGGGGAGGCCCAGCTTGGGTCCCTGAACCAGCCCCAGGACCTCTGCCACCCTTCTTGCTCTCCCACCGCTCTTCTCGCTCTCGCACTGCCTTCGCTCCCTCCATCTCTCCTCCCTTGCCATATGGGCGGCAAGGGGCAGTGTTGTGGAGAAAGGCCAGCCCTTCTCACTAGTTAAAAGGTGATCACAGGCCCTTTAACTCCAGTGGGAGGCTGGGACTGTTTCTGCCACTGGCCGAGCACTATGCAAGTAGCAAGGAAGGGAGGGCTGCAGCTGCAAGAGCGACAGGGAGGGAAGGGAAGGTCATGTGGGGCACCAGCTGGCATGAAGTTACTTCTATCACTGAATCTGTACCACTGTCACCTAGGAAGTGGACTCTGACCACACTACACTGGATTGTGCTTACATCTTGGCTAGCTTATACCTTGAATGCGCAACTCCATTCTGTGCCCTGCCTGCTCCAGGACAACACAGCATAAAGGGTAGCAGGTGCCTGAACTCACCTGTAACTCATTATTTTGGTGTGTGCGTGTGCATGCGTGTATTTGTCTGACAATACTGCGCATCAACATCTCTGCAAGCAGCTGAAGGGGGAGAAATGAGACAGTTACTGACTAAAAGGCAGAAAGAATTGAGTATTTACTAGAAATAGGCATGAACCACAAAACAAACTGAATTTGTACTGGAACCCGGCTGGTTCGTGGTTCATTTTGATGTGGTTCATTTGGTTGTGCCTTTTCTGAACAAACAATGAACCACCATTTTTTCCATGGAGATTTGGGTGGTTTGTTAGAGCAGTTTGTTGGCAAGACTGCCTGGTGCCTATTCGATCAATTCCTAGGCAACTCTGGGGGTGGATTTGTGGAGTGCCCTAGAAACACCCATAGTACTTGTCTATAGCTTGATTGGCAGCTCTGGCAGCCAACCTCAGATCTCCCATTCTGCTCTATGGGAACACATTGTATATATACACCACACCTTAACTCAGCTGTTTTCACTTTGCAGAAGGAAGAGAGTTAGTCATCAAGTGAGAGTTAGGAGAAGAACTGCTTGCTGCTGGGCAAGCCCAATCTTTACCAAACTTGGAGGGTGGTGGTGAAGGAGAGCCTACTGAAGACTCCCTGTGAGTATGGCATCTCATTTGAATGGGAGCCATTCTACCACTTCCGAGAATCAAGAACCACAAACTGATGCAGCAAAAAGAAAAGTTTGTGAAAGTTCATGGTCCGTGGAACCCAACGAACCATCAAGAACCACCATTTTTTTCCTGGTCCATGCCCATCCTTAGTATTTATACCTCCTCAGCCCAAGAGAGGGAAACCCACCTACCTTCCTAGCACCAGCTTCATGAAGCAGGATACCTTCTCACCCACCCAAAATGAAATCCACCATACATGATACTGGCTTCAACTAATCTCCCTTATCAGGATTCCAGATTCCACAAAGACTTACAGATAACTAAAGCAGCCCACCATAATTTATTTCACTTGCCCACATATTTATAAGCGCAGGCATTTACACTATTACCTGATCATTTTCTTTACTCTCTTCAAAAACTGAGGCAGTTTCCACCACACAAATATTTAACTCTTTTAATTTTAAAAGTCTGTATGGGAAAGGAAACTGGGAAACAGAAAATATCCACTCTCCAGTAGTTATAAGCACATACATATTTAAAATGGCACATTTTCAGTCTACACCACTGGAGAAACAAAAATGTAGAAGTCTCCTTCCATGGCAGCTATTTTATGATGGCACTACTAAAAAGGTAAAGATAGTCCCCTGTGCAAGCACCAGTCATTTCCGACTCTGGGTTGATGTTGCATCACGACGTTTTCATGGCAGACTTTTTTACGGGGTGGTTTGCCATTGTCTTCCTCAGTCATCTACACTTTCCCCTTGCCCACAAAGATCCCCTCTACTCCCCGCTCTGCTGGCGGCAATGTGGTGTTGTCGCTTCCCCCATCCATTGCTGGTGGGATTGCCTGGTAATTCAAATCTTCTGCAGCAAGGTTCTGCCCCAAATTGAGCAAATTTCTGAGGTATCAATACCCAGGCAAATTTACATAATTCTTCTAAATAACTGGCAAAGAGTTGATGCTTCACCATCCAAAATCTTGCTACTTATCTCCCTCATAACAGCGGCCAAAGCTACTATTGCACACAACTGGAAATCGCCTCAGGTTCCAAGTATGGAATGTTGGCTGCTCAAAGTATGGGAGTACATTGCACTGGAGAAAATTACTGCAGATTTAGATTCTCATGATCCTATAAAGGCAGCGCAAAAGTTTTACGCAAAATGGTACCCAGTTTTAGATAGAATTGATGTGGACGCTCTGTAAGAGTCAATAAACAAACATGCAATACATAAGACAATTATACTTTCCTGATCTGTATGGAACAGCTTCTTCATATTATGTACCCAATGGTTATATCATCTGTAATAGAAAATATGTTGCCTATTCTGGTGATAATGTGTAACTATTGTTCTTTTTTTATATATGTTTTAAAATAAATAATAATCATAAAAAAATCTACACTTTCCCCCCAGCAAGCTGGGTACTCATTTTACCGACCTCAGAAGGATGGAAGGCTGAGTCAACCTTGAGCCGGCTACCTGAACCCACCTTCCATCAGGATCGAACTCAGGTCGTGAGTAGAGCTTAGGACTGCAGTACTGAAGCTTTACCGCTCTGTGCTACGGGGCTCTTGATGATGGCACTCCTACACTCTCTCAGAATTCCGAATTGCCTACGGGCTCAAATTTGGTATCACATATTTAAAAGAACCATAGTTGTAATACAAATTTGTCAGCCTTCAAACATTTTTTTAAAAACCCAATGGCCACGACATGTGAGGAAATCAGTTTGTGCTTTGGCCCTACATGAACCACTTGACCAGGCAGGAACCTTGGCGTAAATGTAAAAGTGGCTAACAGTAAGCTCTGAAATAAATGTGCAATGAAAAGCCCTCTAAAAAGCTATAACGAAGCATCATGACAACCCCAGACCCTGAAGCTCCCCACATGCTAGCACTGGTAACAGAGAAACAGACCCAGTACCAATGCAGTATGCCTTGCACTGAAAGGCCGTATCAGACCTGTGCAAGACAGCACATGCAGACATGTTTCAAAGACAATTTCACATTTATGGATACCATTAGAAGCAGATTATATGTCACTATGTCACAATACCAGCAAGCAAGGTGAGGCAGTCATTTGAAGCAGTGTATTTTAGGACACAATTAAATTCCTATATATTTAACATGGTGGGAAATTGGGGGTTTCTTGCATCAGCCACCAAACTCTCTTGTGCATAGGTTGTCTCCTCAAGAAAATGAGCACCTGGGAGAACTTGCTTGGAAGCCATTCCTTTGTTGTCCACAATGCTTAAACACAAGGTTGTCGATAACAATTGTGCCATATTACAATCCCAATATGGTTCTGACCTTTGAAAAATATTCTGAATGGAGACACCTTTATCTCCAGTAGATAGCAAACTGGAGCTCAGAGGAAATGAAAGTACAATTGGGAGTCCAGAAATTGAATAGTAGCTTTACTAGTGATTTACACATTCAAAAGTTCCTTGCCCATGGCCAGGATGTCCAAGGAATATGCAATGCTTGTCCAATGACAGCCATCAATGCAAGCTAAATGAATGCAAAAGACAGTCCTGATAGGAATTTCATGTTTTCCTATCCCATGAGCAAACCCTTTGCGCAGATGCCTGCCTATCTGGCTTCAGCCCTGGAGGCTTAATTGACTGGTATTTACCAAGCACTTAAGATCCACTTGGGGGAACGTGCTATAGGAGTGAGAAGTATGAAAATTATTAGCTGCCAAGCTAGTGTTGAAAGACAAGGTCCTGCACAGCAACTGGCCAGGAAGGTGTTCAAATTTTACACATTACAAGTACCTATGAAACACCACCAGTGATCACTCATTCCATGTAGCAATTTGTTCTCTGGGCATTACTGTCCAACACCCCTTATCCTTCACACCCAAGTGGTAGAGTCTGCAACAGCAGAAAGGCATTGAAAACCACCATGAGCCATCCATTGCACAGCCACCTGCTTCCAAAATTTGATCAGTTAGCCATTGACATCCCCAGTTGACATTTACATTGACAATAGTACAAGGACGAAATTTGACTATATAAATTATGAGCATATGATGGATACAAAAGGAATAATAATATCCTGGCAAGCAGTTAAAGATGAAGGAAAAGACATCCTGTGGTTGTTATACCATCAAATGGTATTCAAACTGAAAGAACAAATAGCAAAGAGGGGGGTTGACTAAAAACTATTAATTTGAACAATTAATCACTGAAGATTTAAAGCACTTATTTGGAAAAATTTATAAAATGTTATTGCAATATGATGCTGAAGGAAAAGGAAAGGTCCCCTGTGCAAGCACCAGCCATTTTCGACTCTGGAGTGATGCTGCTTTCACAACATTTTCACGGCAGACCTTTTACAGGATGGTTTGCCATTGCCTTCCCCAGTCATTACACTTTCCCCCCAGCAAGCTGGGTATTCATTTTATCGACCTCGGAAGGATGGAAGGCTGAGTCGACCTCGAGCCAGCTACCTGAACCAGTTTCCAATGGAATCAAACTCAGGTCGTAAGCAGAGGATTCTGACTGCAGTACTGCAGCTTTACCACTCTGCGCCATGGGGCTCCTATGATACTGAAACAGAGCAACTAAAATGTATGACAAAATGAATACAAAATTTTGGAGAAAACATACACATTAGTCAATGGGAAAATCTATGAAATAAAGAAATTAAAGTTTACTGACTATCAAATAATAACAGAACTGGTATAAAATGTTCTTTAGATGGTATATTCTATCACATGTGGTAAACATGAAAGAAAGCAAGAAAATAATGGATAGAAATGCAAAAAATATTGAGTTTGGTTTGGTGTTGTGGTTAAGTGCACAGACTCTTATCTGAGAGAACCGGGTTTGATTCCACTTGCAGCTGCTAGAATGGCCTTGGGTTAGCCATAGCTCTTGTAGGAGTTGTCCTTGAAAGGTCAGCTTCTGGGAAAGCTCTCTCAGCCCTACCCACCTCACAGGCTGTCTGTTGTGGGGGAAGGAGATAAAGGAGATTGTAAGCCACTCTGAGACTCTGATTTAGAGAGGAGGGCAGGGTATTAATCTACAGTCTTTTCCTTCTTTGCAATTGATCCAAAAATATGCTATTAAATATCTTACTAAGGAATATTACAAAAATACATAGTAAATTATTTAAGCATATGGTGAAGGTGACAAGAGTAATATTTGCAGCAAAACTGGAAGCAGAAAAATACCCAGATACAAAGGAAAGGAAGAATAAACTAAACGAATATGCAACAACAGCAAAATCAACACCTTTTTATACATAACAGACTGACTTCAGAATTTCAAGAAAAGTTTATTCCCCCCCCCCCCTCAAATTATATAGTTGAAAATTAAAAATTAAATTAAAATAGAGAATGATAGAAGGAAAGATTTAGGTAATAATGTTCATAATAAAATATTATTCAATATGACGACAGCTGGAAAACAAAGATATCTAAACCGAACTGAAATATTAAATGTAAATTTAAGTTCTATATTAATGTATGATTCTGAAAACAAATGATTACAGTTTATATTTTTTGTTTATATGTTAGCAGTTGAATAAAATTAAAAACATTGGAAAAAAACCACAGAAATTTGATATGGTGAAGGTGGCAGGAGTAATATTTACAACAAAACCGAAAGCAGAGAAATGCCCAGATACAAAGGAATGGAAGAAGAAACTAAACGAATGTGCATTGAAAAACATTGAAAACCCCCCACAAAAATTTGATCACATTTCAAAAGGAGACTATACCATGCATTCAAATACAACAGTGGACTGAAAGAGAGCCTGCAGATATAGTCCAGTGGACAGAAGCCTCAAACTGTTTTAAACCAAGCACTAAATCCACCATAGGCAGAAACATCTCATTTTTGAAACACAAAATGGTCAAGGCACACATACATGTTGAGGATGCAAAGCCACTAATGATGCAGGACTCTGTCTCATACCCCAACCAGTGAGTACCTGGTGCCAAGCTCCTTTCCACTTCAGTTAACGGAAATTGCCCCTTTATCAATGCAGGATAACAGAGGTAAAGCATCTTGCACTTTCAAAACAGAGGACAATGAAGTTATTGTGTGTTTTAATGGACCCAAATAATATGGAGGTGGTAGACACTGCATCACTGGGGCAGAATACAACAGCATGCTACCCAAATGGAATAGGCTTCCATTTATATATTCCATTTAAATGGAACAGGTTTCAATTTCCATGAAGCATATAATGTCAGCTCTCCAGCATTCAGTTTTCAACTTTTAAAGTTCCCAAGATGAACTGGCCACAAATATAGCCAATGACAGGATAGCAACACATAGGATATTTTCAGTGTTAAAAATTGTGGGGGGGTGGGGTGGGAGGGGGGAAGCTTAGGTGGAGATAGCATATATAGAATGGTCACAAGGACATTCTTCTCCCTCTCTTGTTCCAGTATGAGTTGTCCCATAAAACTGAATAGTGATGGGCTCACAACTTATTGAAAAATGTACTTCTTTCAACAGAGTATAATTTAGTTATGCAGTTCCTAACCACAAGATGTAGTGATGCTCAGGGGAACACTACAGGATATATTTTTTAACAAGTCAGGTCCAGGTTCTCCAGACCCCACTTGTTTTTAAGTCACACAACAGTTTTAGGGAACATTGTTTTACAAATATGTGGGAGCCTAATTTGGCTTGGGACCACAGTACAGAGGGAGAAGCACCTACTGTTCTCCTTCCCATGTTGATTTTCTACACCAAAACAGTGTTAGGAGAAGTTATCTGTCCCAGTTTTGTTTTTAAGTTAACTGAATTATGGAAGCTGCACAGGATTTGCAGTTCTGACCAAGTTAACAAAAGAGATTGTTGCTCTTTTAGCTACCCACGAATGTAGTCACACTAAGAAACCATGTGATTCCAAGTCAAGGGCCATCCCTCTATACATTCTCAATTTCACACTGAAAGAAACTTTTGAACAATTAAAAAAAAAGTTCATGTGCCCCCCAAAAGTCTTTTAGAGAAATTCTCTTCCACCTGTATCACTTCACATTCATTTCTGGAGCCCTACAAATACTCAGAATTAATTATCAGCAACATGGTACGTCAACTCAAATGCTTCCTGCTAAAACACCCTGTCTTGTAGGCTCTTCTATCATTTCCCCAGAAGGTAACTGTTCATAAGATGATTCTCATATCTGACTCAACAGATCAAAAACGATCACCATCCTAAGTGATGACATTACATGTACCTCTATGGCTGGGGGAGGGGGGGAAGCAGAAATGACTATTAAACTAGTTTTGCTGAAGATGATAGCAAAAAAAAGAGAAAGGCTTTCCCACACACACACCAGTATAAAACTAACACAGTTCTGCTCACACATATTTGTTCCACATATTGAGATCTTCATTTTGGAAGTCTGCCTTTCAAGTGGTGGCCAACACAAGTCAAGCAGAGAGCAGTTAATGCTGCAACAGTGAGACAAGCAATTTACCCTTATGGGCACGGTTGTCAGAATGAAGTCAGCAGACAGGGATCAGAAAGTCCTTTGGTACGGCATCAGGGATGCCAGTCCTCATTTCCATCTCTACACCACAGAAAAGCACCATTTGGCTCAAAGCAACAGTTTAAGTTTTGCTTTTCCTCAGTGCTCACTGTGACAGTGAAGATGTACTATTTTTCCAATCACAGTATGGGGCTCTATGCAGGGGTGTCAAATACGCAACCCAAGGGACGGATCAGGCCCCCAGAGGGCTCTAATCAGGCCCATGAGCACCTCACTGTCATCTGCTTCCTTCTCTCTCTCTTGCTTCCCTCTGCATCACAGCTTGCTTTGCCAGGCTTACTCAATTGCACAGGAGCGACAGAGCAAAGCCTCTATATTCTCCATTGGCTGACCAGTACATGAAGCAACATATGTACAAAAGCTCACAATGCCCAGCCATTTTAAGTTTTCCCCTGGGTCTAGGCTCAAAGCATTCACCATGAGATTTTTGCAATGAATGTCAATAAATCAAAAGTAGGTTTGCAACTTACACACACACACCTGAACAACAGGGCATTGTCTCCAGATTTTGATGCAATAATTCAGAGCAAGAGGTGTCAGTTATCAGAGACTGTTAAATAAACAAAATATTGCAAGAGTGCTAATCTTTTAAGCATATTTTAAGTTTGTTTTTTAAAAAATCTTTTAATTGTGTTTGTGTCCTTTATAAAGTGTATATCTCTGTTACCTGACATTGCATTTTATGACGCCCATGGCCTGGCCCTGGTCTCATTTATGTCAGATCTGGCTCTCGTAACAAATATGTTGAATGCTCTTGCTCTAGAGGATAGTATAAACAAAAAAAGAGGAAGAGTGGTTCCTGCTCACAAGGACTTTACCAAACTGAACTAAACTGAATCTGCACTGCTGAGAATAAGAGAGAGGCAAAAGGTGACAGTGGATGAGCTCCCATCTTTTTGCTTGTTTTTCAGCTAGAACAGTTACTTGTTTGCCACATTTCTGCACCCAGGATTTTTCTTGCTTCTGCTGCTTTACAGATCCCTCTATTATTAAGAGACATTACTTGACTCACAGCCCCAGCTACTGCGTTCTTTGTTCAAACTTCACTCATCCTGACTATAAACCCCACGCAGGGGCAGCATAAGCTTTTTGTCATCTCATCCCCCTCTCTCTTTGTAGGCTGCATTCGTTTCATATTTTCCACTGCTCAGACGCAAAAAGGGGTGAGAGAAAGGCAGGGCAGCAATTAACCCCAATAGGTGAAAGCTGTATTAGTAAAATAATTTATTCAGGGGTTACAAAGTTTCCTTAATACAGAATCAGACCCGTAAAGGTCCATCTAGCCTAGTGCTGTCTACTGTGACTGGCAGCTGCTCTTTGTGGCCTTTGAATCAGAAGTCCATTAAGGATTATGCATGGAGAAGTCATAGTTACAGAAACACTCTGACTTTCAGCTCTTACTCTATGAGAAGAGCCAGTAATCCCCATTCAGGCCTTGAGTGACAGTCAATTGCTGGAAAAAATGCCTGTTCTGTCACATTGAGGGTTACTGTTTGAAGATGGCTACTCTGAGGTCCCTGATGAGATAACCAGAAAGGCTAAGACATTTCCCTAGAGGCTTTTTAGAATTTTTGTTCCTTATGCCTGATTTATGTCAGTTTAATTTCTCTATTCCCAACTCCTAAGCACAGCAAAACACTGAATACGCAGTATTGGGAGAGGTAAGCACCCCAGATGTGGTAAATGATGGGACTGACTATGATGTTTAACAGATGCGAGTAGCACTTTGTGCTGCTGTATGTCTTTGTAGCCTTCATGTGATTCCACTATAATAGTTTTATTGCTGGTGAACAGGATCTGGCCATGTGATCTGCCTAGCAACCAAAGACTGGAAGCTACTTCGGGGTGTAAAAACCAGTACCTGGCAATTTTCCTAGGAAAAGGAAGTTTTTGAATTTGGGTCAGCATTATTACATACAGACAACTGAACATAATCAAACTTCACATTAACATTCTGGAATGCAAATGAAGGGCACATCCAATAAGCCAAGCACAGACTGATCCAGCATGGTGTCATTCACAGAGGGGTGTTTAAAAAAAATAAGAACAGAACAAAAATTGTATTTTGATGAGCTACCAAGTTCTAAATGAGCAAAGTACGACATTGTGGGGCATTCGTATCTATGTCTTTTCAACATCTGTTTCCCTTCAGCATGCCACATGATTTCATTACCATAACACTGTGCTAAAAGAAATTACACTAGATTTTTTTTATAAATAGGAAAGCAGCATTAAACACATGTTTGTTGTTTATAAAGAATACTGCCTACCTGGTTGCTTTTCAGATGCAAATCCAATCTCCTTCTCAGCTTTTGTTTCCCACTGCAAACACTTTTTCACAAACAAAAGCTGGTTCTATATGACATACGTACTTCATTATCACATTTGTGGTCCTCAGATTAACACAGCAACCTGCCTTCCCAATGTTAGGCATTAATTCTTTCCACTACAGCCCAGAAAAAATAGCAATAGCCTATGAAAAAGGGGCTGGCAGAATGTCTGATGATATCTTGGCTGGACCATCCATCCAGTGACTCCTGTCCATGATGTCTTGTTGCGTTGCCAGGACTAGCTCAAGACAACTTGGTACCTGAGGCATGAAATTCAAATTGTTCACACACTTCCCCAATCATGAGCTGACGTCTTCAAGTTTCAGTTTGTGATAAAAATGACCCAGGATGTCCTTTGTTCACACCCTCCCTCCATCTGATATGGAGATGAAATTGAAAAATCCCTAAATCTGCTAAAATGTACTGTGGTCTCTTGCCTACAAACCCAAGATTGCTACTGAACATTCTTAATAGAAAAAATTTGAAACAAAGAAAGATTTAGATTTGAAGTTGCAATAAAGCATGATATAATGAGAGTATTCTGTAAAACATGGGCACCTAGAAACTTGTTCTATCTATTAAAATTAATGCAAGTGTATCTATACCAGTACTTTTGTCACATTTCATCTCATTCCACTTTGGTCATCACTTTCCCAGAATGAATCTCTGCCTGTTTCCAGGGTACATTCATTCCCCCCCCCCCCCCGTCTGAGACATGCAGGCACAGGGGTATTTTCCCTGCTAAGAGATGCTGAATTTGCACAACTACAGTCAACTAATACTCACTCCAATAAGTTGGTGCAGTATACCAAAAAGGAATGGAAGAGGGGGCAAAGAAAGGACCTTGATGATGCAGGGTCATGAAGGAACAGGGTTTGAGGGTTGTGAAATATTCAGATTATTAGTTTCTGCTCACAGGCTGAACTAACAAGGTGGCTAGATAAACAGGTACATGGGTACAATCTAGTACTGAAGAATAAAAGCAAAATGTTGCTAGGAAGGAGGACAACTCAACTAAGAGAAAAACCTGAACAAGAGACAGAGATTCCCTGATAGACTTTCTGGGCATTTTTGTTAGAATAAAGCAGCTAAGGTGGAGGCAGCCACCATTAAGCTGTTTTTATCAATGCCATCCCCCACCCCGCCCCGCCTCCCGATCCTAACCATCCTTCCTAAGCTGCATGTGACTTACTGGGGAAAACTTACCTAAAAACAATACCCTCTGCTTCATCAGTTGTCCTAACCTGTTGTGTAACTCCCTTCATCTTAAAAGTGAGTCTAAATGCAATACCCCATCTATACACTAATCTGTAATTTCTCAGTCTATCTGTCAAAAATCTAAAATTACATCTTTTCTGAAGTGTATCTTAAAATATTTGAAGATTTCATCAAATAAAACTAAAGGGTCATGTGTTAAATTTGTTTACTATTAACTCTTTAGTTGATAAAGATTCAAAAGATACTACAATGTCCTCACACACTTGTGTACTGTGTGCTATATTAGAAAACTCTATATGCTTTTCGAATTTTCACACCTTCTTTGACCCAAGTACTTCAGAGAATAAATTCTCTAGATAAACTATAGGAATTCTGCAAGTTTCTTCTTGAACAATAGCTGAGCAAGGAGGAGTTAGGTCAGCAATAGTACAAGGGGAAGGGGAATGGTATCCTCTCTCAATACTTAACAAGCTTCTGATTCTCCAAAGCTAAGAAAGCTCCAAAACAGCTTTCTAAACCCAATGCCTAAATCTCTGCAGTCCGAATAGAGAAGAAGCTACTTTTGCCTCTTGGCAGCTTAAATGGCCTTTTTGCACAAGAAAGAGCACTGCAGGATGTTGTAGCTACCTTTTCCCACCTATAAGAGGCCTGCAGAAGCAATCACAAAGAAACATAGAAGAGGACGATATTTCTCCTTTGACCACTGGAAATACCAGCTGGGAAATGGCACTTCTGCTACATGTGCTGCTATACCAATTGCTACTAATGGGGGAGAGGGGATTGTATATAGGACAGCAGGCAATTGGAGGACTGAACCCCTGAAATAAGAACACAACAAAAATTTGTGTGACAAAGACTATGAAGCCTGTAGCAAAGGGGAAAAGTCATAACCTATTGCTTTCCCTATCTGCTTTACTGCTCATTCCCACAGGAGACACTCTTGCTCTGCTTTCCTGCTAGAAAATTATGTCACTATTGGCCCCTCCTGTGCTTATCTGCCCCAGACAACCTCATCAAAACCCATGGCTTCATCTTTTGACATACTCTCAATAAACACTGAAAATATCATCATCCTCGCTAATGAACAGGCACAAATCTCTTTGTCTTTGACTCCTCACTCTCCTTTGCTCCCCACATTCAATCTATCATCAAATCATGCTGATACTCTCTTTACAATACTGCAAGACTACAATCCTTCCTCATCACAAAAACTTTGCTTTGTACTCTGGTCATGTCTTGCCTTGACCACTCCTCCTTTCTGGCCTTTGACCATTACATTTCATCCTTCTCACATCTACCCAACACCAAATCATTCACCGATTACTCTGTACAACACCTTTCCTGAAACCCCTACCATGGCTCCATCCCTTTCTGTTATCCAAAACAAGCTCCTGGTCCTCAGCTTCAGAGCCTGCCATGGCCCTGCCCCTTCTTCTCTCTCGATGTTCGTATCTTGATCGATCCCTGACAGATCCTCCTCCGCCACTCTAAGCTGTCCCAAAGTCTCCTACACTCTTAAAAGACTCCAACATTTCTCTCTGAAATTGCCTCCCAGAACCCCTGCATGAAACAACCTCCTTCTCCTTCAGATCTCTCCTCAAAGTCCAGCTCTTGCATAAAGTCTCTGAACCATGCCCCTTCCTCTGGTGAAAACAACCATAAGAATTTGTGATTGGGTGATTCTTCCTCTGCTCCCTGGGGTCAAGCACCTGTCTACATATACTTTGTAATGCACCATGAACCCTAATGGTAATATGAAGGGGTCATTTTGTAGAAAAATAGGTGGTGGAGCTCATCCAGGGATTGTTATGCAGCTGCACATACTATTCAATGGACAAGGAGGTGGAACTCTCAGAAGGAGGAGGAGGAACTCTCAGAAAGGTTCAGGAGTTGTGCTCCTGTGAGCTCCCACTGAATCTGAGGCCTGGTAATATGTAAATAATAAGAATAATAATTACAAGATAAGTCTCTTAAAGCACAACTTGAGGTTTATACAGGCATCTTGCTGAACAAGGATTATCCTTGGGGAAGTAACTTTTTATTCTACTCTATAGCTGTCTTTTGGCTTGAATATTACGGACAAGTCAAGTCATCACTCTCTTCAACATAGTTGCAAAGCATGCCCATGCAACAAGATCAATTCTAGTTTCAGAGCAACAGGGGCCAGGCAGCCACAGGATATCCTTGCTAGGTGACTCATGTTAAATTGCACACAAAGGTCTTTTAAACCTCCTGCATTCTCTTGGGGCTTGACCAACAAGAAAAACCTTGCTGACCTATGCCAACAACACCTTGCAGATGTTTTCCCAGTACTGCCTTCATGTTTTCCAGGTGGAATATCACATCACATTAAAGTGCTTTTCTGCCAAATGAACTAGACCCCAAGGTACTGCTCTAGTCTCTCCCTCTCTCTCTGTTCAAGCATCTGCTGCTCCCTCTGAATTGCTCTACTTATTGCGTGCAACAACCAGGCCCAAAAAAAGCAGTCAGAGATTCTTTACCTTTATGTTTCCCTGAAGGGTACATCACATGTCTTTTTAAAAAAATGCTTGGAAGAAGATAAGCTGGTAGCAAGGTTACAAGAAGTGAATACACTATTTGAGAGCTGAACAGTAGGTAAGACAGATTCCCTTGCAAATAGGTGAGTCAAGGTTAGGCCTATATAATTTGAACAGTATATCACTCCGCTAATTTTTATCTTGTCCCCAGTGCCCCAGCTTGTGATAACAGCAGTGCCACTGAACTCCCCCTTTGTAAGGTCAATGCACAATGGTCAGCACCATGAAGCCAAGTTCGTGCATTTGCAAAAATTGCTTTGTTCTATTCTTGAAGCTCATAGTGTGAGACATAATCTACCTGAGACCAAGGAGAATTCTCTGTTCTGTTGCCTTGCAAAAGGACGGAATGGTGAGGGTGACATTTTGACAATAAAACAAAGCACCTGAATGGCAAGTCATGCTATTAAATCCCCTGGTAGTGTCTGTGAAATTAAGACATGGCTGTATCCATGGAGAAGCCGTCAACTGCACCAATTTTTACATGGAAAAAAATCTGTCAAAAATACACCGTGCAGTTAGTCCTTCAGAAACCCTGCCAAGAATAAGGACGTATTTGTTCATATGTGTGTGGCTTCATCATCTGTTGCATGCTGCTTTGTAAGCTTTAGCCAAGAAGATATATGTGCACTTATATTTTACAGTATAGGCAAGAGTGATTTGTTGTATTAATGTTTCACGGATTTTATCGTATTCATGGCTTGTGGGCTGTAATAAAGACTGACTGATTTATTGATTAACAAAGAATACACAGTCAACAGTAAATGTAAACTTGCCCCTCTAAGGATTGCCAGGACACGGTGCTTACAACTACGCAGCAAGCACAGTCCAATGAATTCCCCATTCTGGCTCTAAAATTCCAGCCTGCCAACCCAATGCCCTTTTTGGCTGCCTTGCTTATTTGCTTCCCCCCAATAGTGCACAGCCCTTTCTCTAGACCCAACATGTAGCTTTGGCTCAGTCCTACCTCTTGGCATTATTCCTGCTTATCGCCAAGGCCAATCTGCCATCATAATGTGCTGAAGAATTTCCATCTTTAAAATTCTGCACTAGATAAAGCACCCAAATAGTGAATAATCAAATCAAATCAAATATTTATTTAGTTTATCCACCTTTCTCAGTGAAGACTCCAAGTAGATGAAAATAATTAAACCTGAACTGATGTCCAGATCGAACCTGAAGAGCCAGTTTGGTGTAGCGGTTAAGTGCACAGGCTCTTATCTGGGAGAACCAGATTTGATTCCCCACTCCTCCACTTGCAGCTACTGGAATGACCTTGGATCAGCCATAGCTCTCCCTAGAATTGTCCTTGAAAGGGCAGCTTCTGTGAGAGCTCTCTCAGCCCCACCCACCTCACAGGTTGTCTGTTGTGGGGTAGGGGAAGGTAAAGGAGACTGTAAGCTGCTCTGAGACTCTGAGATTCAGAGTGAAAGGGAGGGTATAAATCCAACTTCTTCTTCGTCATCGTCTTTCCCAGCATTTAAAGCTGCCCATTCAGCTCTCTGGAAACTCCATTTGTTGCCAGCAATGTACTTGCTATTCTACAGTAATGTATGATAGCCTCAACCATGAAAACATATTCTTATTACTGGCTACAATTAGAAAGCAACATTCCTCCCAAAACAGCACCCAAATTTAGCTGTGAGGCAGAATGCATACATATTCTATGAATTCTGTTAAACAGTGCCATTTTGATTCTTTATATTTTCCACTACTGGCAGATTCATCCCATTTTTGCTCTATGGAAATGAATTCCAGCTGAAATCAGTCACAACATGGCAGTGATGCCATAGAAAGAGCAATGGTTCTTCTATATGGCAGTCATTTTAAGTCCAAGCCTGCACCAAATAACAGTTCTGCGTACATCCTTTTTCACTCATTTCACAGCATCTAGTCCAAGTGAAACTCCTTTGGACCTCAAGCACAGGCTGATTAGCAGCATGGTTATTTATCAAGCATTAAGCATATCCAAACGGCTACTACTAAAGTTTGTTCTGGAGCCTCAGAATGCATCACAGATTCCACAGCCACATCCCAAGAAGTCCAAAAAAAGAGCCTGAAAGCTAGGCAATTGCTGAATCACTTTCCTGCCCACTTCTGCCATCCATTATTTTCCCATAACCAATTTTGGCCAGATCAAGGCTTCTTGTCTTGCCCAGTAACTCTTCTTAAAAGCAGTTTTCCCATTGATAATTGTGAAGAAGCTGCAAGCAATTACAAGCATGGAGGGCTGATACTTTCATTGCCTTTCCTTGTTTTTTCTCTCAAGCACCTTTATCTTGTCTGCCTTTTCTCAAACTACTGCAAGGTCATTCCTCTTTACCACCTGACTCTTAACTTCTGGAGGATGCCTGAACTCTTCCCACAGTTACAAAAAGGGGGAAATCCGTGTTCTCAAAAAGAGGTACAAGTGATCCCTTGTCAATCTTGTTTGCAGTATCGGTGTCCCAGCCACCTTCAAGATAGCAACCCTTGTAGAAATGCAGTACTTGCTATCTCATGCACAATTGCTGCCAGGTAGATAATTCAACACCATGCATTGATGCAGAAGAGACCAATGTGATTATTATTACTGCAGCTACCCTACGTACAGTCTCCCTGACAGGTTAAGTCAGAAGATGTTTAACCTCTCAGTCCAAATAGACAAGGTATTAAGCTTGGAAATAAATCCAGAAAGCATGAATAATATAGCTTTGATAACAATAAAAAGTCCCCTGTGCAAGCACCAGTCATTTCCGACTCTGAGATGATGTCACATCATAACATTTTCATGGCAGACTTTTTAACGGGGTGGTTTGCCATTGCCTTCCCCAGTCATCTACACTTCCCCCCCAGCAAGCTGGGTACTCATTTTACCGACCTTGGAAGGATGAAAGCCTGAGTCAACCTTGAGCCGGCTACCTGAACCCAGCTTCCACAGGGATCGAACTCAGGTTGTGAGCAGAGAGCTCAGACTGCAGTACTGCAGCTTTACCACTCTGTGCCACGGGGCTCCTTTATCATTACATTTTCACGGCAGACTTTTTATGGGGTGGTTTGCCACTGCCTTCCCCAGTCATCTACACTTTTCCCCCAGCAAGCTGGATACTCATTTTACTGACCTCAGAAGGATGGAAGGTTGAGTCAACCTTGAGCCGGCAACCTGAACCCAGCAACGCTGGGATTGAATTCAGGTCATGAGCAGAGAGCTCAGACTGCAGTACTGCAGCTTTACTACTCTGCCTACAGTCTGCCACAATGCTTATCCTTTTAGAGATTTTGGGCCCTGCAGGGCTGGCCCAACGGTTAAAATAATTCAAGTGGTTGTTTTGGTCAACAACATTTTAGGTGAAATAGAAGAACTTGTAAAGTGGTGGGCTTCAGGTATTTTGTGAAGCTCCAAAGGATCATTTACAACCTTGTTAAGGGATTGTGGAGGGGGGAAGTATTGTAGTGTACTTGCTTGGGACAGCAATATATATCCAGCCTTAGGTTCAAGCCTTTGAGAACCACAAACAGAACTCTCACTATTCAAAATCTCCTTGTTACTCCAGTCCAGTAACTACTAGCACCATGTACCCCTTATTCCAATGTTTGGTTACCTGAACTGCTGATTATCCAGGCTATTTGAGTAAGTGGTACCACACAGTATTCCACGTAGGGATAACTGAATGCCCACTTGTTCCTCCCTGGTTGAGAACTGAATGTAACCATGGCAACCACTGACAAATGCCAAACATTTTCCCTTGAGACTATTTTACAGATCTAGTATTGCATCATCAGAATACTTAAATTCTAATAGGAGTTTTTAGGGACAAGACAGCACTGGTTCCCTCTCCTTTCCCTCCTTACTTTCCCTTCTAAAACAATTTTTTGGCAGATGTCTATGTAAGTGTCGCCTTCTACCTTGCCACTCCAACATGTGTATTAACACATCAGAAGCTAGATGTCAACTCTGCAAAGGAAGTAAGCAGGTGTGCAAAGCAAGGTAAACACAGAGTTGTTAGCTATGTCACCATGAAGGAAGGGAGGGAATTCCACCAAGAGAAGAAGCAGCTGCATGAAAGCTCCCCCCCCCCAAATGAAATATTTTTGGTGAGCAGTGAATATGAAATTATATATAAGAAGCAAAGAGATGCTTCTAAAATAGAGAGATTAAAGTTGCACAGGTCCCTTGCCTCATTCACATGGAAAAGACAAGCCTGAGCGCTGACTCATTCACATCGTAACACAAGCTGCAAAGGTAGTTTTAATTAACATGACAGGTAAAGAAACAGCCTTGACCACTCAATATGCAGCACAGCTGTCTCCAGTTTAACACTTTTAGATAAAACCAAGAAGCTAGCAACCCCGATAGCGTGATCTCGTCAGATCTTGGAAGCTAAGCAAGGTCAGACCTGGTTAATACTTGATGGGAGACCACCAAGGAGTCCCAAGAATGCTATGCAGAGGAAGGCAATAGCAAACCAGTTCTGAACGTCTCTTGCCTTGAAAATCCTTCAGGATCACCATAAGTTAGCTGCGACTTGATGAGAGGGAGGGGGAAGAAGCAGCAGCAGCTAACACAAATATAGTTTAAACAGAAGAATTTGCTATAATTGTATAATTAGCACTGGTAATATTTCAGCTGTACAGTTCCTTTAAAAAATCTACCTTGTCTAGCAGATTTCAACAGAAGTTTAAAGACTGTTAGTCCAAGTTGGAACTCACAGCCTTCAGTACCTATACCATTAAGAAGGATCTGAGAATCATGCAAATGCAAACAGAAATAACACAAGAAGTGTGCCTGGAGCAAAAAGTTAAATGAAAAGTGCATACAAACTCTTCCACGACTGTTGCTTAAAAGTTCTGGCTTTTAAGCTTTTAAAATTGTAATATTTACACATACATTTATATCTGTGCATTCTAAGCCATAGGACTGAGACCAAATGAATGCATCTCTTCCTGTTTGCACTTTAGTTTGCTATAAACTTTCTACAGCTACCAGTTGGACAAACAAACAAAGAAATGTTAGTTACCAACATCCAGGTATCCTCTGGTATAGTCAGACACCATGACTCAAGCGCTGGCTGTGAAGTTCTGAGAAAAGCCCATTTCAGATGACTTGAATCCCATTATTTTAAATCTGAGCTGTGTTGTGATAGACCATCATTCAACCACCTTGACAGCTTGGGTGGGTGGAAAAGCAAATTATCTATACTCAAGAGCTTCAAAAAAGAGCTTGCTTCAACTCTGCAGCTACACATCCTAAGAAAGTCTCAGGAGGTGGAACTGATGGTTTTTATCTTGCTGCAATTATTCTAATTTTTATATAGATAAAGATACATTATTTTTAAAAAGGCAGTGGAGGAGAAAGAATGGTCTCGTGGAAGCCTGCTGATCAGCAACAAATGTAAGAATTCAGTAAGGCAAGACTGTGTGTAAGTGGAGTCGGAATGAAGCTAAGCAGGTTTGTCTGCCATTTGCTCAGGCTCCTTAGTTACTGGTAAGAAAGATTAATTCTGCCTCGAAGGCTGTAAGGGGTACACTTTCTGTAAATATTAGTTCTTAAAGACACAGTCACTAAAACCTGTCCTGGATGCCACACTCTTGAGTTTATATGTATGGGGGTTTACTGTTGTTTCACAGCATTCCATGCATGCTCAGAGAAGCCTTCTATTACTCCTTCCCATTTTTCAGGGTTAGAGCCAGGCATTCAAATGTTCACTCTGGGACAGAACCACAGTGAGACTTAACCAGTTTCTAAGACAAGTACAACGGACATGTATATGGATGCAGAACTTTTTGAGTCAAAGAGCTGAATCAGCAGGAGGACACTTGAGGAATAAAACAACTACTGTTCATCTATTTACATATGGTTAAGTCAGTTTCTTTGATATTATAAGACAATTCATATTAATTGACAATTCATGCACATTAGCAGACTTGACAGTTATTACTGGGTCCACTTAAAAACACAAAAATGTGAGAATAGGATTTTAACCTGTAATTGTCATATTGCATGGCACTTTAAGACTCCTGCATTTTTATTTGACAGTTATATCCCAACCTAAAGAATCATCAGGGCGACTTACTTTTAATAATCAAAAGAACAAAACAGTGTAAAAATCATCCCAACAAAATCATAAGTACAAGAAGCCAACCAGAAAGCAATGATCCACTGAAGCTCCAAAACAACAAATGGCAGCAATCAAGAACTGCCAGGAAGTCACCAAAGAATATTCAAAAATTATGTCAAGTAGCAGCCACAGCAACCAACGAAGTAAATAAATTGCAGATCTGTTCTCAATTTCAGCAGACACCCATTGAAGCACCAAAACTCCTTGCTAATCAGAAGTGTCTTTCGCAATTGGCAAAATACTGGAAAGGAACAAGCATCCAACATCTCTTTGCATAATAATGGATAGCTTATTTTGTGAAATAAATGTGATTCAGCTATTTCTCCCTATGTTGGGTTGCATCTTTCATGTTTAGCTATTTTATATCCACAGATTTTGGACCAATATATCCCTCAATATTACAGACAATTAAAGAAATGCATGTGGATTTTATTTGGAAAAATCCCAATTTCCCCAAATGTTCCCTTCTTGCCCCCTTGGTGTAAAGGAAGAGAAATGTATCTGACAGTTATCTGGCTAACTGCACTGCTTAAGAAAACACATGTCAAAAGTTGGTTGCAAACAGCTCACTGATAGCATCTGAAAAGAAGAAATACCAGATCTGGAAAGAGGCTACCTTAAGTCTGAAGCTAGGCCTACCCTTGAATGTAGAGTAACATGTTACTCAGGCCCAAATCATATGTTATAAACTAAAAGGTATATAAAATTCAACTGCATACATCATATAGCACTTCTACACCTGCTTGTCAATGCACTTATAGGAGATGCAACTTCGGGAGTGGGGCTAGATCTTGAGCAGTGAGATTTCCAGTCCATCACTAAAAGTGACCAGATGCTTTAGCAATCCCTCCAAATTGTATGGTTTTACCACAGAGTTTGGTGTGGGGGGGGTGCTGCTAGTGTTTCAACAAAGGAAGTGACATCATGGTTTTGTCACAATGCTACTTTTTTGCTCAAATTTCTCACACTGCCACACCAAGCAGCAGTAGGGGATCAGAGACAGGACCAACGAGCAAAACAGACTTGGTTCCATTAGCTGCATCCATAGCCAGGTATGGTTCCCTGGGGCATGTACATGCAATGGAATGTAGTTGTTTGAAATGTGTATAAACCAGGATACTACAAATTATGTTTCCTCTTAATGTCAACTATCAACATGGAGCATGAGGAGAAGAAATGGCATGCAACTCAAGTTTCTTTGCAGTTTAAACCATATCACTATCTTCAGATGCTCATTTAATGGGGATTGTGTGAAAAGGTATTTTACATCCAACTTTCTAATCAGATCAAGTAACATTTCCTTATCTCATTCTTCAACCATCCAGTTATTCACATGTGTGTGGTGTTTTAAGACATTAAAGCTCAAGCCCCGGCCTCTGCCAATATTGTTTTAACGTACATCTACATGCACAGTTGAAGAACCAAAGTTAAGAGGTACAGCACATGCATGGCATAAAAGAAGTCCAAGGTTTAAACTTCCTTATCCCCAGATTAAAAGGACCATCAGGCATATTTGTTTGCATAACCGTGTTGTGTTGTTTTTTTAAGTACCTCGGTGGAGGGGGGAAACACACAGAATTTGATCAGAAAAGCAAGGATAGAAAAATGTAGGCTTCCCATGGATATCCGAGAAGGAAGGAGCAGGAGGCAAAGTGCAACCCTGTTGAAACAAAAGAACAGGTTTCACACAGCTCCAAGAAAGTGAGATCCAGTGGGACAGAGTGATGCCAAGGACCGCCTGCTAATGAAACCCCTGGGTTGCTAGAAGAGTGCTTATGGGAGACAGGAAGACTGCACCTAGTAAACAATGGTGGATCATTACAAACAAGTAGCTCAGCTAGAAACCAGCTTTACCTTTCACAGTTCAGTAACAGAAAGATTAACGCTATTACTGCACTTGTGGGAGCCAGCATACCAAGTAAACATTATTCCCATGACAAGACACAGGATATGTGAGCAACATAAATACTAACAGAAGCTGGGAAGCTCTTTGAATATCTGACTCCTGGGATCGCAATAATGCTGGAAAGAGACTCCTGTGCAAAACGGTCGAAAGGAAACTCAGCATTGCATCACCTTGAGCCCCACAGGACAACCTCTAGATTCTAACATTATTGCTAGAAGCATTAAATACAGAACACACTTGCAGTATGTTGTGTAAAAAAAACATTCAAAAACCTGAGAAACTGGACGGCAACACAGTGACCCTATTTAGGAAGCCATCTGAATAGTGCAGGAAAAGTGAGGCATCAAGACAAACAAGAATTAATTCAAGCTTCCAGCAACCGATGTGAAAGCATTTCCAAGACAGAGTTTTTGGGCCAATCTGTTGACAATTCAGAGAGTAATTCAACAGACTCAGGAGGGACAGCACACAGCAGCCTCTGTGGATTGCAGCAAGGCAATATGGAATGGACTAATTTTTGCCACAAGTGTCTTGCTAAGGAAATACAGGACAAAAATTACTATTCTGCTAAATTAATTAATCTCTACTCAAAATGAACATGTGTCTGAAAGCAAAGAATCTCTCCTGCCTGCTTACAAGGAAAAGGCAAACTCTTCATATCACCAAACAGTTCCAACATACATGAAGTATGAAGTGTTTGTCCAGAAAGCTGCAATTCTGAAAACTATCAGCACCAAATCAAGTGCCCTGACTCCTACAATCCAAAAAGCATTTTGACATGCACTGGTTTCCATCCACCTTCTTCATCGACACACTGAGGAGTTAGTTTGCCACATTTGCTCAGAGGTTTGCTGGGAGAAAAGTTATCTCCCCCCGTAGACTCACACAATGGCTGTTGAGTTGCAGCATCAAAATGTAAGAACTTGTGTAAATGAGGCCCTGAATGGAGCTCTGGGGCTGCACCAGCTGCCTCTCTTCTTTTTTAGCCCACTGGAGAAAAAGATGGTTCAATGGTAGAATCTTAATCACAAGTGGGTTTCACACTCCCCCAATGAGGCAATAAAATTTTAATAATCCACTAAGTAACACCAGTCCATTCATTACAATATATTGAATGGGATCGCTCCCAAAAAACTAGAAGGCCGCTGAACTGGCAGTAATACACATTCTTTAGCTAGATGGCACAAAGAGCTTGCCCTGAAGATCTTTATGTGTCAGAGCTCACCCTCTTCATCCTGGACAAGACGCTGTTCTTTTCTGTCCAAGAAGGTGGATGGAAACCAGTGTGTGTCAAAATACCTTTTAGATTGTAGGAGTCAGGGCACTTGACTCAGTGCTGGTATTTTTCAGAATTGTAGCTCTCTGGACAAGCACCTAAAACACACACTCCCCCCTCCCCCCATAGACTCACACAATGGCCAGAACATTTTTCACCAGACACCAGTAATCAGCAAAGTGATATCACCGAACAACTAACTGGATTAATACATAGCTATGTGGCATTCACGAAAGATAATACAAACATAATCTAGATAACTTTATATTATGAGAGTTGCAGAATAAGCCATAATGTCCTGCATTATCCCTTCCACAACAGCATATACAGCATCTCTTATACTGACTTGTATTGCCTTCCTGTTGTTTCAGCCCAGTCAACACAAACTAACAATCACCATATCCCAACTTGTGATCTTTTAATCTTTTAATTTCCATGATTTCAAATACTAACTCACTGCCCACTTTCTCTATATTTAGGACTGCTTGCCATTCCATTCTATTGTCTGATGAAGTGTGCTTCTAGCACACAAAAGCTTACATTCTGAATAAAATTTTGTTGGTCTTAAAGGTGCAACTTGACTCCTGCTTTGTCCTGCTGCTTCAGACCAACACAGCTGTCCACCTGGATCTAGAGTACCACAAAAACATTCAGAAGGAATGCATTCCTCTAACACCAAACTGCAGCAAATACCAGGCAGTATACACTTGCTCTGTATTCACAAGAACTGAAGATCAAGGGCAAAATGGTGATGTTATAGCTAAGACCTGTCCTGAAAACAGCTTAGTTTTTTAGTATCTTTCCTTTGGGGTTCCCTCACCCAATTGTGAATGATAGAAAGCACATGTTATTGCAAAGTGAAAAACAATAAATTTTTCTGCTGCTTCAGGTGCTACTTATAATATCTCAACTGGAACTGTAAAGTAGGAAGAGTCTCTTATCTCTATGGAATGCTAAAACTTCTAGCAACCAAATGCAGATGTTTCTCTCTCAGATAGGATACTGGATTGGACAGATCACACATTTGACCTAACATGGCCATTACTAGGTTAATGAGAGAAAGGGTGAGCAAGGATATACCGTATTTTTCGGTCCATAAGGCGCTCTGGACCATAGGACGCACCTTCCTCCTGGGGGGCGATCCGCTGCCTCTGCCTCCGATACCGGCGCTTCCCCCGCACCTGCCTGCCTGGCTCCAGCTTCTTCCAGCAAGCGCTGGAAGCACCTGCCCTCTCCGCAAACCCAGCGCTTCGTGAGCGCCAGCTGTGGAGGGGGCGCCGTGCTTTCTCCGTGCCTGTCTACCTGGCTCCAGCTCTGATGCTTAAAGCAAGCTCCGGGATCGGAGGGTGGAGGAAGCGATCCTGGTGCTTGCTGTAAGCGTCAGAGCTGGAGCCAGGCAGACAGGCACGGAGGAAGCACGCTGCCCCCTCCGCAGCCGGCGCTTGCGAAGCACTGGGTTTGCGGTGGGGACAGCGTGGAGCGATCCCAGCGCTTGTTGGAAGAAGCTGGAGCCAGGCAGGCAGGCGCGGGGGAAGTGCCAGGATCAGAGACGGAGGCAGCAGATCCCCCCCCCCCCCGAGGAAGGTACCTTCGCTCCATATGACGCACACACTTCCCCCCACACACACTTTTTTTGGGGGGGGGAGTGCGTCTTATGGTCCGAAAATACGGTAATGCTTAGATCTAGATCAGGGGTGTCGAACTCATTTGTTATGAGGACCAAATCTGACATAAATGAGACCTTGTTGGGCCAGACCATGTCAGGTTGGGCCGAGCCATGTCGGGCCGGGCCATGTGTGTACCTATTTAAGATTAGGTAGCAGAGATAAAAAATGTATAAAGAACACAAACACATATATATATATATTTAAAAACTTAAAACATGCTTAAAACATTAGCATTCATTTGTCTTAAAGATACTTTCTTTGTATTTCTCCCATGGGATCCAGGAACTCGGCAAAGGAAGCTCTGGCTCTTTCCTTCCTTCCCCAGGGGACGGGGGGGGGAGCCTCAGCCAATAGAAGGAAGAGAGACTTGGCTCAGTAGCTCTGCTGTGCAATTAAGAGAGCCTGGCAAAGCAAGCTATTTCTCCCCCCTTCCTCCCCAAGGGAGCTCAGCCCATGGAGAAAATAGAAGTTTTGCTCTATAGCTCCTGTGCAACCAAGCAAGCCTTGTAAAGCAAGCTGTTCTGCAGAAGGATGCAGGAGAGAGGGAGAAGGAAGCAGATGACAGCCAGTTGCTCAAGGGCCTGATAGGAGCCCTCTGAGGGTCTGATTCGGCCCCCAAACTGCATGTTTGACACCCCTGATCTAGATGAACAAACCTGGACTCAAGAAAGCCCCACTACTTTCATGCCTAAGCCAGTTAACTTTGCTCCTTTCCCCATGTGTTATATACTTTCTGCCTCCTGTTTTTTAAACCCATCTATGCCTCTGTAACATGCAACCCCTTTGGAGTCCCACACTCAATAGCTGTCCCTGGTATGGGCCAGAAACGCAGAAGTTCAATCAACAGAAAAAAAAAATTAGTGTGAGACTTGAAATGCTTATAAATAGAGAACAAGCCATTTGAGAACTACATCACCAGCCTGCAGTGCAGCACCACACACTGAACAGTTAGAGGCTGTTCTTATTGCTTTGAGTGACAGAGATGTTGCCAACCTGGGGGGGGGGGGGCGGCCTGCAGGCTGGTGCTGGGCTTGGAAATTGGAGAGCCCAAGTGCTTCTACTTAGTAAGGCCACAGTTAATACCAGATCATGATTGTACAGCAAAATCAGAAAAAATGGTCAAAGCATCAACCTCTTTTGCAACAGAGACAAAATACAGCTGCTTCCAATCTCTGAGTATGTCTTACAAACACTCTTGCTTATTCTGTCATCCACTAACATGCAGTTGGCCTCAATATTTCTGAATCCTTCTGAGATTATACTTTTGGTGATGGTAGACTAAAGATAATTGGTTCCACCTTTTAAAAACTAAAAAAAAAATGATAGCAACCTCTGTGGTCACTAACAATAAAAACATGAAATGAGGATCTGGTAATTTCTTCTTTGGAGCACAGAGGTAATTAAATATAACAAATGGGAGGGAATGCATCTTCACCCCTCTAAGGCTATTTTGAGGGAGTTTTAACAGCAAAGGGTAATTTTAAAAAAGAGTCCACGGCACTGTACCTTGTAAGTACCAAAGGAAACCTGGGGGCATAAAGAATCTTGATGCAGTTACATATTTTATATAGAAATATACACAAGGGTAGAGTCCTCCTATAAGCAGTACTTCCAAGACACATGCTAGATACAAGCACACTACTTAAGATTGTCTATACTAGTCTGAAACAGATATGACATTTACAGTTTCCCTCAAAACACCCTGACAACTATAGCTTTGTGAGCCCAGAATTCCTTCAAAATTCTAGTCACTATATGAGTTTCCAGGGCTCCCTAACTAGGAGTCATGTTGGGCGAACATAGATGCACCAGTATTTTAATATAAACCTTCCCTTTCTTCCCAAGGTATTTAATACTAGAAATCTAGCTAGAAATATTCATATTGTTGGACATCCCCAGTCTGTTCCACAGATGCTGAAAATATTTTTATCTTCTTTCCAATCATAATTTTAGTACCTTGATAAGTTTTTGTAAAATTTGCTCCTCTCTGTCAGAGATACTGGAAGCAAACATAATTCATAAAAACATACAAGACACAGTGATAGTTACTTAAAAACAAACCAAATAATATTAAAAGCCACAGAAAAAAATTGACAGCCCATGATTGATTTTAAAATGCCTTACACAAGAACTTTACGTTTAGGCAGCAAAATGAAAGAAGTGGCAAGGATATATCCCCAGGCAACAACAGTTCTGCAGCCAAGGAAGTTCTGTTCTAGACCTTAAATTTTCTGACTCTGTAAATAAGGGAGCACAGAACAGGGCCCTTCCAACCAATTTGAGGGAAAGCACAGAGAGACTTTTAGAATGCAGTACACAGCAACTTCATGTGTTCAGTATTTTGGTGGAAGACATACTTGAATGGTAAAATACATGGTTTACATGATAAAGAATTTGGTCAGGTTCAGTCTCCAGTTTTAAAAAGGCCCTCCTGCCAGTCAGAATAGGCATTGTGGGCTAAACTGATCAGCGATCTGATAGTATTAGGGTAGCCTCAAGGTCATTTCAAATTTGTCCCTTGGAGTCCTGTTACTAACCTGTGTTTTCCATACTTGTAAGCTTTATCATAATCACAGGCTCCACCCACCCTCCCCTGAATTAATGAAACCCATGCACACATAAGCCTCACAATAAACATGATGCACATATAAGCATCACAATAAACATGATACTTAGGTGGCAGGAAAATCCTGAGTGCATTGGCCTTAACTTCTTCAAGAAGAAAGTGAAAGAAATTCACAACTTGCAAAAAACAAAATGCAGCAATAGGAATACACTATTTTTAAAAAGTAAAAACAAAGAGCTCCACCAACAAAACCATAGCGAGAATTCAATGGCCAGGAAGAGGGCTCTATGTCATTTATGCTGACTTTGATTACAGGAAGGTCTCTAGCTCTTTAGCATAGTTCAGGTTTTTAAGCCAAAAATAAACTGAAGTGCAGAGATGCATAGGAACAAAAAGATTTATTTGGAGATTACATCACCTCCCTGAACATTTATCAGTCGCATGCTGACCTGGCACTCTAGAAACTAGTGGTCCCTCAAGGTATGCACTGTGTATCATCACAATGCAAACCTGAGAAACAACCATATGGTCATTCTCCCTGCACCTTAGTTTAAAATATTATGCAATATGATGTGCACACAGTAATACATTGTACCAGACTGCGGACGCACAGAGTTCCAAATTGGAAATGAGTCACTGCCACAGTGCAGGTCTATCCAGTCCAGTACACCCCCCCCCCCACACACACACACATGCTGTGTAGCAACTGTTGCATGCAGTTACCTGTGCCAATTCTCTTTTCCCAGCATGTCAAACTCTGTCAGAGACACAGCAGCATAACGCAAGTGGCATGCATTGGTTGTTACAGAAAGAGATGCTCCATCACTTCTAAGCCATGGCATGCCATGCCATGTCATCCTGAGCCACAAGACACTGTACTGCTAACACACTTGGTATACTGCTCAAGTCTACTTAGGCAGCTGTCAACAATAGGTCCTCAGCTTTTGTCTGCTGTGCCTTCGAACTGTGTCTGTTAAGATTTCTGGAACCTCATGTCAGACTAACAAATCCACCACTCCAACTCAAGAACATTTGAAACTCGCTGAAACAAGAGCACTAAATCAATTTCCACCAGAAGACAGACTTCCTTCGCAAAGGTGACGGCTTGTTAGGTGAAAACAATCTGAAATAATTAACTTTTTTTCTGCTGCTTTTACTGCTTGTCAATGATTACCAACTGTTAAGCAATCAGCATTTTGTTTATACTAAGCAAGAGTTCTTTTCTTTCTTACTTTGTTTCTTTAAGAACCTTCCTTGCATTACCAAAGGGGGGGGGGCTTTAAGGCTATTTCTGTGAGCTGCTGAGAGGATCCTTGCCAAATACGACCAACTTAAACACTTGCAAGCTGGTTTTCAAGGTCACTGCTAGAATATATAATTTTTCACTTACTGCATTATCCAAAAGTTACCCTGAGCTACTGAATGCAAACGGGAGGGAAGGAGGCGGAGGGAAGAAGGGAACAAGCTACCAAAAAAGTTCAAGCTACTGAAGCTCATACAGTTAAGCTAACTAAGCCAGCCTCTTGGTTTGTAAAATCCAGATGTACTCATGCTGCTGGACAGTGGGTTTTCTTTGCACTGTTACATAAGCACAGATAACAGGCACCAAAGGGTCTTCTCCTCTGTCTCCATTCTTCAGCAGATGTGAAGTGTATAGAAACAGCAGAGGTCTTTGGTGAAGGACACCAGCACTTGAAGCCGCAACGTGCAGAGAAAAAAGCAAGAGGGAGCAAAAGCATTTTCTAAAAGGTTCAATGCCGCACCGACTCGAAAACAGCACTCACGACTAAAAGCAGCACAAAATAATGGGGCATACTCTCCTTACCTATGTAGTTTCCGGCTAAACAAGCAGGCTCCTGGAGTGTGCAGCACCAACCTGATGACTAGCATTCTGCCACTGCAAGGCTCTGTCGCCCACTCTCTGCTCCATGTGCTCTGGGTTGTTTGCAATCCATTTGGCATGTGTACTCTTTCTTTACTGCATGCTGCCGCTGCTTTGACAGGCAAAGGATTCAGCACCAGCGCTGAGCTCCTGCTTGATTCCCACACCAGCTGACTGGATAATTAAACTAAACACATGCCGCCAGAGCCACTCATATACAGCGACACTCCTGGGATCCCTGGTGCCACCTGGCAGACTCTGGCCAAGCACAAGGGAACTGGGCAAATACAGCTCTCTGAAAACAACGCTCAGAAACACGGTGCCACAAGAAAGCATCTAATCAATGCACTCCATGCCTCACAGAACAGGAAACTCAAATCCATTTAATGCTTACATAGGGTTTTAGATTTCCCAAATGGAGATGCAAGGTATTTTGTCAAAAGAATAATACAAGGATCAGATTGTGTTACATATGTGCCACACAGACTGTTTATTAATTTGAAGAATGCCCACATTGCAGATTCCATGCTGCTTCAGTGCATGGAACTAGTGTGCAGCAAGCCCTCTGAAAACCAAGGGCTGTTGGGTCAGCATAATTAAAACAGTAGAATCATAAACTGCATCACCATCCTAGAGACACTGGATTCATTTAAGCCCTTTAGTGAAAGTAATTTTGTTTTTATTGTAATATTGACTACCTTTAACTATTTTGAGAATCCTCTCTGGAACTCATGAGCATCACAAAAATGAAATATATTGCATAAAGACTTGCAGGGAGAATCCCATTTTTATCCATGTACCTCTCTCCTCATACTATTTCCTCTTTCCTTCCTACTAGCAGCCCCACAACCTCTCCCTCTGTCCCAGCTTGCTTTTCTTCTTTCCATCCATCAACCAATCTGCCTTTATTTGCTCCCCAAATCTTTGGCTTTACTTTCTCTCCTCCCTCCGGCATCCTCTCCCCTCTTCTACTTTCCCACTCAGGTACCTTATTCTGTTCTCCCCTCTGCTTCTTCTATTTCTTATCTCTTTTCTGCTTTCTTCACTACCTCCTATAGTTCATCTTTTTTAGTCTGCCTCCCCCTCCTCTGTCTGACAGAAACCAAGGCTTGGTAATATCATTGTGGTTGCCTAGCAATCCCCCAAATGGCCCCTAAGATCTCAGAATGAAGTCTCAAGATTTCAGTGGCCATTTGTGTCTCTTAAAGCTACATAGATTCTATATATTACTTTCCCCAATTTTTGTTTTTATTCTTTTAGATTTCAGATTTTTCTGCAAAGAACTTTCCCTCAGGTTTCTAAGAACGCCCCTCCCCCACCTGTCCTTGGTTACATTATGTGGATACTATCATCCACACTATTGGGTCCAGTTCAGAATTAGCTATAATCACATATACATATACACACAAACACACACATATATATGTATAATGACATGCACACAAATGCTCACCCTCCATATGTAAATTCCTTCCTCTCCACATGACACATTAGAGGATTATCAGAATGATGCTGGTGAAATGTCATCACGCAACTCCTGTACGCAAAGAGATGCTGCTGCTTCCCTCCTATATCTATGTGTCCTCTTTGGCACCAATACACTTTTGTCATACAACATGTACTTAATGCACAGAATCTGCTGCTTCAATATATGAGGAAGAGCACCAGCTGGCCTGAATGACTCACAAGCCAGAATTCAGATTGCCAGAAAAAACAACAACAACCTCAGATATGCAGACAACACCACTCTAATGGCAGAAAGTGAAGAGGACCTAAAGAATCTCTTGTTGAGGGTGAAAGAGGAAAGCACAAAAATAGGCTTGAAATCCAACATCAAAAAAACTAAGATCATGGCATCCGGCCCCATCACTCCTTGGCAAATAGAAGGGGAAGATATGGAAGTTGTGACAGACTTCACATTTCTGGGATCCAAGATCACTGCAGATGGTGACTGTAGCCATGAAATTGAAAGACGTTTGCTCCTTGGGAGGACAGCTATGGTGAACCTAGGCAGTATAATAAAAAGTAGAGACATCAGCCTTCCAACAAAAGTCCGTATAGTCAAAGCGATGGCATTCCCAGTAGTAATGTATGGCTGTGAGGTTTGGAACATAAGGAAGGCTGAGCACAGAAGAATAGATGCTTTCTAACTGTGGTGCTAGAGATGACTTGTGAGAGGCCCTTGGACTGCAAGAAGATCAAATCAGTCAGTCCTAAGGGAAATCAACCCTGACTGTTCCCTGGAAGGTCAGATGCTGAAGCTGAAGCTCAAATACTTTGGCTACCGAATGAGAAGGGAGCATTCACTGGAGAAGAGTCTGATGCTGGGAAAGACAGAAGGCAAAAGAAGAAGGGGATGGCAAAGATGAGATGGCTGGACAGCATTACTGATGTAACTAACATGAATTTGAGTGGACTTCAGAGGATGGTGGAAGACAGGAGGGCCTGGTGTGACTTTGTCCATGGGGTCGCAAAGAGTCAGACTCGGCTGTGTGACTGAACAACAAAAAACAATTTAGCTGGCTTTAAAGAGGGGCTAAACACAGCAGCTGAGCTTATCAGTGACTATTAAACATGATGGTTGAAGGAGACCTCCATATTCTTAAACAGCATGCCAACAGATACCAGTTGCTGGGGGACAAACAGAAGCATAGGGTCATTACCTACATGTATACTCAATGTCACTCTTAGAAACAGGAAGATGGTTCTTATGGATCAGACCAAGAGCTTATCTAATCTAACATTGTACTTCCAACAATTGCCAGCTAGATGCTTGCAGGAAACTCACTAGCAGAACATGAAGACAAAAAAGCCTCTTTTCTTACTTGTTCCCAGCAACTAGCATTCAGAGGTATACTGTCTTTAAACACAGAGTCGTCATCCAGCTATATTACAACTAATAATCCCTTGGTCTGATCCAAATATGCTATTTTTGTTTATAGGTAAACTCAGACTCACCAACAGCTTTCATAATTCTGATGAAGAGGGCAGATGAAACATAAGCAAAACAGAAATTCCTGATGTGTCCACACATGTAGGAACCATAACCTTTGTGCCACCAAATAACTGGGGTGATCATATAGAAGTGAACTAAATGTTTCCATCTAGCAGATAAGATTGAGCCACACTTCAGTGTTATGCACTGACTTCCAATAGCCCTCTGGGCATGAATCACAGGACCTCAAGTAACGTGGAATCCCCAAACTTCTCAGAGCATTCACAACAAAATAAAACAACATGTAAAGCCAGCCTATTGATGTCAACTCTCTAAATCAGTGTCAAGGGAGGACTCAAACTGAGTGCTTCTACACTTTATGATGAGCTCTTTACAGCTACAAAATAAAGAAAAAGGATATTATGATCCTCTCAAATCCCAACATGGCAGTATTGCTCTCATCACATGGCAGCCCACTGGTTCTTCATCACTTCACTTGGCCAGAAATGCTTCCGAGTCAGGCCACCTGGATCATTGAATGGGTAATAGCCAGACTTCGGCCCTGCTTGTTCCAGTCTACCAGTGTGCCTATTTCTCTAAACCCTGGCTAGCTGCCAGTTCTGTTTTTGCCTGGCTGCTTGTTTCCTTACCCATTCCAGTCAGATCTGTTTCTCAGATCAGACACTTGCCTTCAAATCAAACTTCTCACCAACCTTCTTGTGGATTTTCTTGTATCCTGTTCTTCTGCCGAAGAATTCAGGGCAGCATACACAGTTCCCTTTTTATCTCTACAACCATCCTGTGAGGTAGGTTAACCAGAAAGAATGCGACTGGTCCAATGTCACCAAGGGAGTGGATGAGTAGGGATTTGAACCCAGGACTTCTTGGGCCTAGTCTGACATTCTAACACCAAACCAGCTTTCATAATTTCCCCAGCAACACATCCAAACAACCAGTCCCAGACTAGTTCCACCAGGGAACTCCTACTTCCTGGATGATCGGTTTTCCTTAGCCCTGCCATAAAAACACATTTCTGGTTATAGATTGGACTGTTAACACTACCTAGAAAATTCTTACTGCAGAGATTTAGTAATCCTCAAAACCAGTCCTTGCTGCTTAGGAAACTCAGATGTGTAAAATTTCCAGAAATTTAAAAACCTTGTGGAAAAAAACAGCTTTTATGGGGAAAACTGAAATATAAACAATATTTACTGTCCATATCAAGCCAAAATAATTTTACTGCTTTAACATAAATGCATCATTTACAGCTTACTTAGCATAAAAAATTGCAATAGTTGACATGTTTATGGAATTTAAAAGTTATAAATGCCCTAGTTTTGTGCGAGCAAAACTGTACCCAGTTCTTGAGAGAATACTGCAAATTAATGCACTCTATGCTATCTTAGCATGTGTATTCCTAAAAACTTTGATCTCTAATTAGATAGAGCTAAGATCTTAATGGAACTTTCAGTTTTCTTCTGAGGCTTTCGTGTAGTTTCTGCCTCACCTCATTCTGGGCTTTTCTCTCCTTCCTGCAAGGTAGGGTAATAAGATACTTTTTACCAGGTCTGTGGATAAATGTGTCACAGTGGTTTTAGAATGAGGTGAAAAGGTCAGCTGCTTCAGGTAAAAACATTAACAGAGGCACACAGCTGTTAAGAAACAATGAAAGCCAGGCATGCTTCCCTTGTGAAGATTAGGTCTCTTTCCAGGTGTAGAAATGCATCTTGTATTTAAGAGCTTTTAATGTTTACAGTGGGCCCACTTTGTTTTTAAAAACATTTCATTTATTCAAAAAGAGAAAATATTTCTAGGAATTTTTTTTTCAGTACTTTCAAAATTTCCAATTTTTCCATCAGAAAAATTGGGGGAAAGGCCTCGGACCCCCTCTTCCCAGAATTTCCCCATGTTTCTTTCCCCTGGGCCTTCACATCTCTAGTGCTTCCCCTTCCTTCTCCACAGTGGCGGCAAGGCAACGTACAATATGGCAACATCATTCCACACACTACAGGGCAGAATTTTCAGCCAACAAGTCAAGTCACATGTGATGTACAATTCTACCACAGAGAAGAGCAAGAGACCAGTAGCACCTTAAAGACTAATGCACTCTGTGGCAGGGTATAAGCTTTTGTGAGACCCTACTCAATTCTTCCAATACTTCAGTACAGGAAGATGTGAGCAGTGATTCAGGAAAGCTCATATCCTGCCACCAATTTTATTAGTCTTTAAGGTGCTCCTGGACTCTTGCTCTCTTCTACTGTTACAGACAGATAACATGGCTACCTAGCTTGATCGTTCTTCAGTTCTACCATAGGAACTATTATACTTGGTCAGAGTAAAAGTTGGTTCATCAAGCTCAGCATCCTGTCACAGCAATAAGGGACAACGAGTACACCAATCTTCTTTAGGACAGAACAAAGTACTTTCACCATCAACTTCCCTCTCTAGATATATCAACACCCAGCTACTCTGCAGTAAAGGGAAGTCAAGATGGGAAGACCTCTTCCATTGGCCTAGTTTTTTGTGTTTATAATGTTAGCTGCTTTGAATTTTTCTTTTGAAAAGGAAAGGCAGGATTATAAATATTAAAAGGCTTCAAGGTGCTGAGGGCTATTTATTATAAGTCTATCATGGCAAGCAGCTACCAACAGACCTGTGGATTCATCCAATCTCCTTTTATAACCATTTATAGTAGTTGCCATCACAACGGCTCATGGTAACAGGTTTCCACAAGTTAATTATTTATTGTAGCAAGAAGTACTTCCTTTGGCCCCTGCTTGCTGCCTATCAGTTTCAGCTAATGATACCAACTTTTTGAATTTAGTGATAAAGAGTGAGAATAATCCTTCTCCCACTCACTTTCACCCCCACCACTTTTTAATTTTTTAAAAATAAATCTCCGCTGTGTCTTCCTGTCTGACCATTAATGTGTAGGCAATGAAGAATATTTGTATCTGATTCACCACCATTTCCCTTGACAACTTTAAGCAGTTGCCATATAGTGATTTGACCCAGGAGTGGGTTGCTTGCTTTGGAAAAAATAATGAGAGAGAGGCTTGGAAAGCTAAATGTTGACCATTATCTATACCTGATCTAAATAAAAAAAAATCTCAGCTGTTCACGCTTTTCTTCATAAGACAGATGTTCTATCCCATGGATCCTAGAGCTTTGTATACGAAAGGTCCTAGGTTCAGTCCTCAGCATCTCCAGTTAAAAGGACCAGGCAGTACATGATGTGAAAGACCTCTACCTGAGACCTTGGAGAACCACTGCCAGACTGAGTAGACAATACTGATCTTAAAGGACTAATAGTTCTCCATACACAAACAAAGAGCAAGCTTCCAACAACTTGTCCTGCTTAAAGAAATTAAACAGCATATCTAGGGTTGCCAACCTCCAGGTAGTGGCTAGAGATCTCCTGATAATAGAACTGACCTTCAGATAGTTCACTTGACAAAATAACTGCTTTGTAAGGTAAACTCTATGGCACTATACCCCACTGAAGTCCCTCCCCTCCCCAAACCCAAGCCACTCCAGGCTCCACCGCCAAAATCTCCAGATATTTTCCAACCCAGAGCTGGTAGACCTAAGCACTTTCCATTATTACATGGGGAAAGGAAATAAGTATTTTGTTTAGGATTGCAAACTCCTGACTGGGAAACTCCTTGAGATCTACAGACACAGCCTGGGAAAAGCGCAGTTTGGGGAGGAAAGGACGCTCAGCAAGAGTGTGATTTCATAGAGTTCACCCTCTGAAGCTGCCATTTTCTCTAGAAGAACTGATCTTTGTAGTCTGGAGATCAGCTGTAATTCTGGGGAAACTCCAGGTCCCACCTGGAATCTGGCAAACTCTGGTTCCAAGAAGTCCCCAGTTATGAAGACAGAAAAGCTGATAAATTGATATTTTGATAAATTAACTAAATCTGAATCACTGGCTATGTTGCACTTTGCCTCTCTTAAGACTCAAGGCAGCTTCCAACAGTGACCAAAACTGTAAATATAAGAACCCCTCCCTCCCTACTATAGCAAGAGATTTCCCTCTCCCTTTCTCCAAATACTGAACAGAGAGTTAAATACTGCAGGCTGCAGAAGCAAAAATAGCCATGAAGAGGAAGAAAGGAGAGATGAAAATGAAACTGAAGCAAGTTTGACAAAGGTAGCATGACTGCTCCAGATGCAGTTTTAAAAAGTGCAAGCTTTTACTTCAAGCAATAGTTGCTAATGCCACATTTGAGAAAAGTAGAAGCATTTATTGCTGAACATGGACGCTATTGTGTATGAATAAGGAACAGAAAGGGAGTTGAAAGAAAATGTACTGGGCTTGCAGATGCAATGAGAGGTTAAGTTCTGAGGTCTCTTTCTTATACACTCTCTGAACTATATATTACATGACTTCCCTACAACTTCTCCCACTCCCCCCCCCCCCAAACACACACACACACACAATAAATCAGACACAGGAAAATGAAATCTCCAGTGAGGTAGGATGAGTGGGAAGAGGCACTCAATCATTTCCCAGCCAGCCAGCTGTTCTTCATCTCAAAATTACTCATTACAAGGTGCTTTTTCACCCCACCTTTCCAAAATTTAGAGCAGCTTATACAACGCAGTAAATTCAAAACTAAACAGCAAATCGATATTAAAAGACCAAAATATATTATCCTACAATATACAGAATACAATACAGGAGCTCATTCCCCCTCAGTGGCCAATCAGCTATCACAAGGAACCATGTAAGTGGGACATAAAGCATTCATTCAGCCACTATGGCTGGTAGCCATTGAAGAACTACCAAACTCTCTTCTCCCACTCACCCCCTTATCATTGGCAGTCCTTTTGCATAGTGCCTTACATAAAATTGTACTTGTGAATTTAAACAATTGTTAAACAACAGAAAGCAGAGAGTAGGAATAAATGGACAATTCAGTGTAGGTAAGTGTACAGTGATGCTCACTGGCACAACAAATCCTAACACTCACTCTTTCTGCATACACACCCATGCATGCACGCATGCTGATTTTCTGAACTGGCTGAGACTTGAGGTTGTAGAGAACAGCCCAATGAAAATTGGGCAACAGCAAAAAAACTCCCTGCTGGAGATTACTAGGAAAAAGATGGAGGATAAATATATCCTTGTATAGGGCATATGCCCACATCTGAAATACTGCCTACAGTTCTGGTCTCCATATGTCAAAAAGGGAATTACAGAGCTAGAAAAAGAACACAACAGGGCAAACAAGATAAGTAAAGTGGAAGGGCACTTTTCCTATGAGAGAAGGCTCAAGAGCCTGGGAGTATTACATTTAGAAAAATAGAATACTACAGGGGGCGTGGTAGAGGTTTATAAAATCATGGAGTTGAAAAAATGGATACTGAAACCCTTTTCTTCCACTCCCATAATTCTAGAACTCATGAGCACTCAATGAAGTTGATGGGCAATAAGACTAAAGGAAACCTCTGGAACAAAGTGCTAGGGGGTAACACTGATGGGGTAGGGCTGAGGAGTTTGGCATCTATGTTCTGTTTGTTAGCCCTCCAGGGTAACCAGTTGGCCACTATATAAAACAGAATGCTGTATTAAAGGGAGTACTTGTCTGATCCAGCAGGCTTTATTTATGTTCTTATGCTTGATGTGAAATGTAAGAGTACTCAGAAGGTGACCAGAAGGGCTAACCCAGGAACACTTAGTGCTTGGCATCTCAGTTTCAAGCAGCAAATGCATTCCAGTGATACATGACACACACAGAAAAAGCAAAAGGATAGTACAAAACCTCCTCAATTGGATAAACCAAATGAAGTCTTGACCAGAGATAGCTATGCAAAACCTAACACAATTTGCAGTGTTTCCCAAGCTTCTCTGGGAAGCACTAAATCAGTAATACTCATTCAGTGACTCAGGAGCCACCTGTGTCTCTCTGACATGCCACCTGTGGCTCTTTTGAGCACCACCACCCAATATTTCAAGAAAGTGGTCAAAGTCCATGCCTGCAGGGGCTTGTGGTTAGCAGGCACTACCCATCTTGAAACAGCCACCACCAAAAGAACAGGTATATTGTGAGCCTCATTGAGCCACAGGCATGTAAAAGATGAAAGCAAACAGGTTATTTTGTTTAACAATAATTGCAAATATGGCTCTCCATGAGCCATGAAGTGAGTACCAATGCATTAAATGATACAAATAGCAAGTGCAAGGGACAGCACCTGGATACTTGCTAAGTGGAAGTTACACAACCAAAAAAGCCAAGACCACTCTACTGATCTAGTCTCACCATTTTTTCTGATGCAGAATTTCTTCCAATGTGATCCACCCTCCCCCAACACTCTTCACAGGTTTACGAAAACTAATGACTCATACTGGAATGGTACGAAAGAGAAGTGGGGATTGATGAAGCAAACTCTAGTTTGCTTTAGGATCCCTCACAAATTGAAGAAACAAAAGTGCTATCAGCTACTTGTATATAATTGGTTGCCTGGGTATTTTTTTAAAACCAAAAATGATCCCTTTTACTGGCCTTGCTCCAGCCCCAGATACACTATTATTGTCTCTATGACAAAGATAAGAAGATGCCAAAGGGATCACAATGTCTCTTTAGACAGAATATTTCACAAGAGAAGCAGCAACAGCCTGGTTTCAACTGCTGAATTCCATTGGTGGAACACAGTTAAATTTTGTTTTACTCTATGCAATCTTTATTCCCTCTCCTTTGCCCCAATATATACAGAACACTGCATCCTAAATAGACAGAATGTCTTCTCTCCTCCATACAGAAAAGGCCTACCATAATATTTGTATAATTAGCATTGACTTCTTAAATTCTGATGATGAGACAGGATCTGGAATAATAAGACAAACGAGTGCCCCCTCCATTTCACTCCTAAAACCTACCAATTGTTCAAACATAATTAGTAGTGACAGTGCTTAGCAACTGCATAGCATTTTGAGTGTTAAAAGCACTTTACAGAGCAAATGTACAATCATTAAACTAGCCCTGTAAAGGGAGCTAGTTTTTGTCATGATGGGGGTGGGGCCTTCAAATTTCAAAACTCACAACTTTTACCGCTATTTCTACTTATTTACTTCATTTATACCCCACCTTTCTTCTCAGTGAGGATTCAATGTAACTAGGAAAAGGGATCACAGTAAATGGGACAAACAGTGGAAGTTAAACAACTACTGTGATGAATAACAAAATTTATTATAACTACTTAAAAACCTTCATATATTTTAATGCTCCACATTTAAAATTTTGCATAGTTCATGTTATAATAAAGGTCCAATTTAAACATCCATTCATGTATTTTAATACTTCATATTATAAATTTTGCATACTTCCAATGAGGATTCAAAGCAGCCTACATAATTCTACTCCATTTCATCCTCATGACAACCTGTGGAGTAGGTTTGGCTGAGAGTGTGTGAATGCCCAACACCATGGCAGATTAGAATGGGATAAATGAATCAACCTTTTCCTCAACCACCCGATATTAATATAGGCATCAAAGGCCAATCTCTTCTAGAAACACAAGTTTTCTTTAGATACTAGAGTAGAAATGTCATGCATCAAGATCCTGAAAAGAATGTCACAAAATGTGCAATAAAAAATGTCCAAGTTGGTAATGCTCTTTAGAAGGAATTAAAAGGCTATCTGTAATACACAGAGCTCTTCTGTGACAGAGCAGGTCCTCTGCATTGGTAGAGAAGAAGATACCCTTCCTGAATTGCTACAGGCAGCTCAAATTTCATTCTCCCTCTTGTTCTTCTGGGCATCATGATTAATGGCCAGGAGTACAAAAACCAAAGCAACAGCCCCCTCCCCTCCCTAAACTGGCTTACTGCTCATCAATCATCTATGCAGCTGATGATGGTGAGCTGAGGAGGGACAAAAAGAAGGGACTGTACAGAGGAAAAGATGTCAACAATAACTGCTTGTGAAATGACCACAAGTCTGCTGAAATGACTTCTCACTTAGCCAGGCTAGTTTTTTGTCATGACAAGCAAAGGTGGGAATGTGCATAATGGTCCCATGTATAAAGCCCAGGCTCTCTGCACCAGTTTTTTGTCTTCTTTCTTGAGTCTTTATTAACCTAATGGAATTGTCTTTTCTAGGCTTGACCTGTCTATAACTTACGTCTCCTGGGATTTTGTCTCATACACAGATTTACCCCTTGCTATACCTTTTGGTATAGGTTGTGAGACCTCCCAACCAAAGGCTGTTTTCTAAAATCAGAAAGTTGGAAGGGGGAGATGGTGCTTGCTTGAAAGCCCTCTGAAGAAATACTTTGGTGGTGACCCCATGATTTATGAGGGTCAGACAGTAATTTCCCATTTCAAACTGTTTAAGGGATCAGCCATCAGCATTTGAAAGATTCTGAGATGGAGCCAAGTACCAGGATGGAAGTAATCTGAGCCAAGGCTCAGTGCTGGAACTTGATCTGAATGGGAAGAGTGACTTTAAAAGTCTGTGCATTCTAATTGTACAATGGATTTAAACTGGAGTAACTCTACAGAGGACTGCTTTGCTCGAAACCTAAAGGTGACTCAGAGGAGACCCGGTCCCTGTTAGGACACTTCCATTTCAGAAGATGGAAAGCTGAATCAACAAATGCAGCTAAACAAGATGGCAGAGGACTAATGTGGTAAAATGCGCTTCAGAATGCACATTTTAAAATATTCCCCTCAAATAATTAGCACAGCAGGGAAACAGATAGCCCAAGCAGTTCCATGCTGACCTCATTCTCTATCTGCAAGAAGCTGATCTATTTTTTTAATGGAAGAACACTAAAACATATTATCCTCCTGTACTCTGAAGTGCTACCATCTACTCTTCTCTCTCAATCAGCTGGAAATACACACAACTACTCTTAGACAAGAATTTCCCTTAGCTTTCATTTCCTCATGTACAAAATGGGAATTATAATGCTTGCCTTGAGGATAGACGAGATACTGCAACGTGTATTTCAAAACAAAAGGAAAGATTTAATAATCTGCAACAGAGAACCAGTATGGTGTAGTGGTTCAACCCCTATTTTACCATGAAGTTCACAGCAGGGGGCTGGGCCAGTCACCAACCTAACCCACTCACCAAGATGATGTGAAAGTAAAATGGGGGAACAGCACCACAAAAATGTACTGAACTAGTAGAGGTAGGTACAAGTAGCATTAACTTTGAAGTCTGAGGCTTCTTTAACAGTTACTTCCTGTCCAGGGAAGGGAAAACTAATCAAATGCTCTGGAAGTTAGAGGCGCATGAGTTAACTCTTAACATGGTTTAAGAAACATTAAAGAACACATACAACAAAGAAACACTACAGAACATGTACTTCTTAGTCTAGACTATCCTTTGTCACAGTTAATATCATACGGAAAGTAGCCGTTTTGATCACATGCCGTATTTGGAGAAAGTTCCAGGTTCAGACTGCTAGCATCTTTGCACAAAACCCTAGAGCCAATATAGGCAATAATCTAGCCAAATAGATCAATGGTCTGACTTACTATAAAGGCAGTTTCAGTTTTCCATATGTGGAAAAATTCATTTGAATTACAGACAAAGGGGACTGAAGTGTCATTTGTAGAAGCAATTCAGAATCAACTGCCCAGAGAAGCCAATTCTATATCATTACATTATTTTTGTTACAAAATAAAACACAATGAATCCTGGTCAAAATCTACACTTGGGTTGAAGAATTCCAAAGGGATAGCTGCGTTAGTCTATTGGAGGGAGGGGGATAAGCAAGTACCTTAAGGCACTTTAAAGACCAACACAATTTTATCTCACCATAAGCTTCCATACATTAGATATTGCTTCATTAGATGCATGGAATGTAAGTCAGGGTTGTCAAACTCATTTGTTATGAGGGCAGGGTCTGACATAAACGAGACCTTGTAAGGTGAGGCCATAAAATGTAATGCAAGGTAGCAGAGATATAAACTTTATAAAGGGCACAGACAAACACAATTACATTTTTTTATTTAAAATAAAACATGTTTTAAAACCAGGGCTTTTTCTGAACAGGAACGCACAGGAACACAGTTCCAGCTGGCTTAGTGTCAGGGGATGTGGCCTAATATGGAAATGAGCTCCTGATGGGCTTTTTCTACAATTACAAAACAATTGCATTGGGGGGTGGCCTAATATGCAAATGTGTTCCTGCGGGGTTTCTTCTACAAAGAAAGCCCTGCTTAAAACATTAGCACTTTTGCAATATATTGTTTATTTAATAGTCTCTGATAAGAAGAGGATGACTGCAGATTTATACCCCGCCCTTCTCTCTGAATCAGAGACTCAGAGCAGCTTACAATCTCCTATATCTTCTTCCCCCACAACAGACACCTTGTGAGGTGGGTGGGGCTGAGTGGGCTCTCACAGCAGCTGACCTTTCAAGGACAACTCCTGCAATAGCTATGGCTAACCCAAGGCCATTCCAGCAGGTGCAGGTGGAGGAGTGGGGAATCAAACCCAGTTCTCCCAGATAAGAGTCCGCACACTTAACCACTACACCAAACTGACACCTCTTGCTCTGAATTATTGCATCAAATCTGGAGACAAAGTCTGTGCTGTAGCAATCTTGAACATGCTGTTCAGGTGTGTATCTGTAAGTGCAAACCTACTTTTGATTTATTGACATTCATTACAGAAATCTCATGGTCAATGCTTTGAGCCTAAGTCCCAGGGGAAAACATGAAATGGCTGCGCATAGCAAGCTTTTGTACATAAGCTGCTTCATGTACTGGTCAAGAACATGTGGAGGCACTGTGACAAAGACCGAGGGCTATGTCTGTCTACAAACCTACAGTCTCCAGGGAAATAACTACAACTCCTACAAGGCAGTGCAAGAATAGAGAGACAGAAATGTATAATGGTCTGTATCAGCCTACTTATCTGGGAAGCCTAGGCTAAAATTCCCTAGTCTGCAAAAAATGTGCTGGGTGAACTTGGGCTGGACACACACTCTTGGCCTAATACAACTCACTAGCTTGTTACTCCTCATCTAAATAATTCATATTGCTTTCCTACAGAGAAAAGACTGGATCATAGAGGCAAAAATACAGTGAAAAGTGGAAGGCAAACCCAGTTGCACCCAGGAGAGCTCTGGCATAACAAGTCAACAAAACACACTCACACACTCTCTCTCTGTGTAGCAAGGTAAAAAGCTCATACCTTGAACAAAACTTCACTGGTCTTAAATAAATTTCACTAGTCTTAAAGGTGCTTTCTTTGTACTTCTCCCATGCGATCGATAGAGGGAACTGGAATCCCTCCCTCTTTCCTTCCCTCCCCGTGGGACAAAGGGAGAGAAGGAACCTCAGTAAATAGAAGGAAGAGAGGCTTGGCTCAGTAGCTTTGCTGTGTGATGGACAGAGCCTGACAAAGCAAGTTCTCCCTCCCCACTCTTGATCCCCAAGGGAGGAGCCTCAGCCAATGGAGAAAATAGAGGCTCTGCTTTGCAGCCCTTGTGCGACTCAGCAAGCCTGGCAAAGCAAGCAGTGACACAGAACGAAGTAAGAGAGGAAGAACGCGACGACCTAGCAACTGTGATCCACGCAACGGTCACCTCAAGACTGGACTACTGCAATGCCCTCTACATGGGGCTGCCCTTATGTCGAACACAGAGACTTCAGGTAGTGCAGAATGCGGCGGCCAGGCTGTTAGTGGGACTACCTAGATGGGAACACGTGCGGCCTGTGCTGCTGGATCTGCATTGGCTGCCGGTCGTCTACCGTGTTCGCTATAAGGTGCTGGTTATTACCTTTAAAGATTAGATTAGATTAGATTAGATAATTTTATTTATATCCCGCCCTCCCCGCCGGGGCAGGCTCAGGGCGGCTAACAGTAACAGTAACATTCCATTGTATAAAAACAAGGTTACATTCAACATTAAAATTCTAATAGATTTAAAATTAATTACAGTTATAAAAGTGCTAATGCTATTGCTATTTGTTCTTTATTATGATGGCGGTATCATTAGTACTTAATTTTCTACATCATCGAAAGCCAGTCGGAAGAGGAAAGTCTTGCAGGCCCTGCGGAATTGTTCAAGATCCCGCAGGGCCCGCATTTCCTCTGGAAGTTGGTTCCATAAGCTCGGGGCCACAGAGGAGAAGGCCCGATTGCGGGTGCATTGCAACTTCACCTCTCTTGGTCCGGGGATAGTCAGCAAGTTTTTTCCAGCTGACCTCAGTGCTCTCTGGGGTTCATATAGGGAGAGACGGTCCCTGAGGTAGACAGGTCCTCGACCATAAAGCCCTATATGGTCGAGGACCTGCCTACCTCAGGGACCGCCTCTCCCTATATATTCCCCGGAGAGCACTAAGATCTAGCTCCCAAAACCTCTTACAAATCCCTGGGCCAAGAGAGGCTAGACTGAAGACAACTCGGGAGCAAGCCTTTTCAGCAATGGCCCCTCGTTGGTGGAACCAACTCCCAGAGATGGGAGTCAGTTCCGCAGGGCTTGCAAAACCTTTCTCTTCCAGCTCACATTTAAATCAGGACCGGACCAAATTGATTAAACTGTTGTAACCTTAACCATCTTATGCACAACTGAAACTGACTGTATGACAGTATGTATAACTGTGATTGACAGTAGATATAGCACCTGTTTTATTTATTTTAACTAATTTATGTAATTGAACCGTACTTAAATCATTGTTTATTTGTTTTAACTAAATCATGGCACGCCATGTCTGTGAGCCGCCCTGAGCCCGCCTTTGGCGGGGGAGGGCGAGATATAAGAATAAAAACTAACTAACTAAGGAAGCATTCAACGGTGAGTTGCTCACAGACCTGTGGGCCTGATCCATCCCACAGGCAGCACGTTTGACACCCCTGCTCTAGATGAATACTACCTACCAAGGCTTTTGGTAGAAAAAGCCCAGGAAGAACTCATTTGCATATTAGGCCACACACCCCAACATCACCATTGTTTCACACAGGGCTTTTTTTGTGGGAAAAGCCCAGCGGGAACGCATTTGCATATTAGGCCACACCCTTGACACCAAGCCAGACGGAACTGCGTTCCTACATGTTCCTGCTCAAAAGAAAGCCCTGCTACCTACCTGACAGAAGCCATTTCACTTGTGGAGATAAGAAGCATCTCTGACATGTATGTATACATACTCAGAAGCAGCTCAGCTGTGTCCCTTACACTCATTAAAAGAGCATTACATGATGACAATAACTACAAGCTGGATCCCAGGATTCCTAGCTTGTGAGCTTAAAGCTTCTTAAATGAGCTCTTCCATTTGATGGAAGAGGTAGACTCCAACTTGAGTATGCATACATACGTTAAAGGGGCCTAAGCACACAGTCCAGCCCCTCTTCAGTAGTTACTGCCACTACCTGGAAAACCATACTGAGTAACAAGGAACATGAGCTGAGCAGCCCCAGGCAGGTTGAGCATGCATGTTTACACAACAGGGAGCCTTCCTTGTCCACCCTCAATGAAGAAAGATCAAACATACAAAAGCTTGTGCTGAAATAAAATGTTGTTAGTCTTTAGAGTATCCTAAGACTCCTGTTTGTTTTGGCTTGAAAAACTTCACTATGCAGATCAAAAGGTCACACACATTAATCATCAGTGATTAACTCACTAAAGAGGCATCCACTGCCTCTCTCTGTAAAGTCTTATGTAGATCCTTGTATGCGCTTGCACCTTTGCATTTGCTTATCAAACCTTGTTTCATTTATATGTTCTTTGTAAAGATCCAACCCACTCCTAGATTTCCCTCCCCCATCCCAATAATTTGCATTTTAGATGAAAATCCCAAAAATAGCAACATTAGAGAAGAAAACGGCTGCCATTTTATAATCATGGCTTTTAAAAATCTAGTAACTAATAAAGGAATGTACAAGATACAGCAATGCTTAGTATTAGATGTGGGCATGAAATGATCCACGAATTGCAATTCATGCATGAACCGGGCTGATTTGTGGTTTGTTCTGAACATGTTTGCCGGTGGTAATTCGTTTGTTTTGTTTTTCCAGACAACTTAGTGATGATTCAATCAATTCCTAGGCAATGCTGGGGGTGGACTTCTGGGAGTCCTAGAAACACAATTATCCATAGTTTGATTGGCAGCTCTGGGAGCCAATCACGGAGTTTTCATACTGCAGCACAAAGAGAGAGGAGTTAGTTCTAAGAGCTGAAGCTGAGCTTTTGGGGGGTACCTGTTTTGGGGGGCTATAATTCGGACATTCCAAATCCAATCTTCATCAAACTTGGAGAGTGGGTGTAAGAGAGCCTGCTGAAGACTCCCAGTGAGTTTTACAGCTCCCAACCCAAACAAACCAATGAACCATGAATAGAGTTGCCAGGTCCAATTCAAAAAATATCTGGGGACTTTGGGGGTGAAGCCAGGAGACACTGGGGGTGCAGCCAGGAGCAAGATTGTGACAAGCACAATTGAACTCCAAAGGGAGTTCTGGCCATCACATTTAACCATGAACCGGTTATGAAATCAAATTAATCACAAAATATGAATCATCATTTCCCTGGTTCATACCCAACCCTAGTTAGTAGCTTTGATGGTTTTTAAAAGAGACTGGACAGATTCATGGAGAATATATCTATCAATTACTTTTAGCCAGAATAACCATGGAACTTCCATATACAGAGGTAGCGTACAACAGACTACCAGTGTCTACACAGCAGTAGGAGAAGGTTGTAAGTATTTAAGCCAGAGAGGTCACCTCTGTCTTGAAGGCACTATCTGTAGTACTCTCTCAGCTCGAACAGCAGCTTCATCTCACACTCGAAGTCAACGGAGGGCAAATTCTGATGCTATCACATTCAACAAGCTCACTTCCTCATCCCATCAAAATACAAAGAGAGACTGCACAGTGGTCATATATGCCGCTGAGCTTCCTTCATATTATTTGTGCATATTTTTGTGGAAGAATAGAAAATGGGGGAGAAAAACATTTTTTTAAAGATCAAGTACACAACTGAACCAGTATAGACGTTACCTCTGAATTACATACCTGGAAAATACAAATACCAATTTAGCATCATGTGACAAAACACCCAGAGACTAGAAGGTGTAAGTCAACAAGGTCTTCCCAGATGGAATAGTAAGGTTGAGCTTTATTGCATCATTGCACTTTCAGTAATTATAGTCACCCTGACTAATAAGACTTCTTAATTGGAAAGAAACAGTTTCTGGAGCCCACAGATTATGCGGAAGGCATTAATGATGGTGCATCAAAATGTCAGTTTCCTCTCTGCATAGTTTTTTTTTTTAAATGTATCTGGAAGCTTTCAACATCCCTGCCTAGAGACCACACCCTGGAAAGTCACAAACGCTTTGTCGTTCACAGCATTTACAAAAATTTACTTTGAATCAATCCAGAATCCCCAAACATCAGGCCCAGAACATTCAAACAAGGTAAAGAGTAATTAATAACTAGCATCTTTGCCTTTTTATACTAGCTGCTGAGCGAAGGATTCCTTACATATCATGTCTGGGAGCTCTCAAACCTTCCCAGCAAGGGCTTCCTGACTTGACTCGAAGGAGGAAGCAACAATATGAAAACTGGGACTCTGGAGAAATTGTAAGGGGGGGGGCAGGATAAATGATGTGAAGGAAAACCACACTCAACCTAAATCTCCTCCAAGATATTCTGGAGGACTGAACAGGCGACTCTCCTCATCTCTACATTTTCCTTCTCCTCTTTGTCGGCTCAATTGCCCTTAACATTCTATGTCTTGTAGAGGACTATGAACATCTTCAACTGTCTTTAGGCCTTTTAGAGGACCACACGCTTTTTTAAAATTTACCAAATAATACTTTTCTGCAAGCTTAAAAATCCTCTAAGCAAAATCCCCTACTAGAGGGAACAGACAAAACACTTATGATGAGGAACAGGGAGGAGGGATATAAATTAGGAAATCTCCCCCAGCATGTTTCTATAAACTTCTCAGAAGCCTGAACAGACTAATTTCCCTCTTGCAATCTCCCCCCCCTCCTTCACCCCCACAATCAACTATTTCCAATGGATCATGCTCAGATCTCAACAGAACATTCTGAGGGGGTTTCTTTTCATTTTTATTAACTTGAGAGTCCCAAGTGTGTATAAACTCCCCTTTGTTGTGTGTGATGACCTCTGTTTTCTGCTTTTATGATTTGCATGAACCACCCACCTTACCATTAGATAAAACAAGAGGGGAACATATGATGGGAGGGTAAATGTCCCCCCTTTTCCACTCCCCAGTGTTCCCCATACTCTTGCTCCAGTTCTGCTTACCCCCTATCTAGTTGTGTTTCTTCTTCCCTCCCACTCTTGTTCCCTACCAGATCTTCATGTCCAGCTCCTCTCTCACACCATTTCTGTTTGTCCTGTACTGGATCCAGTGACAGTTTGTCCTGTAGTGGGTCCAGTGACACCTTTCTGTTTCCCCACCTCCTCGCATTTTAATTTACAAGGGTCCTTGGCACTCTTTTAGGTTGCCTAGGCAACCCAATATGTAGTCTCATAAAACAACCATATTCTTAGTCTTTTTCTTTAACCCATCCTTTTTTTAACCTTTAGCATTTTTCTGCAAATGTGGGGGTTCGAGGGAACATCTACTGTAGCTCTGAATTCCTTGTACCACCAGAGGGGAGAACCCATGGCTATCAGGTACAAGATACTAATTATAAGGTCTTTCGCAGCCGCACCAGAATGTTTACCGATATGTTCTGACACTAAGTAATGCTGTGTCAAAACAGAGGGTGTAAAAACGAGGATATGTCTGTACAGTCTGCTGAAAGCTATGGGATTGTGTGTCCAATGCATGTCCCTCCAAAGCCACAAATTTCAGCTTATCAATGAGGATTTGTCTTTGAGGTCTGGCAGAGAGGAAAAATAGCTCAATTTCACAAGTGAGGTTAGTCAACTCTGAGTTAACAAAGACCAGCAAGTGAAAAACTTACATAATTCGCTTATGTTGCAAGGTAATTTTCCATTCACTGAACAGAAGCTAGAGGTTAAAATGCACTCTTCCTGAGAATGGGAAACTTACCCACTAAGGCCTAAATCTGTGAGAGGAGAGAGGTCCTTTGGCCATTATAAAGTAAAGTCTGTTCTCTAAACAATCGCCAAGAACTGCTGAAAAATGCTATAAAAAAAGAGGAAAACCAGAATGCATGCAAATCATCTCTCACATCTGCAGCACACCACATGCTTACATGAAATGCAATGGAAAGAAACAGGAAAAGGGAAGGGATGGCTTCTGAGTGCCAACCCAGTCTGCTTCCTGATCTTCTGCCCAGCTTGAGGCTACAACTCTCTAACTAAGCAGGCTTTGCATGCAGGTGCAACAATGCTTGTGTTGGCTGATCTCCAGGACGCGGCTGCAGGTAAAGGCAACACACCACTACACTGTGGCCAAATTTGTGATGTATATGCCTATATTACGGTTTGGCACCACAGCAAAGGACATGCAGGTTTAAACCTTCTGCCACACAGCTCACTGTGTGACCTTGGACGAATTCAGACAAAGAGGTTAAGAGTGTCAGACTAGGACCTGAGAGACCCAGGTTCAAATCCCAGTGTGCCATGGAAGCTTACAGGGTGACCTTGGGCCAGTCACATGCTCTTAGCCTAACCTATATCACAGGGTTATTTGCAAAAGTGAATGGAGGAGAAAACAACACTGTAACACTGGGGAGAAACGTGGGATATAAATGAAGTAAATACAAATAAAATAACCCAACCAGACAGGAGTGTTGTGAGAATAAAATGGCAGACTAGAGAATCTGGTACACTGCTCTGAGGTCCTTGAAGAACAGGCAGGATAAAACACAATCCATAAAGAGATGTATATAGCCATGTTAGAAGTTAAGCCAGGTGTGTCAAACTCATTTATTATGTCGGCCAGATCTGACATAAATGAGATCTTGTCAGGCCAGGTCATTTGTGTCATAAAATGTAAGGCCAGGTAGCAGACATATAAACTTTATAAAGCACACAGACAAACACAATTAAAGATTTTTTAAAACTTCAAACAAAACATGCTTAAAACATTAGCACTCAGGTGTTTTCTTTGTATCTCTCCTGTGCAATCCAGGCAACAGGGCAAAGGAAGTTCTGGCTCTTTCCTTCCCCAGGGAACTGGGGGGGGGCAGCCTCAGCCAGTAGAAGGAAGAGAGGCTTGGCTCAGTAGCTCTGCTGTGCGATTGAGAGAGCCTGGCAAAGCAAGCTATCCCTCCCTCCTCCTTCCCAACAGAGGAGCCTGAGCCAGTGGAGAAAATAGAGGCTTTCCTCTGTAGCTCCTGTGCGATTGAGAAAGTCTGGCAAAGCAAGCTGTGATACAGAAGGAAGCAAGAGAGAGTGAGAAGGAAGCAGATGACAGCCAATTGCTCAGGGGCCTGATAGAAACCCTCCGGGGGCCTGATTCGACCCCTGGGTTGCATGTTTGATACCCGAGTTAAGCATTTGTCCACATTAGGAGAATTTAGCATTCAGCTATTTCTCTGGATTTCTGATTAGGATCTGGATACATGGTAAATACTTCTTACCACACAAGCTGATGCTGTTAGCTGACTAGCTCCCAATATGGTTGCATCCCTCCCTACCATCGTAAGCTATCACATGGTTATCAGTCATTGGTATTCAGAATCCAGAGAGCAGTCCAATGCAGTTGTTGGGGCAAGCGCTTGAGGCCTATTGTGACTTCAGGAGCTGTATCAGCACTCTGATCTAACAAAGTACACTGCCCATTATTTCAAAATTAAAGCACCAGGTAAATCTTTCTTTCTGCATTCTGCTGTGTATTAGCAGCTACTATTTTGAGCAAAGAGGTTTGTGGATCTGCTTTCCTTCCACCTCCCAAGCACCACATTTGCATTTCAGTTTATTAGGCTTTCTTTTAACCTTTGCTCAGCATAATTCTACAGCTACAAGTGATGATTGTTATTCTCATTAGCACAGAAAGTCCTCCGTGTCTCTATGGCACTTCACAAACAAGGCTAGCTAAGCAGCAGCAGGCCACCCTATGCCAGCCCCCCTCCCTGCCAAGGGATCAATATCTCACTGCCCTTATTATTTTAATTTTAATGCCTCTTGTGAGGTTTCAAAACAGAAATAATTATAAGCTAGTGATGAAAGTTTCTTGCTTCCCACAGAGCGCTGGAGACCTCGGGGTTCAATTAAGTGACGCGAGAAAACAATGAAGATGGTACCCTGGGTTTGCACTCCCTCTCCACAACACGCTTGGCTTGTTATTTTTATCTGTGTCACAGCTTAGGTAACCAGATTTGTCACCCAGATGGGTCCCAAGGCTTTCGCTCAGGTGGAAATATGCTTCATAGGAACATAAACAAAGGTTGCGGGACCAACCATTAGAAGACTTCCTTACTGCTCCAATTGTGGTTCCGACAACCAAAGGAGCACAAATGCTCTCTTTTGGGGCAGGAGGAGAAAAGACGATCAAAGCTGGCTTCTTTCAACCTTGGCAAAAGGCAAGGCAAGACTGAAGAATAGGTGAAACAAGCAGGAACACAGCAGCAGAATCCCAGTGAAGAAGCTTAACCTGAAAGCAATATAGGGATTCATAGGCAAGCATATAACCTACTCAAGGTAGTTGATGTGAAGAAGCTTCTTCACTAGTCTGGCTATAATTTCCTCCTTTGGCCTGAGCTTAGTGGGCCAAATTCCTACTGGACATCCTACAAGTCTCTCAAGGTTCATTGCCCCCACAGGAAATGTACTCTCAAATCCAAAAGGAGCGACTCATGCCACTAAAGCAGATTACTGTAGTTTGAAGAATATAGGGATACCCTGACAGACCCCCTCCTGCCAAAAGAGCAGAGGCAACTAAACTGAGCTCAGCAGGTTCTTATGTGACCATATTGGGAACCCATTAGCAGAAGTACCTTCATATTCCATGTTCACTGAGCCTTGCTTCCCCAGTACTCAATTTGGCCCCAGGGGCTGGCATTTTATTACTGAGATGCATATGCATACCGATGTCCTTTTGTTTGCACTTCTGCCAACAACAGTTACATCAAATCAGAGCCAAAAAGCAACACGCTCTTGATGAAGAATTGGATTAGAGAAGAAGAGTGAACTTTTGCCGGCAGGAGGCAGCAAGCAGAGGCATGTTTTGAAGAGGTGAACACACATGAAGCCTCTGGGGATTAAAAAAGAATGCAGTTAATTTATGCTTATGAAGACACACATGCATAGAACATGACTGCCTCCTGAACTCTACTATGTAAGACTGGCTTTTGTTTTTTAAAATTGCAATTATTTTCCAACTACAACATGCCAAATGAAATCCAGATTTCATCCTTAAAGGCGAAGAAAACTACAACACAGAAAAAAAAATAAAGGCTGAACTCTGCAATCAAGACAGGATATTTGCTTTCATTTAGGTTACTTTATCCTACCTTCATACTATTTTCAAAAACCTAAGGCGGCTCTTAAGAACATAAGAGAAGCCATGTTGGATCAGGCCAATGGTCCATGCAGTCCAGCACTCTGTGTCACACAGTGGCCAAAAAAACCCCAAGTGCTATCAAGAGGTCCAGCAGTGCGGCTAGAAGCCCTTCTACTGTGCCCCCCCCCAGCACAAGAATACAGAGCATAACTGCCCCAGACAGAGAGTTCCAACGATAAGCTGTGGCTAATAGCCACTGATGGACCTCTGCTCCATATGCTTATCCATTCCCCTCTTGAAGCTGTCAATGCTTGTAGCCTCCATTGTATAATACTTTGTCCCCATCTTAGTTTTTTTCACAACTTAAGCTATGACTGCCCCAGGGTCACATAGTGTGCTTTGTGGCTAAGTGGTGATTTGAACTCTGGTCTCCCCAATCTTAGGCCAACACTCTAACAACTCCACCACTCACATACAAGATAATATGGATCTCCAAATACATCTCAGAATCCACAGTAAATACTGGCTTCTCAGATATCCTGCCCGGAAATTATGGGAACATTTGTTTCGGTGATGTAGGATCCAGGAAACAGAATCACCTCACTTTCTATATTTGGTGAACCAGCTTTATTTCATCCCCATACATAAGTACAGATGCGCAGAGACAAAACAATTAGCTATTCCTTATCTTTCATTTCATTTTCTCTAAAGCTGCAAGTCTTGGGATATCAAAATCACCTTCCAACAATTAAACCACAGGCCTCTTCTACCTGTACCCCACCCCCAAAACACATATGGCCAAAGACAGAAATATTCCTATCGCCTCCATTTCTTTCTTGCTAAAGCTATAAGTCCCAGGATACCAAAGTAACCTTAACGTCCAGCACATTGTCTGTTTTGATAATCCACATGTTGAAAGTAGGGTTTATGTGGAATTGCCAAAGACTCCAAGGAAGAAATAAGGTAAGGTAGTAGAGAGGTGTTCCTGTGTACCAAATACATATCCCAGAGGAAAAATGTGGAGTTGGAAGCCTCTGTGCAACTGGATAGGATGAGACTGCACAGATTAAGTTTAATCAGCTTCACTGTGCTACCTGGCAGCCTGAGGGGGCACTGCCCCCTCTCGGAAATCCTGGGGGACTTGAGCCCCACTGCCTCTCTGTAGTTTACATCCCCGCATGTGGGTACTGTCAGTGACAGCACTTCCAGGAAAAACTCAGACATGATATCATGCTTCTCTAGGGAGCACCAAAAAAAACAGAGTTGCTGGTGATTCCTAGACAGGGCTGATTCTTTTTCCAGTTTTTCCCTGGAAGAGACATCACACCATCTGCCTGATGGCCTTTTAAATAAAAATTCCCACCACCTCTTTGAGAATGAGGAAGAAACAGGAGTTGAGTGAGGGATCTGCCACCACTGGCATCATGGGTTTGAAAACCATAGTTGTGGGGGCAGCCATTGATATGAAGTCCATCCTAGAAGAAGGTCACTGTAATGTGAAATATTGAGAGAAATCCTCATTCAGCTGTGTCCAAAGTGACAGTTTATTTGGGAATATGGCCATTTGTTATGGAGCCAGACAAACTACTAGAAATCCATTTGCTTTTCTAGGCCATAAGATTAAACTTATCCACCCATAATACTCAGCAGCTAATCTGAGTTCTCACATATTTGTCAAAGCTCTAGTTTTTTTGTTTTTTTGTTTACACACAACCACAGTAGTTCACTATCAAGACAACATAATTCAGGCCACTTGTTGAGGATTTGAGGTTAGCAAATATACTGAGTACTTGGGGGGAAGAGTAAAGAATGATTTAAAAGTATGAAATCTTCAGTTAAGAAAACATAAAACACACAAACAAAAAATAAAATACTATTTTATATTTATAAAATTTATATATGTAAAATTATGTTTACAAAATAGCATTTTATCCTGACAACAGATCTTAAAGAAAGAAGCTACGGGTTCCCTTGAGAACACAATACAAACCTCTTTGGAAAAAAATTAAGGGGCTACATTGTTACCATAACTACAGCAAATTGTTTTCATTACAATTAACTGTTTCATTTTTAACCTATCCTCTCTGTGCTCACAATGCTTGCTCTCTGGAGCACCATGGTATCTGAACTCCACCCCCCTCCTTTCTCTCTTTATACCTCCATAGGGTTGCCAGCCTCCAGGAACTACAACTGATCTCCAGGTGAAAGAGATCAGTTTCCTTGGAGAAAATGGAGAATGGACTCTAGGCATTATACCTCACTAAAGTCCCTCCCCTCCACAAATCCCATCAACCACAGGCTCCACCCTCAAAACGTACAGGTATTTCTGAACCTGCAGTAGGCAACTCTATACCTAGAATCATAGAGTTGGAAGGGACTTCTAGGGTCATCTAGTCCAACCCCCTGCACAATGCAGGAAACTCACAAACACCTCCTCCTAAATTTACAGGATCCTCATTGCTGTCAGATGGCCATTTAGCCTCTGTTTAAAAACCTCCAAGGAAGGAGAGCCCACCACCTCCCGAGAAAGCCTGTTCCACTGAGGAATCGCTCTAACGGTCAGGAAGTTCTTCCTAATGTTGAGCTGGAAACTCTTTTGATTTAATTTCAACCCACTGGTTCTGGTCCTACCTTCCGGGGCCACAGAAAACAATTCCACACCATCATCTATATGACAGCCCTTCAAGTACTTGAAGATGGTGATCATATCACCTCTCAGCCACCTCCTCTCCAGGCTAAACATCCCCAGCTCTTTCAACCTTTCCTCATAGGACTTGGTCTCCAGACCTCTCACCATCTTTGTCGCCCTCCTCTGGACCCGTTCCAGCTTGTCTATATCCTTCTTAAAATGTGGTGTCCAAAACGGAACACAATACTCCAGATGAGGTTTTACCAGAGCAGAATAAAGCGATACCATCACATCACGTGATCTGGACACTATACTTCTGTTGATACAGCCCAAAATTGCATTTGCCTTTTTAGCCACTACATCACACTGTTGACTCATGTTCAGCATATGATCCACTAAGACCCCTAGATCCTTTTCACACATACTACTGCTAAGACAAGTCTCCCCCATTTTATAACCATGCATTGGATTTTTCCTACCTAAATGCAGAACTTTACATTTATCCCTGTTAAAATTCATTTTATTGGTTTTACCCCAGTTTTCCAACCTCTATCAGTTCCCCACACACAATCTCTCCGCAACACATAGCACTTTCCATTCTCTCTGCCAGTACCTGCTGCTTTCTATTTACCTCTTCTAAGTCTTTTCCCCTCTCAGTTTCCACCCTCCTCCTCCTCCACCACCCTTTCCAGTCCAACACATGTCATATTGCTATTGTCTTTGCCCCTCCCACTATCTAATTTCTACTCTTTGCAAGGGTGTACAAGGCACTGGCTGGCTCATCAGTTCTTTGAATGTCTCAGACACAGCTCTAAGGCCAGAGTGAAAACAATGCAGCAGACACTAAGATTCTCCCATTCCCATCTCTGAAGGGTCTGGGTGACCTCTTAAAGATGTGGAAAAAGCAGCAAGCCAGCAGCATTTACAATTTCCCCAGGAGGATGCAAGTACACCAGGAAAGGGACTGCCACTGCCCCAAGGAGCCTTACGTTATGCAGACTTGACAGATCTTTCTTGGAAAGCAAAGTTCAGACTGTCTTGAACTGGATGAGACTGTCAGCAGCATTATTACTATGGAAACTTGAGCCATTAGACCCAATGACACTGAGTCAAACAGGACTCCTCCCTCTTCAAGGAAAAATATCTTTGAAATATAGTGATTATCACAACCTCTCTTGAGCCAAGGAATATCTTTAGAATCTTTTTTAAGAGACTATCAAACAACTGGAGGTTTCAAAAAAGATTAAATCGCTTTAAAAACTGGCTCAAGGAAAGGAGAGTACATTTTAACAATTTCACCAGTGTAATCTGATCTATTTTGAAAGAAAACTCAGGTTCAGATGACTAGAAAGGCAAAAAATCAGTCAGAAGTGTGTATGTGTGTGTGCGTATGCATGTACACACACACACCATTCACAACCAGGGAAGAACATGCCAAACACAACCTATGCAATTTTTTTTTTACAATCTAGCTGGTTAAGCACAAGGAGGAATATTCACACTTCTAACTTCATTTCCATATCTCATGAGAGCTGCTAACTAATATTATTCCACAACAACAATCTGTCTTTGTTTCCACACCTGAAAGCAGAAACAGCACTATTTTAGCCCTACACAGCATTTTTAGTCCCTGGAACTCACTGCTACTGAACCTAAACAGAAGCTCAACCTACATAAGAGTTATTTTCCACTATAGTGATACTCAACTATTACTGATCACAGTCCAGATGACATTAATCCCAACTTACTGTATTCCTTGTTCTGGTCCTCCTCCCCTCCCCCATTCCCATAAAGAATTTGTTGTGATTATTTAATATCAAGTGCTGTAGGTCTGGATGGCCCAGGCTAGCCTGATCTCTTCAGATCTGAGAAGCTAAGCAGAGTTGTTCCTTGGGTAGTATTATGATGGGAGACTACCAAGGAATTCCAGGGTTGCCATGCAGTGGCAGGCAATAGCAAACCACATCTGATCACCTTTTGCCTTAAAAACCCTACAGGGTTGCCATAAGTCAGCTGTGACTTGATGGCACTTTACACACACACAGCACAGAATAGCTGATGTGGGCAACTGAAGCACTTTGTCCTCTAGCCATAAGGGACTTTGTTGAAGTCAGCCAACTATTCTCCTTCCTCAGCAATGCCTACACAACATTTGTGCAACGCTCTATCCTTGCCATTCAAAAAGCAGGCAGTTTTCTTTCTTTTTTTAAATCACTGTAACTGTTTGCTTAAGTACTTCTACCTGCCCAAGGACAGGGAACAGGTTGTGATCCTAACCCTGCTTATCCACCCACCTTTGCTGGAATCAACTTAATATAAAGAGACAGGAGATCTGATCACATCTCAGTCTGGTCTACATGAACTGTAACCTCAGGAATGACAGTCTTTGCAACAGATTAGTTTTAAAAACACACACACATGCACCCCAGTAGTCTCTTTCCAATCCCAAGAGTTCAGCTCCAGTAAGTATGTGTACCAGAGAGAATGGGAAAATAATGGCAGTGACAAAGGTAAAGCAAATATATGGTTAAGCAGCAAGAATTAATAAGGTGATGTTCTTTCAGACCTAGAGAAATGAGAACTCAGTAGTCTGCAGTAGCAGCACAGCGATTGTAGGCATATAACCAAAAGGAAGAAGAAGAAGAAAAAGATATTGGATTTATATCCCGCCCTCCACTCTGAATCTCAGAGTGGCTCACAATCTCCTTTACCTTCCTCCATTACAACAGACACCCTGTGAGGTGGGTGCGGCTGAGAGGACTCTCACAGCAGCTGCCCTTTCAAGGACAACCTCTGCCAGAGCTATGGCTGACCCAAGACCATTCCAGCAGGTGCAAGTGGAGGAGTGGGGAATCAAACCCAGTTCTCCCAGATAAGATTCTGCACACTTAACCACTACACCAAACTGGCTCCAAACTGGAGAGAGAATGGCCATCAAGTTCCAAAAAGGAATAAGGTAGGGCAGGAAAGTCATATATATTGAACAAAAATTGAGATAAGAATGTGCGTCCTTGGACTTGGTTTGTAATATGTGAAGACCCCAAAGTGTTGAGTGGCATTACCCCGGGCAAATAAGGGCCACAAGAACCAAGCACTGGCTCATCCCTTCCTGCTCTTCCTCTCATGATCTACCTACATTCATAGTGATATACTCCTGCAAGAAAAGTGCTTTTCATTTCAGTATTTGATATCATGATAACTACACAGCCCAAGTGGGGGGGAAAGCCCAGGGAAAAGTTCAGCAAGTTTCAGCTTCATAGATAAATATCAAGGCCTAGAACTCACCCTTTGATTCCTCTGCCTCCACAGACTAGCACAAATTGGGATTAGGAGGAAAGTTTTCTCCTCCCGCAAATATTTTTTCCATTACACAGGACACAAGAGGAGTAATGAGTGCTAGAAGAATACAATTTCTGAAGCATCTGAGGAGGTGGAGCAAATGCTGCATCTCAGGTAAGCAAACATCATCAACCTTGAGTAGACCTTCCACCAGATATGGGGGAGTGCAAGAGGCAACCACCACCAAGAGGGACACAGAGAAGACATTCGACATCTCGTGGCTACTATGAATTGCCACAGCTGCCTAACCTCCACCTATTTCTGTCAGACTCAACAGAGATGCTGAAATGTTAACCACATCTTAATTGCTGCCATATAAGACAAGGTTATAAAGCACTATCAGGTCTGATTTATGGTTGACCTTTTTTAAGTGACTCTATGTGGAATATCACTGCAAGCCAGACTCTAAGAAACTAACCTCTACTTGGGAGACCTGCTTGCAGTGATATTCCACACAGTCAATTTGCACAGAGAGAAATAAAAAGAAGGAACAATAGCTAAAAAGATGTGCCAACACTTCCTTTCACTTCTGCTTTGTTGCACAGAAAAAGTAATTACCCAGTGCATCCAATAACTTCTTCTGAAGTCACACTAGATACCATGTTGATCTCTGATGGTTCTTATAAATGAGACCAGGATATGCTGGGGTCATTAATAGGACTGCATGCCCAGCTTGGTTTATGAAGCAGTATGAACATGGGTTGGGATACATTTTCTTTGAGATACGGAAGGTACAATCAGTTAGAGAAACCAAGGCATGGACACAGATAGTAATACCTGTGTAGAACATTAGAGGTCAGGTGCACAGTATGAGTAGGCAGGATGCTTCGCAGCTGGAGTGTTTGTTCTACCTTCTTGGCCTTGACAAAGTTCTTTTTTTAAAAAAAATCTAGGGTAAAAAACATGTTTTTAAAAATGTTCTCTGCGATCGCACATCAATTCAATGACAATTTAAAGCTGCCTCTTCCTGATTATATGGAAGTGTAACTGAAGAGTTGGAAAGGTAACTGAAGAAACTGAACAATGTACTTCATGGTGCAAATATGGAAAAACCATTCTGCTACAGCAAAAGATCTCCAAGGGAAGGGAAGGACAGAGAAGAACAACAGGGCCCTTGCTCCCTCCCATACTGACTAGAAGGATTTCCCAAAGCTTCAGTATTGTTGCTAAGCCCTCACTATAACTTTACCCTTATGTCTGGCATATAAATAGTTTAAATTAAAAAAGGATTCACTCCCTGGGGGAAGACAGACAATTACAGATGTTACAGACAAGTTTCCCTGGGGAGGGAATTCCCTGGTTTGATACCACAACTGAAAAGGCCCTTTTCTGTGCTGTACCCATGTAGTCTCAGAAGAGGAAGGCACCCAAAGCTGGCCCCTGAAGATGACCGTAATGATTGTGTAGATTAATGTGGGGATAGCAGTCCAAACCAGTGCAATCTAAAGTGGTAACAGTTGGATGGCCTTGATAGCTAGATGGTCATCTCCAAGTACAGAAGCACCAGGAAGCTCTTGAAATCTTCTGACTAACTCCTAGAATTCAAAGCGACAGCTTTAGCAAGAAGCATCTCTTACCATTGACAGTTCACTACTAGAGGGAGACATGTAAAGACTAGCCAACAGGGGCAGGGTGTCTCATGCCTTCATCCTTCCTCACCCAAATGCTTTTCCTCTCCCCACCCCTGCAGTTTTCACAGCCTCTTCCCACCCACTTACCTACTTGTTTTTCCTTGGCAACCTCTAGCCTCGGTCACTCATTTGCCCCTTTTTTCTGTTCACTGCCCCTATCAGTGCTCCCTTTTAACCCTTTCCAGCTTTACCCTTCCTTCCCTCTCATCTTTTGCTTTTTTCCCATCTGACTCTCTCCCTTTCCCCCATTTAATGGAGGTATGGAATCCTAGCAATCACCAAAAGGACCACCAAGATGTCACACAGTCTCACGGCACCTCAGTGGCACACTTTCCTTAAAGAAGCAGACATTGTTTCTAAGGTTTTTGGATTTTTAAAAACATATTTCGTATCATTCTGCAAACCGAGGCTTCCCCCAGGCTTATAGGACAGTACCCTCCACCAGTCCTTTGCCTGCAGGACTGCCTCTTCCACCTGGCTTGGCTCACATGGCAACAGTTCCTACTCCTCTCCTCTTCCCCTTGATTGGCTCTTGCAGCAACATGGAGAGTGGTAGGTCCTGCTTTTCCCCTTCAACATACTGCTGGGGCCACCTACTTGACTTGAGCAATAGCGCTCCCTTCTTCCCTTTCCCCCCTCAAAACGGTGGATGAAGAAAGTGTGTCTTTAAAGTTACATTAGTAAATGGAATAGGAAATGACAAGTCAGTACTGGTCTAGAAAAATGAAAGTGTGGTACATAAAACATTTCTATGAGTCCCATGGGGGGGTGGAAATGCTTGTTTAAATGGTATCTCACACCACACAGGTTAGCCACTATATATGATGAGACTCATATACAGTAGATTTTTTAAAAACATATTTTTGGGCCATGTTCAAAAATTCACTCTTTTTGGAAATTGGTAATTCACTTTGTTAATGAAATGTTGAGTTGTAATACACTTCTTTATCCAAAAGTTATTCTGTTGGGTTATTTAAAATGGCACATTGCCTTTTCAGATGTAGAACTAAGGTCTTGGGCTTACTTACAGCTGCTAAATTGGCAAATGCAGCAAAATGGAAAAATTTACAACTTCCTTTGGAGTTGTTCCACCATATGTGGAATATTGCGTCATTAAGTAAATGGATATAATATCAAAGGGCCCAGAGAAAGACTTTTAAATGTTCAGATAAATTTATTGAATACTGGATATTGTTTACATACTGGAACAATAAGGTAAAAGAGAAAGTGTTTCCTTATGCGTTTTATGAGTTCATAGAATCATAGAGTTGGAAGGGACCTCTAGGGTCATCTAGTCCAACCCCCTGCACAATGCAGGAAACTCACAAACACCTCCCCCTAAATTCACATTATCTTCATTGCTGTCGGATGGCCATCTAGCCTCTGTTTAAACACCTCCAAGGAAGGAGAACCCACCACCTCCCGAGAAAGCCTATTCCACTGAGGAATCACTCTAACGGTCAGGAAGTTCTTCCTAATGTTGAGCCGGAAACTCTTTTGATTTAATTTCAACCCACTGGTTCTGGTCCTACCTTCCGAGGCCACAGAAAACAATTCCACACCATCCTCTATATGACAGCCCTTCAAGTACTTGAAGATGGTGATCATATCACCTCTCAGCCGCCTCCTCTCTAGGCTAAACATCCCCAGCTCCTTCAACCTTTCCTCATAGGACTTGGTCTCCAGACCCCTCACCATCTTCGTTGCCCTCCTCTGGACCTGTTCCAGTTTGTCGATATCCTTCTTAAAATGTGGTGCCCAAAACTGAACACAATACTCCAGATGAGGTCTTACCAGAGCAGAATTATTATAATACCTCTAGGTTTCCTTCTGTAGTTGGGAGTAAATGCATTATGTTATTGATGCCATGTTTTGAAAAGTCTAATTTTTAAAAAAAGACTTACTACTACAAAGCACTCTATGGATCTTCCCTTGAAGAGTGCTCCAAAAGTGCAGCCAGTGCTGAATGCAGTCACCTGCCTGCTTATGAGAATAGTACAGCAGTATAATCAACCTTTTCTATACCCTGCATGATTTGCTTATTAGCTTCCAAGTCCAATGTGATATGCATGTTATGATCTATGGAGCCCTGAATTCTTACTTAGAATACAATAGAACTAGGTTGTCTTTTATCTCATGTACCTTTTCATTCCCTATGTTCTCAAAGCAACGTTCTCCTCTAAGTTCCATTGCTCAGATTGGTATGATTGGTTTACAGAAAAGGGATGGCAGCCCCTGATATCCTATGGCTTCATCCTGTAGCAACACACCATAGTCCCTTATTATGTAAGGGAGGGGCCTGTGGCTCAGTGATAGAGCACCTACTTTGCATGCAGAAGGTCTGAGGATCAATCCCCAGCATCTCCACTTAAAAGGATCAGGTAAAAGGTGATGTGAAAGAACTCTAAGACTCTAAAGAGCTGTTGCCAGTCCAAGTAGACAATACTGACCTTCATAGACCAGCAGTCTGATTAAATATAACTAATATGAATTTGAGTAGACTTTGGAGGATGATTGAAGACAGGAGGGCCTGGTATGACCTGGTCCAAGGGGTCGCAAAGAGTGGGACTCTATTGTGCGACCAACAACAACAAAGAATCAGGTACTCTTGGTTTTTTTAAAAAAATGATACAAAGGCTATCATCTTCCAAATAGCTTTTAATCATTTGTCAAGGGTGTTTGCATGTATTTTTTCTGGATCCAATTTTGCTAACAGTTCTCTATGGTTCCAGCATGTTTATGATGCAAGTTGCTTTGATGCTTTCAGGACAAAAGCCGGGAATACATTTTTTCCCCAATATATAAGAGGGCCGATCATGAGATTGACTCACCTTTTTGAACTACATTTCCCTCCAGGGAAAGAGTCTGTAAAGCTACATGGTTCAAACAACAAAATTTGGAATATGTTCTATAAAGAAAGGTTGAAAGAACTGGGTTGATTTGTATATCAGGATGTTTTTTAATGTCCCTGTTTTAAGGGAAAAGAATGTGCAACTACCAAAAATGGGCTTGAAACAATGCATGGAAGTAGCAGCAAAGCTACTTTGAGTTGGATAGGAACAATAATGATAATAATACTGTTTTAAAAGTATCTAATAGCCAACATTTTTACTCAAACACATACACACCATACCCAAATGCACTGTATCACTTATCTATGTCTGGCTTCAATTATTATTACTGTTATAACTGATTAAAAATTGGTACAATTAATATGTGCAGTTAATTTGTTCCACAATTAACTAGAAGGCCTAAGAACATGCAAAGACTGTGACTCAGGTTACTCAAAGGATTCATCTTTCTTCTGGCTCAAGGCTCTTTGTGCCAACTGCTGAGAGAAGTTTATGAAATAGAAACATGGCTTTTCTTTGATACACTAAATTTGATAATACATTTGATATTGTCATTTATATCTTGTTTATTACTCTTTTCCTTCAGTATAATGCAGTTCCAAGTGTTTATGCAGTTCCAAGTTTTTAAAGCAGTGTGTATGAAATATGTTCATGGTGGTGTGTCCACAAAGCAGTAAAAAGAGCATGGAATGTGGTGCTAGGTATGGTATTCAGCTTCCCAATAGCATGCATTTTGTTTGAAAGCAAACTTTGAGTTTTTACAGATGCAAGTACTTGCTGAAATCTCAGAAATCAGAGAGTTGTTTGAACAATATCGCCAATGTTTGAAGCCAGGACTTTTGTGTCCTGCAGAACCCTCTGATTCTCCTCACAACAGCAGAAACACAACAGAATTATGCAGTAATTCAATGCAGATTTACTCCAATATAAGGCCAATAAAACTCTGCATCGTCATTATATGGCAATGTGTGCAGAATAGCCAGGAGAGCCAAAGATTGCCTGACAGCCACAAGTTCTAATTCTTAATGTTATGTGCCACCAGGTGGCAAGCTAGACTTGTTTTTAGGGGCTGAGCAAGCTCTGAAAGCTGACTTCATGTGAAGGAGTGGGCAATCTAGCCCAGTTCTCCAGATTAGAGTCCGCCCCTCTTAACCACTACACCAAACCACACACAAGGCAGACCTTTGTTAACAGCTAGCAGGTCTAAGAACTTGGAAAAGAACAAAACAGAAGAATAAATCACAGGCCTCCTGGTGCATGCCAAGGTGCCATAGTGATTAGAGCACTGAACTGGATATGAGGAGATTCAGATTCAAGTCTTTTGCTCAGCCACAAAGGCTGACCTTCGTCCACTCATTCCCAGTCTGAAAGGTCTTACTGTGAGGACAAAAGGGGATGGGAAAAGAAAAGGTAGGAAACAAGTTATTAAAACAAATAATACCCATGCATAGTTCCAGAATGGGCTCTTTAAGAGGTAGTGGCTACTTGGAAATAATCTTCTGCAATGGGGAGGCATGCTTCCTCAGCAAGCCAACTCCATTAATTGTGACGTTTGTCTGTGGAACACTACAAACATTATACAGGTCTCATTAGCTTTATAAAGTCTCTCTCTTGCTGCAGTCTGAAATATTCATTTGGCACTATGAAGACTGGCAATGCTGCCGCCAAGAGCTCAGTTCTGAGGATACCTAACCCTGTCCCACCTTGCCATACCAATACCCACCTCTGTAAATCTTTAAGAGTTAAGAAACCTATAAGAAAACTGCTTGCTTCAGTTCCTGCTTCTTTTCTGAGGAAGACCTACAGATGCTTTCAACAGACCAAAGGTATGGTGCTCTAGCTGGAAGCTGAAACCAGAATAAACAGCTACATAAATTTGAACATATAACTGAGTTCACAGTTTGGTCAGGTGTTATTATGGTCCCAGTGATGATAATCTTATGTATGCATGTGCTATCAAGCCACTCAACTTACGGCAACCCCTGCAAGCAGCTTTCAAGGCAAGTGAGAAGAGATGGTTGTTTGCCATTGCTTTCCTCTGCAGTGTCTTCCTTGGTGATTTCCCATCCTAGTACAGAATCAGCTTAGCTTCCAAAGTCTGAAGGGATCAGGCTATTCCATACCATCCCACATCCCAATGATAATCTTATGTTTCCGGAACACAGTTGTTCTTTTTCAAGCGCAAGGGTTGCGAGCAGGAAACAAAGCTGCAAACACTGACACTAATTTGTGACTGTTAATAGCTGGATCTTAGTACTCACAAGGAGAGTGGAGAACATAAGATTCTATATGCACTTATATACGTAAAAGGAAGTTCATTTTTCTGCCTCCAAGGAAAATTCACACCAGCACAGAACGCAGAACATTCATTTCTGAAAACTTGATTCTAGTGTCCAGTTCAGGAAGGGCTCCCAAACTTACTAACAAGCCCTCCTTATCTCACCTTCCTACACTTACTTTCTCAACTGCTTGAAGGGTAGCCAAGCAACCTGCTACCAGCTGCCATGTTTTCAATAACATATACCCCTTGCATAATTGTGAGTACTAACCTGTTTTAAAGATGTTACAGACGCTATTTAAACTGCACAGAAATATCTCTCAGCTACCAACAGGATTTGCAATCTGCCTCTTAGGTTGGTGTTCCATTTTGGAAGATGGAACAGAAAAATTTTGCTCAAAATTCGACATCTGATTGACAGTCTTAATGATACCAAGATGCTGATGCACTTGCAAAACACTGCCGTTTAGGCTCCAAACACTCAGGTGGGCATGGCAACTTTGATTTGATAAATTCCTTTATACACCAATCAGGCAACCTGTGATTAAATTCTTAAGTTTGATCACTATTTCTGGCACAGAAAGACTCACAGAAGCACCCCCCCTTTCCTTCTGCAACAGGACAGACAGGAGCTTAGTACCTTTCTGTAAAATTTAAAATTAGAATTATCAATGTAGCATCCATAAGCTCACCAGTCATGAGGAATGTTGAAGGTATTTCAGCAGAGATGTGGTTCTATTCCATTATCAGCCCGTGGGAACAGGGAATCGCTTGGTGATGAAAGGATACATAAGGATCAGGTGAAAAGGAAAAAAGGAAAGGAGCAGGGGCCCTGCAAGCAGTCATGCTCCCACCTGCCCCCAGCTGATCTAGAACCCACCCACCTGCTTGAGGCAACACAGAGGTTGAATTATAATATAATATGCTAAAGGAAAAAGTCCGAGTCCAGGGTAAAAGGTATCAAAGCACTTAAGAATTATCTATCAAATGCCCACTAACAAAACAGCAATGCCTTAGAAAAGCAGCATACCCTCTAAAAATGAAAATTCCAGGAACATAACCACATCCCACCCCCTAGTCAGGGAATGAATTCTTGGTAGTTCTGACTGCAGGGCAGTCCCTTGACATAATTGCTTCTAACTTTTCATCAGGACTACATGAACAGTCCCTTCTGCCATTTCTTTTAATAGTGGTCTTCTAAAGCAATTTGAAGTCTGCTATCATGCCCTCAGTTATCTCTCCCCCCCCCCACACCCGCATGCAGGATTATTTTAGATGCCATTGAAATTCACAGTAGACAGCCTGGCCCAGTGCTAAACTATTTTCAGCAACATCCAGTAACTGTTAAATTGTTACTTGCTTTGTGCCAAAACTGCAGGCTGAACAGCTGGCTTTGGCCAAGCCAACACTTGACTGAATGTGGTTATGTATCTTTACATAACTACTTGGGGATGGCTACTCTGGAGCAACCACACATAATCACATTTCTGTTTGATACATCCTGAAATGTTGAGAGCCTGTGTTCTAATTAAACATGTTATTCATGCCAAAACCAGAAAATACACCCTAAAATTAGAATGTAAGAAAATACTGATTTCCCATTGTAATCAATAATCTCTAAATACAAGTTCATTCTCATAACTGCTGCAGGTTTACACATATTTAGCAACCAATCAAGACAACTTGTGATACACAAAGTGCATTAAAATCATGGGACATTTTTTAGAAGTGAAACCCAGGGGTTTTCTTAATTACGCAAAAATGATATGGTATAAACTATAAGAGAATGTGCTCCATGGTGAATCTGGGGGGTGGGTTCTTACCTTAAGCTTTTGATCTTTACATTCTCCATCTATACTTGTACCCCTAATGGTGTCAGGTGGTATATAATTCTTATTCTTTCACAATGGGAAGCAGAGGCCGTAAGTGGCTGCCAAACCATCCCTGCGAGCTGTGAGATTTCAGTCCTGGTCATTGCAGGCCCAGGACTTTCAAATGAATGTATTAGAACAGGGTTTCCCAAACTTTTCTTTCCCGTGATCCAGTTATTTTTACACTTCTCCTTCATGGCCCACTAAAATTTGGGGGTGGAGCTAGGAGACTTTTGGGGTGGAGCCCCAAATTATGTCATTTCCTGTGGTGTCAAGGACCAAGTGATGTCACATCCGGGGCACACTGAACCAAAACTCCACCTTTTCCTGTGATGTCACTTCCAGGACACTCCCCCAAACCTGCCTCTTCTTCTGAAGTAAATTCATTTTCAGAAAAATCTCTCTGAAACTCATGCTAAGCCAAAATGGGGGTGGAAAGCAGGCGGTCCTCTCTTTTCACCCCCACACCTGCATGCACCTATCTGTTTGTGTATTCTTCTCCAGCTTGCAAGCACTCCTAATGCCCATGTTCAATTACCTGCACCACCTACACACCCCTTCCTCAACAGCACTGGCCAATGTATGCAGTTGGGAGTGCTGTTGCCATTACCATCGGGAATGCCAGCACTGTGTACCACCCACACTGGGCCCTGGCAGCTGCTCTACCTCAAAATATGCTGACACATTTAATAGGCCCTTCCTTCAGCTGCTACTACTGGAACCCTGCCTCAAGCTACAACCAAGGTTGCTTGGTTTCAAGAAAATCTTTCAACAGCTATTTTTCATACTTTTCTTTGGTTGAAGCATGGGAAAATTGCAGTGAAAGGTAGCAGAGAATTGTACTGCAATTAATGAATTAATTTCAAGTTATATGAAGTTCATACAAGCTTTTCTGCAGTTATCCCAAAAAGGATATTTATGAGGGAAGGGCTTGCAGCTTTTTACTGGCTGTGTTCCCCATGCCTTTAAAAGCAACCTGTTGTGTAGATACTTAGCCAGTGAACTACTTTTATCCTTTTTAATATCTACAGGAGGAGTTTAATTTTGGTGTCAGACAGTTGTTGAAAGCGGGACCAGTAAAATGGTGCCAGGTTCATAGCACTGCAGTAATCTCCAATAATCTCTTTCTGCCCCACACCTCTTACTCTCACTCACTCACAAAGAAATCTCACAGAAGGCCACCTGGCTTCAACTGGGGGTGCCAACTTTTCATTGGCAGAACTCCTATGTCTGCAACAACAGTATGATGAACAGAAAAGTTTCATCCAGTAAAAATGGAAGGAAAGAGAGAAAGAGAAAGAATGAAAGGGAAAGAAAAACATGGAAAGAAAGAACATAAACATAAGAGGAGCCATGTTGGATCAGGCCAGTGGACTATCCAGTCCAAAATTCCCTCATACAATGCTCAAAAAGCACCAGAATGTCCACCAGTGGAGCCAGGGCACTAGAAGTCCTCCCACTGTTGCTTCCCTCCCTCCCAGCACCAAGAATACAGACAGAGCATCACTTGCAGGGAAAGAAAGAAAGCAAGGGGGGGGGGGGGTAAAGGGAAAAAAAGCCTCCCTCATCATCAGATGACCCCAGCCAGCAAAAATTCTGCCCAGGGGTTGTTTGGTAAAAAAAAAAATAGCTACTGGAATGCCCACTCCCCGCCCCTCCCAGCTGAAAAAAATACACACACCCTTCTTTCCTGCCCAGGCCTCCCAGGGAAATCTCTCCAAAATAACATACTGCAAGGCATATGAAAGCTCATACCTTGAAGAACACTTCATGGGTCTAAAGTGCCAGTGGATGCTAGCTTTTCTCTCAGACACTGGGAGCAGGAGAGAAGGAAGGAGAGGCAGCCCAGCTCCTCTCTGCACAACACAGAGACGGGGTGGGGCTAGCTTTGCTGGGGGTGGGGCTAGCTTTGGCTTTTCATGTGACCCGGCAGTGAGGCTTCCATGGCCCGGTACCGGGTCATGACCCTGCAAATGGGAAACACTGTATTAGAATTAAATAATTTGTGATTAACTTGAGGACACTGTATTTACTCAAAAGGAAGATTAGTTTTCTTTTCCAAGTGTGCTATCAAGAAAAACATCAGTTCATGTAGGGATGCACACTTGGTATAAACCAAGCCAAAAAAACCACCTGATAAATACTTTATTTGTATTTCATAGAATCTTAGAAAAATAGTTGGAAGGGACCTCCAGGGTATTCTAGTCCAACCCCCTGCACAATGCAGGAAATTCACAAATACCTCCCCGTAAATTCACTATTTACTGGGTATTATGTCACCCAGTCACTGAGGGGGGCTATTGATTCAGCTTTCAAAAAAAAAGTTGCAGTTACAGGGCATTTAAAGGGCTCTCAGTCCCTTTAAATTCCTTCAGAGTGAACTCTTAAGCATTTAAAGGGACTGCTGTTTAAGGAGTTCGCTTGTTGTGGTGCAGAGTTGTGCTGTGATTTGGAATCCCCCCCTGGAAACCATGGAGGATGTGGTACCTTCTTCTTGGGCCCAAAGAATTGGACCCCATGGTCCAATCTTTGTTAAACTTGTGGAATTTTTTTGAGGGGGGGAACCAGGAGTTATGCTACAAATTTGGTGCCTGTACCTCAAAAAGTAGGCCCCCTGAGCCCCAGATACTCCAGGACCGATTATTCATTATAGCCTATGGGAACCCTATAGGATATAATGGAGCTGAAAAAAATCAGCAATCCCAAATATTTCCCAAATCTCAATACCATACCAATATTGAGATTCGGAAATACCAGTATTTTTCAGGCTCACTATACCCAACACCCGCCCCCGAAAAAAACCACCATTTTTGTGCATACCCCTAGTCTCATGTCTTACATTCACATAATAGTTACAAGCAAATAAGTACCCTAAATGCAAAACCCTGAATGAAATGAGGATTACTTTATCACAACAGTAAGCAAATTGCCGGGTCAGCCAACTCACCCCAGAATTGCCACTCAGGGGAGCACAGGGCTCCATCAACTGTCAACCCAAAGTATTCCACTGCACCCAGCAGGGAGAAGGCCTGGTGTGGCCAACGTGTAGCCCTATTTAGAAACAAAGTCTTATAAACAAGCACACTGTAAGGACTAATTACGTTAGAAGAGTGGGAACTTATTAGGTTCTGTGGCCACAGGGCCCCTCACAACATTATTCCAGCTCCCTGCTGAACTGCACTTGCCCCCATAGTGTTGTTTCAACCACAGAAACTTAACACGTCAGGAGTCAACCTTGCTAATGCACTCTAGCCAAGCTGGCCGTGCTCAAGTGTTAACAAGACATCGATTCTCCCTTGTAAACCGTACTTCTGGGCAAACAGCTAGCAACCTTCTTGCTGGACCCACTCTGCTAATCTCCTGAAAATCTATCAACAGATATTAATTGAGGGAGCTCTTAAAGCCTTTGTTTATCTTAAAAGGCTTAGTGTTGCATAGTTGACACACAGAAATACAGTAAGGTCAGCCACAGGAGAAATGCTTTGTGCCCCGAGGATCCAAGAGCTCAATAGGATACTGAAGGTACAAGAGCAGGAAGTTTGCACATTAAGGATTCAAAAGGGAAAGCCACTACACAGCTCACTGACCAAGTGTCATTAGTCACACACATCTTTATTTCATTAATCTTGAGGTGAAAGAGACCACCAATCCCAGCATGCAGTGTTTGCTTCAGAACTGCACCAGTGTGCCAAGACACTGCAAAACTCTTCAAGCTAGCTACCCAGAAGTGTCATGGACTGATTTTATGCTGTTTGAAAAACGGAGGCAATTCTGTGGTCAATCCTAGTTAGTTCCATTTTCCCCTCCCCCCAGATTAGCCCACAGCTAGTCATATAATTGTTCTCTATGTACTTTCAGATACAACAAGCACAGCACAAAACAGTAAGGAGGTGGTTTATTTTCTAATAAACCAGACAATGCACTCAAGTGGCTTGAGACCAGACTATAAGAGAATCAAGGTGTCTGTTTTGTTCTCTGTAGTAATGTCAAGGTGATACGGCTGACAGCTCCCACTAAAAAACAAAAATGAACATTACCTTGTTTTTGACCCATGCTTACTACACCCACTTGGCATAAAGTTATAGAGGAACAGTAACTCAATTTCAATTTCTGATTTGATGTTCTTAAGAGTTATAGAGGAACAGTAACTCAATTTCAATTTCTGATTTGGTGTTAACTCTGTCACTCACATCTACCATGAGGCTCTCACATAGACGGGCATAGTGAGCATTTTCAACTTTCAGTCTCCTGTCTCCAGTACACTGTGACCCATTACTCACCAGCCCCAGTGAGGTCTGAACCATTACCAAGAGCTCCCCCCTGAATTTGCAGCCTTCTCTTCCTCCTCATTAATCCACTAGAAGTAAAGCATTTATTCCTTTTGCCTTCCATTTCACGACCCTCTAACTGTGATTCATTTTCTTTCCTGCTTTTGATTTCAATTTAATTGGTTGAGAGCTAACAGCCTTTTCAAAGAGTTGGAAGGTAGTTTGAAAGTGGGATCACTACTTGAAGAGAGCATGCTCAACCCAACTTGCCTCTGGTAATCAGATTTAGCACTTTAAAAAGAATACTGCCAAACCTGCTTGACCAGAGGTGACAATGCTCAAAAACAGACAAGTGAACACACCCCATAGGAAGACAAGCAACTTCACTTCCAACCCATTTTCAACTCTCCTTGAAACCACTGTCTGTCTCCAGTTTCTTTCTGCTTTACAGTCCAAAAACATATGCTGGGAAAGAAACCTTACCTAGATTCGATTTTAGGGTTGCTGCTTAGCAGGGTGGGGAAAATGGGCAATACAATCCAGTGCAATGTCACTTCCAAAAAACAATGTCTCAGTGATATCACTTCAGTTTATTTGCCAAAAGTGACATCTACTCAATGTCATTCCCCCTCTCCCTCTGTTCTCCAGCCCATAACCAGTTTGCAAGTTACAAAGTCCTCATGCCCAAGTTTTGACTAGACATGCACTGAGAGCTTCTCACCAGAAACTTAGTTCCCCAGGCACGCGCAGACCCACTCTGGATTAAGATCCAAGTGGTCTTAAGGCCTCCACCCCCCAGCAGGAGAATTACCAATGGTCATGCTGTGAAATTTATGTATAGTTATCAATACACATTAAATTTCCCCCAAAGACAAATACTAGCTCCCTGGGGTCGTTTCAGGTTGGACAATGCAGTGGAGAAACTTGAGCCATGGGGAAAAGCCGGATATGCATATTTAAAGATATAAAGCTCCCTTTTCTTTGCATGACATGGTCCCAATACGAATTGGCCACCATGCACCTGGGAATTGAGTTCCCAGCAAGGAACTCCAAGGAAGCATCTGTCAAAAGTGGGGAATACAAAGACTCTGCAATGTGCAAATCAACCACAGTTTAATTAGAAGTAGTTTACAGTATGTTTACATTAGAGACTGAACCCCAACCTAACTGGTTGGTGACGAATGAAAGGAAAGGCTAGTTACACTTCAGTGTAGCTTATCTTCAAACCTCCAATCTAACAGCAAAGAAATGTGCAGTAATGCCACCTCTTCCTGACTTGGTTGTGAGTTCCCCAGAGGTATCTAACTACTGCTAGCAATAGAATGCTGGGCTAGATAGATCCTTCGGTCTGATCCAGGAAGGCCATTTTTATATTATTAAGCCAGCAACTTGTTTTGACCTTCAGTTATACATTCATACCATAAATAATCAGTTTGCAATTAAAAATGCAAACTGAATAAGTACACTGATCACCATTATTTCAATAATGGATTTGAATATTCAGCACACGATTGAGCTCACTAGAAGAGGTTTGCCCTTTTTTTTCTTCTTTTGTGACAAAAGGAAAAACTGAGAAAGTTCTTGCATCTATGAAACTAGTGGCACATTGGTTGAATTATTCACCAGTTTATAATAGAAATGGTCAAATCATAAAGTGAAACAACATAAAGGCCTATAGGCAGGCAGTATTCTTGCATGATAGCTCCCATTCAATGCAACAAGGCTTGTGTTGGACACTGTGCCTTATATTAGTGCATGCAAGGGAAACGTTTTAATTTTTTTGCCTTAGGCACAAAGCCAGACCCAGTTCACTCAGGAAATCAGAAAGCGGCCTTTCATTTTTGTGAAAGATGTGCACGAGATTTTATGTAAACATCTCCCATCTCACACTGGAGGGTGCTATTTTAAGCTGCAAAAGGTATTATTTTAAATTTGCATTAAATTACACAGATTAGTCTGTATTAAATTACATGAATTACCATGTCCCATCCTCTAACCTGGGACTGCTGGCAAGCTCAGAAGAACATGTTGCTGCACAACTGTATTTTGAAGCATTTCCCACCACCTGCAATCTTGAGCTATTTTTCTATCACTGCTCATGTATTTTAATCCTCTGCCTTCTAGATGCTTTTCTACACTGGAGGATGGGGGAGGGGAGAGAAAACCCATATCCCTCTGCTGGACTAATTAGCCATTTGCAAATTGCAGCCAAGCCAAATGGTGCAAGGATTGCACCATCTGATCCCTGAAGGATTTCACCAGATTGGTTACTCTTTCTCCAACTGTCTGTGCTCCTTGACCTTCATTATTCTACTTCAAGGACAGAAGCATATCAAGATTAAGATATCACATCTAGTTTCACAGAAAATGCTGCCAAATGTACCCAACTGTACACATGATGAGTTCACTGAAAGCTTCATCAGAAAGCTGTAAGACAGAATTTCATAAAGTGGAGGGTCACCACGCCTCATCTATGCCCTGTTCTGGAATGTACAGTACACTCACAGCATTCAGACAATCTTACCAAGGGAGCTTTCTCCTGGTAAGCCTTTCAGTCTTCATCCATCCATTTTAAAACTTCCACAACAAAATCTCAAGTACTCCCTTAGCTAGAGATGCCAGCCTCCAGGTGGGCTCTGGGGATCCCTGGAATTACAGCTCATCTCCAGAATACAGAGAATAATTCCCCTGGAGAAAATGGCTGCTTTGGAGGGTGGAATATATGGCATTGCACTCCACTGAGATCCCTATCCTCCCCAGGCTCCATCCCCAAATCTCCAGTTTTCAAATCTGGATTTGGCAACCCATCCCCAGTCGATGGGCAGCAGGGACCTGACAACCCTACCCTCAGATGGGACAGCAGAACATAACAGCTGGTTCCAAGGACCCATGTCAGGGGACATGGGGGGAGTAGACCTAACTTCCTTCCAAACCTTCCACCATTGCAAATGATTATGAATCTGTATTTGCATATTATTTGGTGTGCAACATGAGCTCAAGTCTCCATCTCTCCCTTTCCTTCCCCATCTCCAATCATGCAACCATGGTAACTGTTATTGTTTTCAAAGAAAAATCAGAATTTTCACACAAGAGCTGAAGTTAGCCAGTTTTGTTACTGAGTTCCAAGGGATAGAGAATGCAGAAAAAATTAGAGACAGGAGATGGCCATATGTTTTTATCCACTGTATTGTTTGCTTATGGATGTTGTTAGCCGCCCTGAGCCTGCTTCGGCGGGGGAGGGCGGGATATAAATAAAATTTTATTATTATTATATATTCAAGATGGAAGAACAGACAGAACCAGGGCTTTCGAGCCATATCCCTGGATTAAAATCTAGGACTCACTGGGTGGCCTAAAGCAAACCATTATCACTTAACCTCAGCTCTCCATCTGCAAAGTACAAATTGCACAGTCAAATTCACAAGGTGGATACAGAAATTAATGAGATTTAAAAAAAAAACCTGTGAAATGCTTACACGTTAAATGTTCCTCACAAATGGATAGCAGCAGCAATTTTGGAATCTGCCAAAAAGGGTTTTAAACATATACTTTAAAAGTATGCTATTTCAGCTGTTAATTAGCAATCATCTCGTCTGATAATTAGAGGTATAACATGCTGCATATGGCGCCTTTTCTCCTTTTGGAGAAAACACAGGAGCTTCAATATGTTGGCTTGTCAAGGTTCCCACTCTTTAATGAGATCACATTCTCACAAGCAGTCTAAAACTTTAATTGTTCTTCTTTCTCAAACCACCACTAACAATCACTACTCTTAGCAACTGTGATTCAGCCAATATTAATTCTTTGGTTCCATTTCAATGCACTTGACCTTTAAAGAGCTCAACTGGTTTGAAACAACAGTTTTAATTGGTTGTAGAGATTATTTAATAGGACTGCTCACTCAAGGCACTTATACAACATATGCATTAGAAATTAGCAAAATCTGTGTTTAACATCTACCAAACTAATCATAAATACTTGAACTGGCAGGCACCACTCCATGCTTCACAACATGACCGCTTCATGTTGATGTCAGCACATACCCTCCTGAGTCTGATGAACACATCAAGCCAGGGCTTTTTTTGGAGAAAAAAATCCAGAAGGGGCTTATTTGCATATTAGGTCACACCCACGACATCACAAAGTGATGTCACCTGTTCAGTAGGTTATTTCCTGCATATTGACACAGAACTGTACAGAGCCATCAACTGCATTTCATGGATGTGTGCTCTAACACAGCCCAATGAGAGAACTTGTTTCCCCCCCCCCCCCCAACGCAGAAACAGAGAGCCACATGCGGCAGATCAGGCAGCTGCTTCTCCTGGGAGGGGGCGCTTGTGGGCAGCTCAATGTCTCTCACTCTCTTTACAAGCCCACTAGAGGCTGAAGGCAGCAGAGAGGACAGAGAGCATGGTCTGGGAGCACATGGCTGCCTAGTGACTTCCCTCTGCTGGAGACCTTTTTTTGAGCTGGAGCCCTGGCCAAGTCAGCTGGAACTGCATTCCTGTGCATGCCTGCTAAAAAAAAAAGGCCTGCATGAAGCTAACTAGTAGACAACTGGGCCATCCAGCCCAACTAGAGATGTGAAAGACCAAGCCAAAAAGGTGGGGGGAGGATGTGCCAAGAACTTTTTTTTCAATTTTTAACAGACAAAATGGAAAATTTAGGAGACCTACTGGGAAAGAAACTTCTATTAACTTTTTTTCCCTTTTAAAATGAATGAAATACTTCTTTAAGCAAAATGTATAGTATGAACAAGTCAGAAGGATTTTCCAAATGGAAAAACTGGGAAGCTTGAGGAACATGGAACATTCCTATTTTTTTCTATTTGGAATACATGAAATAAAGGGCAAACTTTTACTCACATTGTATAGCACAATTTTTTAAATTTAAAATAATATACAACATTAGAGAATAATTCCTATACATAGTGTAGACATACATTTTTAAGAATTTATTTTAAGGATAAATAATTTTGGTAACAGTTATGCTGTAATTTTTAATACCCAAATAAACTGATAATCCTACATATAAAGACCAGATGAGTGTTTCTGTCCAAATACATTTTTTTGGCTTAGTACAGAATTTGTTTCTATCTTAAGTTTTTAATTTTTTCCCTACCTCCCAAAGGCAAGCATTAAAGATATATGTGCTATGGTAGCATAGGGTGCAGAAGTTTGCAACTCTCTTATTTTATTTATTTATTTTATCATATTTATATCCCACCATCCCCAAACAGGCTCAGAGTGGCTAACACAGTTAAAACAACATAATTTTTTAAAAAAATATACAATAAAAGTCATTTCATACAATTTACAGTCCATAAAAATCCCAAGATGGGTATTAATATTGCTAGATATTTAGTGTTCAATATATCAATTATTAGGTAAAACTGCAGGATTTTAAAAAATAGAATTAAAATAGGATTTTTAAAATAGATAATGAAAATATTTGCAAATTCCATAAATATGCCAAATTGTACAATTTTATAGGCTGTTATAAATAATGCATTTTATGTTGTCAGTAAAAGTAGTAAAAGTTTGACAGGAAAGTAAGTATTGGCACGCGTTCCACTGTCTCAGAATCTCAGCTTTTCCCCATGGTTTCAAAGTTTCTAGAAATGTTTCATCTTTAAGCTCAATTATCCCAATTTGGAGACCACACTTGATTTTCCTGGTGCCCGCTTCCATAGAGAAGAGTAGAGGCACACTGTTGTGTTGTAGTAACTCTGCTGCAGCTAAGGGAAGTCTAATGCTGTAAGCTGTCTAGATGAACGACCCCTTGGGGACCTATGTGAGCCCTTCTGACCTCCCAGTGGGATATTTGCCCAGCACATAAATAAATAAAAGCATTATGTAATCAGAAATATACTAGAGAAATGATTTAATAAGCATAATCTTTCCAACAGGAAAAAAATAATTAGGGTCACAGCCTTTAATGCAAACACTCCAAATTCAAGAGGGGATTCAGGATAATGTTTCCTAACATTTTAATGATGTTTGAGCAGAGAGCAATTAGAACAGTACTTTAAAGAGAAAACACTGCAGGGGATGAAAGGTCAGTGCCAACTGATTAAAACAACAAAGGCTGGGGGAGAAGGCTGGTATACTCATTTAGACGGAGAGAGATTTGTCCCCCTGCAAATGCCGTAAGTCCAACTCCAAAGCCTCCGTTGCCTAACAGCATTTTAAATACCACTGATAAAACTTGATTGTACAAAATGTCTAACATGTCGACCACCACCATGAATCCACACTCCATCTAAAGCATCTGGGCCGCGTTATCAGCACTACAGAAGCAGGAGAAATCTGCAAGTCTAATTACACCTTGGGATTACTAACATGGCATGCTCTAATAAATACTCCCCACAGCATCTGCTGATCTAATAAACTGGCACTAGAAAATAGTGCATGCTTATCTATGTGGTTATTCGCTCTCACCGATTAAGAACCTGGCAAGGCAATGGGCTGTGTCAGGCACAGTGGGTAGAAAAGAGATGAAGATTTAAAAAAGGAAATGGAGAATACACCAGTCTTGCTGGCAAACAGCTATAGAGGCACCAATCCACCTCCCCCTCTGTTCATTGCTATGGAGATCTGAGGCCACATTTGCACGGCAGCATAACTTGCTTTCCTTTCATTCGCATCCTTTGCGACACTGGACTGTTATCTATCTCTTCCTTATCTCCCCCCCACAGTAGAAAAGCATCTGAAAGCTAGACGTTTGGAGTAATGGGGAAGCGAGGTAAATTTAACAAGGATACCTTTGCATATATGAAGGTATTAAGTCATAAACTGTTCTTGCCTGCTCCCTTTTCAAACTTTTTTGCTAGAGTACATTGCATTAGGCCAAGGAAACAGTCAAGAGTTCCTTAATCTAAGCCTCAAAATTGCCCTATGTCATGTTTTCTGTTTCTAGCTTTCTTGATGCCTGAGCAGTTCCCTCTGAACTGCTTGTACTGAAACCCTGAAAAGACTGTAAGAAATGGCATTTGGGAATTTGCAAGAGCTGCAAAAGAAGGAAAGCTCTGCGTAGGGTTACCTTTGAAGATGCTTTGGGAACTGCAAGTGGTCCAGAACACAGCTGCCAGATTGCTGACAGGACTGTCTTGCTCAGCATATATAACACCTATCCTACAGCAGCTCCCAATTAGTTTCTAATGCCAATTCAAAGCGTTGGTACTTACCTTTAAAGCCCTAAACAGCTTGGGACTCTCATATCTTCAGGACTTCCTCACGCAGCTTGATCCTCCTCACCTTCTCAGATCATCATCTTCCTGGTCCACAAACTCTCTGCCTTGCATCAACAAGGGCAAGTGACTTCTCAGTAGTGGCCCAGGTCCTGTGGAAACAACTGCCTGAAGAGGTGTGTGCTCTTTTCAGGTGGCCTTTGGATTGTGTATGCTTCAGTTGTGTCTTCACAGTCAATGCATCCTACCCTGCTTGGTAGTGAATAGATTTTAATGGGGATAGATTTTTGATTGTTTTATATGTTTAACATTTATATTTATTGCAGGGGTGTCAAACATGCAGGGGCTGGATCAGGCCCACGGAGGAAGGAAAGGAAGAGCTTGCTTTGCCAGGCTCTCTTAATCACACAGTAGAGCTACTAAGTCAAGCATTTCTTCCTTCTATTGGATGAGGCTCCTCTCCCTCCTCATTCCCTGAGGAGGAAGGGAAAGAGCCAGGGCTTCCTTTGCCCAGTTCTTAATCCCATGGGAGAGATACAAAGAAAACACCATCTCTGTCTCCTTTATAAAGTTCATATCTCTGCTTCCTGGCATTACATTTTATGACACATGTGGCCCAACTTGACAAGGTCTCATTTATGTCAGATCCATCCCTCATAACAAATGAGTTTGACATCCCTGATTTATGGCATCTTTTGTATTGCTTTTATCAGGTGTATTTTATATTATGTTAGTCGTTCATCTAAGGGAGAGGGGAACAGGATATAAATTTGATAAATAAAGCTGCTGCCAATTCACACACGCTTGTTTTTTGATGCTTCCCCTCTCGGCAGCTCTTGTCTTACACTAGCTTCCCAAGTTGCTTTTTAGATTTCAGGAAGTTTAATTTACAGTTGGCTTGATCCTCTGTAACAGTGGCAGAGAATGAAAACTCTTTTCAGGATTGGGGGAAGGGTGGCAAAAAAAAAAAGCATGCACATGCAACAGAGACTTACAATCTTTTTCTCTGCAGCCACTGCAGCTGGAGTTCTGCTTTTAAACACAGAAAGCTTGACATTTTCAGGGTTCTGCTCTAGGATAAACTCTCCCTTCCTCCATCACAGATACACAAGGGAGGAAAGATCACAAAAGAAAAAACATTGTGGGCCCCAAAAAAGCCAGCCTAACCGTTATTCTAGATGTCATTTTTTTTACCCTCGATCTGGTGATTGGACCTGTCATGTGGGCTTTCTAATACGACTGCCAACAACCAGGACATGCCTAAGTGGAATTAGGTAAGTTAGTTGGCAGTTAAAGCATAAGAGAAAATGACATATACTAGAGCAAACCCTTTCTGGCAGTTTCAGCTTTAATAATAAAACACACCTAGAATGGATCTGATTATTTCCATTTCTTCCTGTAAAAGAGTGGCAGTAACTTCTTTCACTATTGAAGCTGTCATTGGTTAGGACAGCATTTCCAAAAAACATAAAAAGCACTGAAATTGCCACCCTAAAATCTACCCTCAACCCATACAACTTGTGAATCAGCTAGATGAAGACAACTCAGCTGCCACATACTGCGGCATGTCAGCTGTTTGACTGCCTCAGTCCATCCCATCCACTAGAAATTCACACTAGAAAAATAACATATGCTTACCTAAGTAGTTCTCACTGATTAAGAGCCTTGCAAAGCAATGGTCCATGTGTACGTTTGTCCCAATTTCCTCCCTAGAGACAGGGACCAGGCATGTGAATTTCCTGAGACAGCTACATAGCCAAGAGATGGCCCCAGTACTTGCTTGCTCTTCATTGTGCAAATGAAGCAAGGTTTTTTCCTTGATGCACAGTCATGACTCCTTTCATAAGCCATGCTTGGAAACAGCAAGCCTAAATGATACCCAGTAGAAGATCATGTCTGCTCAAAGCAGTCACAGAACTGGTAACTTTCCGAATCAGGAAGGCATCCAAGACAGATGATTCCTGCTCTAGCTGGCCTATTGTTACATTACACTGCTCAGAAAATAGCAATCTGAAGGGGGGAAAAGACTTGTGGATGTTCCTTAATATAAAACAAGGGCAGGAACAACAAGGGTTTTTTTTTAAAAACAACACTTTTTGTGGAAAGAGCAGGGCAAGATCCTGCCGCAGTTTGGCACTCAGAACAGAAAGCAAAGAACAGTGAAAATTGCAGCAGTTGTTCAGGCTGCATCAAGAGTCACATGATGTGAAGTCAGACCCAGGAACACCTTGAGGTTTACTCAACACCACAAATAGGAAGATAATATGTGCCACTTTCTCCACAAAGAGAGAAAAGAAAGCAAATCTAATCTTACCAGAGAGAAAGAAACAGAAAGAAAAAAGTTCAAGCACAGCAATAACAGCCAGCAGCAACAAAACGTGTGTAACTTTTACAATGAGTTTTTGGTAAGAAAAAACCCACTCACTTCACGCAGCTGATTTCACCACCATCCCTTAGAGGACAAATGCTTGGCCTCCCGTATACATGAATAAGAGAAATAAAAATCCAGAGTCTGCAGCAACCTATGCATTTGCAAATTCAGCAAAAGTGCAGGGTGATATCCTTCCTGAGCTACACCATTAAATACTACCAAATGAACAAAGCTCCCTGAACCCTGAAAAGCAACAAGTTGGGGAGAAAGGGTGCAACTATGTCTGGAAATTATCTGAGTGGGAGGAATTTGAGCTACACCCAAATACATCCAATTCTCATGCTTCAGAGCTGAATCCCACTTGGGGAAGCACTCACTAAAGTAATTGACATTGGATTTGTGAGTTCATGCTTTACTGCCTACTTTTGAAACTGAAAAGCAGGATGTTGGCCAGTAGAGTAAGGCTCAGAATGTGAAATGGTGAGCCAAGGCAACAGGAAGATAATATATTTTACTTTTCCCTTAACTGCAGGTGATGTTGAATCCATATTGTACTTGGAAGGAGAATGAAATATCCAGCCTACTGTACTTTGGCAAACCCATGTCTGTGCAAACAAAGCAAGGCAGTTGGCTCAACAGATTTACTCTATCAGCCTGGGGGCGGTGTTTGGGTAAGAAATAAATGTGACAGCACCAGTGAAATACGGAGGGGAAAGGGCCATCACTATTATGAAAATGTTCTACTTTATGGATCAATTCTGTTGATTTATACAGCTGTTTTCTCTTTTTTGGAGTGTGCACATATGAAGAGAGAGATAATTTTTAAAAAGGATTTGTACAATTTTCTGCTGATATGACCATCCATGCAGACTCCAATCTTGAAAAAGTCAGTCAGTGAAAATACTTTTGCCTGTAGTGACACCCATCTGACCAACTCAGCCTGTGGTTCTGGAATCATCAGGAAGTGGCTTCCATAAATGTGTAGAAACAAGAATCTGAAACCCGTTAGGAGTAACACAAGTCAGCCAGGCAGTCTGCAATTTTTATGCTTGTCCAAAAAGCATTTACTTTTGAAAGTGTTACTGTTTCAAAAGTATCACGCAATATTTGGTACTAATCAGCAACAGCCTATTGCATTGTATGTGGCATTCTAAGAGTAGCTATAATATTGCAAAAAGGAAAATTAAAAGAGTTGGAAAGTTAGATGACAGTGGGATAAGACCATGCAAAAAGACAGACGCCTAATGCTCCTTACAGGATGCTGTTCTGAACTATTCTAGACTAACTGGAGCTATGCAGTGTATTCCCCCTATTTTAGACTTCTGTTTCATACATTTATCAATGCCACTGCCTCTCCTCCAACTTCAGCCACTGAAGGATCACCTCTGCCTGTTTGAAAACTGAGATTAAGAATTTAAGATAGTCCCTGCTGGATCAGACTAGAGCCTCATTTAGTGTAGCATCATGTCTCATAAGTGGCCACCCAGCAAACAAAACACAAAGCAAGGTCCTCCATATAATGCTGCCTCCTGGCACTGGGCTTCAAAAGTTCACTGCCTCTGAATATGAAGGTTCCCTTTACTCACCATGACAAATATCTATAGAGGGACTAGGGTGGCCAGACCGTCCCGGTCTCCCGGGACATTCCCGGATCTGGCCACCCAATCCCGGATCCCGGGCTGCCTATACCGGGACCATTAAAGGTCCCGGTTTAGGCAGCCCAGGAGCCGGTGGGCCGCGGGCGCGGGCGGGGAAGGCGGGGAGTGAGGGAGGGAGCGTCCCTGCGCCTGCGCAGGGACGCTCCCTCCCTCACTCCCCGCCTTCCCCGCCCGCGCGCGGGGCCGGCAGCGGTGGGGGAGGCCTCTCCGCGGCCTCCGCTGGTCGCTGGGGGCCTTCCAGAGTGTCTGGAAGGCCCCCAGCGACCAGCGGAGGCCGCGGGGAGGCCGCGGAGCACCCGGCGCTGGTCCGGGAAGGCCTTCCAGAGCCTCTGGAAGGCCTTCCCGGGCCAGCGCCGGCCAGCGAAGGCCTCCCCGCGGCCTCCGCTGGTCGCTGGGGGCCTTCCAGAGTGTCTGGAAGGCCCCCAGCGACCAGCGGAGGCCGCGGGGAGGCCGCGGAGCACCCGGCGCTGGTCCGGGAAGGCCTTCCAGAGCCTCTGGAAGGCCTTCCCGGGCCAGCGCCGGCCAGCGAAGGCCTCCCCGCGGCCTCCGCTGGTCGCTGGGGGCCTTCCAGAGTGTCTGGAAGGCCCCCAGCGACCAGCGGAGGCCGCGGGGAGGCCGCGGAGCACCCGGCGCTGGTCCGGGAAGGCCTTCCAGAGCCTCTGGAAGGCCTTCCCGGGCCAGCGCCGGCCAGCGAAGGCCTCCCCGCGGCCTCCGCTGGTCGCTGGGGGCCTTCCAGAGTGTCTGGAAGGCCCCCAGCGACCAGCGGAGGCCGCGGGGAGGCCGCGGAGCACCCGGCGCTGGTCCGGGAAGGCCTTCCAGAGCCTCTGGAAGGCCTTCCCGGGCCAGCGCCGGCCAGCGAAGGCCTCCCCGCGGCCTCCGCTGGTCGCTGGGGGCCTTCCAGAGTGTCTGGAAGGCCCCCAGCGACCAGCGGAGGCCGCGGGGAGGCCGCGGAGCACCCGGCGCTGGTCCGGGAAGGCCTTCCAGAGCCTCTGGAAGGCCTTCCCGGACCAGCGCCGGCCAGCGAAGGCCTCCCCGCGGCCTCCGCTGGTCGCTGGGGGCCTTCCAGAGTGTCTGGAAGGCCCCCAGCGACCAGCGGAGGCCGCGGGGAGGCCGCGGAGCACCCGGCGCTGGTCCGGGAAGGCCTTCCAGAGCCTCTGGAAGGCCTTCCCGGGCCAGCGCCGGCCAGCGAAGGCCTCCCCGCGGCCTCCGCTGGTCGCTGGGGGCCTTCCAGAGTGTCTGGAAGGCCCCCAGCGACCAGCGGAGGCCGCGGGGAGGCCGCGGAGCACCCGGCGCTGGTCCGGGAAGGCCTTCCAGAGCCTCTGGAAGGCCTTCCCGGACCAGCGCCGGCCAGCGAAGGCCTCCCCGCGGCCTCCGCTGGTCGCTGGGGGCCTTCCAGAGTGTCTGGAAGGCCCCCAGCGACCAGCGGAGGCCGCGGGGAGGCCGCGGAGCACCCGGCGCTGGTCCGGGAAGGCCTTCCAGAGCCTCTGGAAGGCCTTCCCGGGCCAGCGCCGGCCAGCGAAGGCCTCCCCGCGGCCTCCGCTGGTCGCTGGGGGCCTTCCAGAGTGTCTGGAAGGCCCCCAGCGACCAGCGGAGGCCGCGGGGAGGCCGCGGAGCACCCGGCGCTGGTCCGGGAAGGCCTTCCAGAGCCTCTGGAAGGCCTTCCCGGACCAGCGCCGGCCAGCGAAGGCCTCCCCGCGGCCTCCGCTGGTCGCTGGGGGCCTTCCAGAGTGTCTGGAAGGCCCCCAGCGACCAGCGGAGGCCGCGGGGAGGCCGCGGAGCACCCGGCGCTGGTCCGGGAAGGCCTTCCAGAGCCTCTGGAAGGCCTTCCCGGGCCAGCGCCGGCCAAGGAAGGCCTCTCCGACGCCTCCCTGGCCTCGCCGCCGCCCCCGCCGCTGGACTCGCCGCCGCCGCCCGACCCGCCGCCGCCCGACCCGCCGCCGCCGCCCGACTCGCCGCCGACCGCCACCGCAGGTAAGGGGGCCGAAAGCGGGGGGGGGCGGCCTTCCTTTCTTCCCTCCCTCTTCCCTTCTTTCCTTTCTTCCTCCCTTCCTTCCCTCCCTTCCTTCCCTCCCTCCCTTCCCTTCCTTCCTTCCCTCCCTCCCTCCCCCCTTCCTTCCTTTCTTTCTTCCTTCCCTCCCTCCCTTCCTTCCTTCCTTCCTCCCTTCCCTTCCCTCCTCCCTTCCCTCCTCCCTTCCCTTCCCTTCCCTCCTCCCTTCCTTCCCTCCCTCCTCCCCTCCCTCCTCCCTCCCTTCCTTTCTTCCTTCCTTCCTTCCTTCCTTCCTTCCTTCCTCCCTTCCCTTCCCTTCCCTCCTCCCTTCCCTCCTCCCTTCCTTCCCTCCTTATGTTCTTATGTGGCGCAGAGTGTTGGACTGGAGGGGCCACTGGCCTGATGCAACAGGGCTTCTCTTATGTGACACAGAGTGTTGGACTGGATGGGCCACTGGCCTGATCCAACAGGGCTTCTGTTATGTTCTTATGTGACGCAGAGTGTTGGACTGGATGGGCCACTGGCCTGATCCAACAGGGCTTCTGTTATGTTCTTATGTGACGCAGAGTGTTGGACTGGATGGGCCACTGGCCTGATCCAACAGGGCTTCTCTTATGTTCTTATGTGACGCAGAGTGTTGGACTGGATGGGCCACTGGCCTGATCCAACAGGGCTTCTCTTATGTTCTTATGTGACGCAGAGTGTTGGACTGGATGGGCCACTGGCCTGATCCAACAGGGCTTCTGTTATGTTCTTATGTGACAATACTGACTTTGGTGGACCCAAGCACTGATTCAGTGTAAGGGAGCTTTGTGTTTGTGACTGGAGTGGACAATACTGACTTTGGTGGACCCAAGCACTGATTCAGTGTAAGGGAGCTTTGTGTTTGTGTCTTCTGGTGCAATTTTGTTCTCAGATCCTGTATTTACTTCATCAGTATATGGGATAAGGCACTTTCTCAACTGTGCTGCATAATGCAGCCTATTTATTTTGTCCTGTTGGCTCTGTTGGCTCTATCTGCGCCACCTTCATCACTTTCGGGGTGTGGATCCCCCAGTGGGGTGGGCTCCCGACTCCCTCTGCCGGCTGTTTCTGATAGCCCTGCGCCCCCTCTTTCATTTGATATGTGTCCCGTGCGGGTGCCACCCTCCTGCCGGGAGATGCCGCAAAATGAGCCCCCTTGAGGCTTATGGCGGCAGGGCTCGGGGGAAGCAAGCTAGACTGCTGTTCTTTTGAGGGGTTATAGAGTGTTTCGAGCCCCTCCCTGTGGCATCGGTCCCATCGTTGTGGGACCCAGGGGGCCGGCGCAGCGGCCCGCTGAAGCAGCCTGTCAGTCACTTCCGCATCTCGACCTGTGTTATTAGTGACAGGCTGCTTCGGCAGGCTGCTGCGCCGGCCCCCTGGGTCCCACGACGATGGGACCAATGCCACAGGGAGGGGCTCGAAACACTCTATAACCCCTCAAAAGAACAGCAGTCTAGCTTGCTTCCCCCGAGCCCTGCCGCCATAAGCCTCAAGGGGGCTCATTTTGCGGCATCTCCCGGCAGGAGGGTGGCACCCGCACGGGACACATATCAAATGAAAGAGGGGGCGCAGGGCTATCAGAAACAGCCGGCGGAGGGAGTCGGGAGCCCACCCCACTGGGGGATCCACACCCCGAAAGTGATGAAGGTGGCGCAGATAGAGCCAACAGAGCCAACAGGACAAAATAAATAGGCTGCATTATGCAGCACAGTTGAGAAAGTGCCTTATCCCATATACTGATGAAGTATATACAGGATTTGAGAACAAAATTGTTTCCGGCGGTGATATTTGGGGGATTTTTGGGGACGTCACAGGAAGTGCTGTGAAGTCACTTCCTGTTTCCGGCAGTGGCATTTGGGGGAAATGATGCCATTTGGGGGAAATGATGTCACAGGAAGTGATGTCACTTCCTGCTTCCGGCAGGTGGCGCGGGGGAAATGATGTCACAGGAAGTGATGTCACTTCCCGTTTCCGGCAGGTGGCGCGGGGGAAATGATGTCACAGGAAGTGATGTCACTTCCTGTTTCCGGCGGTGGTATGACGTCGCCGGAAGTGCCGTCGCCGGAAGTGACGTCACTTCCTGTTTCCGGCGGCGCGCGCACTTCGCGCGCGCGCACTCCTGCCTTCCCCCCCCCAAGGTGTCCCTGGCTGGCCTTCAGACATTATGGCCACCCTAAGAGGGACATATCCACCAAAAAGCTTTCCACCCTTTTAAAGTCAAAGAGATTGGGGGTTCCATGAAAAAAGCCTACAGGAAAAAAGCTCACAGTCATAAATGCTCACAGGAAAAAAGCCCACATGGAAAAATGCACACACGGAAAAATGCACACATGGAAATAAGTCCACATGCGGGAAAGCCCACACAGAAAAAAGCCCACATGTAAAAATACCATGTAAAGTACCGTAGATACTTATAATTGTGTATAACCATTCACCCTCATTTATGAGAATGAACAGGTATTACCTATAATTGATGTTGTTATTGTAGGATTAAAATATGTCATATTCACATGCAACAACTTGTGCTGTGATTTTATCAAGACCCAGGAAGCTAAGAGTGGCTGGACGGTGCATTGGCGGGGCTCTCCTTTGAGCCTGGCTTCCCTTGCAAGAGAAGCCAGGCTCAGAGGAGAACGAACCCCGCCCACTGCTCTCACCTTGTAAGTGAAAGCAGCCAAGCAGGGCACATCTTTCTCCTCTGAGCTCGGCTTCCCTTGCAAGGGGAGCCGAGCTTAGAGAAGAAAAGTGTGCCTGGCCCTGTCCAGCTGCTCTTGCCTTCAAGAGCAGCCAAGTGGGGTGCCTTCTTTTTCTCCAAGCTCAGCTTCCCTTGGAGGAGAAGGACGCACCAGCCCCCGGCCCCCCCTCTCACTTTCAAGGCAAGAGCAGCTGGGTGGGGTGCACTGTCCTCCAAGCCCAGCTTCCCTTGCAAGCGAAGCCAAGTTCGGAGGAGAATGCCTGCAAGTGCACTCTCAGAGGCACTCCAAAACTGCCCTAACGAGGGTAGTCATGGATTGCTTTTGAGAGCACAGGTGCAGCTCACCCAGAGTTCTCCCTGCACTCCCCTGCTGCACCTCTGTGCCTGCCCTCCCTGCAGGCAGGGGTGAAGTGGTGGGGCAGGCACAGGTGGTGGGATGGGGGGGCAGGTGCCAGCCTGGGGCACCTGAGACCCCAGCACTGGGCCTGGGCTTGCCACAAACTAACACTGGCTAGCGCACAGGCAGGTCGCCTAGAGGTGAAAAAGAGGAAATATGAAGCACTACTAATAACATAGCAAAATTATTATTTAATTATACTTGATAAAATCACAACACAAATTGTTGCATGTGAATATGAGATATTTTAATTCTACAATAACAACATCAAATATAGGTAATATCTGTTCATTCTCATAAATGGAGGTGAATGGTTATCCACAATTATAAATATCTATGGTGCTTTACATGGTATTTTTCCACGTGGGCTTCTTTCTGCGTGGGTTTTTTTCTGTGCGGGCTTTCCCCCATGTAGGCTTATTTCGATGTGGACATTTTTCCTGCGAGCATTTATGACTGTGGGTTTTTACTGTGAGCTTTTTTCCTGTAGGCTTTTCCTCCTGTGGGTTTATTTCTGGTTACAGAGATTGGGATAGTAGGCCCTTTTGGAAGTGCACTCACGGAATTGAATTCTAGCCTTCAAATAATGTACAGCAGCACAAGAATATCTTAAGGCAACCTTTGAAAAAAACAAATAGGGACATGCTGCACCCCCTCCACCAACTTGAGATGCCTTCCTCTCTCCAATGCCAGTGCTGCCTAGTGAGAAGCTAAAGACTACAACATAATGCATACTGCCCTTCTTTTTATGAATACTGGGAAGTGGCCATCATGTCACTGTAACGTCAGGCTTAATTTGTGGTTTCTCCTTTGAAGGCACATGAACATACATGAAGCAGCCTTATGCTGATTCAGACCATCAGCCTATCAAATTCAGTATTGTTTATACAGACTGGCAGCAGCTCTCCAAGGTCTCAGTCTTTCACATCACCTACTACCTAGTCCTTTTAACTGGAAATGCCAGGGATTGGACCTGGAACCTTCTGCATGTCAAGCAGAGGCTCTTCCACTGAGCCACAGTCTGTTCACTTGAAAGTAAAATTAAGAGTAACCAATAGGTGTGGGAACAGTCTGATATAGTAATGCTACCCCTTTTTCTAGCATCTTTATAAAGCTGTCATTTAAACCCAGGAAAGAGAGAATAAATGCCATACGTGAATTTGCCACAGTGCTGCACAACTAGTCACTTTGAGTGCTGACCTGTAGGCAGTTGCTGGTCATGCCAGGTGAACAGCAAATTACAGAACTGCGTCAAGGCACTGAGGGAACAAAACCCATAGTCTAAGTAAATAGGACTCCAGATTACTATCACATAACTCTCCTATAAAAATCTCCCACAAGCATTTGATCTATTAGCCTGTTTAAATTATCCTGAATGGCGTTAATTCCATTTTGCTCACGTGGAATTAACGCAAGTGTCCTAGTCAACAGTATCAACTGCAAAACCCTTAGCTGTTAGTTCATCCTGCAGCCTTAGACAAGCTGGTATTCTTTCAGTCTCAACCCATGTACAACACTGTAACATCAGCCCATATTTACATGAATGAATATATAAACAAAGGAACCCATGAATGTGATCACACAAAAACACATAAGTGTACAGTCTCTTCATGTGCTGTCTCTATGAATTGGTTCCAGTGACCTCCATGACACTGTCCTGGGCTCAGTTTACATACACAGAAGGATGAGGTGGCATAGAAGGAGGAGATACCAGAGGCGAAAGAATGGGCCATGCCACTTCAAACTGCACTGCATTTTAATTCTCTACATTTTTAAAAAAATCACATCTCCTCTCAAATGGGAAAAAAGGAAACAGGCTAGATTAGAACTTTTTTGCCAAATTGTGCTAGGTTTTGCTTACATTAAGGTTTAAACAAACAAACACACTTGAGAACTGAAAACTGAACTCCACTCAAATCTGGAATCTACCACCTCATTTCAGCAGTACAGCCAGGCCAGCTCTTATTAATGGGTGACAGTTTACAGAGCAGAGATTCCTCCTGCTATTGCTCTCAACATTATAGCTATTATTAAAGGCTGCCACTTAGAAAAGCACACTGCTGAATTCAAGGAATGACAATATCTGACCAGTCAAGTATCTGCCATCCTAACTCTATCATGCCAGAAGGAAAACCTGAAGTTCAGCCCCATAGGTCTAAGTCCAGCTTTCTGTATGATGGGCTGCAGTTGGTTTGTCGTACTGGTGAACCATTACCCACTCCTTCACAGGCAGCTGCTGGTGTGACTTTGAATCAGTCACAAGTTCTCTCAGAGCTGTTCTCTCAAAAGTAGTTCTCAATGAGTTCTCTTAGCCCCATCTACCTCACAGTGTTTCTGTTGTGGGGAGGGAAAGGGAAAGGAAATTGTAAGCCACTCTGAGTAAAGGGTGGGGTATAAATGAGTCTCACCTTCCTGAGCTGGTGAGAAAGCAAATCAGGCTCAACTAGCACATCATCCCTTGGCACAACTTTGTGCAGGAAGCAGATAATTGTAATTATATGATTTACGTAAGGTATATTCTGTTGTTTATATTTTACTATGCTGTAACAGAACATCCTATGACAACAGATGCATTGGATGTATTGCTACCATTCCACTTTGGAACAGGAGAAATTATATGAACGTAGACCTTAGCTGAAAGGCAAGATAATACGGTAGTTATAATCACAAAGAGGAAGCAAGTTGCACAGAAGGGGTATTTCCACTGAGTCTTAAATTAGTCAAAGACAGCGACTCTGAGGAGCCGCATTTCCCACCCACGAATGTCCTTTTCTGCAAGGGCCTACCTTCTCTCCTCTCTTTTGCAACTTGTCTTTCTGAAAGATCCGAAATAAACACAAGAAATATGCAGGGATTTCTGAAGCTCAACAAGCTCCAGTATCAATATTTTGCCAAGTGACATTGTTCTGCAATGTCCAGAGAAGAGGATACTTCTCTGACATAAGTGCACAGAATCCCAGAACAGATCTGTTTTGTGACACTCCCTCTGCCTAGATGTCTCAAGAGGAGCCAGAGAAAGGAGAACTGAAAGCTCTCTCCTCCAAGAAACCTACTCTTTCATAATACATAGGATTTGTGCTGCCCTGCACTCTCCTCTCCAATTTTTAAAAAACTTTATGTTGGGGTAAACACTAGGTTTGCCAAATCCGAGTTGGGAAACTGGAGACTTTGGGGGGGGATCCTGAAGAGGGCTCAGATTGGGGTGAGGGACTCTTAAGGGGGTATAATACAATAGAGTCCACCTTCCAAAGCAGTTGCTTTCTCCAGGTGAACTGATCTCTGTCATCTGGAGATCAGTTGTAACCCCAGGAGATCTTCAGCTATCATCTGGCAACCCTAGTAAATACCAAGCTGTGGAAAGACACAAACACTTGTTGCCAACACCTAACACTGATATCTGGGCTCACTGAGTCCTTATCCTAAGGAAAGAGTAATTATTTAGCCAAGTAACTTCACAGATTTGGCTCTGGTCCTGAACTGGCATATGCAGTTTTACTGCTACATTTGACTACATGTTTCGAGGCAAGATTAGACATGTTGGGTGAAGAAGGGAAAGAACTGATAGAGGCATCATGCCAGATGATGATCCAAGGTTATAGGAGGTATTATTTCACAGGAAATATCCTTCTAAGAAGCAATAAAAGTAAATGTATTGCTTTTAATCTGATAATATTCCCATATGGTTAGTAAGGAAGCTTTAAAAGTTACCAACTCCTGATTTGAAAGGCTATCATTTCACACACAGTGGATTTCCTGAGAACCAAAGGTGTTTATTTCTTTTCATGAAAAAAAAAGAAAATAAGGCCATACCAGTAGTTAGGAGGGGGGGGAAAGAACAAGGTGCAAGGCAGACCAGTTCCATTTGTACAAAGTGGGAACTAGAGAAGTTTCTTTGTAAGATCCCCTGATGAAATCTATAGCAAAATGTGCCAGGATCTAAAAAATCTAATAAATTGCTCTACTTTGCACCTTATTTTTTTCCCCTATTTTTATTCACACAATAAAAGAAAGTTTTCCCGCAATAAATTTTTCTGTTATGCTGGAAACAATATAGTGTAATGTATTCACAAGATTTATTTATTTTATTTAAAACAATTTTATGCTGCCTTTTCACTTGGGACAAAATGGCAGCAAACATGAAAACATTTGAACAACTGAAAGCCACATTTAAAGTGATAAAAATAATTCAATAAAAACATAAATATACAACATCAGAACCAGGGAGGAGTGCCAGTAACAGTTATTGAGGGTATGCCAAATGGGGGGTAGGGTGTCTTCACTCACTGGCAGAAGACACTGATATGGCAGAAATTGTCCCTATAACTCACCCCAGTCAACACACTAGATGCAGCATTTTATATGAACTGTAGCTTCCATACGATCTTCAAAGAGAGCTGAGTATATATTGCAGTAACTTAACCCAGATGTTACCCCAATTAAACTAGAGCAGTTTTGCAAATCACTAATATATTCCACGCTACTTCGGAAACATCAGAGAGGGCAGGGAAAGCTCCTGGCCAGCATGCAGTCTCTGTATCACTCCCTGAGCATCCTCTGCTCGGAGGACGGTCAGGGAGCAATACTGACACTGTGTGCTGGTCAGAAGCCCTCCCCTGTCCATCTCTGATGTTCCGAAACTTCATAGAAAGACAGGGCAAGCTCCTGGCCAGCGTGCAGTCTCTGTATTGCTCCCTGAGCGTCCTCTGCCTGGAAGACACTCAGGGAGCAATACTGAGACTGCGCAACAGCCAGATCACTCCCTGAGCATCCTCTGCCCAGAGGATGATCAGGGAGTGATACTGAGACTGCGTGCTGGCCAGAAGTCCTCCCCCGTCCCTCTCTAATGTTCAGAAACATCACTCCCTGAATGTCCTCCGCCTGGACCACGGGGAAAAAACCAGGCCACAAGGGGGAAAGGTTTGGGAAACCCTGCAGTAGAACATGTATTACAGAGGCCTGTTTCCAGTCTCACATTTCCAGAGACAAGGGCACTTTTGGAACAGAGGCACTTCTAGAATAGCTTTCCTGAAACACTGAAACTGTGTTCCTGGGGATCAGTGGACCCTCAGGAACAGCATAGTGACCAAAATGGAACCCTGGTGATAGGATTAACAAACATTCTCCCAAAAACTTAAATCCTTGTGTACTTTTAGAATGTGTAGCTAGACACAGAACAATGACTTCGAGACATAGGATAAGCTGACATTATTGACTGAAAGGGGAAATCAAACAGTTTAACTCTATACTCTTTGGAAAGCTGAGTTTGATATGAATCAAATGTGGCTTTAGCAAAACTTGTAAGCATTACACGGGTTGGAGAAGTTCTGACTTCTGAAAAAATCCTGTGCAGCCGTCTATGAAGGTAATCTGTGAGAGTGACCAGCCTTCAGGCAGACCATCAGGTTGGAGAGATAGTGGAACTATCTATAGAAGGGGTGTTAAACATGCCGCCTGAAGGCTGGATCAGGCCCTTGGAGGGCTCCTATCAGGCCCACGAGCAACTTACTGTCATCTACTTCCTTCTGCCTCTCTCTTGCTTCCTTCTGCATCACAGCTTGCTTTGCCAGGCTTGCTCAATCAGACAGGAGCTACAGAACAAAGCCTCTATTATCTCCATTGGCTGACCAGTACATGAAACATCTTCTGCACAAAAGCCTGCAATGCCCAACCATTTTATGTTTTCCTCTAGGTCTTAGGGACAAAGCACTAACCATGGGATTTCTGTAATGAATGTCAATACATCAAAAATAGGTTTGCAACTTGTACACACACACCTGAACAACACCTGGACAGCATCCTCAAGATTACTACAGCACAGAAATTGTCTCCAGATTTTGATGCAATAATTCAAAGCAAGAGGTTTCAGTTATCAGAAACTGTTAAAGCATATTTTAAATTTTAAGCATATTTTAAATTTTAAAAAAATCTTTAATTGTGTTTGTTTGTGTTCTTTATAAAGTTTATATCTCCACACCCTGGCATTTTATGACACATATGGCCCTGCCTGACAAGGTCTCATTTATGTCAGATCCGTCCCTTATCACAAATGAGTTTGACACCCCTGATCTATAGACTGCAGATACCTTCACATCTGCAGGTCTGAAGAAAGAATGAAGGTGTCCATGGGATGGTTTAACCTAGGACATCAAGCCACTGCAAAACATTAGAAGAAATAATTGTGAGATTCAACTTAAACTTTGTACATTGAGATATGGCAGCAGGCGGAGGGGAAGAGCCAGTATATTTTTTAAAATTTATTTATATTTTATTATATTTATATCCCATCCTCCCCTATCGAGCTCAGGGCGGCAAGGTTTTGTGCTGAAGCTCACAGTTCTTTGCAATACAATCCTATCCAACCCGAAAAAAGAAACACACACACATATTCATCCAGTCTATGAGATCATGTCAATCCCAACCAGTCCCTGCTTTCATACTATACATTCCTGGAATAACTGCTAGCAAAAAGCAGGTATGGATAAACACAGTGTGGACTAGCCAAGTTTTCACTTCATGCAAGGTTTGTGGAATGCAACTTCTATTTCAAAACCTAATTAAGGAAGAGTAAACAAGGACAACCCAAAGACAAGAGCCAACGCTTTAAAACAACTTCCTAACAAAGATACGTCTTCAGATATTCCCTTCACAAAAAAGGAGATTATGCAAATATTACATTCACTTAGCTTTCCAGGCATGCTCCAGCTGGCCCATTCAGTTACTTAACACAGCACTTCATTCCCAGATATAGGCAGTGTATTTTTCCAAGGCTATAGGAAAACATCCTGGTGATACTTGAAGCTGTACGAGGCTGTACTGTGGGTGCTCGCAAAAGGGCTTTTGCTAAACCTCTAAAATTTTAAAGGAGAGGGGGGAAAAGAACAAGTGAATAAAATCAGAGATACTATGCTATACACTTATCCCAACAATGAAGGGCCCAAGTGGCTAGATGAAGGCTTGTCCATGCAATAAAGATTCAGAGGTTGTTATTCAAAACTATTTTAGGAGAAACCTAGATGGTCAGTTTTTCCACAGATGTTATGTTAAGCCACCTGTAAGTTTATAAATCCAGGTGGGCAGCTGTGTTGGTCTGAAGCAATAGAACAAAGTAGGAGTCCAGTAGCACCCTTAAGACCAACAAAGTTTTATTCAGAATGTAAGCTTTCATATGCATGCATACTTCATGAGAGCCAGTATGGTACAGTGGCTAAGTGCACAGACTCTGATCTGGGAGAACTGGATTTGAATCCCCCCTCCTCCACCTGCAGCTGTTGGAATGGCCTTGGGTCAGCCATAGCTTTTGCAGCATAGCTTGTCCTTGAAAAGGCAGCTTCGTTGAAAGCCCTCTCAGCCCCACCAACCTCACAGGGTGTTTGTTGTGGGGGAGAAAAATAAAGGAGATTGTGAGCTGCTCTGAGACTCTGAGATTCAGAGTGGAGGGTCTTCTTCTTCATCAGACAATGGAATGGGGTACAGTGAGAAGAGCTACATATAGCTGGTGAGCAGTGGTTAAGAACGCAAAGTGGTACAAAGTTAGAATCCAATGGCAAAATAGTGAAATTAACAAATTGAAAAAAACATTTGGCCTGGGAAACCAATAAAACAGTAACATGTCAGAATGGAGAAATGAGGCAATAAATGCTGTCTGTTAATTGCTCTATTGCTTGCAAGTCTGGGTTAAACTGAGGACATGTCTTTCCCAGAGGTGTTCCTGTCCATCTAATTTACTTTTTAACATGTAACATACATTATAAACAGAATTCTAGTTTGCCATTAGAAAAAAATAATACATTAAAATATAGTGGAAGATGGGTTTAGTATAAGTAATGAGATAAACAGCCAATATCCCTGTTCAGTCCTGGGGAGGTGTTTGTTCCAAGTTTCATAATAATTTGTAATTCAGCAATTTCCCTCTCCATTCTGTTCTTGAAATTCCTTTGCAGTAAAACAGCTACTATGAGGTCACCCATTGAATGTTCTGGAAGGTTAAAGTGTTCTACAAGTTTCTCAGTTTTTTTATTCCTGATGAATTGTTAGCATTAAATGGCATATATAATGTTGGAAGATGAACAAGTGAATGAGCCTGAGGTGGTGTAGTTAATGCTGTTAGGCCCAGTAATTGTATTGTCTGGGTGTATGTAAATTGTTAGTGTCATCATGACAAGGAAATATAGTGAAGGCCAAAAATATAGTGAAGAAAATATAGTGAAGGCAGCTTTGGAGTTAACTCATTAAAGCCTATTTACTTCACACCCAGGATAAAGTCCTTGGTCAGCCTCCCCAGAGGACAAGTTAATCTTTTCAAAGCTATTTTTCATTAACACTGTCTTTTGGGCCTAGAATTCTCTCACCTTTTCTGTGAACTCTTTGACTAAAACCCATATTTGCAATTACAATGAAGCTTAAGAGTATATGTTCAAAGATTATCAGTTTAAGACTACACCTCAAGAGTCAGATGATTATATCAGTTAAGAGTAAAAGGCCAAGCCTGTAGAGACTAAAGTTCAAACCCTTACTAAGCCAAGAAGCGGGCTGAGAGACCTTGAGTCAGTCACACACCATTCTCTGAACTCACCCTACATCACAGGAATGTTGCAAATATTTATTGAAGGGGGGGAACAATCTACACTATCCCCAGATTCCTTGGAGGAAAACAGCAGGACATAACTTTGACTGACAGATCCCTTGCTACTTTAGCCTCCTCCTTCCTTCACTTCCCCTTGACTCCACATCTACCGAAATTAATGCAGAAAACCCCAGGCACAGTCCAATGGCTACCGAGTATATAAAATTCTGCATAGCACTATGTATGTTGGTGGCACTGTTTTAATACATAATAATAATTGATGCTCAAAACAACCTCACAGCACAGGAGGGGGTAGCAGCCATCTTGACACAGTGCCAGCTACAGTACTAGCTTGATGGCCAGGCATTTGCTCTTTTTAGCCTAGCCCATTCTTTAGATCTTATCAGCTATAAGCTATTGTTCAGTTCAACAACCTTTTAATCATAGGATAAGAATCATACCATGAATAAAGCATAGAAATTCCAACACTTTGTAAGTACTGCAAAGTCCACAAACTGTTTTGTTGGAGAAAAGACATTAATCATAAGTACATGTAGGAAATGAGTTAGTTTGGGGAAATCAAAGAAAGAGTCTTGCTTGTGCTGCAAAGACTATTCCTCAGGGCTTTTTTTGTAGCAGGAACTACTTTGCATATTAAGCCACACACCCCTGATGTAGCCCATCCTCCAAGAGTTTACAGGGCTCTTAGTACTGGGCATACTGTAAGCTCCAGGAGGATTGGCTACCTCAGGGGTGCACGGCCTAATATGCAAAGGAGTTTCTGCTACAAAGAAAGTCCTGCTGTTCCTAAATGGTCTGTGAGTGACACAGCGTTTTGGCTAATGTTTATTGTTGAAACTGAAGTTGTACCAAAAGAAAAGAAGCCTATCTAAAGAACTTACTGGTAAGTGGAAAAAAATAAAAACCCTTTGAGTTATGGAGGACTGGTTACCTCAAATTCACTTTAGGTCTTTGGCTGACATCTGTAAATCACGACACTCAGAATACAAAGCAAAAAGTTTTTTTTAGGTGGGATTTTAAGAAACTCATTCCAGTGGACAGCAGGAAACAATTGTAGCAAAAATATATCTTAAAGCAGAAAGAAAGCTGCTTAGTTACCAAGTCCTGGTCAAGGAAGCATAACTCGTGCCAAATATTATCCTGCTTTCAAGCTAAAAATAATCATATCCCCAGGAGAGAATATCTTTTAATTGGAAGAATATCCACTCTTTTTTCATCTTCACAGGGGCCACTGTACACCCTAGATTGTAGTACTTTGTCGTAATTTTTTTTCTCCTCCTTTGGTTTACTTTCTTTGAGGTTTAGTCCAGTATGACAGTGCAGTGGTTAGAGTGGCCAGACTATGATCTGGGAGACCCAGGTTCAGATTCCCACTCTGGCACTGAAGGTTGCTGGGTTAACTTGAGCCAATCACAGACTCTCAGCTTAACCTACTTCACAGGATGTGTTGTGAGAATAAAAAGGAGGAAGAGAAGAGAAAGATATAAGCTGCTTTGGGTCTACACTGGAGAACATGGTGAGGTATAAATACAATAAATGAACAAACAGTCTCTTGGTGATTAGATCAGCAGCTGTACACAACTTTTGACGTCTTCGCCAAATACCACTAACAGAGGATGCTTTTCAACAATGCATCAACAATGGTTGGCCTTAACTTGAAGTATTAATAAGAGACTGTGATTAAACTCCTTTTAAAAGCACTATAGATAGCAACTCAGGTGAAGCTGAAGGAAGAGATGCTGCTCATTCCCATCTGATGCCTTCCACAAAAGTTAATGAAATGTGCATGCACGCAAAAGTTGCCATTCTGAATAAAAGTTTGTTGGTCTTAAAAGGTGTTACTTGACTCCAACTTTGTTCTACTGCATTTCTATTAAAATTTATACAGTCTTATATCATCTCTCCTTGTTACATAATTTCTTCTCTGTTGCGTTGTTTTAACAAAGCATTTGAATGAGGTCTTTAAATGTTTCTATACTGGTTATTGCGATTTTGCTTCGAACCCTGGTTGGAAGTCTGGGTCAACATTAAAGACTGCTTGCTATTCATGAAATCTAGCAGAAAAACACAAGACATGCTTCAGATGTGACACAATATGCTAACCAGGGCAAAGCATGTCACGGCTGGGGCCGGGTCAGGCAAAGTCCAGAGGCAGTCCGAGGTCTGTAGCCAGTAAGCAGGAGGGTCTGAGGCGCCAAATCCGAATCACTGTAGAAGTATCGCAGGTCTGAGGTCCAGAAGCCGAGGTCAGGGAGTCCAGAAGTCCAAAGCCAAAGTCAGGGAGTCAGGAACCAAAGTCAAGCCGGAGTGGATGCTAGAATGTCAGGGAGATGACTAGTTGCTTCCACAAAGCTTCCTCCCAAAGCCCACAGCTATATAGCCCTCTGCTGGCTGTTGCCCATTTGGGCTAATTGCTGGCTCAGGGAGGCAGCCAGGATCCTGTTACCACTCAAGCATCCTTGCTCTTAGAAGGGCCAGAATCCTCTCAGAACTCAGGGCTCAGGGAGCGTCTTGCTTGTGAGCGTGCCGCCCTCCTCCGATCCCTGAGGTCCTGCCGGAGGCGGTCACGCACACGAGCCACCCGAGAGGGCGAGGCAGGGGGGCTGGGATCTTCTCCAGCAGGAGGCAGGGGCACTGGTGCAGGTGGCAGGGGCACAGTTTCCTCATCAGACTCAACTTCCTCTGAAGGGTCCCCAGCACCCATGACACTATCCCCCCCCCCAGGGCCCCCCTCCGTCGAGGGACCTGGAAGGTCGGGGTGGTCGTTGTGGAACTGGTGCACCAAGTCCGGGGCATGAAGATTGTCCTCGGGCTCCCAAGACCGGTCTTCTGGGCCGTATCCCTCCCAGTCCACCAGGTACTGGAGGCCTCCACGATGGTACCGGGAGTCCAGGATCTGGCGCACCTCATATTCTTCCTCGTCATCCACCAACACTGGTGGTGGCGGCGGTGGGGAAGGAGTCCGAGCTGGGTCAGGGGGTGCAGCCGGAACAAGGAGGGAGCGATGAAACACGGGGTGAATGCGGAGGTGGGGTGGCAACTGGAGCCTGAAGGCGACGGGGTTTATTTGTTCAACGACGGGGTAGGGTCCAATGAACCGTGCATCCAGCTTGTGAGACCGACCAGGCCGGCGCAGGTAGCGAGTTGAGAGCCACACCTGATCCCCCGGCTGCACTGGAGGGCCTTCTTGCCTCTTTCGGTCCGCAGCCCGTTTATATGCCTCCTTGGCTTGCTGTAGCTGCTCTCGGAGCAAGTCTTGGCTGGCACGGAGTTCTTGCAGGTAGGCATCGACGGCGGGGACATTCGTGGGTGGTAGGATCGCTGGGAAGAACCGAGGGTGGTACCCGTAGGTTGCAGCAAACGGGGTCATTTGGGTGGATGAATGGACCGCATTGTTGTATGCAAACTCCGCTAGGGGCAATAGAGTGGTCCAGTCATCCTGCTGGTAACAGGTGTAACAGCGGAGATATTGCTCTAGCGTGGCATTGGTGCGCTCTGTCTGGCCATCTGTCTGTGGGTGGTAGGCCGAGGACAGGTGCACTCGAGTACCCAGGCTGGAATGGAGGGCTTGCCAGAACCGAGAGGAGAACTGAGGGCCCCGATCGGAGATCAGATGGGCTGGGAGTCCATGCAGACGAAAGATGTGTTGCAGGTAAAGCTGGGCCGTCTCCTGAGCTGTGGGGAGTTTCGGGCACGGAACAAAGTGGGCCATCTTGGTAAATAGGTCGACGACCACCCAGATACAAGTCTGACCCTTGGAGCGTGGAAGTTCCGTGATGAAGTCCATCGAGATGGTATCCCAGGGTCCTGAAGATGTGGGCAAGGGCTGCAGCAACCCTGAGGGTTTGGCTGGGATGTCTTTGGCCCGTCGGCAGACGTCACAGGAGCTGACATAGCGGGCAACATCAGCGCGAACTCGTGGCCACCAGAATTCCCTTGTCAGCAAGTGGGTGGTCTTATGCTGTCCAAAGTGCCCGGCGGGTAACGAGTCGTGGGTCAGGCGTAGCACTTCTGCCCGCAAGGGCCCGGGCGGCACATAGAGGCGTTCGCGGTGTAGCAAGAGGCCGCCTCGAGTCGTGAACTCCCCTGTTGGGTCATCTTGGAGAGCCTGGAGGTGTTGCTGGACCCAGGGATCATTGGCCTGGCTAGCCCGAATGTCCTCCACGAGTGCTGGTGAAGTGGAGGTGGCTGCAAATACTGAGGGCGGCAGGATTGGAGCAGCGGGCGCGGTCTCAGTTGAGGCAGGGGCGTATTCCGGTTTCCGGGAGAGCGCGTCTGCTTTCCGGTTCTGGGTATGGGGGATGTAGGAGATCCGGAAGTCGAAGCGAGAGAAGAATAGGGACCACCGGATCTGGCGCTGGTTGAGACGGCGGGTGGTCTGGAGGTGTTCCAAGTTCCGGTGATCGGTGAGCACTTGAACAGGGTGGCGAGCCCCTTCGAGGTAATGTCGCCAAACCTCAAACGCCGCCTTGATCGCGAGCAACTCCCTCTCCCAGATGGTATAGTTCCTCTCTGCAGCAGTGAGCTGCCGCGAGTAATAGGCGCAGGGCTGTAGTGGCTGGGACGGCTCCTCGCGCTGGGACAGCACTGCTCCCAGGGCCACGTTGGAGGCATCAGCTTCCACCGTAAAGGGAAGCTGGGGGTCGGGGTATCTCAGGAGTGGCCCGGTGGCAAAGCGAGTCTTCAGGGTGGAGAAGGCGTTATCGGCCTCTGGGGACCAGTGGAAGGGTTCTTTGGGGCGGAGTAGTTGAGTCAGGGGTGTGGTCAGGGATGCGTAGGCCGGGATGAATTGCCGATAGTAGTTGGCAAAACCGAGGAACCGCTGCAGGTCTTTGCGATTTTGAGGAGCCTGCCAGGTCAGGACCGCTTCTACTTTTTTCGGGTCCATGAGGATCCCCTGCGGTGACACGATGTGCCCAAGGAACTCGACGGAGCGCAGGTCGAAGTCGCACTTCTCCAGCTTGGCGTAGAGACCATGGGCTCGTAGGCGCTGCAGGACCTGGCGGACGTGCTCGGCGTGCTGGGCAGGATTGCGGGAGTAAATTAGGATGTCATCCAGGTATATGATCGCGAAGCGGTCGAGCAGGTCCCGGAATATGTCATTCATGAACCTCTGGAAGACAGCGGGGGCATTGGTCAGTCCGAAGGGCATTACCAGGTGCTCGTACTGCCCGTATCGGGTCCCAAACGCGGTCTTCCATTCGTCTCCGGGCCGTATGCGCACCAAATTGTACGCTCCACGGAGGTCCAGCTTGGTGTAGATTTGGGCCCCCTTTAGGCGATCCAAGAGTTCAGGGATCAGTGGTAGAGGGTACCGGTCGCGGATGGTGATCTTGTTCAGGGCCCGGTAGTCATTGCACAGCCGGAGCTCCCCACTTTTCTTCTTCACGAAGAGCACTGGAGCAGATAGGGGAGAGGTTGAGGGTCGGATGAATCCGCGTTTCAGGTTCTTGTCCAGGAAGTCTCGCAGAGCTGCCAACTCCGGCTCCGACATTGGGTACAGACGCCCCACCGGGAGTGGTGCCCCAGGTACCAAATCAATGGCACAGTCGTAGGGCCGGTGAGGGGGAAGCTGATCAGCTCCTGTCTCTTCAAAGACATCAGCAAAGTCCACATACTTCTGAGGGAGCTGAGGACCACCACTCGGGATGCCAGCTGCTAGAGTGGTGGGAGGAGTCAGATGGGGGCATGGGTCTCGGAAGCGTAGTTCCTGCTGGGCCCAGTCCACGATGGGGTTGTGCAGCTTCAGCCAGGAAAGGCCTAGAATCAGCGGGAAGCGAGGCATGCGGGCGACATCAAACCGCAGCTGTTCTTGGTGCTGCTGGACGTGGAAGGTGATGGGACAGGTCTCCTGGGTGACGGGGCCAGAACGGAGGAGGCGCCCGTCAATAGCCTCCACCAGCGACGGAATCCCTTTTGTCTGCACAGGGATCTGGTGCTGCTTCACAAAGGCGGCATCTATAAAACAGTGGGCCGCTCCCGAGTCCAGCATGGCATACACGAACAGCCAGCGTTCGTCAGGCAGACGGAGTTTGACTGGTAGCAGGAATGGCCCTGGGGTATCAGCCCGCTGTTCGGAGGACCCAGCTAGTCGCCCCAGGCTGGGGGGTCCACTTACGCCTGGGGCTGCCCTTTTGGCGGCGGTGGCAGCGAAGGTCCAGGTATCCGATGCTTAGCAGGGCAGCCAGAGGCATAGTGGCCTGCCGTGCCGCAGTAGAGGCACAGATTCTGCGTGCGGCGTCTGGTCTTTTCCTCTGGGGTCAGGCGGGGTCGAGCAGCTCCAAGCTGCATAGGCTCATCCTTGGTGCTGGTACTAGCTGGGGACGGGCGAGGAGCCAGGTAGCACGGCGCAGGGAGCTGGCGCCCTCTGGTCTTGGCTTGGCGGCGACTTTCCAGGCGGCCATCGATGCGGAGGCAGAGGGTGATAAGTTCTTGGAGCGTGGGTGGCTGCTCCACCCTGGCCAGTTCATCCAGGACCTCCTCTGCCAACCCCTCAGTAAACTGGTCCATCTGGGCAGCCTCATTCCACGCCAAGTCCTGGGTCAGGAGCTTGAATTCAGTGGCATATTGAGCCACCGAGGAGTTGCCTTGTTTCAGTGCCCTGATCTTCCGGTTAGCTGTGGCTGCTTGGACTGGGTTTGAGAAAGCAGCAGACAGGTGGGCCTCAAACCCCTGGTAATCAGTCAGTAGGGGAGAGGACGCGACCAGTAAGGGTGTGGCCCATTTGGCCGCCTGCCCCTTTAACAGACTGATGACGAAACACACCTTGGTTTTGTCATTGAGGAAGTCCCGTGCTCTCAGTTCAAAGTACAGCCGACACTGTGCTAGGAAGGCAGGAAATTCTTCCACGGCACCCCCAAATCTGTCAGGTGGGGGAACTGGGCACTTGGCTGGGGCACTGGCCGCAGGTTGTTGCTGCAAGTGCACTACTGCCTGTGTTAGCTGCTGTACCTGGGCTTGGAGCGCAGCCAGTAGTTCTGTGGTTTCACTTGCTTCAGCATCCATCCTGTGGAGTGGGTGTTTGTCGGTGGAAGCAATCTGTCACGGCTGGGGCCGGGTCAGGCAAAGTCCAGAGGCAGTCCGAGGTCTGTAGCCAGTAAGCAGGAGGGTCCGAGGCGCCAAATCCGAATCACTGTAGAAGTATCGCAGGTCTGAGGTCCAGAAGCCGAGGTCAGGGAGTCCAGAAGTCCAAAGCCAAAGTCAGGGAGTCAGGAACCAAAGTCAAGCCGGAGTGGATGCTAGAATGTCAGGGAGATGACTAGTTGCTTCCACAAAGCTTCCTCCCAAAGCCCACAGCTATATAGCCCTCTGCTGGCTGTTGCCCATTTGGGCTAATTGCTGGCTCAGGGAGGCAGCCAGGATCCTGTTACCACTCAAGCATCCTTGCTCTTAGAAGGGCCAGAATCCTCTCAGAACTCAGGGCTCAGGGAGCGTCTTGCTTGTGAGCGTGCCGCCCTCCTCCGATCCCTGAGGTCCTGCCGGAGGCGGTCACGCACACGAGCCACCCGAGAGGGCGAGGCAGGGGGGCTGGGATCTTCTCCAGCAGGAGGCAGGGGCACTGGTGCAGGTGGCAGGGGCACAGTTTCCTCATCAGACTCAACTTCCTCTGAAGGGTCCCCAGCACCCATGACAAAGCACTTTATACTCTCAACTATGTTTTATTTTTACTTTTTTAAAGTTAAGTAGAACTAAATGATGCCAAGCAAAGATTGAGCTGTATGAAAAACATCCAAGCACTGAACTGGGTCAGCAGTGAGACAACAAGTGCAGGGGCATCAAAGTTAAAATGTGGTAAAAGCTTTCACAGGTGACAGCTTAATGAAGTTGAGTCTAGTGGCACCTTTAAGACAAAGTTCTATTCGAGGTGTGAGCTTTTGTGTGCAATGCACACTTCCGCAGAGAGCTTGTAAACTGTTAAAAGAGAGGCTGGCTGTGTTCTGTGAATGGACAGTTCTCTCAACAGCATGGCCAACAGTGACCATGAGCTAATACGAAGCCCAAATGGCTCGCCTGAAATTAAAAGGAAAAGAAATAATGTGCCCATGGAGGCACTTCAGTGCCTACTTAGACAGGTGTGGGGCCACTGACTGGCCACATTCTAACCACATCTTTTAACAGAAACCCCCAGAAAGCTTCATCTATGCCTATTAGCAATTGAACCTCTGTGTTCTATAATGCCCTGGATACCAGTACTGGGGAAGGAACAACAGCAGGGAGAAACTTTGGCATCTATGTCTCATTTATGGTCCTTCCAAAGGCGTCTGGCTGGTGCCCCAAGGTGGGAAGCAGTGCACTATACAAGCCATCAGACCACAGCACAATGGCTCTTACATTCTATAGCACAGAAATTAAAAATGCTGCGTCCTAAATGAACACTACTAAACAAATATCTTTTTTGCATCCCCTTCAAACACACATGCACCCCTGGATCAACATGCTGTATTTTAAAACCATATTCAACCTTTTTCTCTGATTAATGGGATTTGCATTTTTTCTCCTCAAAGGAACAACAATGTACCAGAAAGAGCTGAAGGGTTACCCAAGAGACAAGAGGAACATCAGAAAGCACATGCATGCAATCAAATTAAAGGTGTGGCTCAAGACAGAGATAAAAAGGTAGGTCCAAAGTATTAAAAGGCTGAAGATCACTAGCCTAAAGATCATCAAGGACTTGCAGATTCCCATCAGACCCAAAAGGGAAGGGGAGGGGATAGCCATTCCTAAATATGTGCTCAGAGTATGCATTTTTCAACCTGGACATCCTAGTCAGCTGCTGGACTAGGGCTTGAGATGCTCATGAAGACAAAGCAGAGGGCAGCAGGCGGGAGATCCTGCTCTGTGAACCAAGCAAGGCCAGGAGAACTGGCATCTAATATTTATACCAGGCCCAGTCCAACTGGAAGCACCACATTATCTCTCAGCTGTGGAGACTGATGCAGCATACCCCGATTCATTTAGGAACTTATACTGAAAGAGCGCTCTGAGATCTGAGCACACACAGTCCCAGGCAGCTCATGAATCCAGGTCCCGAAACTAAGTCCCTTGATTGTCTGATCATTTCTCCCTCAAAAGCCATCCCTTGGCACTTTCCAAATGTTGTCCAAAGCTTTAGTCTCTGCAGCGCCTGACATTTCAGCCAAATGTGCCAATAACCATAGGGGTAAAATGCTGTCTATGACTCCCAGCCTGGCTTTCTGCCACTCAGCCCAACATCTACAGCCAAACCTTAACAACCTTTATTCTATAATGAAATTGTTGTTTAATCTGTTAGTTAGGAAATAAATCAGAAGGGGTAAATTAACACCACATTTGTTGAGCAAGGAGGCACTGGAGGCTGCAGCCTCAGAGCAATCCGTGCAAGCAGAGTCCCACTTATTGCATTTCACTTTACAGTACCAAGTCTGATCTGCCTCAGCATTATATAATTCTGCCTGCATTTTCTTGCAGGCTTCCTGCTTGAATTAGACTCCAAAGACTCATGCAATTATAGCAACTGAAAGTCCCATGCAATGGCAGTTTTGCATCCTGGTAACTGAAGAATCCCCCTGGGATGAAGATGGAATGAAAGGAAATTACCTGTGTCCAGCAGGAAGGTATAATGCTGCTTTGTTTCATGTCCTCTTGCTGTCTCCTCTCCACTAACCCACACTGAGAGGTAATCATGGGAGGAAAATACATATCATTCAACACCAAAGAATTGTAACATGGTTACCTCACTGGAACCATCAGGCTTCTCTCTTTTGCAGCAAACATACACAAGATTCTTCGTTGTTTAAGCCCAAAGTTGAAATAAAGAACAACACACAACACAACCTCATACAGATGTTCAAAACTGGCCAAGAGAACACAAAAGCTGCCAGAATCAGAATGATAGTTTTTAATTTATTTATTTTTTACAGAAGCTCCCTTCAGGTGGCTAGCTAGCACCTAAGCTCCCATAAGGCACCCCTAGACTCTTAAAATCTACAAACCCTTTGTTGGAAGGAGAACAAAAACTAAAGATGTGCATCAGCTCCACTTCTCTGCCTCCTCTCAGCCTAATGTCCACAAAGGAGTACTTGACTCAGCTGGCTGATCTATTTTCAAGTCTGCAATTGTTTGGTCATTACAAACCTAGGAAGCTTCCAGTGCCTCCCTAGATTCCCATGGCAATCTTCAAAATCGACAGTGGTTATTGCTGGGACTGTACTAGCCATACACCAAGCTACACACAGTATGGTCACCTAGAGGCATTTGGGGGGGGGGGGCTCAAAACTATAACAATTTATAAAACACTGAGCTCTGCAGGCTCGAATTAAGCCACAAGTTTGTGTTTAAGCTCATGACATAGGGCCACCATGAGTGGGAAGAAACATGACTGCACTTAAACACTCATATGCACAGTTAGCAGAATGGCACTGAGGGTTTCTTATAGCCAGGGCCGTAGCAAGGATTTGGAAGGTCAGGGAAGCATTTACATTTTTCAGGGGGCACTGATGTCCCCCAGCACCCCACACGACCTTCCCTCTAGTGACAGGCAGGGCCTGCCCTAGCCCTTCTGGCTAGGCAGCACAGCTCCGCCCTGCCCCAGTCACTGGATCTTCTGCCTACTCATGAGTAGCCCTCCAAGTAGGCGGCAGGCATGGGGCTACTCGCGGGAACAGGCGGGGGGAGAGGCAGGCAGCAGAGGCGAGGAGAAACAGAGGCGATCGGGGCTGTGAGGGAGGGGAAGGGGTCAGGAGAAGCCGCTGCCATCGGGGCTGGGAGGGAGGGGAAGGGGCAAGCAAATGGCTATGATCGGTGCTGGGTGGGAAGGGAAGAGGCAAGGAGAAGTCACTGTGATGGGGCTGGGTGGGAGGGGAAGGGGTGAGGAGAAGCAGTGGGGATTGGGGCTGAGAGGGAGGGGAAGGGGCAGGAGAAGCCGCTGCAATGGGGCTGGGTGGGAGGGGAAGGGGTGAGAAGAAGTGGCTGCGATCAGGGCTGAGAGGGAGGGGAAGAAGTGAGGAGAAGGGGCAGCGATCAGAGCTGAGAGGGCGGGAACGGAGGTGGGGAGAAGCAGTGGCGATCGGGGCTGGGTGGAAGGGGAAGGGGCGAGGAGAAGCAGTGGCGATTGGGGCTGGGTGGGAGGGGAAGGGGCAAGCAGAAGCAGTGGCAATCGAGGCTGGGTGGGAGGGGAAGGGGTGAGGAGAAGCAGTGGCGATTGGGGCTGGGTGGGAGGGGAAGGGGCAAGCAGAAGCAGTGGCAATCGAGGCTGGGTGGAAGGGGAAGGGGCGAGGAGAAGCAGTGGCGATTGGGGCTGGGTGGGAGGGAAAGGGGCAAGCAGAAGCAGTGGCAATCGAGGCTGGGTGGGAGGGGAAGGGGTGAGGAGAAGCAATGGCGATCAGGGCTGGGTGGGAGGAGAAGGGGCGAGGAGAAGCTGCTGCGATGGGGGCTAGGTGAGAGGGGAAGGGGCAAGTGGCTGCGAAGGAAGGGAGGGTGGTGGCGGGGAAAGCAGCAGGGAAAGGAGGGAAGGGAAGCTCTTCCTTGCCTGCCCCTGCCAACACCCTCCCTTCTTTCCCCGCCATTAAAATAGCATGGGGTGGAGGCAGAAGTAGCCCTAGTCCCGCTGCTAGTTAAAGGGCCTGCGAAACAGCTGATCATCGGGCCCTTTAGCTGGGAGGCAGGTGGGCCGCTGCTTCTGCCTCGCAGGCACAGCTATTTTAATGGCGAGGAAGGGAACGCAGCTGCAAGAGCAGCAGGGAGGGAAGAGAAGACCCTTCTTTTCCCTGTCACTCCGGTCAGAACCCTCCCTTCCTTCCCAGCCACTAAAACAGCCGGTGGAGCCGCAGCAAAAGCAACCCCCAGCTCCCCCCTGGAGTTAAAGGGCCCACGAAACAGCTGATCTGCTGGCCCTTTAACTCCAGGGGGAGGCTGAGACTGCTTCTGCCCCTGGCTGGCCAAATTGCTGGTGGGGCCAGCGGCAGCCCCCGGAGCTATGGCAGAGGCCCTGGGGACTGGTTGGGGCGTCCAGTCAGGGGGCCTCACCCCCACAGGCCCCCTCGTAGCTACGGGCCTGCTTATAGCTCATACAAATTCTCATAAGGGACTCCCATCAAGATCACAAACCACTACCACACTGGGTTCAAGCTTTTAGGGACTCAATGCATTAAGATGGGCCATATTTGCCTATTTCTCTGGAATCCAAGAACCCAACAACCTGATCACACATACTAAAATAAATCTTTATTAAACCCTTTTAATAGTTTAATATATGATTAGGGGCAGTGTTTCAAGGATATCTAAACAGAGGATGGTGGCTGCCAATAAATATTTGTTAATTGATTGATGAGGTAGTTACGTTGTTCATATAGAAAGTCTTTAAATCACAGCCTAGAATGATTTACTTTTCAGTGACTGGAACTGATAATAGCTGGGCAAGAACTGAGCCAAGTGATTAAAAAAAAAAAAAAAACTAAGTGCCTTGCTTGTTTGATTCATCAGACAATGCTCTAATATTGGCTAATGTTTGGAGGAATCGTTGTCAAGATTTAAATACAAATAATAAACTCACAAACTTTATTGACAGGGCAAATAGAGAGATGCATGAAACACTGCACATTAATAACAGATGTCTGTCAAGTAGCTCACTTTAGAATGCTGCATTAATATTACTTGGTCAATAAAAGATTAAAATAATGAGTCAGTAATTTATTGCAAATACAATCCAGGGTAATCGTTTACTGCTGTCGCTTCCTTCTGACACTTGAGGCAGAATGCGAAGGGAGGGAGAAGTTTATGACTCCCAAGGATGCCTGCTGGATAAAAACGGAATGCTGAAAACTGCCTCAATCCCAAACTCCTCTTATGACCCCTCCCCTCAGCTTTTGACACTTAACGTTTTAGATCTTGGGACTTCATTTAAACCCTAGCTTGAACCAATTTATTTGTTTTTATTTATTTGGGTTACTTAGTCTGTCTTTCTTACATGGACTCAAGGTGGGTTACACATAGTGAGTCAGTACGATCAGCAAAATGGGACATTCAATAACTAATGCATTAGGATATTAGAGGTCTGGAAAGAGATGGAAAGAGACAGAAGCATAGCATAAGTGTTAACATGACATGTTAGGCCAGGGGTGTCAAACTCATTTGTTATGAGGGCTGGATCTCACATAAATGAGACCTTGCTGGGCCAGGCCATGTCAGGTTGGGCCGAGAAATGTTGGGCTGGGCCATGTGTGTACCTATTTAATATTAGGTAGCAGAGATATAAATTTTATAAAGAACACAAACACAAGATATATCTTAAAAAAAACTTAAACAAGCTTAACCCATTAGCACTCATTGGTCTTAAAGGTGCTTTCTTTGTATTTCTCCCATGGGATCCAGGAAACTGGGCAAAGGAAGCTCTGGCTCTTTCCTTCCTTCCCCAGGGACTGGGGTGGGGGGGGAGGTGAGAGCCTCAGTCAGTAGATGGAAGAGAGGCTTGGCTCAGTAGCTCTGCTGTGCAACTGAGAGAGCCTGGCAAAGCAAACTGTTATGCAGAAGAAAGTGAGATACAGGGAGAAGGAAGCAGATGACAGTCGGTTGCTCGGGGGCTTGATAGGAGCCCTCTGGGGGCCTGATTTGGCCCCCAAACTGCATGTTTGACACCCCTGCATTAAGCGGTACAGAAATTACATAATAGGATTCTTTTTACAATACACTACATAAAGCAGTAGAGATCACAAGTTTCAATCATTTATCCAAGTAAGTTTGCAAAACCATCTTGTACTATGCAACCTTACGGCTTGCACAGAAAAGTCCTCTTGAATAGTTCAGTTTTGCATAGTTTGTGAAAGGTCAGGATGGGAGTTTTCCTGACCACCTTGGCCAGGCCATTCCACAAGGTGGGAGCTACAATGGAGATAGAACATGTACAGGCAGTTGTTGATTTTGCCTATTTGCAAAAGATCTGTTTACTCAGCCAGATCAGTGTACATTTGACTGAAAGTAAATCTCACTGAAGTTAATAGGGCTTACTCCTAAATGTCTGCACACAAGACAGCAACCTTAATTTTGTACCTTCCTCCTCCTCCTCCCCATCCGTACAAAAAACACTTAAGATTTAAAAATGATTGCAGTGCCATTGGAGTGACCCACTTCAGGCAAGAGCATGACCCGACTGAAGGTCCCTTTCTACAAATGTAAGTCATAGACATGCACTTAGAAGTCCATAACAGATTCTCCATTGCCATGCTGAATGCTGGTGGAGCAAAAACAAACAGCAAGCTATTTATTTTTCCATGGATACTTTGCTTCCAGAAAAATCTAAGAATGCCCTATTGATTGGGGTTTTTACCTGGACTTATTTTTACAAGATCCAGCCAAAACAAACAAAAAAATAGTTTAAAGGATCAGATTAAAAAATGCAATAATATGCTGGAGCATTATACATGTAAAAATCAGACAAGGTTCTCAAATTCAAGTAATGCTAGAATCAGCAATTACTTCATGTTGTTTCCCACCCTTTGGTTAAATGAACAAATGCAGAGGAAAATAAATCCAGTAAGGTTCTGTATAAAATATGGCAGACCAAGCTGTTAAAATGCCTTCCTTCAAAATATATCAATCTTGTTTTGGGGACATGGCTGTTCTTGAGCATGTTATTACATCTAGAGACTAATTGAAATTGTATTTTATTGGTTTTAAATTGTAAATATAAACATCTGAACGGACAATTAGCTGCCCTGAGTCCTGCGGAGAGGACGGGATAGAAATTTAAGGTAATAATAAAAATAATAAATAAATAAGCATCTACCTGCAGCCAGTTGTAAAACTCTCAAATGTGATTAGGACCTTCAGCTTTCACTCTGGAGCCTATATAAGAACCACAGGCACATACTGCCCAGGCTGTTGTTGACCCACTCCATTATTCAGGTCAAATCTACAACATCTCTTCTTTGTACCCTATCTCAAATGTACTATGATTCAAGGTTCTGTCAAAGCATAGTGGGTGTTAAGAGAGAGACCCACCATGAAATCATGCCCACATAATAATGGGAAATCTTTAAGTTACAACACTATCACACTATACAGGCACATTGCTATATGGTTGTCTGCCTTGAGAACTTGAATAGACTGCAGCTACAGATATATTTAAATTCAATGATTGACAGATGAAATGTCAGTGTATAAGTAGCCAAGATCACTAAACACCTTCGCAACACATTGACGGCAATTTTGAGATTCTATACAGGTAACAATGAATGTGTCCCTAGTAAGTTAGAAACATCTGCCTGCTGAACTAACATATAAACTAACTCCTACAGCTTCAGCCTGCTGCCCATGAAAAGAAGAGTAGGGAGCACTCAAGCACCACTCCATAATACCTGGACCCATCTTCAGCTAAGCATTATCCTCCCTTCAGCTTCTAATTCTGAGCAACAGGGCTATCCCAAAGGAAAGCAAAAAGCAGACAAGCATCCTCTCATCATACCTGGATATTGCTCTACCACTAATCCCCTTCAAAAAGGAAAATTTGCAACCAATTTCTAATTGTTATAGACAGGGCTTTTTTGTAGCAAGAACTCTTTTGCATATTAGGCCACGCACCCCTGATGTAGCCAATCCTCCTAAAGCTTACAGCAGGCCCTGTACTAAGAGCCCTGTAAGCTCTTGGAGGATTGGCTACATCAGGGGTGTGTGACCTACTATGCAAAGGAGTTCCAGCTACAAAAAAAGCCCTGGTTATAGATATTGAAATGTTGACTACTGTGATCCAAGGGAGCCAGTTTAAGCTGAATAGACAAAGAATAATCAATTTTGAAAAATTAACTAGGTCGCCAACCTGCAAAACTATGGTGTCACCCAGAGCTTGTTTTGTAGAAAACACCCAGCAGGAACTCATTTGCATATTAGGCCACACCCTGTGACATTGTTTCACACAGGGCTTTTCTGTAGAAAAAGCCCAACAGGCATTCATTTGCATATTAAGTCACACCCCTTGACACCAAGCCAGTCGGAACTGTGTTCCTTTGTATTTCTGCTAAAAAAAAAATACCCTGGTGTCACCAGGAAGCAGACATCTCCACCTAATCCCTATTCACATATTGTACCTCAGAGAACGCATCAAGTCCTGCAGCGATGGGCAAGGGGCGAAACGGCAGGTGGAAGGTGCCACTGGAAGCCGCAGTCCCAATCCTGCATGTAGGCGGTTCAGGGTATTGGTCGCCTGATGCTAACCCGGAGACGAAAGCATTTTTTGGCAGCACCCTGAACGACCAAGCAGCCTTATCTAGGGACAGCACTGCTTGCTCCACACGGAGAGGGGCCTAGAAAAGGTGGCCTAAACAAAGCTCGTCTCCCCCACCCCAGTTGGCTAGCCGCGGTCAACGGGCATCCTTACTTGCGGTCAAAAAATAACAACAAAGAAAAGGCATGCACCTGCCTCACAAAATGTGCAAAGACTAAAGCTTGCGTGTTGGAACATCAGAACCATGCTTGACACAGTAGACAGTGGTCGCCCTGAACGACGCTCTGCTCTAGTTGCCCACGAACTTCTCAGGTTGAATATCGACATAGCAGCTCTCAGTGAGGTCCGTTTCCCTGAGGAAGGTAGTCTTCAAGAACACGGTGCTGGCTATACCCTCTACTGGTCAGGTAAGTCAAAGGCTGAGAGCCGCCTTTCTGGCGTTGGCTTCATGGTCAGGAACTCCATTGCCTCCAAACTCGAAAACCTGCCAACAGGTCACTCAGATCGCATCATGTCCATGCGCCTCCCCCTTCAAAACAAGCAGCATGCAACACTCTTCAGTGTGTATGCCCCAACCCTTCAAGCAGATCCTGCAGAAAAGAACAAGTTCTATGCTGATCTACACAACCTCGTACGGAAGACCCCTACAGAGGACAAGGTGATCATCCTTGGCGACTTCAATGCCAGAGTAGGTAAAGACTCGGAAGCCTGGAAAGGAGTACTTGGCAAACACGGCATTGGCAAATGCAATGACAACGGGCGCCTCCTGCTAGAATTCTGCATGGAGCACCAGCTCACCATCACCAACACTATCTTCCAGCAGAAGAACAGTCTGAAGACAACCTGGATGCACCCACGGTCCAAGCACTGGCACCTTATCGACTACATTCTGGTGCGCCAGAGAGACCTTCGAGATGTCTTACACACCCGAGTAATGCCCAGTGCAGAATGTCATACGGATCATCGTCTTGTACGCTGCAATCTCAGTCTTCACTTTAAACCCACACCCAGGAGAGGAGGTATCCCTCGGAGGAAGTTTCAGGTTGGCAGTCTCCAGTCAGCCGAAGTTAAAGCTGCCTTCCAGGCAAAACTCCAGTCAAGAATGGAGGACCCCAGTTGCCCCACAGACCCTTCTCCAGAAGCACTCTGGGAACACCTAAAAACTACCGTCCTGCAGATCTCTAACGAAGTCCTCGGGTTCTCCACAAGGAAGAACAAGGACTGGTTTGATGAGAACAATCAAGAGATCCAAGATTTACTGGCAAAAAAGAGATCTGCCTACCAAGCACATCTTGCTCAGCCCTCCTGTCCTGGGAAAAAAGCAACCTTTCGCGCTGTATGTAGCAACCTCCAGTGCAAGCTTCGAGACATTCAGAACGAGTGGTGGACCAAGCTTGCTGAGAGAACCCAGCTGTGTGCAGACACTGGTGATTTAAGAGGGTTCTACGAAGCCCTGAAGGCAGTATATGGTCCATCATATCAGACTCAGAGTCCCATGCGTAGTGCAGACGGCCAAGTGCTCCTCACAGACAAGACATCCATATTGAACCGGTGGTTGGAGTATTTTCAGGTTCTCTTCAGTGCCAACTGCGTAGTTCAAGATTCAGCAATTCACCTCACCCCACTTCAACCACTGAAAACAGAGTTGGATGAGATCCCCACTCTAGAAGAGACTGTTAAAGCCATCAAGCAACTGAAAAGTGGCAAGGCAGCAGGAGTTGATGGAATTCCACCAGAGATCTGGAAGCATGGGGGCACAGTACTACATAGCTCACTTCACAAAGTACTTGTCACCTGCTGGGAACAAGGCAAATTACCACAGGACTTCCGCGATGCAATCATCATCACCCTATACAAGAACAAAGGGGAAAAGTCAGACTGCTCCAACTACCGGGGATAACCCTGCTCTCCATTGCAGGCAAAATCCTTGCCAGAATACTCCTGAACAGACTGGTGCCCGCCATTGCAGAAGAACTCCTCCCAGAGAGCCAGTGCGGCTTCAGAGCTAACAGGAGCACCACCGACATGGTATTTGTTCTCAGGCAGCTCCAAGAGAAATGCAGGGAACAGAACAAGGCTCTGTATGTGACTTTTGTCGACCTTACCAAAGCCTTCGATACCGTTAGCAGGAAAGGCCTGTGGCAAATCTTGGAACGTTTAGGATGTCCCCCAAGGTTCCTCAGCATGATCATCCAGCTACACGAAGACCAACGAGGCCAAGTCAGACACTGCAACGACCTCTTGGAGCCCTTCCCAATAGGCACAGGTGTAAAGCAAGGCTGCGTTCTCGCGCCAACTCTCTTTACGATCTTCTTTAGCATGATGCTTCAAAGAGCTGCAGTAGATCTAGATGATGACGATGGTGTCTACATCCGCTATCGCACCGATGGCAGCCTGTTCAACCTGAGGCGACTAAAGGCCCACTCCAAAACAATGGAAAAACTCATCCGAGAGCTACTGTTTGCTGATGATGCTGCACTCGTCTCCCACTCGGTATCAGCTCTGCAGCATATGACGTCCTGCTTTGCAGAGGCTGCCAAGCTATTCGGCCTAGAAGTTAGTCTGAAGAAGACAGAAGTTTTCCACCAGCCTGCACCCCAGGAAGATTATCACCCTCCCTGCATCACTGTGGGTGAATCAGTTCTGAAGACAGTCCAGCAGTTCAGCTACCTGGGGTGCATCATCTCCTCAGATGCTAAGATCGACAAGGAGATCGACAACAGGCTGGCAAAGGCAAACCGTGCCTTTGGCCGACTGCACAAAAGAGTGTGGAGCAACAAGCATCTGAAAAAAGGCACAAAGATCAATGTTTACAAAGCGGTTGTGATGACAACCCTCATCTACGGCTCCGAATCGTGGGTTTTATACCGTCATCACCTGCGACTCCTTGAGCGCTTTCATCAGCGCTGCCTTCGCACCATCCTCAACATCCACTGGAGTGACTTTGTGACCAACACTGAAGTTCTCAAGCGGGCGGAGGTTACCAGCATCGAGGCACTGCTGTTGAAGACGCAGCTGCGCTGGGCAGGGCATATTTCTAGGATGGAAAACCACCGCCTTCCCAAGATTGCCCTGTATGGCGAACTCTCCACCGGCCATCGAAATAGAGGGGCACCAAAGAAGAGGTACAAGGACTCCTTGAAAAAATCCCTTGGCACCTGTCACATCAACCATCACCAGTGGTCTGACCTAGCCTCAGATCGCAAAGCATGGAGGCACACCATCCACCAGGCTGTTTCTTCTTTTGAGAACGCACGCATAGCTGGTCTTGAGGACAAAAGGAGATTGAGGAAGAATCGCACTGCTACAGCACCAACCCTAAATCAGACTTTTCCCTGCAGCCACTGTGGCCGGACCTGCCTGTCCCGCATTGGTCTTGTCAGCCACCAGCGAGCCTGCAGCAGACGTGGACTATTGCACCCTTCTTAAATCTTCGTTCGCGAAGCCAAGCCGAGAGAGAGACCTCAGAGAAACAGTTTTGCCCACCATATGGGGTCAACAACGTGCTCTACTTTCTTGGAAGGAATCAACTTGGTTTCGAAGCACCCTGATGAAAAAGTAATTGGATTCTAGAAAACTGCCTCAGATGTAATTCAAGCAGCCCTATAGTTGCCAAGACTCAACTGGGATAATAATAAACCAGTTAACAAGTCAACAGAGCACAGAAAGCCCTGAACTGTACATAGCTTCCAAAGACTTTTTTTTAAAAAAAAAAAATCACAGGTCTTACCTTTTTAATAGATGCACTGTATGGGTTGCATCGTATAACTACTAAAGCTATAGTGATGTAAGCACTTCTTGATAAAGCCTTGTTTACTATGAACTATGCCAGAAGCCAAGGTATTTATCGTGATTCCATCCCACCTTTCTTCCATCATGGCCCCTGAAACAATATACATGGGATTCCCTTGTACTGCAAACTTGCTCAATAAATCTGCTTGCTTTTAAGCAAGGTTGTGGCATCAGGTGCATTCCTATAACACTGAGAGCCACAGAGATTAGAGAGATTGCAAAGAAAAGCATCAGAAAGGAAAACATATACAAGTTGTTGTAGCTTTTAGAAAAGACAAACTTCCCATATGACTATCTGAGCACAGTCACCAAGTCAAGGCTAGCACTCTGGTTTCGCTCTAAAGCTTAGTCTTCCTCCAAAAACTTTTGAACAGCCCGCAATTGGTTATGAAAGTTACTTGATCACTTTATGATGTAATGAAGCAAGAGACTCTTTCCGGTAGGAATTCTTTTAATTAAGCTAAGCTACAGTCCACTTGCACAGTTACAAACATAATATCTTATCCTGCTGCAAAAGAAACATTTGCGTGCAGGGGTGGTAATGATTTATGGAGCTCTTTTGCAATATAGTTCTGCAACAAAACATTTTTATTACACTCCTGTGGTGGCAGGTCCAGCACCTTGAACCTCTCCCTCCACCCTCCCATTCCTCAAGCCCTTGATGAAGCAGGACTGAAGAAGTAATGCAGAGATGCCTTTTCCAATGGCTTCATGAAAACTGGCACACATCATCAGCTGCTTTTCCCAGTTTACAGTCGATGCTGCAGCCTTGACATATTTATACATTCCTGAACATTTTCTGGCACAAGGACTGTTTGCCCTGCTAATTTTGTTTTGCTGCTCTCTGCAGCTGTGAACCAGAGTTTCGTTAGAGAAAAAAAAAGTTGGCTTCCTACTTGCCATTTTCATGATAAATGTGCTATTTCTTTTTTCTTTAAAAAGCAAATCTTTTAAAATGTATTCCTGCCTTGACTTAAAAAAAAAGTAAAGAAACCTCTTTACCTTGAGTTGCTATATTCAAGATACGGAAATTGTTCCAGAATGCATAAAACCTGTAGCTAAATTGTACAGTTAAAAGTGTCATTTGCCTGATATACTGTGATGTTGTTATTAAATCTCTAATTAGTCTGCTCTTAACTCAGTAAAATTTGAGCTGGGGTTGGTAGGGTGTTTGAAGATTTCCCAAAGGTAGAACCAAACCCTTTTAACAAGCTTCTTTCTTTTCTAATAGGAATGTCTCTCACTCTGAGGTGATATTTTGATGTGAATTTCAGAAAGCAAGAAAGCATTTCTCCTTGATATTAAAATTCATTTATAACTCCTTGAAATACTTTTTAATAGACATTCGTATGCAACATAACCAAAGCAGGTCCTATTATATAAATGCACTATTCATTCTACTTTATTGTATTAAAGTGGACAGGGGAAATAAAAACCACTTTTAAAAAGAAAATATTTCAATCATCTCTCAGTGATTCAGGGGAAATCTGAAGTTCTTTGTTTCAAGTTATGAGACTCCCTCATTGCAAAACTTCGGTGAACACAACTTCTGGGAAAAGGCCTGTACCTTAAAAGGGACTCCTTTCTCAACTCACCCACAAAGTTCCTTCATAATTCCTTTTACCAAGTAAGCACTGCCTACCTCTTGACTTTTTAGATGTAGTGTTTACATATTACTACAACTATTATTGTTGCCACTGCTGCAGGAAAGACATATATACAGTCAGGCTGCATACAAATATTTTAAAAATTAAAATCTGGTAAGCCATTTATTAATGTAGCTTCTTAAAGTAGATTTCTAAATGTTGTTAACTTGGATTCTCCTCAGTCTCACTAGACCCTATTATCTTAATCTATTAAATATGGACACATAAAAGGGAGACAATGGAAAAGAACTCCTCAAAATTGCTCCTATTAAATGAGAGAAAGAAAATTTAAAATATGGTAAGAAAAAACTAGACTTATACCAAGTCAGGCAGTTGATCCGCTAGTCTCCATTTACTATCTTTGAAGCAAATCAAAACCGGGTATACTTTTGCCTTTTGAACTACAAAGCCCTACAATATCTAATTTTATTTCAAAAGTAAATAGATCTTCATCTGGCTTTCTCTCTGTGCAAGGAGGCTAATGATCACTTCAGGACAGAGTTAGATGTACCAATAATTACGGAGGACAACTACCTGCCTCTGCGTGGCAAACTTGAACATCCTTGGTGGCTTCCCATCCAAGCACTATCTGAGGACCTACTCTACCTAGCTGCTAAAATTGGGCTAGTGTGGGCCATCCAAGTCAAGGCAAAGAAAAAGACCAGGTTGGGTGGAGGAGCATATGTAGGAACGCTAACATGGGTGTTTGTGTTACATTCAGATTTCATTTTAAACTGGGGAAGGGGGGGGGGTGTAAAACTCTTGACAAATTTTTTTTCCTTTTTTTTTTTTACTGATTTTTCTATATCTTGTGTAACACTTTACTGATATCTGAAAAGTGGCTTTGATCATATTAGTAGAGTTCTTTCTTGTAAAGTTGCTGCTGCCCAGCAGGGATGATAGGGGAAGCAAGCACCATAAAGCTCAGCGAACACTGCAAATGCTAAAGCTCTGAAGTTTACCTATGCTAAGAAAAAACTAGCATCTATGTGTCTTGCTCATCAATTTTTTTGTACCATCTGGAACAGAATGACCACCTCCAACTGTACCTAAAAGAGTGAAGCAGGTGCAAAGTATGCTTTTTTTGGTACAATTTGTACTGCGGCTTTAGAAAACAAAGAGGCACTCAGCTAAAGGCCAACAGGACTAGGCTCCAGAGGCCATAAAGACCCAACAATGAATGCAACAAGCAGCTCCTCCACCTTAGACAAATTTCCCATGCATGTTTTCAAACCAGAGAAAGCAACCCTTGGGAAAACCTACATAAAAGCCCCCTCAGCCATTCAGAGAATTAAAACCATGCCTTGTATATTACAGCTACTGAGAAACAGCTGGACAACAACTTCTCTAAAATCCTGTGTTATAAACAGTCTGTTGGCAGTCAGTCTTTCCCAAGTTTCAAGGGAAGGGAAACATAAACCATTAAACAGTTTAATGAGCAAAGCAACACACACTGATGACACCTATTTGTCATATACCTATTTTTTCCCCCAAAAGAGGCAGTCAGCAAGCTAAGTCATGGCATATGGGCTATGAAAAACACTATACCTCAGTGTTCATGGGTTTTCAGCACCTTCCTATATTCCTTTAAGCAGTATGCAAAGTTAGGTTTAACTAAATTCTTAAACAGGTTAGGTGCAACACAAAGAAGATTGTGGTCAGCCACATATTTTTTTAAATCATGTGGTTACTTGGCCCAAAACTTGTGATTAGGATGCCATACAAAAAGTCCAGTGGCCCATTAAAGACCAACAAGATTTGGGGAGTATAAGTTTTCAGGAGTCAAATCTTCCTTCATCAGAGTTTTTTTCCATTGCAGACAAACACGGCTATCCTCTGAAATTATATAAAAAACAGTGTTCATTTTTCTTCCATCTTACTTGCTCGTGAGACCACAACCAACAGCACCTGATATATTTACTATGCTCAGACTTCAACTAAAAAACATTTACCTGGATACAAGTTCCCACTGATTTTCATTCAAATTAAGACCTGTTGTACACAAAATGGATACCTCATAAAGCCCACTTCAAGACACTGCCATTCACATGTAGCACAGTTTGCAATGCACATCATTGTGGAACGCTTTCCATATGAGCACTTGCGCTGGGAGGTTTAACCTCTTTGTTTCAAGCTCAATATAAGTCTATGGTGCTTGGGATGCTCTCACTGACCACATTCAGACATCGTGGGAAAAGCAGAAAACACCCTTTGTTCTTGTACTTATGTGTTCCCTCATGTACAAAATGTGGTTGGAGCCCTCCTATGTTTTAAACAATTTTATTGATAACATATGGTAATAATTTCCATTAATAACTTCTTTTCATCTATCCCATATGCTTCTTTTAATCACCCCTCCCCCCGTTACTTGACCCCTGCCAGTGTTATTTACTCAAAATACTAACATTAAAAGGTACCCTTAATTCCTAAGAACTAAAATTAATATTCTTCTTTCTTCTAAAGTTTAGTCATTATCAAAAATTGTCCAATGTCCTTTTACTTTCCACTCGCCTTGTACATAACTTCTAAATTTTTTCCACTCCCTTTTAAAATCTTCTAAATCATAGTCTCTTAAAGTTCTTGTTAATTTGTCCATCTCACTCCATGTCATAACTTTTACAATCCAATCCCATTTCTCTGGTATTTTTTCTTGCTTCCATAACTGCGCATATAGTGTCCTAGCAGCTGAAAGCAAGTACCAATTTATAGTTCTATCTTCTTCAGGAAATTTTTCCATTTGTAATCCCAACAGAAAAGTCTCTGCAGCTTTCTTGAATTCGTATCCCAAGATCCTAGAAATTTCTTGTTGGATCATGTGCCAATACTTTTTCGCTCTTTCACAAGTCCACCACATATGGTAGAAAGAACCTTCATGTCTTTTTACATTTCCAACATCTATCTGGCATCTTGTTATTCATCTTTGCCAATTTTTTAGGAGTCATATACCATCTATACATCATTTTAAAACAGTTCTCTTTAATACTCTGACATGCTGAAAGTTTCATAGAGATCTTCTATAAATATACCCATGTATCCATCTGTATTTCTTTATTTACATTTATTAACCCATTTAATCATTTGAGATTTCACTACTTCACCTTCTGTAGACCATTTTAAAAGTAACTTATAAGTTTTTGAAATTAATTTTTATTATCTCCAAGCAGAACTTTTCCCATTTCTGTTTGCTCTCGTCTTATTCCTTCAGTTTTAATATCATTTTCCACCAAACTCTTTATTTGTTGCATTTGAAACCAATCGTATTTGTTATTCAACTCCACAGCAGTTTTCAATTCTATTTTGCTTTGTATTTTTAATAGTTGATTGTATGACATCCATTTTTCCTCACCTATCTCAGCTGTTGTTTTTATCACTTCTACTGGTACTATCCATAATGGTTTTCTTTCATCACCATATTTCTTAAAACTTCATCCAGGTATTCAACAGATTATTTCTTATATAATGGTGAGAGAAAAAACTATCCATCTTTTTCTTCCCATAATACATATAAGCGTGCCAGCCGAATTTATTCCATGACCTTCCAACACGAAAAGTTTTTTATTCAACAGCGTCACCCAATCTTTTATCCACACTAAACAAACTGCTTCATGATATAATCTTAAATCTGGTAATTGGAATCCTCCTCATTCTTTAGCATCTATTAAAACTTTCATTTTAATCCTTGGTTTCTTCCCAGCCCATACAAATTCCAAAATCTTCCTTTGCCATTTGTTAAATTGTTTACTGTCTTTCACAATCGGAATAGTTTGAAACAAATACATTATTCTCGGCCAAATATTCATCTTAATTGCAGCTATTCTTCCAAGCAATGACAAGTTAAGCTTATTCCATTTGATCATATCTTCATCCATTTTACATCATAACTTTTCATAGTTATTTTTGAACAGGTCAATATTCTTCATTGTTATTTCCACATCCAAATATTTTACTTTAGAGGTCACTTCAAATCCTGTTAGTCTCTGCAACTCTGTTTATTTACTTGCATATTTTTACATAAAAATTTTGATTTTTCTTTATTACCATAAAATCCCGCCAGTTCTCCATATTCTTGTATTTTAGCTAACAAAGGTGTCACTTGTGTAGGATTTTCATTTATAAATATTATATCATCTGCAAATGCTCTATATTTGTAAGTAAATCCTTTAACTCTCAACCCTTCTATTTTTTTATCATCTTGTATTTGCATCAATAAAATTTCAAGAGTCATTATAAACAACAAAGGTGAAAGCGGACAACCTTGTCTTGTACCTTTGCTGATTATCATTTCATCTGTAAGATCTGCATTTATACATAACCTTGCACGTTGTTCAGTATATATTGCCTTTATCATTCTTATAAAGTTTTCTCCCAACTCTATTTTCTTCATTACTGCAAACATAAAGTCCCAGTTCAAATTATCAAAAGCTTTCTCTGCATCAGCAAAGAATAATGCAACTTCCTTCTCTGGATGTCTTTCATAACATTCTACAATATTTTCAACAGTTCTAATATTGTCTCTTATTTGCCTTTTAGGAAGAAATCTCGCTTGGTCTTCCTTTATGAAATTTATCAAATATTGTTTAAGTAGTTTTGCCAAAATTCTTGTATATATCTTATAGTGATTATTTAGTAATTTTTCTATTTGTAATCCCAACAGAAAAGTCTCTGCAGCTTTCTTGAATTCGTATCCCAAGATCCACTGTTTCATTTCTCAGCTTTTCCATTTCTTTTTTAAAGTTCTCAATATCTTTTTAAAGTTCTTTTTTGCAAGCATTTATCATCTTTTCCACCCCTTTCAACATCCTAGCTTCCATTGCTTCCAACTGATCTTGCATCTTCTCCAATGAGGCAGCCCTTGCACTGGTTACCTTTGACTCTGACAGTAAAAAAATAGCGGAAAATTTGATATCATATGCATATCTTGGACTAATCTCTCACTGAGAAAAGTAGGCAGAAGGCAAAAATTTGCCCTTTACTACCCCAAACAGAAGCTCCAGTCTGCCCCCCTTAGAGAGGCAGGTCAACTCAGCATTCTCCAAATCCCGGAAGTCGGAGCCCTCCCATGTTTAGGAAGTCTTGAATTCAATTCAAAGTTAGCAAGACACCTGAACATGGGCACCTTGTTTCTTCCCCACAAACTGGGCTTCTACATTGGGACTGAAAGGAGTTTCAAAACTCCAGTTTGTGGACAGGGAACAAACTCCTGTTTGCCTAGGGACCTGCATTTGGATGTCACAGCAAATTACTCTGATTCAAGACTTCCAAAATCAAGAAGCCCTCATTCCATGTGCAAGGTAAAGTAAGAAGGGGCATGCAGTCATTAAACAAGCTGCATTTATAGTCCTCAAAGTGATGTCTTAACATCTGAGCAGAGCCAGAACTTTTCTCCATTTCCTACAGAACGTTACATACCAGACATTCTTGTGCCATTATAGGAAGCTAATGCCATTGCAATTCTACCAAAGTAACAGAAGTTTTTCCAAATTTTAACCTGTTCCAAGTTGACAGTATCTCAAAAACCAGCTGGCTATCTAACTTGCAAGTATCAATAAACTCTACTTTCGTGCCCCTTACCCTAAAGGTCAACTTTTCTGCCTTGTGCATTTCTTGATAAGATGCACATTGACTGTAAGAAAGAAGGAAAGGCCCCACAATGGCATCCTAAATGATAATTGGTTTCCTAAAGCATGAGTTTTCATGGACTGGCATACTACTACATCAGATGCATTCTGGTTTCTAATAGACTTGATGAAACAGGATGCTCCCATTCAGTTAATTAATTCTTAGGTAACACAGTGCTTCTCATATGCTTGCTGCTGCACTTTAAAGGCACAGCTAGAATGAATAATAAGACATTCATATGAGAGAAAGTTAAGTTGTTAACTAATTGTCCAGAGGCCAGGGCTGTGCCATGACCCTCCGACTCGGCCAACCCCCTTTAGGTTAGCAGCAAGCCAGTCATTGTCGCTGCGCTCCAAAACAGAATCACCTTGATGCTCCATCTCCCTGCAAGGTCTCCCTTTTTTTGGCGTCCACCAACCCAAGCCATCACTTCCAGAGGGCAAAGTGACCCATCCACTCCCTCTGGGAGAGCTGAAACACTGGAGAGCTGCAGGGATTTGGTGGAGGGAGGTGGAGGTGGGGGCAGGGCAGGGGATTTATTGGTCGGTGTCTGTACTCACCAGCGACTAAGAGCCCGTAGTCTGAGGTGCTGGAAATTCAGAGAGAGAGAAACAGGTGAGGGCGGTAGCTGAAAGGGAATTCAGGTGACTCAAACCTCCCTTCACCCATGGTCTGAAGTGGTGTTAACAAGCAAGAAATAATGCTCTGGAGCCTCCTGGACCACTCTCCACTGAACTTGGGCTGTTGGAACCTGACACTAATATAGTAAAGCTTTGCTATGTTTTAATCAAGGTTGGACTTGGAAAAAAATATCTCTATATGCTAGTTAAGCAAATATTTTAAACATTATTGCTCACTGTCATCAACATCTTGCAAATATAAAGTTTCAAAGGAAACTCATATCTGACACTTGGAATAATAGAATTTGATAGTGTATCGCATGGAACCACACAGCATAACCTTTATTACAGTCACAGTCCAGCAAACTCATTAGCAACAGAAACTCTCACATTTCACATTAAAGTAGAAAGTCTGCATACCTGAAAATCTCAGAACACAACACCCAACTGAAATCCAATTTCTTGCAGTCAGTTCTCATTCTTTGGAGAGTGAAGGGTTTATTAATGTGCTGGGTTTCTCTGTCAGATTATTTGAACCCCCAGGAGTTGTTTCTCCACCCAACCTGAAAGCTCTCTCAGTATTTACTGTGATCTAAGCTGAGCAGTCACCTTTGGTTCTTGCAAATGTGACATGAATGTTCAAAGGAAAGGGGAAGCTATTCTCAATGCTAACCAAATTATTATCACCACTGAGATATAGACTGTTCCGAGAAGCAAGTGTCTTGTTAGCTACCTTACAACACATCTTAATGTTGTCTAAACAAAACCTTCAAGCAATTTATTCTGTTCTCACATTGTAGGTAACAATGTGACAAGCCTTTTACTTACATGCTCACTCCAATCTGCAATACCCAACCTAAGATTAAATGGGACTGTGCTATAGCACCAGTATCACCACACACAGAACACTCAGAAGAGTAGGGACAGTGGAAGGAAATGAGTGGTTTGTTTGGGTGACCCAATCTAGCTCTGCTCTCACACTCTGCCCCCTCCTCTGGCTGCCTTTGCACACAGACTCCAGGGTAGAGCAGTTATATTTATTTATTTGCTTTATGACTTGCCCTCACTTGCTACTGTGGAACTCAGGGCAACTAACAACATTTTTATAATAATAATAATCAATTAATTTATACAATTCCTAAAATACTAACTATAACAAAGCATGACGCATAACAATACAATTAAGCATATCAAGGGGAATATGGTTCCATTAGAACTGGGAAGAGGCAGGAAAAGAGAGGACAAAGGGGCCCAATCAGATAGAGCTGTCGTTCTCATCCGTCAGAAGCTTCATTCATAGCCCTGGTGGAACAGCTCTGTTTTGCAGGACCTGTGGAACTGTAACAGAACTTGTGGGATCCTTATCTCAGCTGAGACAGCATTCCACCAGGCCAAGGCCAGAAAAGCTCTGCTTCTAATCGAAGTTAGTTGAATGTTTCTCAGTCCAGGAATCATCTGTAGATCTTTATGTAGTGAGCATAATGCTCTTGGGGGGGGGGGGTATACCAGGAGTGACGTTCTGAAGGTATGTTGGTCCCAGACTATGTAGGGCTTTAAAGGTGAAAAACAGCACCTTGAACCTGATCTGGTATTCAATCTGGAGCCAGTGCAGCTGGCAAAGCTTTGATTACTGGAACTTTCCCTGGAGTTCCAGTAAGAACTCATGCAGCTACATTCTGGACCAGCTGAAGTTTCCAAGTCAATCTCAGAGATAGTCCTGGGTAGAGCTAGTTATAGTAGTCTAGTCTCGAGGAGGCCATTGCACAGACCACTGTGGCTAAGTCACAGTGAGATAGGAAGGGAGCCAGTTTGCCTGGCCTTATGCAGATGTAGAAACACTAGTCTGGCAACATTTGTCACTGTAAGGGAGGAATCTAGAATCAAACTCAAATTCTTGACCATTGACACAACTTGCACCTGTCCCCTGAATTCCTGCACAGCTGCCCACCTTGGATCTAATCTTGGTAAGCCTCTTGCTATTGACCTAGATATGATCCCGCTGAGCGCCCCTCTGCTTCATATCTGATCTTTCTTTTTGTCTACCTGTTCCCCAGTCTGCTACTGATGAATCTACAAAACAACCAGTGATAGTCAACAGTTTAAGTAATGCTAATATATGAGAGCTTGAAGCCATATGATGTGGCATGTAATTAATTGCTCTGGTAGGTTATCCTGTTTTGTTTCATTTCTGCATTTGGCAGCATTTCCTAACAAAGCTACTATTAGGCACTCGCCCTGTTGAAGGTGAAAGAGAAATATATGCCTCAGCTCTACCTCAACTGTGAGAGAACGAACACAGAAAGGAATGTTGTGGCGAGCCAAGCCAAGAAAAATGAACCAAAGCAAAAAAACTATCCACTTATAAAATTTAAAAAGAAAAACAGAAAGACCAGTCTCTTACCAGTAAGGAAGTTTGCATGTGCATGACATATTTCTAAGCTACCTTATCTCTAGCCCCTTCCCACTGTAGTACTATGTGTACCACAAAACTGAGTGTCATTGGATCAGTGGACCCTCCAGAAATAACATGGGGGGCAGTGAAAGTGGGATACTGGAGGGAAATGTCCCATTGCCTCTTCCAGTGAATGGAACAGGAGCATAGGATCCTAGCCTACGTGATTCCCCACTCCACATTTTTGTTGTTGTTCAGTCGCACAGTTAAGTCCGACTCTTTGCAACCCCATGGACCAAGTCACACCAGGCCCTCCTGTCTTCCACCATCCTCCAAAGTCTGCTCAAATTTTTGTTAGTTACATCAGTAATGCTATCCAGCCATCTAATCTTTTGCGGTCTCCTTCTTTTTTCTTTACGGGCTATCATAAAGGCGGTAATGCACAACAATGCAATGGCATTTTTGATGGCAGCCTTATGCTTCCCTGTGTTCTGCCCAGACCTTCCCTAGCCAACAAAACCTTCCCTTGTGTCACAGAAAAAGGACAGGAGGGGAATTTTTCAGGTATCTAGAATTAAAGCATTCCAGAACTTCAGAACTGGGGTACTCAAGAAGGACCCCAATCAAAGGGCAAATTTGAATGAGAGAGGGAGGAAAGCCAAGTCTGATTATAAGCATGGAATAGCACCAAAAAGGACTGCTGGAATTTCTTCAGAGCTAAATAACATCATATACAAATTACGTGAACAAGGCTACATCTGGTGGATATGTGGTGCTTATTAGTGATACAAACAGACCACACTTGGAAAAAATGTATTTATTGCCTAAGATGGTTTGTTTCAAATTCTTTTATCCTACAGAGTAAGCAGCAGAATGACAGTTTCAAAGTTAAATAGTACAAAGTCAGTAACCACAGTAGCAAACAACAGAAGTATGAATAAAACCAAGGAAGACCAAAATGCTTAAAACTCTGGAGTATAACCTGATCTAGTCATTAATTCCAATGTAATTCCTGATGTATGAAGTTAAGAACATAAGAACATAAGAGAAGCCATGTTGGATCAGGCCAACGGCCCATCCAGTCCAACACTCTGTATCACACAGTGGCCAATAATTTTATACACACACACACACTGTGGCTAATAGCCACTGATGGACCTCTGCTCCATATTTTTATCTAACCCCCTCTTGAAGCTGGCTATGCCTATATCCGCCACCACCTCCTGTCGCAGTGAATTCCACATGTTAATCACCCTTTGGGTGAAGAAGTACCTCCTTTTATCCGTTCTAACCCGACTGCTCAGCAATTTCATTGAATGCCCACGAGTTCTTGTGAGAAAGGGAGAAAAGTACTTCTTTCTCTACCTTCTCCATCCCATGCATAATCTTGTAAACCTCTGTCATCTCACCCCGCAGTCGACGTTTCTCCAAGCTAAAGAGCCCCAAGCGTTTTAACCTTTCTTCATAGGGAAAGTGTTCCAAGCCTGTAATCATTCTAGTTGTCCTTTTCTGCACTTTTTCCAATGCTGTAATATCCTTTTTGAGGTGCGGCGACCTGAATTGCACACAGTATTCCAAATGAGACCGCACCATCGATTTATACAGGGGCATTATGATACTGGCTGATTTGTTTTCAATTCCCTTCCTAATAATACCCAGCATGGCGTTGGCCTTTTTTATTGCAATCGCACACTGTCTTGACATTTTCAGTGAGTTATCTACCACAACCCCAAGATCTCTCTCTTGGTCAGTCTCTGCCAGTTCACACCCCATCAACTTGTATTTGTAGCTGGGATTCTTGCCCCAATGTGCATTGCTTTGCACTTGGCCACATTGCACCGCATCTGCCACGTTGACGCCCACTCACCCAGCCTCAACAGATCCCTTTGGAGTTCCTCACAATCCTCTCTGGTTCTTACCACCCTGAACAATTTAGTGTCATCCGCAAACTTGGCCACTTCACTGCTTACTCTCAACTCCAAATCATTTATGAACAAGTGAAAGAGCATGGGACCCAGTACTGAGCCCTGCGGCACCCCACTGCTTACCGTCCTCCACTGCGAAGACTGCCCATTTATACTCACTCTCTGCTTCCTATTAATTAGCCAGTTTTTGATCCACAAGAGGACCTGTCCTTTTATTCCATAATTCTCAAGCTTACTAAGGAGCCTTTGATGAGGAACTTTATCAAAAGCTTTCTGGAAGTCAAGGTAAACAATATCTATCAGGTCTCCTTTGTCCACATGTTTGTTCACCCCCTCAAAAAATGTAACAGGTTAGTGAGGCAAGATCTTCCCTTACAGAACCCATGCTGAGTCTTCCTCAATAACTCGTGTTCATCAATGTGCCTACTCATTCTGTCCTTGATAATGGTTTCTAACAACTTTCCCGGTATTGAAGTCAGACTGACTGGCCTGTAGTTACCCGGATCTTCTCTGGAACCCTTTTTAAAGATGGGGGTAAAGTTGTTGCCTGAAGTATGTCATTGGGGGCGGGGAGGAGGGTGGGAATCCTAAACATGCATTTTTGCCCCTGTCAACTTCCTTTCCATCTTCCTTAGTGCTACTGCAAAGGTAAGCTACCACTCAGTCCTCACCATCCTAGGGCAGAGGTTTGAAACCTACGTTCCAGAGAACGACCATTGGTACTTACCATGAGGGGTCATTCTCCTCTGAGTACAGGAGAAAATCTTGGGTGCTTTCCACCATCTTGTCACGGAGGCAGGAAATAGAATAATTCTTCTTCCTCTTCCTTGACCCTGGAGCACCCAGATCTCCTCAGTTGGGATACTCCGATAAGCAGTCTCTAAACTATCAACCTTGCTCACAATAATATGCAAAAAGCATAACATAAGGAACTGTAAAGAAGTGTAGAGCACCAGAAGAAAATGGAATAGATATAGCAGAATAGACCCTAGTATGAGCAATGCAATGTGGTAGGCAAGATGTCCTTCTGTACTCAGAGGAGAATGACCCCTCACGTTAAGTACCAATGGTCGTTCTCTCTCTCAGTCGAAGGCCATCTTGGGATCTCCTATAGCAGTAAATTAATGACTGGGTGGGGCATCTAGGACCACATGTTGTAAAACCTTTCTGCCAAGTGCTGCTTCTACTGAACTGTAGGAGTTTAATTTGTAGTGTCGGACAAATGTTGAGATCGAGGACCATGTTGCAGCCCTGCACACCTCGTCTATCGAAGTATAATTGTTAAAGGCTGCGTTAGTTGCAGAACTTCTAGCTGAATGTGTTGTAATACCTCTGGGTACTTCTAATTTCATTGCTCGATAGGCTTCCACAATACATTGTTTAATAGCATAGCTGATGGCTGAAGTTGACATCTTTTGGCCCAATCTTGGTTGTGCAATGTTAATGAACATGGAATCCGTTTTCCAGATTGGTTCAGTCCTGATTAAATATGCTTTTAGACAGCGTCTGGCATCTAAGTTATGCCACATTCGCTCCCTAAGATGTTTAGGGTCTGGACAAAATTATGGCAAGTGAAGTTCTTGAGACTTGTGAAATTTTGACACAATCTTGGGTTGAAAAGTAGGATCTGTACGAAGAACTACTTTGTCTTTGTGAAAAATACAAAGTTCTTTCTTTACAGACAGTGCATTGATCTCTGACACCCTTCTTGCTGAAGTGATCGCTATTAAGAAGATTGTCTTTAAGCGTAACCATCTTAGAGAAATGCCTTGAATAGACTCAAAGGGTGTTTTAGTGAGTGCGGACAAGACAGTGTGTAGACGCCACATTGGAAACCTATGAGTCTGTGGAGGGCACTTGAGGGTGGCTCCCCTTAAGAACCACTGTACATGTGCGTGCTTGGAGGGATCTTTACCTTGTATCAGTCCCAATAGGAAGATAGTGCTGCTACCTGTCTCCGTAAGGTGGCTGGTTTCAGTCCAGATTGTAATCCATCTTGTAGGAATTCCAATATGTCTTGAATTGATGGATTTAGTGGATCTTTTGCTTTTCTGCGACACCACATATGAAAAGCTTTCCAAATGATATTGTAAATTCTAATGGTGGACTTCTTTCTGGAGGCCAATAATGTGTCAGTGATCTCTGAAGAATAACCTGACTTCAGGAATGTAGACCGTTCAATTTCCACACGGTCAATTGCAGCCAATCTGAATGTGGATGCCAAATTGAGCCTAGTATGAGCGATGCAATGTGGTGGGCAAGATGTCCCTGTGTCAACGTGTCTGAAACAATTTCTAGCCGGAGAGGTTGAGTGGTTGATAGCCTTTGGATAGATGAGAACCATGGGCATCGTGGCCACCATGGGGCTACTAATATGACCCGTGCTTTCTGATGTTGTACCTGTCGAAGAAACCTTGATAACACCGGAATCGGGGGGAAGGCATACAGTAGGCCCTGAGGCCAACTCACAGCGTCCACCGCTGCCGCAGCCAGGTGAAAAAATCTGGTGTAAAAGGTTGTTACCTGGTAATTGTCGCGAGAAGCAAACAGGTCCATTATAGGTTGACCAAACTGTTCGACTATCCGCTGGAATACTGACGTCTTTAATCCCCATTCCCCTGGTTGTATGGTCGTTCGGCTGAGCCAATCTGCTTGAACATTGGCAATGCCCTTGATGTGTTCTGCTCTGATGGAAAGAAGGTGGTGTTCTGCCCAGTTGAATAATGTCTTTGTTTCCCTGGACAGAGCTGACGACCTTGAGCCCCCCTGATGGTTCAGGTAGGACTTTGCAGCCACATTGTCTGTTCTTACTAGTACATGCTGTTTCTGTACCTGATCAGTAAAGAATAATAAGGCTAGGCGTATTGCTTGTAGTTCCAATACATTGATCGGCAGTTGGGTTTCTGACGGTAACCATCGACCCTGCGTTGATATGTTGTCGAGCGTTGCTCCCCAACCTGACAGACTGGTATCTGTGAACAGCTGCATCTCTCTGGGAAGATAGTAAACTCTCCCTTATCGCAGATTGGAATCCCTGGACCACCACATCAGAGATTTCTTGACCTCTAATGTGACCTTGATCTGTGGATTTTGTTTTGTCATGATCTGGTACTGGTGAGGGTGGATTAACCTTTGTAACAGTCTCGTATGTAATCTGCCCCACTGAACTGCATCTATGTTTGAGATGAGCAAACCCATCGATTTGGCTAAAGTCAATAATGGAGTGTGAGTGTTCTCAATGACTAAATTCACGAGTTGCTTGGTTTTCTGTATCTTGTTGTTCGGAAGAAAGATAGAGTTCTTTCATGTATCTATAATCATCCCCAAGTGTTCCAAACTTTGTGTTGGTTCTAGAGAGCTCTTGCTATATTTATAAGAAAGCCGTGTTCCTGTAGACACTGCATAGTTGCTCGGACATCCGGCAGAGCTTTCCGGTTGGACACTGATCTGATCAGAAGGTCGTCTAGGTATGGATGAACGTGTATCTCCTGTTGTCTGAGATGTGCCACAACATTTACCATCACCTTCGTGAATACCCTGGGGGCCATTGCTAGACCGAAGGGAAGCGCTCCGAATTGGAAGTGTCTGTTCCCCACACAGAACCGAAGGAACCGGCGATGAGATAGCTGGATCGGAATGTGCAAAAAAGCTTCCATGAGATCCAGTGAGGTGAGGAACTCTCCTGGTTGTAAGACCTCTGTGATTGACTTCAGGGTCTCCATACAAAAGTGTCGTAGATGAATGAATCTGTTGAGAAACTTTAGATCGAGTATTGCTCTCCAGTCCCCGTTTTTCTTGGGAATTGTGAAGAATATTGAATAAATACCTCGACCCCTCTGATCTGTTGGAACGTGTTCTATGGCATTGATCTCTAAGAGATGTGTGATGGCCTTGTTCATTATAGATCTTTTTGTAGAGTTCTTCCGGATAGGGGACAGCAGAAAACGTTCCGGTGGAATGCTTTTGAATTCTCTTGCATACCCGCATGACACGATTTCTAATGTCCAGCAATCTGTTTGGGAAGCCTCCCAAGCGTCTTGAAAATATTGAAGTCTTCCCCCTACCGGAGTTGAAGTCCAGTCACACCTTGTTGAATTTTGGCTCCTGGTCCTGCTTGTCTCTACGCTCTGAATTCTGCTTGTTGAATCTAGGATTATTGAACCCTTTTCTGAAGGGTTGTCTTGGTTGGTTCCAGGATGATCTCTTGTTATCTGCATAGGATCTTGATCTGGTCAATGTGTGTGAGGAATAGAAGCTTCTATCAGTTCTGCAAATGTTCCTTGGCATGGCTTTCTTTTTGTCTTTGGTTTCCACTAAGATCTTATCTAAGGCACTACCAAAGAGCTTTTCTCCTTGAAACAGATACGATATCACGATTTGTTTGAAATGGTTGTCTGCAGGCCATGCTCTAAGCCAGATGCCTCTTCTGGCTACTGCCCTGACGCCAGACCTCTGGAACAGAAGGTGAGAGCATCTAGAGAAACATCGGCCGTGAACTCTGCTGCTTTAAGTAGTCTGGTGGTTCCCTCCATTAATTTCTTATTATTTTCTGGTAGCAATTGAGAGAGTCTCCTAGCCTAGACTATGGCTGCTCTAGTTACAATAGACGATGCAGTACATGCCTTAATTGCCATAGTTACCGCCTCGTGTGATCTTTTTAGGGCTAGGTCAATTTTCTTGTTCCAATTGTTTCTAATGGAACCGTGCCCATCTTCTGACACCAAACCCGGATTTTGAAGAGCCGTCACTGGTGCGTCCACTACTGGAACCTGCAACATTTTGTTTGCAAAAACAGGCAAATCATATAACTTTTTTACAAAGGCAGGAAACTGCTGATTAGAGTTAGGTTTTCTCCATTCAGCTTTTAATTGTCTCTCAAAGAATTGTGGAAAAGGGAAAACCTTGGTGGTGGTGTGTGAGCCTGGGAAAAACTCCCTATCACCAGTAGTTTTATTCCTGGGATTGGTATCGGTACTGGGATTCTCCTCCCCAGAGGCAGAATCTTGGAGCGCCAGTGCTGCCATGACCCTGGTTAACAAATACTGATAGTCATCAGCTTTAAAGCAGCGAACTGACTGCTCTGGGACACAGACATCCTCCACCTCCTTATCTGAAATAAAACTCTCTTGATCTTTGGATTGTGACTCCACATCCAACTGATTCTCCTCTGAATCTTCCTCTAACAATCTAGAGTTAGAGATCTCTTTTCTGGCTGCCTTAGTTGGCCAGTTGCGCTCTCTGGAAAGATTTTTCTCTGGGCGCCTTGAGGAGGAAGAAGGAGAATTGGATCCCACTGATCCCATGCCCATAGCCCCTGATTGACAGGCATTAAACATTTCTGCTCTAATTGTTTGCTGGAGCATAGTCATAAATTCAACAGAAAATGGCCCTTTAGGGTACAGTACATTACCACTTCGTTGTATTAGGGCTGGATTGACCGTGGAGGCGTGATCTGATACGGGTTGGCCTCCTGTATTGTCTCCCGTCGGGAGATTGGTAACCGTCCCAAGGGGCAAAGCATAAGGCTCCTGGTGCCTGTCTGGTGAAACGCATGCCAAAAATCCTCCTTCAAAATGGCTGCCGTCAGATGCAAGCCTCTGGTTGGGAGGAACTTCAAGCCCTTCCATTGAAGCCCCTGGACGTTTCAGCCCGCGGTGACTAAAGTCACTAAAATGGGCAATGTCGCCAGGAACCGTAGCAAGCTGGGAAGACGTTCCGGTCCCGGGGTCCACTCCCACAGCCTCAGTGCGAGGACTTACGGAGGACACGTCTTCTAGTAACCCATCCCTGAAATTTTCCATCCGCCGCTCTTTGCCGCACTCCGCAAGTGAAGGCAAGGGGGAAAAAAAAGTCAGCCACTTTAAAAGAAGCCGCGGCCGCACCGCTCTTCCAACTACAGTGAAGATGTGAAGGCAGATGGAAAGTGAAAGTAGCTCAGTGTAACAGACTGGAATTTAAGAAGATTGTTAGACAGAGGAGTAAGGTAGGGAAAAAGGAAGAATTAGATTAGGAATAAAGAATAGGATTAAAATTGCTTCCTATCTTCTAGGAGCTAAGCTAGCTAGTTGCTCTCCCTCTAGAGGCAGGAAAGAAACTGAGGAGATCTGGGTGCTCCAGGGTCAAGGAAGAGGAAGAAGAATTATTCTATTTCCTGCCTCCCTGGCAAGATGGTGGAAAGCACTCAAGATGGCCTCCGACTCAGAGGGAGAAGATGGTTATTTTGAGGTTCCCTCATATAAGCCATGGCATTCTACCACACTTCACACAAGACACAGAACCAACTTCAGGCTTAGGGAAATGAACAGTTTGTGTGCTCTCAGCATACCTGCAAAAGAGAAAATACAGCCATCTGTCTCATTTGAGCTTGACATTATCTAAAAACATTTGTGAGTGTTAAGTGCTGTCAAGACTTACAGCAACCCTATAAATGAATGGCCGCCAAAACACCCTATTGTTAAGAGTCTTACTCAGGTATTGCAGACTAAAGGCATGGCTTCCTTGATTGAATCAATCCATCTCGTGTTAGATGTTCCTCTTTTCCAGCTGCCTTCAACTTTCCCTAGCATTATTGTCTTTTCCAGTGCCTCTTGTCTTTTCATAATGTGACCGAAGTAAAAAAGCCTCAGTTCAGTTATTTTAGCTTCTAGGGAGGTTTAAGGCTAAAAACATTACACAGTTAAATAGTTTTAACAGTAGTACATCTTTTTTTAAAAAAAGCTGTGGTTCTGAAGTTTTGGAAGGCAAGCAAGGATATTGAACAAATGATTCTACACTGTTAGAAAACACCACCTGCTAAGAGATTTCTTTGGAAGACAGAACAATGAGAGTGAAACAAGCTAGCTCAATAATGCAGGTCTTTTATTAGCTACATACAGATTGTGCAATTGATAATCCTAAACTTAGCCTTTCAAAAAATCACCTAATAAGGAAGGCATTAGATAGGAGTTTCACCCAAGCTGCCCAGTAATCTGTCACCTTTTACTGACATCACCAGTTTTCCAAAACATATCACTAGCAATTTGCAAGGACATGGAGAAGGTATGGCGACTAGGGAGGGGCATTAACCAAAAAATGGTTTTGACTCACAGTTCAGGGAGGTTCCTGAACCAAACCCTCAACCAAGCCAAAAATGCCCCAAACCAAGTCAGTCAGTTTGGATCCTCCTTTCTCTTGGCCACAGCAAGCCATAGCCAGAAGAAAGGAGGAGGGAATCACCCAGGAAGAGTTAAATAGCTGGCAACCATTTAAACAGTCCATTTTGCTTCCCCCACTTTGAAGCAGGGGGGAGGGATTAAACAGACAAGCTTAATGGCTGGAAGCAATTTAGACCTAATAGCAGGTAGATGGGACCAGCTTTGCTGTTAGCTTTAAATGGCTGGCAGCCATTTTACCAGTCTGTTTTGCTTCCCCTCGCTTCTAAGAAGGGACAAGCGAAAAACACCAGTTAAATGCTTTGCAGTCATTTCAGCCTAACAGCGGGACAGGTGTGCAAAACCAACCAATGAAATGGCTCAAAGTCAAACCTAACAGGTTGGCTGTGGACCTGCACTGCTCAGCTGTTAAGTTTAAATGGCCCAAACAGCTGAACTGGACACAAGTCCGCTAAATGTTCAGGGAGGATGCCTTCCCTGAACTTTGGTTCGGGGGCTCCAAAGTGGGTCAAGTTAGTGCTGAATTTTGGCTCATGAACTGTATCCATCCCTAATAGCGACTGTGACCTATAAGAAATATACATACTGAAGCACTGGAGTGGACAAGTAGTACCCCTATACCATCCTTGTAACAATGGCGAAGGATGGGATCAATGAGTTTGCATTATTTGATGTGAAAGATGTCATTATGGAAAGGAAAGAGTACACTGCCAAAGCACCTGCTATGAAATGCTCATTTTCTGCCATGGCTATTCTCTGGTTGTTCTGACCAAAAGCTTTAACTGCTATAAAAAAAATAAGTCACCCTCAGCCCAACTCCAGGCTGCAATCTGCACTGTGGCAAAGAAACCTACTCTGTTCTTTCCATATCCAAATACAGCCATACCTTTTGAAGACAGGTTTTGTAATAGCAGAATGTAGCATAGCCTGGCTCTGAGATTAACACATAGAAAGAACAAACTCGCCAGATGCAGAGCACAGAAGAAAGAGTTTTCCTGCTTAGGGCAGTTCTAGCTATTAGTTCCACATGAAGAGATGCACAAAGCATCTCTGACAGGTTGAAGCAATTCTTACAGTCAAAGAGGTGGAGAGAGGAGACAGAGAGGAGGGTACAACCTGAGAAAAAAGAACTTACCTCTACCTTTCCAGAGGTGAAAGATAATTCATGAGGAAATTTTTAAAAAAATCTTCAGTAAAGTAAGCAGAGCAGAGGAATCCTAGAAATTCAGCAAACATGCGCATCGAATTTCAATGGGCTCCTGTCAGATTAATTTTTCCAGTGGGTGGGCAGCATCAATTGTTAAGTTCTGAAAAGGAAAAAAGGTATAAGATTCCTAATTAACTCAATGATCTAGAATTCACATTTAAGCACTGCTTCTATTAGCCAGATGATAGATAAAACTGTGGTATCACTTGTGCATTAAAAGTACAGCTTCCATGCTGTGATATAGCAGGTTGATCAAAAGTGCAGCTTTAATGCTTCCAATTCCTGCAGTGTAGTCTAGACTGACCCCTGCTTTATACATCTATTGATGTCAGAACGTTCTCGAGAGGGAAACCTTATTGATACAGGAAGAGATGTAGGATCCAACCCTGTACATTCTACACAATGAGCAGTTGGGTTACACAAAAGGCTGTCTGATGGTGTGGGGGAGATGTCACAAGCACCTGTCTTGCCCTCCAATTTCTTTTGCTCCTCTCTGCATAATTTCTCCTGCTCCTCTCTGTGCATTCAGCCCTGACCAGAAGTTACTATAGCTGCATTCAGAGAGGTTGAACAATTAGATAAATTCTTGATGGATATGTTGCATAAATAGATAACAATTTAATTTTAATCTAATTTTTATTTATATCCCACCCTATCCTGCAAGCGGGCTCAGAGTGGCTCAGTACATAGTACAGATTAAAATTTACAGCATAAAACAGAATATAAAATTGAAAGGCAATACAATATCTCAGCCACAGCAGCAAAACTTACTTATGATGTGATGCCACAGAATGTGATTATAACGTGATTCTACATGCATAACATGGTACTGGACATTGAATTAACCCCCCTGACAATCTAAGTCTTCATTTATACAAATAGAAATATCTCTGGCCCTGTAGGCAATAAAGATAACTTTAGCTTGTGAGCAGTGCTAAAATCGTATAAACCAGAAGAATGGCTGGATAGAATTTTCAATAAAATTTCTGTTATCTTTTTAAAATTCCATGGCCATGAGAATCAGTGTAAACTGTGCAAGACAGTTTTAAAATGCAACACTGTTACTTGACTTGCATGGGGGTTCAGAATACAGTATTTCTAAACACAGAATGTGGATCACTTCAGCATGTTTTAAGTTCTGTGGTGCTGATTATTCATAGCCCCCCCCCCACTATACAAATCACCCCAAGATTTAGGAGCTAGAGTTATTTTTCAGCCTTTTATGATTTTATAATTTAATGACTATACCTTTGTCATTATTACCAGGGCTCTTTTTCTAGCAGGAGCTCCTCTGCATATTAGGCCATGCCCACCTGATGTAGCCAATCCTCCTGGAGCTTACAGTAGGCTCTGTATGAAGAGCCTGCTAAGCTCTTGGAGGACTGGCTACATCAGGGGGCATGGCCTAATATGCAGAGGAGTTCCTGCAAAAAAAGAGCCCTGATTATTATCACAAAACCTAATTTGAAATTCTTCAATTTGGCATTTTTTTAAAAAAGTGTTGCAGCATATAAATAAACATGGCCAAACCCTAGTTATTACAACAAAAAGCTAACCTCTGTCCCTCACTTAAATAAGCTTAGTACTTCTACTAGGACACACTAAGAATAAATGATTGATGAAAATCTAGGAACCACAATGAAATTTCTAGCTGCTATCACTCCTGGAGCCTAAGGGGGGGAGGGGATGATATTATTATTATTATTATTATTATTATTATTATTATTATTATTATTATTATTATTATTATTACTACTACTACTACTACTACTACTACAATTTAACCCTAGCCAACAGATAAGGTTTGCCTCATCAAGAGACAGTGGTCTAGCCATTGGTCTTAAAATAAAATTGTTAGCCTTTAAACTGTCATTGGATTTATGCTTATTAACTGAAGATGTCAGCACTTCATGATTTACTCAGCACACAGGTACAGACAAAATACCAAGCAACTGCTCAGATACCTGCCTGAATGTGCTCTCTACTAACTGGCAACATAGTTTTCTGAACTCTGCAACAGCGTTCCAGTTACAAACATTGGATTGGATAAAACTAGTTTTTCTGCTGGTGATTCAAGGAATTCAACTTTTTTATAATTTAAATTTTTATTAAATTTTTAATTAACTTTGATCATCAAAAAAGTCATGTTGGGACCAGCATGGCCAAAAGTCATGTGGGACAAAGGCTGAATGAAAAAGCTGGATGGATTTTATGGCTCAAGGCATTTTATGTTATAGTAGAAATCTAAGTTTAGATTTTCAGAATGTATTGCATATATTTCAATTTTCCCCAATTCAATTTTCTGTATCTGCATAAAAGAGAAAATGTATTCTCCACATCTTCAAAAGTTTCCAGAAATTTTGCATCTCTACTGGATAAATGAATTGCCTAATCATAAAAACATCCTACCTAGAAAAACAAGCCCTCGGAAAGCAATTTTGGTTTAAACAGCTAGAAAACTCCTTCACTTTCCTGCTTGATGAAAAGTTTACGTAAGTCAAAACTTGCTTTCATGCACCAAACAAATTGGTTAGGATGTCATCTTTCCTACTGGTGTGCATCACGCAACTTTACAGAGGCACAGCTAACAGCTACAAAATACTCATCCAACCTGTTTTGAAGGCTCCTTCCTTTAAGTCTTGTTTTACTTCTCAGCTAAGCCGTTCGAAGATCGTCATTATATCCTGCTGGAGTTCCCTTTCCTACACAGCAACAGCTGAAGAATGAGGCACCCAAAGGGGAATGTGGGAGCTATAACATCCATAGTCAGTCTAATTCCTTCTTTTTTTGAGAAATTCCCTGAACTTTCAAGAAATATCTCCACTCAAAAACATTCAATTTGAAAGCTTCAGATCCTGAACATTCATGTTAACATCAAAAATTACTTTGTGTCTTTCCCATTCCCTAACTGTCTGAAGGCACAACAATTTATTGTACCTAGAAAACCTGTCTCTTTGTCAGGATAAATGTCAGGACAAGCTTAAGGGTAACTGCATTCACTTGTTATCTCTATGTTGTTGTTTTTTTATTTTGGCTGCTTCCTCAATTTTACTTGCAGAGCTGTGGGTCAACTGGGGCAAAAGTATATGCTCCAATACAAACTTACTTTTTAAAAAAATAAAAAAGCCTGGAATTTACTTCTACCATGATTTTGTGGATGATGTTTCATTAGCAAATTAATTTACTGGACTCTCTAGAACAGGGGGTCCCAACCCCTGAGCTGCAGACCAGTACCAGTCCATGGACTGTTAGCAACCGGGCCACGGAGCAAGGCAGAGGTGCCGCACCACCCCTTTCACCCACACGGGATCTGGGCAGACAAAAGAAGCAGCATAGCCTCACTCAGAGGCTGCCTCCCTTTGCAGGGGAGGCAGCCTCAGAGCAAGGCAGAGCAGCCCCGCCACCTCCTCCACCTGCCCAGGACCCAGGTGGATGAAATCGGTGTGGCCTCACTCCAAAGCACCTCCTCTTTCAGCTGTCCAGGTCCTGGGTGGGCGGAAGGGGCAGCACGGCAGCAACTTTTGCCTACACCTCACTTAAAGACCCCCATGGGGGCAGAGGCAGGGCGTGGGGGGGGGGCAGCCTGGGGTGGCAAAAAAGCCAGCACCCCACCCTACACTAGCCTGTGGAAAAACTGTCTTCCATGAAACCAGTCCCTGGTGCCAAAAAGGTTGGAAGCCACTGCTCTAGAAGGTGAAATTGAAATGGTGAGCAATGTAACTGATAGTGTTGCCAAAAGTTAACCATTAAATTGCTTGTCAGTTAACAAGCCTACAAATGTGCACCCATACACCTAAGTTCTGCCAGAACACACATTTGTAAAACATGAATTGGTTCAAATACAAGGAAAGAACAGGAAACAATTGCTCCAAGTCACACACAAACCAATTCAGCAATTACTATGAAGCATGAGGTGCAAGTTATGAGTGTGCCTAAGCAGCCAGGGTCATCTAATCCAACCACCTGCACAATGCAGGAAATTCACAAATACCTCCCCCTAAATTCACAGGACTTCTATTGCTTCCTTTACACTATAACTGAAATTAGTGATATAACAAACAGCAATAACCCAGTAGTTGGAGTAAATATATCTCAACCAGGTTAGGGTCTGGAACTTCTCCCTACACTTATTCCGTTCTATTTTCCAATACGATCACATTCCACATTACAAAAGTCATGCTATAGCAGTCTTCTGGAATGCAACTACCGTGTTATGGTAGAAATGACTATTTAAGGTAACTCACTATCAAACATAAAGCTAACAGACTTCCAATTCTTTACCAGGAACAGCAGTCAATCGCGTGATTACCTTGCCACGTACAGTAAAGCATCACTATCTCAGTCCTGAAAAAGCATAAAGGTGGGAGGAAGGTGTCTTCCAGGGAACTTGAAGCCTCCTTCCAAACTAGTTGCACAGACATTGCATTTTCCCAGCACTCCTTCCAAACTAGTTGCAGAGACATTGCATTTTCGCAGCATAGATTTCAATATTTATTTCTAGAGAAATGCGTTTTCTGTTGCCATTTAGCACATCAGCTGTGACTATAAGTGCTGTGCAGAACATGGGTACATGAATACCCTGAAAAGGCAGTCCCTTCCTCCAGCAATCCCCCACATCTTGTGACCTTTTTCAGTCTTTTTTTCAAATGGCTTTTGAAGGCCACACATTACCTTGCCATTGCACTAAAAAGCACACATTCTTTCATTCTCATCCTTCAATGAAAAACTAAGTCCAGGTAACTCTATTACCTGCACATACTCTTCCCCAAACAGCTTACAATATCCTTCTCCCCCCACTCCCTCCATTTTATCCTAACAATAATCCTGTGAGGTAGGTTTGCTTGAGAGAGAGTGACAGGCTCAAAGTCACCCAGAGAGATTTCAAGGCATGAGTAGGGATTTGCAAAGCAATTATGTTAGATGGGCTAGCTGTGGGATATGAAGCAGGGACAATCACCAGTGCTTGCATATATAGTGTATTTGCCTTCTTCTGCTAATATTATTTAAGTATTTAAATTTATTTACCTGTAAATCAGAGAATTTTCTGATTCAGATTTTCCTAAAAAACCATAGCACTGGCTTACTAAATACTGTGCAAAAATGAATATTTCCACAAAAGAATATTTCAATTAAAATGAGCTGTATGCATTACTATCAATATTTTTTTTGTCCAAAAACTTTTTTATTGAATTTAATAAACATACAAATAAAGCAATCAATGACTGTATCTGCAATCATTCCTTGTGTATAAGTATAGCATACCAACAGAAAACAAAATATAAATATATATATACAAAATACAAACAAAACAAAACATACATACATTCACACACACATACATAATTGGCAGCTGAATTAAAAAATAAGTACTCTGTCCATATATTAATTACATCAAATTAATAATGTCATAATATCTACCAGGTATACATGTACGCATCTGATCTACAGGACCAAAAGAAAATTTAAGAAATGGAAGCCACTTGTACATCAGAGATTCGTTACTTTCTGAATTGTTTATATTGCATAAACTATCTGCTATCTTGTCCATAGCATAGACCTCCCAGATTTTAGCATACCAGGTTTTAACTGGAGGAATATTGGGAGATTTCCAAAATTGGGCTAACACCATTTTAGCAGCAGCTAGTAAAAGGGATATCAGGGATTTATTGAGAGAAGTAATAGAAAAATCTTTCCAACAGTCAAGCAAAATGAGTTCCAATCTTAAGGGTAAACTATAGCCCGTGATATCCTTGCCACAATTACTGCCCAAAACGACTGCACCCTCGGGCAAGACCACCAGCAGTGTATAAATGTGCCCACCTCTCCACAATTTTTCCAACATTTGGAGGATTGATTTATCGCCATATGGCTTAATCTCTGAGGTGTTAAATACCACCGAAACAAAAATTTTTGAGTTTGTAATTGTATATTCAATGATTTTGAAACAAACAAAGGAGATGACCAGATTTGTTGCCAAACATCCTCCTGAAAATTAATTGAACTATTCCTTTGCCAAATTTCTTGACTATCAATATTGTAATACAAGTCCATGAAGACAATAAATGGTTCATTCTTTCAAATGTATCTTGTTTGCATTTCTTGTCTATTAACTGCAAGTCTGTGGACGGCTTAGCATTTTCCACATCTTAGTTATCAAGTCTTTTAGAGCAAAAAAAGTTAGGCCAGTGCCAGTGTTCCCTCTAAGCTGCAGAGTCTTGGGAGCAAAAATTCTACTTTGTAAGCTACTGGCATTAAAGTTGTGAGCTACTGCATAAATTAGTGTGCTCTGGAGGGGTCATCCTTCCTGAGGTAAGACAAAAATGTGTGAGTTGGAGACTAAAAATCTGTGAGCTAGCTCACCCTAACTCAGCTTAGAAAGAACACTGGCCAGTGCCATTTTTCCCTCACTACCAAGATTTTTGCAATGTTCAGTAAATTCAAGAACATTATAATCTTTGTTCCATTCCATCTAAATATCTGAGAACAATCTACTTACTGATCAGCTAGGATAACACTTTTATGAAACAAACTATGCATGAGACTTTCTTATACCTAAAGTATTCCCAACAAGTATGTAAGAGATCAGCCCCTGAATGGGAAGAAAATATACAAAATGCAACGTGGGACTCGAGGGAACAACCTTCCCACTTGGTCCTGGCATTGGAAATGGAAGTACAGAAATTATGTTAGGAAAAGGTGTGGAACTTTCTGTCATCTTGCTCCCACTAACCTAAGGAACAGTAAAGGACACCATTTTTCAACTTAGACAACACTGCCAGTGACTCCCTCATTTACTACACCCAGAGGCAAGGCTGTGCTGTTGCATTAGATCAGAATTTGCATACATGAAGCAACAGAACAAAGTTTGAGTCCCATGGCAGCTTAAAGATCAACAAAATTTAATTCTGGACATAAACTTTCATGTGCATGCACACTCCATCATGGATGAAACAGTAAAGCAAAAATTCTGGAATTTTGTCAGTTGTCTATAAAGGAGTCTCAACAAATGATCACATTAGTAATAAGACAGTTCCTTCAGGCAGCCAAAACGTAAGCGTTGGTTTTAATAAATTATTTGGATTTCCTGCCACCCATGTTATGCCAAAGGCTCAGGAATTAAAGCTGAAGTTAAATGCAAGTTGAATTCAACAAGGTTCATGAAACAATTCTCCATCTTGGGGTTTTGTTTGCTGAGGCCCAATAATGCTATCCAGTTTTCTCCTATTTTGATATGATATTGCCTTTTTTGAGTTTAATCTTTTAGAATTTAATCTTTTGTAATGTTTTTGACAATGGTCAGCAATTCAAGCCACAAACCAGAAGTGCCCTATAATCAAATTGGGTGCCAGCTTTGTTCTCCAAAAGCCTTCAAAATCCAAGCTGAACACACTCAAGACTTAATGCAAGCGAGAGGACCAAAGCCTCCTCATGTAATGCCAGGGGCTTAGCCCTGGATCTTCCACGAGATTGTATTAAGGCACATTCACTGTCACTTCCTGCTAGAATACAACATTCTCCAACACCACTCTCACTGCTCCCTGTTCATTGGTAAGCTAGGCTATGATCTGCAAGGAGGCACCAAAAATATACCATATTGTACAGCTTGATTCAAGGAAACAAGTCTCCACTAGTTTGGACATTTCACTTAACAGACTTCAGGAACCAGAAGGCAAATCTGCATCATGTTAACAGCCAGGAGCAAACAGCAAGTGCTTCTCTACAGGTACCTGAGTGATCAAAGAATCATATGCTGGGAGTAAGGATTATTCTAAATACACACAGTTGCTGAAGTGCCATTCCTTGTAATTAGCCCTTTGGGGATTTCTCTACTTTGCTTGTCCATTACAGGCTCTTCTCCCCTAAGCTATAAGCAGTGTGAATGGATTGGGGGTTTTGCCACAGTGCCTCCAAATAATAAATAAGGGCACTTTTTTAGTGGTTGATCTATTCTAAAATTACTGTTTTGCATACACTTTGAGCTTGAGGTAAAAGGGTGTTTGTGGAGGACTAAGAACAAACAGAAGTGTCAACGATACTCAAGACAGTTCCACCTGAGGTGTTTGGTTCGGGGTTTTTTTAAGTTTCTCCAGGAGAACATCCTTTAATTGACTCTTGGCACTAAGAGCAGGATTGCATATTTTAAGCTACTCTAAAGAGTCTATGTCTTTCGGCATAGACATGACTGTTATCTATTTGATGCATAAGATTAGGGAGAGTAATGTTTATAATGCCACATGACTTTGTGCATATTTCACATGCACCTATAATAGTTTGCTCAGAATTTCATAAGAACATAGGAGAAGCCATGTTGGATCAGGCCAAAGGCCCATCCAGTCCAACACTCTGTGTCACACAGTGGGCCAAAAAAACCAGGTGCCAACAGGAGGTCCAGTGGGCCCAGGACACTAGAAGCCCTCACATTGTTCGCCTCCCAAGCACCAAGAATACAGAGCATCACTTGCCCCAGACAATACTTGCTTCCAACAATACGCTGTGGCTAATAGCCACTGATGGACCTCTGTCCCATATGTTTATCCAATCCCCTCTTGAAGCTGGCTATGCTTGCAGCTGCCGCCACCTCCTGTGGCAGTGAATTCCATGTGTTAATCACCCTTTGGGTGAAGTACTTCCTTTTATCTGTTCTAACTCAACTGCTCAGCAATTTCATTGACTGCCCATTTCTCATATTGTGAGAAAGGGAGAAATCTCATGGTAAATGTTTTGAGCCTAAGACTCAGAGGAAAACATGAAATGGCTGGGGATTGTGAGCTTTTGTACTTAAGTTGCTTTGTGTGCTGGTCAGTCAATGGAGAAAATAGAGACTTTGCTCTATAACTGTTGTGCAATTGAGCAAGCCTGGCAAAGCAAGCTGTGATATAGAAGGAAGCAAAAGAGAGATAAAGAAGCAGATGAAAGTGAGTTGCTCATGGACCTGATAAAAGCCCTCTGAGGGGTGATTTGGTCCTCAGGCTGCGTGTTTGACACCCCTGAATCTAGAGGATAAAGCAGAAAGCACAATTCAACTTTAATATAGAATACCTTCAATAAATACATACCCCTATTAATAACATCACTATCAAATGAGATTATTCCTCGCCATCAAAACTGCCCACCTGCATTAAAAAAGCCTTAATACTTCAGGAATGGTGGTTATGATTTGGTTTTGGTGAGCATCTAAGAGTAACCCAACAAAGCAGTTGTGAAGCAACATCATTTCCCTGTATAAACTGTGCGATTAAGCTTTACATGAGAAGGGTTTTATAAAATCTTCTTTACTCTTTCGAAGATGGAACATATGAGTAATGACAAGAAGCCTCTCCCTTTTAAAGCCAGAGGTTTGCAGGGTCCTTGATTTCAACATGGGTTTCCATCATAGTGCCTGTCATGGAGTGGGCATGATTCAGTGGTAAAGCATTTTTTTTCATTCGCAGGGTCCCAGGTTCAATCCCCAGCCTCTCAAGTTAAAAAAGACCAGATAGTAAGTGGCGCAGAAGACCTGAGACTTTGCAGAGATCCTGTCAATCACAGCAGACAATGCTGACATTGAAAAACCAGTAGTCCACCAGAGGCAGCTTCACATGTTCATACCCTACCCATACCCATCCTCCCTGGCAAATTCTGCAATAGGGGCTTAATGAAGAGGCTGTAGTTTGAGAAAGCCACTGCAGAGTATGAAAGAGTGCGTTGGAATTCCCATGCGAAGATGAATATTATCCATTTTTTTAAAACAGACCAAGCCTAATAGCTTAAGCATTCTAAAGTCCCAACGAGGTGAAGACAAGATGCAAGTCATCCAAAGTCTTTCCTTTGAAGTGAAGCTCTACACCTCACCATAAACAGACTCCTCCATTTAGCAATTCATTACTGAATATGGCAATCTTATGGAGTTTGCGTAATCCTCTGAAAATGTATTCCCTGTGCACACTAAACTGCCAACCACACAGATGTTGTCTGTTAATCTTTCCATTACATATTCCGGCTTTAAAATTTATTTTAAAAAAAATAGAAAGTCAATTGTAAGTATTGTTCAGGAGCTAAAAGTTTGCAAGCTACTGAGCACAATCACTAATTTATCATCAAGGAAAACACGCACAAACTCACACATTAGACAGCCTATTCCACAGGGGCAAAACCTTTCACTTGGTTTAATGCAGTTCCCTGCACTCAGTTCTTTTGGATGGGTCACAGCAAGGGCTAACTTTGGTTTGTGTAAGAAATGGGAAGAGCCTGATGAGCAAAAGCCTTAGCAACAGCTAGCTGTGTTAGGCAAAAAGTCCCTTGCTTGAGCCAAAGGCAATTGCCCACTTCTGAAAACTAAGAAAAATTATACCACATCCTTTCACACCTTCCAAGTTATTCACCTCTGCATTCTGGGACCTGTACTCACTCCACAGACTGTGGAAAGCCACAGTCACAATTTTCATCTCTCAAAAGAGCCACATTACTGTGTACTGCACATCACCCCACACGTGCAGAAGTTATTATCTATAGTTGTAAAACATAAGCCTTTACTTGGAGTACCTCTGAACATGTAATACTGTCTCTCTCCTCACCTACTATTGAACCTTAGCCAGACCTTGTGTATTTGGAGTGGAGAGCTTACAAATCAGAGATTTGACAGAAAATATTATGAAAGCTTCTGAATACTCCAAAACTCAAAGGGTAGATTTTTAAAAGTTTCTCTATGTTAAAAGTTCAGGTTTTAATTAGTTTTGCAGGGAAAAGGGGTTATAAGACTCTTTCTCCATGCTGTTTTGTACTTGAAAGTTTTGTTTCATATGGTATGTCCCATTCTACCATCTCATTGAACACTGGTCTCGCACTGCAAGCTGGAGTTAAAAGGTTGGCCCTAGATCTGAAATACTTGGTGACAAAAAAGCTGCAATAGCTCCCCAGAGTTTCAGCCAGAAGTTTTAAACCTCGTCGCATTGAATGCATTGCCCTACACTGTACTTATTATATGTTTCTTCATATTGGTTGTTATTGATTTACACTGTACAATCTGCTTTGAGTGTCAGTGAGAAAAGTAGCATAAATACAGTAAATAATAATATTACATATCAGCACAGAAACAAACGATTCCCAGGTTACAGCATCTTGTGCACAACTGCGAACTGCAATGCAATTCTTCTAGGTCAACTCCAAGTCTCTAACTACTGGAGAACACCTTCATAGAGAGATTACTTTTTCTAGAGGGGAGGGATTAATAATTTTCTTCTCTCTCTAAAAGAAAAATTGTGGAATCCAAACTGAAAATCAGCAGCAGGTCAAAATCTGCACTAACCACCCTCCAATTAATCTCCATGAAGCCACAGCTTTTATGCAACCATCTCCCCCAATGCACCTCAAACACAATCAAAGCTGATCCACAATTTCCACCAAGCAGTTTCCTATAGTCTTATAAAGGGCACCTGACACACAAATGGGAAAGGTATTCGCTGATTAGGAAGTCAGTGTCCCTCTCCTATCCTTTGCAGGTTTTAGGAAACACTAATGATATCAAATTTACTTTACTCTTTAAGCAATTTTGTATTTTTTGACTAGTGGTTGGTAAATGCTGACACAGCTGGGTAAAAATACAAAAGACTTGTGAGAATTGTGCTACCTCAGCTCTTTTTTGGTTGTTATTCTTCTTTTAAGTTGCTACCCCTTTGTGGATGCAAGCATGTGACAACCAAAAAAAGTAGTAGTAAAAAAGAATCCCAGCTTATACTATTTTCACTCTTCATTAAAATTTACCAAGCCAGGACTTCTTTTCTGAGGGAATGCAGTGGAGGAGAGTTCTGGAACGTCTTTGTGGAAATAAAATTCTCCCAAAATGTCTGAAAGTTGGGCACCAGGGGATCATGACAGTCTTTGATCCAACAAAGTATGTCAAAACAAGGTATCTTCAAGATCATCATTCAGCATTAGGCACCAAAAGCAAGACCCAAAAAAGAAATGAGGAAGTTTGAAAACCACTTTAAAGTAGAGGAAAATCTGTAGTGCGTGAGAATAATATTATTTCAAAGAACCCTGTGTGTTTCTCCTTCATTTCCCTCTTGAGAGTTCCAGTGCCCGTTTTTCCAGGGGGAAAGGGGAAAAAAACCTGCCAAGGATTGACAAGTATTTGGTTTGGGCATTAACTTTAGAATTAAAGTTTTGTAGGATAAACGGAATGTCCAACTACTGATCACTATCACTCTTATGAATTTTGGCATGCAAAATCACAGCAACCAAAGGTATCTGTAATTGTAGGAGTCAGATGAGCCAGTCCATAATGTATATCAGATCCTCCCTGCCAATCCAATTGTCAACCCTTGTTTTAGTTTAGCTTCTGTTCAAATGTGACATTGGTGATGGAGTAGCCAGGAATGTACACTTTTACATGGTTTAGGGCTCAGCTTCACATAGTTAGCACATCCAGTGAATTATGTGGTTTGTGTCCAGCAGAGCCCTAGAAACCAATGAGCTTTTCAGAGTATAAGTTTCCGAGAGTCAGTGCTCGCTTCATCAGATCTGACAAACAGCCTGATTCGAGTACAGCAGCACCTCGAGGACCAACGGGATTTTCATGGTATAAGCCTTCAAGAATCAAAGCTTCCCACCCTGAAAATCTTGCTGGTTTCTAAGGTGCTACCTGATTCAAATGTAGCCTATTTTTGCAAACTAACATGGCTACCCTCTGAAACTATGTGGTTTGTGCTATTCCATGGAACACCCTTACATCTGTAGCACCAGCCCCTGGAAGAGAGCAAATCATGCTAGTGTGAGGGCATCCCATGCAAACAGCTAAAGGACATGGCTTATAAAAATGACACCAGCCACACTGATGCCCATTCACATGGAACCACTGTTCAGCAACTATTACACCCTGAACTGGGCCTTTGACTATTCTAGATTCATAACCAAAAGACTTATTTCAAAGATTTCATTTTAATTTTTTTTTCTCTCTACTCGCAAGTACATTGGCAAAGGCCATTTGGCTCTTCAAAACAAATTCTACCAGAAAACTCCTGAAGAGACATTTAAGGAAAATTAATCACTGATCACTGAGAATACATGTGTTGCAGAAGCAAAAAGCAACCTTGAACTGGAAGTACTTACATGTTCCTCCATCTTCTACTCCTCCCCCAGAAAAGGATCTTCTCTCTTTTCAGCCATTGTTTGAGCAACTAGCAAAGCTTAAAACCGGTAAACACTGACTAAAGAATACTTCCCCCATGGCTCAGAAATACCTTTGCATAAGAGCAACTGTGATTCAAAGCTAATTAACATCTACAAATGGTTCAGGCAATCCACCTATTGTACTAGGATTTCTCTTCCCTTCTCAAGGTCTTCACACTTGCCTTAAGTTGTTTTTGTCATCTGCAGCTTTTTCTTTATACCGCTGCTAGACCACACTAAGGGATGCCAAGGTCTTTGCTTATTTCATGTTGCTGCCGCTTCCAGAATCATCTGTCTTTAAACAGTTCAGCAGAGATGATCAAGTGTGGAAGGATTCGAGTGGTTTTAAGAGGCATCTTAATGCCGTTTCCATGTGCATAAAAAGGAAAAATTCAGACAGAAACTGAACTTTAGCCTGCTATGACTTAGTAGCATAGAATATGTACAGCATTTTGCAGGTGCTATACAATCTTCTTTATCATGTTTGCACTCACCACAACTGTATTATTCTGATAAGTCAGAAGCAGTGACTTAGTCCAAGGTCATACAATTTGTGGTATCTGAAATCAGTTCTCTCCAAATGAATTTGCTATCCAGTGGACCACAATGGCCTTTGTATATTTTAGTAGATTATTAAAACAAATTAGATGCCCACCTGCACAAAATACCGCAAATGCATGATTATACAGCACTGGTGAATAAATCCTTCAAGTCCCATATGCTATAAGCAACATTTTGAGAATGATAGGTTGGAAAAACTACTTAATGAAAACACAAAATCTATTCCAGTTTTGTGAACTGAGAGACAAAGAAGATACCCCCAAAAATAGATACTGGGAACATGCAATACTAGCCCTAGTCTCTGTATACGGTATGCTGAAATTCAATCAACTAAGGATCAGAACAGCTGCATTTTGTATTACAAATACAGCACTCTAAAGAGGAATTTTTCCCTCTCCCTCCACAATTAAGAACTGACATTTTCTAACAGGAATCCCAACAGTCTGGAACAGATGTCGCTGTCATTTCCCCTGCCAAAACTCATAACTTTAGATGGGAAGTACTACCTATTTTTTAATACAGCCAGCAAAAGAATGAAAGCATTATTATTGCACTTTGCTAAGACGCTGAGGAATTATGCATATTATTCATTATTGATGTTAACTCAGTCATGCGCCATAACTTTTAGTCATCGGCTACATTTGGAAAAAATATTTTTATTAAAAGGATCTGAAATACAAGCTGAAAATCACTCGGTTCAAAAGAGGGATGCTATAGCTGGAGGAGGATGAGTTTCTACAACCTACTGATGCAACTTTACTTATGAGGCTTTCACATCCTCCAACAACTAAGTAACACTACTTCAATGTCATTCCTAGTGACTATTTAGCTAATGTCCTATTTTGTTAATATATGGATTGCCATGGTCTTCAAATTGCTACTTGCTTTTATATTTCCAAGGGAAAAATTGCCACTTCTTGCTTCTCTGGCCTAGGGTCCTCAGTGCAACTAAAAATCTGTTTTGCACCATCTAATCAAACAAAATAGACTGTCTCCCCAGGCCCACCCTTCCACCATGGTCAAGGTGACAACCCTCCCACCCTGCCAGGGCCCAGGAGCCCCCTCTTAGTTGTGAGTGGCTGTGTCTCCCTGGATCCATCCTTCCACCACTGGCACAGCAAATGCAAGGGAAGGGAACTCTGTTATTGTCAGGCAGCGGTGCCTTTCAAGCTTTGGAGGATCTGTATTTGTGTTTCCAAGGCTGGAAAACATCACCACCCCAACTGTCACCTAGCTATTTTGCGCCAAAGGGTTTGGGTGGGTTTTGTTTTCCAAGCCACTCTGAGCTGCGCTCATAAGCTCATAGATTTTTTTCAAGAACACATGGTCACCAAACCCCAGCTCACAAGCTTGTCACAGGGGTCATGCCCATTCCTAACACTAACTGCTCCAACAGAAAACCGTAAGGGGAATTGGGGAAGGGGAAGTAGGAAGAGCACTTAGATCAGTGGTCTTGGAACCTCTCCAAACCTTTAGTGGTCTTGGAACTCTCCAAACCAAACAATGGGACCCACTGAGCTGCAAGCACAATATAAGAAAACACATGACAAGAAGAGAAGGGCTCAGAGTTCTGACCTCAACAAGCAAGGGCTTTGGACTGGCTGTGCAACTTTCTCTGTCAAAAGAATACGTTTGCACTTTAACCCTCATCTGCAGAAACCCCAGGAGTATGGCAAGCACACAGCCCCACACTAGGCATGCCACAGTCCTCTGTGCTGTACAGAGCACTGTGTTACCTTATTCCTTTGTAACTGTGTGGAGGAAAGTGACATCACCATATGTTGGTTGGCTGCTTCTATATATGGAGGGCATAAGAGCATCACTGGTATGTTGCTCCATGATTGATGCTTGTCAGCTGTGTTGCTATGATCTCCAGTACAGTTGTTATGCACTCAGCTCCTTGGGTTGGGCTTTGTTTTTACATTTCTTCTCTGTCAAGAATGCATAGACTACTGACTAGCTAGGCCAGCACTGCACTGCACTGGCATCATGGGATTTAGGACTGGGCTGCCCATCCCATAGAAAGCCTTGGAAGTCAAGTTCTATGGTAAACCTCAGAATAACTCAAAGACAGGAAGAGGAAAAAGGAAACTTTCCAAACAAGATGGTACCTAGCTATAACACTGCAATTAATTACTTTATTACATTAAGCAATACAAGCAGGCTTGCTACCAAGCAACTTGACAAGCTTCAAAAGGGCCCACTTGCATTGCAAGAATATGAGACTAACACCACAAGAAATGTGACCAGCACAACCCATGGTGTGTTAACGTGGCATTTTCTAAGCTCTACCTTTACTGCACCCTGTGATGATGCAGAGTGTGGCTACAGCTGGACTAGAAGGCTTCAAGACTGGACAGGCTACTTCCTGGTCACCATCTGGCCTGACTCATGAAGAGGACAAGGGATTCTGACTTTCTGTGAAGAGCTTATAGCACTTGCAAACAGACAAACCATCAGAGGTTGTCTTGTGACTATGACTGGAGAAGGCAATGGCAAATCACCCCGTAGAAAAGTCTGTCATGAAAACGTTGTGATAAGACGTCACCCCATAGTCAGAAACGACTGCTGCTTGGACTACCTTTACCTTTTTAAGCATCCTGTATGTTCATGACTTTAATTCATGCCTACAAATTTCAAGTGCAGCACATGGGTAAAAGAACATGACTTCCTGTCTTCCTGGAGATATAATGCCAGCAATGCAAAGAGTTAATCTCCTATTTATGTGGGGCATCCTGCAGGATCAGACCATCACTATATCCATAAACAGTGAAGTCCACAATTTATTTACTCACTGATTAAATTAAGTACTTGCTTTCGTCCACCCTGAATCTATTACATTCTCATTACCTTAGTACCCAGGGGTTAGATGGGTATTGTTAAAAGCCTAAATCCACATCAAAGCCAGTAGCTGGCACCATTTGGTTTACACAGAAGTAAGATTCTTAAATGTCATTGAGGAGCAACTCATCTGGGGTACTAAGGGCTCACTCTGGCAGATTCTGATCTATTCCTTCCCCTTTCTCAGGTAAGAGAATCAAGGCATTAAATGAGGTGAGAGACTCAGGAAGAATCTTCCCAGATCATAACATAGAGTTGAGTTTAAGAACACAAAAGGAACAGAACAGCAGACAGTAAGCAAAATGGTTTTTGCTTCTTGCACTAGCCCTAGGTTCTACTACAATCCCTGACAAAAAGCAATGACTAGTAAACAGTTTCCCTGTTGTCGTAGAGAAGATGCAGCAGGGAACTCAGGAGGTATCGCTTCTGCTTACTCCAAAAGACTGTTACAAATATTTAAAGTATGTTGTTTACTAAATATCCAAATATCTGTAATGTACAACATCCCTTAGAACTGGAGCCTGGCTCATTCAATAAACACTAATAGAAATGTAAAAGGTTTATCAGTATAAATTGCATATACCTATAACCTCAATGACAATTTGTCTCTCATGGTATCACATCTCAGTATTTTTTCCATATTTTCCATATTAGTATTATTGTCAGTAATTAAGATTTATCAAACTATAACTACATGTACTTGAATGGCCTAAAGAAAATTCAAAACATTATCAGAAATTTGCATAAACAGAAATGTTGTTTCCAAAGACAGGGACATGATGCTATTACTTGGGGAGTTCAGATAAACAGGTAGGGTGGGTTACAAACCAATATATATGTCAGTGCCCTTTGAATTAGTGCAAGGTGATAGAATAGGGCCCCTAGATTCACTGCCAAGTACATGATTTCCAGAATAAAGTAGGACTGAGCTGGACGGGAGGCATGGAAATTTTAGAAAAACTTTACTTGGCATTAAAGTGCTGCCCCCCTCCCCCCCCCCAAAAAAAAGCTTCTGACAATCACATTGGCATCTACTTTTCAAGCTGACAAAATCCAGGAAGCACCTTCTGAATGGACTTCATTTACCCTTAAGTGTCAGCATATAGCCAAATCCACTTGGCAGAGTAGCAGTATGACATCATTCATTCATTAAATGAAATCAGACCGGCCAGGGTTACTTTAGGAAAATGAACAGGATTTTAAAAAGAAAAAGAAAAAAAGAACACTCTTTATACCAAGCATTATGGGGGGAAATGTTTCCCTCTCCAAAACAATACTTTTGATCTACAAAGCAAACACAAAATGGATTTGGTTTCAGAATACAAGCTAAGAAGTAGTAAAAATTTTGCTCCAAGTTACTGTGCTCAGCCACCTGCCTCTGCCTAGCAATTTAATTATATTTTAAATATGTTGATAATGCAGTTTTCTGAATCAGAGATATAAACAGAAAGGATATGAATACAAACCTGGCTTGTTTACTATAATCCTAGGTTGATCATTACACAGACCAAAGCAAACAATGATAATGTACAACTGCACAAAGATAGTTAGCCAAGACATGACCACAGCAACACTGAAAGGCTTGAGTGTATAATTAAAAGTGTGGGTAAGTAAAAAACATAATTACACCCAACTGCTCAAATGGGAAATGAAAAAGAGACAAAGTACCTAGTAAGTTGCTTGCAATACGAGTGGGATTTATGCCAATATCTGCAAACTGAACACTAAATCCCCTCTCCTTTTTTTAAGTTTAAAAGTTAATTGCATAATCCAAAATCAGCCAAGAAGGGCACATGGACTTGAGCAGAACCAAGCAGAATGTAAAATATATGCCTGAAATGAAGAGGGAGAGGAAAAGGACGGGGGTCCCAGAAGAACTGTACTCACTAGGGCAGTCATTGTACAAACTGCAGTGTCTTGGTTTTTTCAAGTTTTAACTTCACAGTTATTTAGTTCTTATGCGAAATTAGCTTTATAGAATGTTACATGGTTGATTTATTACTAGCTGTTCTGAGCAATTTACTGGTACAGCAGAATTTTTTTAAAAATCAATAATACCAGCAGATGTTACTGGCAGAAGTTGAATTTATCATTCACCATACATTTAACTACTTCCATGAGAGACAGGGATCCAGTGGTCTCATGAGCAGACATGCTTGTCCTGTCCTAAGGGTATAAACCTTCATCTGCATATGCCTTCATCTTTCTTCAAGAAGCAGCCTCCCCCACTTAAAGTTTGGTGCTGAAGGTCTCCTGAGTGGCTGTTAGAAATGCTACCTATTTTGCATCCAGAATTACATTCCTTTATTAAAAGAGTTATACTCCACACTTCCCATAGTTGAAACAGTCTTAGAAATTCAAATTTAAAAATACCATAAAACACCTTTAACCAACCTCCCTCACCCGTATCACTCAAAAAAAAAAAGTTGCCTATTCAACATTTTGAGCCAGGGAGGGTTAATGTGTTTTGCCACTGGTCAATCTTCTCAGCTACATCCCTGCTTTGTCAAAATCTGCAGCCATGGTTGATTAACCAAAATCCCACCAGGCCCTTCCTGTGAAAAGTCAAAACCCATTCCTGGCTCTAACTACTGAGAACAAAGTTTTAAAATCATGAACCAGCAATTTTAGTGACAAGTTGTTTGAAAGGGAATACAAGCTCAGTAGCAGAGCACAAGGACCTAGATTCAATCCTCACCATTTCCAATTCAAAGATCTTCGATTAGGAGGGGGCGGGGCGTCGCTGAGCAATGGCGGACGCATCTTAGTGAAGCTCCTCAACCTTCCCGGCTAAATCTAGGGGCTACAGCTAAGTCGCAGGCTCCAAACCCGGTCCCAGATGGGAAAACCGCTAAAAACAAAGGTAAAGGCAAAGAATAGAACAAAAACCACGGAGAAAGTTGCTGCAGAAGCCTCACCTTCGGTAAGAGTTTTCGCCCAACTCTTCCCCTGCACAACTCAGCTGCTCTTCCCCTGCAGGTCCTAACATGGCGACCAGACGGAATTCTCCCAGTACTGAGAAGACTAATACGGATGATGCCCCAATTTGTAGAAGGGACCTAAACCAAATGAGGGAAGATATACAAGTCTGCTTCAGAGAAACAGCAGAGGGATTACTGGAACCAATTAATAGAAGGGTGGAGGAGGTGGCAAGCGATCTTAAGATAACCGCTAAAATGGCGGAACGTACCGCTGAAATATTGCTGGCACAACAAGCAGAACTAAAACAGTTAAAAGCTAAAGAATCCCTACTTAACACCAGAGTGATTGCTTTGGAAAATCGCTGGAGGGCACTAAACTTAAAATTTTGAGGGATTAAAGATTAAAGAAGGAGCGAAGGAAAATATGGACACAGTTATATTCCTATCTAAATGGCTGGCCAGGGAGTTTGCACAAGAAAGCAGTTCAGCCCCTGCCATTGCTAAGGCAATGCGCTTGGGATTGTTAGCGATGGCGCAAAATGGAAGACCAAGAGACATATTGGCCCAATTCATTTACCCCAAGACAAGGGAGAAGATACTTCAGGAGGCTAGAAGAAAAGGTTCTCTAAGCTTTGATGGGCAAAAAGTGATAGTGCTTCTGGATCTGCCAGCTGAGGCACTTGAGAAAAGGAAAAAATTAAAAAATTTTGCCACTAAGTTATACAATGAAACATAAGGTTTAGATGGAGCCCTGTATCTGACATTCATGTATATAAAGGAGGCTCATTGTTTAAAGCATCAGACATCAAGACGGGGAAGCTGCTTCTGGACAATCTTGATATAAAATTGACAAGAAGGGAAGAGGAAGACTTGCGTGCCTTTCTGCCACCAACAGAGGATCTTCTCGCTAATGTAGCTACCTGAACTAATGACTGTCAGCACATTCAAGATACCAAGCGCATGGTGTTCATGCAAAGTATTTAAAGAGAAACTGTACAACACAAGTTACACTAAAATTTTCAACTGACTTTTTATTGGGTTAAATAAGTTAAATAAGTATAGAGTTATACATAGGTTTTTAATGGCTTAGAGCAAGTCAAGAGTTGGGAGTGAGCAGTGAAGTGGGCAAGTTTGCGGATGACACTAAATTGTTCAGGGTGGTGAGAACCAGAGAGGATTGTGAGGAACTCCAAAGGGATCTGTGAGGCTGGGTGAGTGGGCGTCAACGTGGCAGATGTGGTTCAATGTGGCCAAGTGCAAAGTAATGCACATTGGGGCCAAGAATCCTAGCTACAAATACAAGTTGATGGGGTGTGAACTGGCAGAGACTGACCAAGAGAGAGATCTTGGGGTCGTGGTAGATAACTCACTGAAAATGTCAATACAGTATGCGTTTGCAATAAAAAAAGGCCAACGCCATGCTGGGTATTATTAGGAAGGGAACTGAAAACAAATCAGCCAGTATCATAATGCCCCTGTATAAATCGATGGTGCGGTCTCATTTGGAGTACTGTGTGCAGTTCTGGTCGCCGCACCCCAAAAAGGATATTATAGCATTGGAGAAAGTGCAGAAAAGGGCAACTAGAATGATTAAAGGGCTCGAACACTTTCCCTATGAAGGAAGGTTGAAAAGCTTGGGACTCTTTAGCTTGGAGAAACGTCGACTGTGGCGTGACATGATAGAGGCTTACAAGATAATGCATGGGATGGAGAAAGAAGTACTTTTCTCCCTTTCTTACAATACAAGAACTCGTGGGCATTCGATGAAATTTATGAGCAGACAGGTTAAAAGGAAGTACTTCTTCACCCAAAGGGTGATTGACATGTGGAATTCACTGCCACAGGAGGTGGTGGCGGCCACAAGCATAGCCACCTTCAAGAGGGGGTTAGATAAAAATATGGAGCAAAGGTCCATTAGTGGCTATTAGCCACAGTGTGTGTGTGTGTATAAAAAAATTTTGGCCACTGTGTGACACAGAGTGTTGGACTGGATGGGCCATTGGCCTGATCTAACATGGCTTCTCTTATGTTCTTAAATTATACATAGTTATTAAAATACTTTTAACAATAATGTTATAAAATAGACCTGGTAAAACTTAGATGATTAAGTTGTGAGAATAATGAATTTTTGATACTCTTTTCTTCTAGGTTAAAATAGTTATTATCAAAGATTTCAGGTTTTCACAGCTGGTAACATCATTAGGGTTTGTAGAATCTTTCGGGCTCAAGTGCCGTGTTCTATTGGAGAAAGTTTTCCTTCCAGACGTTTCGTTCTCAGCTGCGGAGAACATCCTCAGTGGCGTTGCAGCCGGAGCAGGCGCTCTGACCTTCTTGGCTGCTGTGCATTGAGTGGGGCCAGGGCTGCTGGAGAGCTGCTATTTCTAGGCTGGAGGGGGTGTGATGAAAGGGCAATTGGTTTGTGGATATGCCCATTGTTTGGTGGGGCTTTCTGGAAGGATAGTGATAAGGAAACTGGCTGTTGAATGCGACCATTGTTCTGTGTTAATTGCTGGGAGGGTTGGAAGGGGTTTGAAGATAAGGAAGATGGTTGTTGACTGTGCTGATTGTTCTGTGGAATTTGCTGGTTGTTCTGAGACTTTCTGCAAGTCCTTTCTATGGTCTCACATTATCATACCCGCCTGAACAGAGAAGCTATTGAGATTTACAAACACCAGCACAATTTTAACAGAAAGGAAGAAGGCATTTTCATCCACCAATCTTGGTACCCAGCTCTGCAAAACACCCTACAGACTATAAATTGCAGAAAGTCTCAGAACAACCAGCACAACCTGGTACTCCTCCTGGGTGGTCTCCCATCCAAATAATGACCAAGGTTGACCCTGCTCACCTTCCACTATCTGATGAGATCAGGCTAGCCTGGGCTATCCAGTAAGGGCTCACTCCACCTTACAGCCAGAAAATAGTGAAGGAAACTGATGAAAGTTAGAAAGTATCAAAGCACAATTACAGATGAATCTCAAAAAGACAGTGACCACTGAGGAATCATGCTACTTTAAGGTTGATGACAAAGAAATTGAAATTGTTAAAGATTTTCCATTCCTTTGCTCCATGATCGTCCTAAAGAGAAACCATACTCAAGAAATCAGAAGGAGACTGAGACTGGGAAGGGCTGACATGAAGGAGCTAGAAAAGATCCTTAAGTGTAAGCATCTGTTGTGGGCAACCGAGATCACAATAATTCATACTATAGTATTCCTCATTGCTATGTATGGGTGTGAAAGTTGGATAATGAGAAATGCTGACAGGAAGAAAGTTGATTCATTTGAAATGTCATACTGGAGGAGTGTTTTATGGATACCATGAATCACCAAAAAGACAAATAAGTGGATTCTAGATCAAATAAAGCCTGAACTCTCCCTAGAAGCTAAAGTGACTAAATTAAGGATATCGTACTACCAGCTGTTAACAGTAGGACATTTCTGAGGTCATTAATTCATAGGATCACCATAAGTCAGAAGCAGCTTCTTGACAGCACTGCAGGCACACAGAACGCCTTAGAGACTAACAAGGGTTTTTGGGGTATCACCTTTCAAGAGTCAAAGGTCCCGCCATCAGACTGAATGACTGTTTCCCATCATGTAGTTTTTCTTTTCCCTGTTATATAGTGGAACAGAACGCAACAACTGGCCGTTCAGCATGACTACAAATGAGACACCCATCTACAACATGTAGGATTTATTTTATGTTCTTTAAAGTATTTATGCACCACTTTTCCCAGTGCCAAGATTCAGGGAAACAAACAATTTTTGTACTTGTATCTATGAACCCACCTCTTTTAAATGTCTCCCACAAAAGGGCCAAGGCAGAAAAGGGTTAGAAACAGAAATACACCACAACATTTTAATATACTGATAAGCAATGAAAGAAAAATAGCTTTTGCAATTGAATTATTCTTTCCTGCAATATGGGGGAAGGAGGTCAGCAGAACAACAGAAGAAGAAACTCCTGGATGAGCCTGGATGTGCATATACATGGCTTTCTCCTTCCCACTTTTCCTTGTCTTAAAAAGGGCTTGCAGACCTCTCACAAGTGACAGCAGGGAGGGGAAAGGATGATGCCCAGAATCATATAAACTAAAGCAATCAACTCGGTAGCGGGAACAGCACAGCAGGCAGGGCTAAAGTTTGCTTCATACAGGAACTTGCAACATTAGGGACAAGGAAAAGTAAATCACTGGGGAAAGCATTTCCCATCAGTCTTACTAAACACCACCAGCAACTGTTGGAGCAGCAATGGAGAGCCAGTTTGGTGTAATGGTTAAGTGCATGGCCTCTTATCTGGGAGAACAAGGTTTGATTCTCCACTCCTCCACATGCACCTGCTGATGTGACCTTGGGTCAGCCACAAGTTCTCTCAAAGCTGTTCTACTCAAGAGCAGTTCTGGGGCAGTAAAGGACAGGGTATAAAGCCAATATCATCATCTTCCTCTTTTCTTTTTCACCTTTAATGTTCAACACATCCACATTAAGATTTCTTTGCAGTCCCATACAGAGCACATTACAGTAATCTAACCTAGATTTTTGCAAGGAATGTGTGACTGTAGCCAGATCAGCTTTTTGAATGGTCACAGGTGGCAAGCTTATCCAAACTGGTAAAATGCTCACCAACCTGATTATCTAAGGATGAAGACACACACACACCACACACACACACACCCCGCAAGCCTTTTGGGAGTACAATCTCACCCAGTACACATTGAACACCTATTCCCACATTAGCCTTACCCTCCCATATCTCTCCATCATACTTCTGCCTTGTCTGAATTAATGCTTACCCTTACCCAGCATTTTATTTATTTATTGTATTCGATTTTTAGCCCACCCTTCCCGTAGAACAGGCTCAGGGCTGATTACATCATAAAAACAACCAACAGTAAAAACCAATTTAAAATATATAAAATCTAAAATTACAGAATAACAATAGGTACTAAAATGGCAAATTCTGTCTCACAGACATTGCCTATTGTCCAGGTCCAGCAGATCTTATAGCACTGGGATGGAATGAAGGGGGGAGACCGGTAACAAGTGACATCCACTGCCTCAGCTGAAAACCTGGTGAAAGAGCTCTGTTTTACAGGTTCTGCGGAATTGAAGCAGTTCCCACAGGGCCCGGATCTCCAGGGGGAGTTCATTCTACCAGGCAGATGGACATTTCTGGGGCCAGTTATCATCAGAAGTTGTTGGGTTACTGATCGTAAACACCTACGGGGCTCATACAGGGGAGAGGCAGTCCTGTAGGTATGTTGGCCCCTGGCCATATAAGGCTTTAAAGGTAAGTACCAACACCTTGAACTGGATCCGGTACTCAATGGGTAGCCACCATCACTTCCACTGCCTCTAGTATTTAAACAGAAATGAGTGATCAACATAGCAAGAAGAGGGTTTTGTGCAATGGAACAGAATCAGCTTGCGAGATGATGACTTTCAGTGTTAGTCAGTCAGTCAAAAGTTTATTGTGTATAGCCACTGGCCATTAAAAAAACAGAAAGGGCACATTTGTAGAGTTTTATAGCTCCTCTACTCCCACCAGTTTGCCCTTTTATATTAGAAATCCCAGCAATTCCATTCTACATTGATGTGTGCCACTGCTGCTACGGAGACCCAGTTTAGTGTAGCGATTAAGTGTGCGGACTCTTATCTGGAAGAACCGGGTTTGATTCCCCACTCCTCCACTTGCAGCTGCTGGAAAGACCTTAGGTCAGCCATAGCTCTAGCAGGAGTTGTCCTTGAAAGGGCAGCTGCTGTAAGAGCTCTCTCGGCCCCACCTACCTCACAGAGTGTCTGTTGTGTGTGTAGGGGGGAGGTAAAGGAGATTGTGACTGTTCTGAGATTCAGGGTATGGGGCATATAATATAGTGGGTTCAATGCATGGAAAAGGCAAGGTGGTAGTGAACATTAGCTCTTTATTAGGTACAGCATTAGGTAGGCTGCACTTCAAGACTGAGGAACTGGGCCAACGGGGCCAAATATATACAACCCAGGGTTCCCACGCAAGCACACTATTGGGTCATTCAAACCAGCAGGGAGCCCGTGATTGGTGCAAGGCAGCAGGGATTTGGATCCTGCTGCCAATTGTTCCCTAGTCCCCAAGCTCCGTTCGTATGGCTCCAATGAGCCTGGGAGGAACACCCATTTCAGTCCTCACATGACTCTGTATACACAACAGGGCAGGATATAAATCCAATACCATCATCTAAGCAGTTTGCTCATATGTGCTTTTGCTAGCAGTATTTTTAGCCATTAGTTATAATTCATTTTGTGATGTTTCTGTATCTATAGAAGTTGCTTTATGTATATGTAGGAATGCAAATATACTGTTGCCAGCTGCCACATATCTAGCTGTGTCTCTGTCCTCACCCACCTGCACCCTTTACAGAGTCACTTTCTTTTTCTTGCAGAGCGAAAGAAATGTAGTCTCAGCCACTGGATAAAAGGTTATTTCCCAATGCATATTTGCCCATTTTACAATGCTATCATCATCTTCCCTGATGGTTAGCTGCAGCTCTCCATGAACAAGCAATACCACATTTTTTCAAACACAAGCGTCAGTATGGTGTAATGGTTAACAGCCATGGATTCTAATTTGGAGAACTGAGTCTGATTCCTCGTTCCTCCACATGAAGCCTGCTGGGTGACCTTGGGCTAGTCATGGTTCTCTCAGAACTCTTTGCCCTACCTACTCACAAGGTGCCTGTTGTGGGGAGAGGTAGAGACTCCTTAAAGTAGAGAAAAGTGGAGTATAAAAACCACCTCTTCTTCATTTTCAATAGTCATGGAAAGTTGCTTCCATGAAGTTATAATCAGCAAAATAAATTAATAAGACATATTAGCCATCTGTCATCGCACTCTGTTCCTCAACTCACAGCAAATCAAGCCAAAGATGTGCAAATAACTTATCTGGGCCATCTCCTCCTAGAATAATTAATTCTAACTACAGTAGTCTCAATTAACATTGCAATAATGGGTAACAGCCATGTAGTAATCTCTTCGTTTAGCTGACAGTGTAATGTGGTAAAGGCACTCTAGATAGGAAGCTTAGCACCAAAGAGGAAGGAGCAAGGTAGACACAGAAAAGACAAGCAATGACAGCGGAGGGTGGGCAGGGTTTACAATATCAGAAATGTCTCTGAAACTGGATTGGTTTGGGGGCTGTCTCCCCCCGCCCCAGAAAAAAAGGTTGAGAGCCACACGTGGCTCTTTCACATACATTGTGTGGCTCTTGAAGCCCCCACTGCCCCATTGGCCTGCTTGGAGAAGGTATGTCTCTCTTTAAATCACTTCTCCAAGCCAAGCTAGCTGGAAGCTTGTGAATGCATTTAAGGTTGCTTTCTTTCCAACTCTCCCTTCCTCATCCCTCCCCCATCTATTTTCCTTCCTTCAGGCTTTCAAACATCTGATGTTCATGTCTTGTGGCTCTCAAGCATCTGACATTTATTCTATGTGGCTCCTATGTTAAGCAAGTTTGGCCACCACTGGTCTGGAGGAAAGAACAGAATGTAAATTCAGCTATATAACCAGTTGCACACAGATCCCGAAAAAAGTCTGTAGATCACTGTTACAATGACCAAGTTGTAGCATTTATGTAAGTTTACCAGTGACACTCTTCAACACAATAAACAGAAATAGTTCAAAATGGCTTTGGGATTCAAAGATAGGAGCTCCATTTCAAAAATGACTCAGGTCTCCTGAGCTCAAAGAGCATGTTTTTAAATGCACAAGTGATATTTAAATGGATATAATATGTCAGGATAATTGCACCTACCAGCATAGGTAACAATGACAACTCTGGTTGCAGTTCATCCCATGCCTGGGGATATTCTCTGCCTGGCCAAGTATGTTTGTGGGATTTTCCTCATACTAGTCCCATCTTGAAATGCCTATTCAACTGGTCCTTAGTCAAAAGCAGTACTTTAAGTCTAGCAATTTTAGCTGCTGACATCTAGATCACAACAAGAAGACAATCTAGTATTAATATTCTCGGAGTACCTGTAGGTAAAGGCCTGGAGCCATTAAACACTGCTTGAGATGGTGCACTGAAGTCAGTCTACGAGCAACTAAGACAGTACTAAGTGGTAAACAGTGAAGCCAGACTAGAGTCCCCAGCTTCATAATGCAAAATGGCTCTGTACACCACCTGATATTTGCTGGGCTAGAAAACCACACATGCACATATACCATCTATATGGAAGGAGCTGGACTGCAGCAGTAACCATTTTACCACAGCTGGCAAGGCCCTAAAATGGGAGCACTAGAAACACTGAAGCACATACAGTTAAAGCCCTCTTGGATCCAGCTGATCCTCAGTAGTTTGTCCACCTGGAGACAACTACAGGGGACACTAAAGGACTGCTTTTGGAGAGTCTGAAGCTTCTATTTGTTATGTGTGGATATATCAGAGAAAATACATTTTTGTTTAAGGGAGCTTGAAGTGTACTTCTCCCCAACTCAATATCCCTAGCAGGTGAATGAAGTCTTAAGGACAACTAACACAGGAATTTCCTCACACTTTATTCTAAACACACAGGAATAAACCAGTGGAGAAAAGTACTAAAGAACACAGAAACAAAAAAAATACAGTTGCTGGCTAATTCAAAATTAACACGAGTTTACAAGTTTCTTGGTTGCTAAACCTTGCCTGCAAAGTATGTCAGAAATTCCAAGCTGAAAGCCAATAAAACCAACAAAGGCAACCAGATATTGACCAAGGGCCCCCTCTACTTGCTACTCCTATTTCAGAGGTTCCACGGGAAAGAGGAGGTTCAGCTTGGATCGGAGGCATAGGGTTTATGCAAATGGATCCCTCCAAAGAGGTCCAGGTCAATAAACTGCTTTTCCATCCAGCATTGCTGGGGTTATGTACAAAAGCATGGGGTACAGAAATTCCCAAGCTGGGACATCAGAAGGCATGCTGATTCAGCAGGATTCTGCACATCCAGCAACAGCCACGGTCCCACAAGGTACTTCTTTGGCTGGCAATCAACTGGAAGTACCAGTAAATTCAATTTTGATAAGTAAAAGGTCCAAGTCCTTAAAATTTGTTCCTGCAACAGAAATGTAGATCAGCACAAACATCTGTTTGCATTTCCAAAATGCAAATGAAAAAAGATAAGGACATCTGCATCCCATTTAAGAAGAAAACTGTGCTTAAATAAATATAAATAAATAAGCAAAATCATTAAGAAAATGGGGGAAATGGGCTTTGCAGCTGGCTGGCCAGCCTTTCATATCATGATAACACTACTATTATACGTTTCACTGCTTTACAACTGTTAAAAGCTTTTAGGAATATCAACCAGCAAACTTGGATATCATTTCCAGACTCTCTCAACATGACAGGACATCTGGGTTTCCTTTCGTGAACCACTTCGTAAGACGCTAATAAAACTCTGTTTCCATCTCAAATCATTTTATACCATTAAGCTACAAAGCTGCTCTGATCAAGTACCCAATCAAAGTGAGACACACTAACAATATTCAGACTTCCTGGCATCCCACCAACTACATTAGAAACAGTCTGCTTAATTGCAAATTTCCAATACTTGCAACAATGCCAACTTCAGTTTGCAAAGCAGCAGACCTCTTAAATCTGAGAATTAAAGGCTACAAAGAAAGGAAACATGGCCTGTGCTGCCTTGAAAAGGCATTGAACTAAATGGGTTGCTCTGAAACCAGTAGGGAGATGCCAACAGCTCTCTCTGCCCTTTACAAGTGAGAGGGGTTTCCTAGCTGGCTTCTTGATCCCCTCCAGCCAATGTTTGTTGCATTAATCTTCTCTTCATTCAGGTTCTAAAAATGAAAAATGTAAACACCACTTACCTGTTAAGGTCATGGAATACCTGCTGAATGAGCTGCATGGACAACCTACAGTGACTCCCCCCCCCCCCCCAGATGCATACGTCCACAGGATTAGATGCACCCAATGGGATAAGTCCAACAACACAACAGTGGGGGCAGGAGGGCTACAGTCCCAACCAAGCAAAGAGCATCAGGCACTGGGAATTCCAAAAACATCTGTGAATCCTCATGGGTGGACCAGCATGACCTCCAATTCTGATTTTAGAATGGATGCCACTGAAGGCATGGTATAATGAGCAGAGTGACTAAAATTACTTCATAAGGTTTCTGGAAAGATGACACATATATTCAATAAATAAATGGCATAACCTGCTTTGAAAGACAGTCATGAAGACAAAATGGGGGGGGGGCTACATGCCACTCTGAAATCCTTCAAGGAAGGGCAAGATATAAATCTAACCAAAATCCTACAAGATTAACTTGGAAGAGATCCCAGTAGTCCCACTCTTCCTGAGCCTAACTACACTTTTTTGAACTTTCTTCTCTCCTTACTTGGCTTTTCTTGGACTTCTGCATACCACTGGTGGTTGCACAGTGACCCTAACAACTAGCTCAGCAGCTCTACCTTCCTTTGACTACAATATATGGTGTGCAACTTTGGCTCTTCCCAATAGAGGTGGCATCCCTGCCAAGGTGGGTGTGTATATACCATTAATGACCAACGGATGTGTGAGCCAGCCAGTGAACAGCTACTTCTAGACAGTCTACAGACATTCATTCTACCTAGTCAAATACCTGAAGAAAACTCTCTGCCTGATCATTTGCATGTTTAAAAAAATGATCCTACACAGACTGGATTTTCTCTATCCCAAGGCAAGCCATTTACAAATGGTTTGTTTGTGTTTTCAGTCAGGCTACAGAAAATTAACTCCCTGGTGTTTGAAGTCTGAAGTAACCTGGATTCATCATAACTGCCTGTTATTCATATACAAGCCAACTGAGTTCACTCTTGTCTTGCAAGGAGGGAATGTAATAAAGTGTATAGCCCGCACATTACCAAAATGCATCTAAAGAGCTGTCTCTCTCTTATCTTCTCTAGAACACTCCCTTCACCCAGCAGAGATTGTTTTTCAGCAGAGTAACACTAAGGAAGCATTTCAAGGCTGATTAACATAAAGGAGGATGCAGCACACAAGACCACACATAATCCCAGCTCAGCTGCATGAACTTCAGACCATCTAAAATATTTATGCATAGTTCTAAAGCAGAATTAGCTTAAATTGTGCATGACTAGGCCTATCAGGCATGAAAAACTAAAATGGAGCCTCCAGTTTTCTTAAACGTACCTCCGACTACTACATGACTGGAATAAACTAGTGGCTATCCCCCATCATTCCCTACTCCAGGACTTCTGAGAATTTATGCTTTCAGGCCACTGCTGTATTAGATCAGTTGTCCATCTAGTCTAGCATTCTGTCTCATACAGTAGCCAACCAGTTACTCCAGAAGGCCAACAACAGCATATAGAGACCAAGGCCTTCTCCAGCATTTCCTCCTGGTGCTGGTATTCAGAGGTTTGTTGCCTTTGTGTGTTTAGCCCCCATGGCATGAGATCATAAGAACATAAGAGAAGCCATGTTAGATAAGGCCAATGGCCCATCCAGTCCAACACTCTGTGTCATACAGTGGCAAAAAAAAATATATATATATATATATATATATATATACATACACACACACACACACACACACTGTGGCTAATAGCCACTAATGGACCTCTGCTCCATATTTTTATCTAACCCCCTCTTGAAGGTGACTATGCTTGTGGCCGCCACCACCTCCTGTGGCAGTGAATGCCACATGTTCATCACCCTTTGGGTGAAGAAGTACTTCCTTTTATCCATTTTAACCTGTCTGCTCAGCAATTTCATCAAATGCCCACGAGATCTTGTATTGTGAGAAAGGGAGAAAAGTACTTCTTTCTCTATTTTCTCCATCCCATGCATTATCTTGTAAACCTCTATCATGTCACTAAAGAGCCCCAAGCATTTCAGCCTTTCTTCATAGGGAAAGTGTTCCAGCCCTTTAATCATTCTAGTTGCCCTTTTCTGCACTTTCTCCAATGCTATAATATCCTTTTTGAGGTGCGGCGACCAGAACTGCACACAGTACTCCAAATGAGACCGCACCATCGATTTATTCAGGGGCATTATGATACTGGCTGATTTGTTTTCAATTCCCTTCCTAATAATTCCCAACATGGCGTTGGCCTTTTTTATTGCAAACGCACACTGTCTTGACATTTTCAGTGACTTATCTACCACGACCCCAAGATCCCTCTCTTGGTCAGTCTCTGCCAGTTCACACCCCATCAACTTGTATTTGTAACTGGGATTCTTGGCCCCAATGTGCATTACTTTGCACTTGGCCACAATGAACCGCATCTGCCACATTGACGCCCACTCACCCAGCCTCAACATAATCTGTGTTCTCACTTGCTCTTCAATTATTCCACACTTATAGTGTCAACACAAAGCTTGTACCAGCAATATGGTCTGATAATGCAGCCACCAGCAAAACAGTGTATGTTCATCACCCCCTCACCACAAAAAATGGCATAATATTCACCAGTCACACAGGTGCAGCTCTGTTACCTTCCCATGAAGTCTACCAAAAGACAGTGTGACTCAATAGAGCATTTACCTGAACACAGGCTGAACTCCCACCTTAGTCATGCCATCAGTACAAATTGTTTGGCAGCTCATTCTGTCTCAGCCTCAGAGCTCAGTGTATAAAATAACAGGGAAGATTCTCAACAGCCAGAATTACAAGTTTTAAATGCACATCATATAGCTGTGGGATCAGGCAAGGGGATCAGGCCCCAGTACTGACACTCCACAGTCTTGAAGATTGTAAAGAAACTTGCAGGAGCAGCAAGATGTAATTTCTCATGCATTTCTTGACAAAGGTTTGCCTAGTTAAGATTTGCTCTTCTGTATGAATTTGTCAATAACAATGCCTGTGTTTACTACCCAGCACCAACAGCTGAGATAGATAATAGGTTAGCTACTGTCTCTACACCAGCTCATATCTTGAGACAAGTAAGTCAACAGTCCTTTCATAACAATAGTACCTAGTACCTACACAGCACATTAAAAAGGCTCAAAGAGCTTCACATTATTTCAGCAATCATTACAAAATGCCTGCAAGGCAAGTTAGTAGCATTTTCCCCATAGATAGCTGGTATGGTATAGCTGAATGTCACACTAGGATCTGGGAGACCCAAGTCCAACTACCCACTATGAAGATTGCTTGGTGACCTTGGACTAGTCACTCTCTCAACCTAACCTGTCATACAGAGCTGTTGAGGATAAAATGATGGGGGGGGGGGGGGGCGGGGGTCAGACACGCATCTGTTGGATGGCATAAAAATGTATGAAATTAATAAAATATCACAAATGGGAGGCTCAGATTCAGAGACATGCTAACCTAATAAATTCATGGCAGGCACAGGATCTGAGCCAGGGAATTATTTCCTGATTCACACTTCAATCTTTTCATCCGTATGCTAAACCAGCACCAGCCATTATTCCTTCCAAACAAATTTCCTCGCTGGGAATTTGGCTACTATCCTAGAATTATGCTTGGATCATACGACTTAATCTGAGGCTGGAATTGTAATAGTTATCTTGAAATAGGATCTTGGGTAAACAGCCTTGAAAACAAAATTAATAGGGGGGAGGGCAAAACTGTAATGCAAAGTCACAGTTCGGCTTTTTCTACCATGACTCCCCCCCCCTCCTTTTGGCTACATTACAAAAGTACCACACTGAACTGAGGGGTTCTAAGGACACAAATCAGAAACAGTGTACAATGAAAATAAAAAACTAACTTTAATGGTCTGGAAGTCATTCCCCCTGCATCTTCCTTCCTCAGTTCTCTTACCCCATTTTGCATGCATCCAGTGTCCTCCTCTCTGAAGAAAGGAATTTCTCTTGCAGTAATAAGAACAGGCTGCTGCAGCGTCCTAATTCTGCCTTTCCATGTAGATGTGGCATCCCTACAGCTATGCTGCTGTGTCCCATTTCCAGCCTCAGCCAAGAGGTCGATGCTCAATAGGCTGCAAAAGCAGCACAAAAGGGACAGACTAGCTCCCCTTTACAAATACAAGTCAAAAAACATATACAGTTTTTACACAAATGCAACATTTTGAAAAATGTCACTTGTGCGGATTGCAAACCACCATATAACAAAACAAACTTACCACTTTGTATCAACGGCTAAGAAAGAAAATTCTCATGCGGACATTATACAGAGGGCAGCTGTAAATTAAGGGGAAGCAAATTAGTCCTGGAAAGGCTTGAACATGTGCTTCCCTCTACCTCCATTTCCTTTTTGGAAGCCAACCTCTTACTCTGAGAAACACACAACTGGAAAAGTAGTAGTTGGCTTTTTAGGACAGAAACTGTGGAGCTGAAGCATGTCTGAAAGATACATTCTATACCCCCAAGAGCTCTGCTCCCCCACCATCCATATGTGCAAGAATCTGATGTGGTTACTCTGTGGTGAAGGACAGGAAATACTCACATGCTCGGTTGCTCACAACATGTTAAGAACTGAAGCAGAGTCTTGCTGGATTCCATCCAGTCTTCCATTTCCAACAGTTGTCATCTAGAACCCCCAAACAGGGCATGAAGGCAATAAGCCTTGTGTTGTTTTATACACAACAAGCAAACCATTGTTACTCAGAGGTACACTCCCTCTGGAAAATGAGGTTACATTTAACTACCATACTTATAGACCTATCCTTCAGAATTTATGTAACCCTGTTATACGATTGTCTATACCAGCGGCATCTATCACATCTCATGGTAAATTAATTACATGTTGTGTGAAGAACCATCTTCAGCCTCTCTTTCACCTACTGTTCAGTTTCAATGCACAGAAAGTTAAACATTTCTACATTAACTTTCACTACACCATTCATAATTTTAGAGGCCTCCGTTATGTCTTTCCCTACTTCTCCCATCACCATGTTTTTAAATCCCAAGTGTGAATCTTTCCTCATAGGGAAAGCAATTCAACTCCTCAATCATTTCAGTTGCCCTTTTCTGTACCTCTTCCAGCTTAAAAAAATCCTTTCAAATGGGGTGACCACAACAGTGCACAATAATCCTAACGCAGTCCCACTTTGACAGATTTATATGATTTATTTGAAGGCGTTACAAAACTGATAGTTTTATTTTCAGTCCTTTTCTGAACAGTCCACAGAAAGGAGTCTCCCTCTCTTACCACTACATTACAGAGATGATGTTTTCATTGAGCTATCCACCACAACCCCAAGATCTCTTTCCTGGAGAAACACAGCCAGCTCAGATTCCATCTGGATATGTGTGCTCCATATATCTCAGCCGCAAAACTCCAAACAAGTTCCAGGGTTGAACCACAGTCAAGTTTGGCATAAAATTAAACCCCAAGGAGATGCCAAAACATTGCTTAAGAAGCCATTTCTCCACCCTGACAAAATGTGACCACTATACAATTAGCTAGTGCCCATTACACAGACTCAAAGCAGAAGCAACTTCTATCTCAGGGAATATCTCCAGTGCAACTTGTAATACACCCCCCCCCAAAAAAAGTATGGCATTGTATTTCAATGCTGGGAGCATTTTTGTAAATATTTGACCCACTACTAAGCAGGAGTGAAGCATCACTTTTTAGACCAACAAGGTACTACTTGACTCCTGCTTTGTTCTACTGCTTCAGAACAACATGGCTGGCCATCTGGATCTGACCTACTACTATTTCTGTTTCTAAAGATCATTTATGTTTTCTGCATCCTACTATGTTCGGATTTGGTGGTTAATCATTCCCTTGAGAGAGAATGGGAAGACTTAACTTAAGGGAATGCAGGGAAATTTGTTGTTCTTTCCATCAAGTCATGGGTGATTTTGGGTGGCCCTATAGGGTTTCCAAGACAAGAGACATTGAGAGGTGGTTTTGTCATTTCCACCGCAACCTTGGTAACTTCTGGAGGCTTCCCACCTAAATACTAGCCAGGGCTGACCCTTGCTTATCTGAGATCTGAAGAGATTGGGCTAGCTTGTACTATTCAGGTCAGGGCAAATAAGGGACCAGGTAAAGATAATCCAACATTATAGTGCTGTAAATTGTGCCACGTTGATTGAATAGGGACAAAAATTGCTCAACCTTCTACTTCCTGCAACTGAAAATAGCACTTGGAAAGAAATTCTGGAAATCCCACATCAAGACTATTAGATTTACCCTTCCTGTTAGCACAAAAGAAGTTACCTCAATTTAGAATCTGCACACTTGCCCCAATTCTGCATATCACAGAAGTGACATTTGAGGGAAGAGAACTGGGGAAGATGAGAGAATCCAGAAGAAGAGCAGCAAATGCAAAAATTACAAAAGGCATCCCTGACACTGTATGGACATGAACAAAAGTCAAAAGCATGTTAAGTCTCAGATCTACTAGTCATTCACAATAAACAGTACAGATGCCAGCTTCCAAGCGGGGCCTGGGAATCTCCCAGAATTACAGCTCATCTCCAGTCTACAGAGATAAGTTTTCCTGGAGAAAACTGAAGCACTGGAGGGTGCACTCTGTGGCACTGTATTCCACTGAGGTCTCAGTTCTCCCCAGGTGACATCCCCAAATCTCCAGGAGTTTCCCAACATGGACCTGGCAACCCTACCACTCTCCATTCTCAGCCAACTGCCAGGGAGGACCTGGCAACCCTAATTAACAGCCACTACAGGCATACATACCTGTGATAGCAAAACTGCCATATATTAACTGGTCACAATACCTGTTGACATGTACTACACCCCTCAGTGGAACTTTATCAGGCCCTATATAACAAGTCCATATAGACCATTCCACAAAAATACAGTGAAGAGGAGCAATACCAAAAATTCTGCCAAAACTGCACCAAAGCAACATCCCTTGCAAAAGATGCTTAATTGGTGGAAAAGATCATGAACCAAACAAAACAAATCCATGCAGTTACTTCTTTAAGGAGGAAGGAAAGATCATGTTTTTCCATCACCTCATGAAATGGTTTATTCTAAAGAGAAAAAAACAAATGTTTTGTGCTAAATGAACAAAGTCAGTAACTTAAAATAAAATCCTTTGAGCCTTTCAACTTTCTGATCTCAGATCTACTGAACACATAGAGCACCTGTTGTTTCTTGTAGTCACTCACCTGCCAGGTACTTTCCAAAAGTAAGCCTAAGGAAAAAAACAGAGCCAATGCTGAAAAATCTCAATTGCACAGTGCCCACTTCTAACTTGAAAGATGGCCTCAAGAGAAAATAGATGTGAAATTGCTAAGGTCATAAATGTTTAACATACATGACCCGGACGCTAACCCTCAGATAAATTTAAACAAAAAGCCAGTTTATAATTTTGTTTGATTCTTTAGAGATGCAGAGGGATTCTCTTTTCCCCCAAAGCTATTAGTTTCTTATGTGTGCTGATGAAGGCGGAAGTGGGGAAGAGTTCTGAGGTTTCATTCTTGTGCCAATATTCTTTTGACATGCATTCATTTTATGGTGTTCTTTGGTGTGCTTAATCTAATAAAAAGTTTATTAAAAAAAATAAACCAGAACATGTGTTTTACAGTTCTCCACTGTGGGGAAAACTCACTTCTACACGATCCTTTTCAGACAACAGGGGCTTTCCCCCCTCCTTTAAAAGCTACAGAACCTTCTTTTTAAAGATTTCATGCAACAGATTTGAATTAATATTTTACATGTTAGGACTTGTGTACATTCTGAACATTTAAATGACTTCCAGACTGCTCACTCTTAATAAGGGAAACAGAGTTCTTTGTGACCGGACAACATATGTGATGAAAAGAGATTAAGTGGCCCTTAACAAAAACAACAAAACAAAAAAAGTACGGATTCTGTTCCATAATGAAAGGATGGATTCAACCATGAGAAGAATCAAAGTAATGCTCTGTTTGAACCTGAAACAACACTTCTGCACGTTAGAATTGTTTCTTGTACATCATCTTTGTTCAAATCCACTGGACAAGGCTTCTTCCTCCCTCTGGTGAGCATCTCTGCCCATATATCCTTCAGAAAGACCCCCTTCTACTCACTGGGCTTTTGCAGCAGGAGGCAGCAAGGCCAAGAGCAAGAACACAAAAATATGCCTCCTTTTATCTGCGCCAAACTGTGGTCAAACCTTCCCTTTGCTTTTACAGGAGATGTCAGCAGCATCAAGGCACTGCTGCTGCCACCTCCTACTAGAGGACAGATTTTGAAAGAAAGAAATCTGCCCTAAAGGATAGCACGAATTGATGGTTAATTCAATTTGTGGATCCATATTGAAACACCACAAGCAAACACCCAGAAAATATGTATTTTTATTGTTCTTTTTAAAATTCAACATCCATGGGATTAAAGTACAGCTTATGCATCAGAACCAATCAGAGTCTGTTTCCATACACCAATATCCAAACATGCTTCTCCAGGTTCTTTTAAGTTCTTTCCCCCATCTCTCCCAGTTATGTTTTTCCCCCTTTAACTCACTTATATCTGCTTTAGACATTCCAAGGGCAGGAAGCATGCTCAGACCTCATTTGGGTGTTGCAGGGGAGGCAGAGGTCAATTTACAAATTATTGTTCTTCTAGGGAACCTCCAAAGTCTGAAGAAACACCAAACTTGTCTGCACATGGGCCCCTTTCATTGTTGTCATATTTCCTATTTCTTTCCTGTTTGAGGTTCGTAATTACTTTAATTTTTACAGGCATTTCACCATATACTTTTCAATTATTTTCACTAACTGCATTTCAAGTATTTGTATCCCACCTTTCCACCCAATTAGAGTTCTCAAAGTACCAAACAGTTAAAAAGCCATTAATAGTTAAAAGGCCATACTCCCTGTATTTTGTAAAAATAAATTGGAGGGGGGAGAGAACAGTTAAAAACGATTAATGCGATCCTGGGGTGTATTGACAGAGGCATAATATCCAAATTGCAAGAGATCATAGTCCCACTGTACAATGCATTGGTCAGGCCACACATGGAATATTCTGTGCAGTTTTGGTCAGGCCTCATTTCAAGAAGGATGTGGACAAAATGGAGTGGGTGAAGAGGAGAGTGATGAATATGATCAGGGGTGGGAACAGACAAACTCCCCTGGGAAGGGAATCCTGCTACTTTGGGGGCTCTGTCTAGCAGCCGATCTTTAAGATATGTAGCCCCAAGTCATATTAAAGGCAATCAGTTGGGAGCCTTTGGAGACCTTGTATGAGAAACCGCTTTGTTCTCCAAAAATGTTTAAAAGTTAATGAGGGACACTCATGTGTTTTTCCATTTCCCTCTTGAGAGTTCTGGCACCTCTTTTTCCAGAAAAAAGAGCCCTGATTGGCACTCCATTTTTCCTCCATGCCTAATATCCATGACTACCTCATGAAAGAGTACGGTCTAGAACCGGGGTGTCAAACTCATTTGTTATTAGGGCTGGATCTGACATAAATGAGACCTTATAATCAACAAAAAGGGATCACAGCTAATAAGACAGGTAATACAAAAAGCAATACTATACTATATTATGTATATGCTTTATTATATTATAATATATATATTATATATGTATATGCTATACATGTATATGCTATATATGTATATGCTACCAGGAGTTCAATATTTTACGTACTTGCCTGCAGAACTAGCGCTGGCATGCTAATTTTTCCTTACTTTTAAAATAAGGTTCAAACAGTTATGACCTATCTCTCGCATTCACATTCACACACACACACACAAAACAAAAACCCTCCACATCCATGGATAAGTACTTGTTAAAATGTTCCTCCATGTTGTAGTTAGAGAAAAGTTCTGTTAGATAGTTTGACTTCTGAAAGACTTTCCTCTTTTTTGGAGAGCTGTTACAAAACCACCTAACCCAGAGCCACATGAAATTCTTCCAAAACAGCTGAATATTAACTGTCCATTTGTCAAAATAACAATGCCCTCAAATGGATGTTGCCAGAATTAGGGAGGCAAAGATTGTAATGCACTTTCCATACAAATAGTGTATCAAACAAGAAAAGCCCTTACCCTGGGTGAGGCTAAGCAGACATTCCTCAGGTCAGGGAATGACCAAGAGACGATTGGAAGAGTGTAAAGCTCTCTGGGGCTCATATGGGGAGAAGCAGTCCTGCATTCTGGAGCATTTCTAGTAGTCGTCAGGTTGTTCATTTCTTAAAGGTATGCAATTTTTAGAGGGTTTTTTTTTTGTTAATTACAAAGTCATGTTTCTGCATACCTGGGAACTCCCACGCAAAAATTGATGCTTTGTCTGTGGTTGGGCTTGTGCAGCTTGTTTCACTGACACCAGTGGCCATCCAGTTCAGTTTACTACTGGAAAGATATAAAGCCATACTGTGGTTTCTGCACCTGTTCCTTCCTCCAAAGTAATATTTCTTGCAAATAGGAAAAATATAGCTGTTGCCTTTCATCTGCCTACCTGCAAGAACCAACCCCTACCCCAGATATTGGCAGACCTGTCTGATCTCACGGAATCTTCATGACCATTCTGACTATTCAGGGTAAATGTGTCATTAAAATTATGCAAACAAGGCTGCTACTATGTGAGAAATGAAAGTATGTGCTACTTGGAGAACACCTCACACCTACAAAAATTAAGAGTGGTGCACTGAGAACAGAGACAAAGACTAGAAGTAAAACATGAAGATGGGCAGGAGTCAAAGGGAACCCAGAGGCAGGACAGTAACCACGGAGAAAGGACTAATAAGTGAAGCTACAAAACATGTATCTGTAGAAAAGAGCAAGAATTCTTTAGATAACTGAGCAATGACTCATGAAAGCTCCTACCCTGCCACATATTTTGCTAGTCTTTAAAGATGCTACTGAACTCTTGCTCTTTTCTACTGTTACAGACGGACTAATGCGGCTACCCCTCTTGATACAAAACATGTGGTTCTGTGGGGTTTTTTAAAAGCAGAGTGCAACCTCTGGGGCTGCTGTTTAGAAGGAAGGATCAACAGAAGAGGAAAAGTTTGATGTAATGAGAGAATAGTGTCAGGCATGCGGTTTCAATGACAAGTCGAGTTTGATACAAACTACATTCATTGATAGACCGATACTTTCAGTGTAACAGATTCTTGAGAGTGATGCTAAAGATACATTGATACAATACTTTTAAGGCTTACTTCAAAAGGATTCCAAAAGGTGGGGGCTAGGGATGCGTTTTCACACATAAACTATCATAAATGTCTACATTCTCATGGCGTTATCAGGACTCCGTCCTTGCTTTCCCCAGATGTGTCACACTCCCTAACAGGAATGTACGGGAAGGTACTGATTACTCTTTCTCAGTTTTAAACAATTTTATTGATAACATATGGTAACAAAATCTAATTATATCATTACTATCTCTAACCCATATGATATTTTCCAATCCCCCCTCCCTCCGTTACTAGACTCCCGCCAAGGTTATATACTTAAGTTCAGTTATAAAGGTACCCTTAACCAATCAAAGTTCAATATCTTTCTTTTCTCATATTCACTGATTACTCTTTCTCAATTTAGTTTTGTTTCTCTCTACTTCTACTTTGCAAGCAATAAAGAAGGGGGAGGGGGAAAGAATAACAGAGCTAACAGACCTTGGTCCTCCACGATATTTCACAGGCCAGCTTTATGGAGGACCCTAAAACAATCAATTACCAATGGAATTTCACCATGCTTGACAAATAGCAGCATGGAGGGCAGTAGGAAAACAGCCCACATACAAAGTGCAAAAGTCCCCCTCCCTCTGCTAGTCTCTCCCTGAACATTGCAGCAGCCCAGCTATTGTATTCTGCTATTTTTAAAATCACTAAGAAATCACAGAACTACAAATGATGTGAACTTCTACCCTAAGAAGTTGAAAGAGGATTTTCACTGTAAGGAGGTAGATCACTGGAGCAAGGGGAAAGAACAATAAGAGCAGGCTGAGAAATCTCACAGAGTGAGAAGTCTTGCAAGGGATATGTGTGTTGCTGGTACGCAAGTGGGGGCTGATTTGAAGCTAGAAGATTGTGGACCCAAAATTGGGGAAGGCCTGGGCCCAGTGGTTGTTAATATTTTGATGTGAATTGATCTGCCCTATCTCTGGCTGATGTTTTACTGATGCTAATGGCAAACACATTTGAACTACAAGCAAACAGATGCTGAAAGTGGGGCATTAGGTTGCAAAGCAACTCTTTACAAAAAACTGACCCCATATATGCAAAACTGTAGTGTGGTATAATGGAAAGCATGTTTAGATGTGAGAAACCAGGTACAAACCCATTTTCACTCATCCCTAGCTTCTTCAAGGACTTTTCTCTGCCCGATACCTTGGGAAAGCAGGTCCTAGTTAGAGCTGACTAGATGCAGCAAAAGCCTCAATTTTATTTCTGTTTGGAACATTTAGATACCATTTTCTACTGCAAAGTCTTCAAGGCAATTCTATATGTTTACACGAGTTCACAACCTCAAGAGAAGTATTGCTTCTACCTCCATTCCATCCTCCCTTGGTCTCAGCATCTGGCTGTTAGGTGTTTCCAGATGTTGGCCTTTTCTTGTGATCATACTGCTCTTGCAAATTACCAGTATGACTTAGTGTGGTGAATATCTACAAACCAAAAGACCATGGTGTTGATTGTGTCAGTACAAAATGTACTAGGGGCATCAGAAAGGCTGACTGGGGAAAGTGGAGAGAAGAGTAAAAATAACATTTATTAGATTTTTTTTTTATCCCACCTTTTATCCACTGAGCCAGAGCAGCAAACATGGTTTTCCTCCTTTATTTTATTCTCACAACCCTGTGAGGTTGATTGGGCATAGAAAGAGTGATCATCATGAAGCTCATTGGGCGACCTAGGGCCAGAATGCTGAAAGAGCAGAGCTACCATCACAAACCACTGAAAGCGGTCCTAGCATTGCACATACTACTTTTTAAAGATATTTCCCCATTCACTTTCCAGCTTTAAATCGCCACTACCAGGGGTGCAGATGTCTTAAAAAGAAAGGGGCTGACAGAACAGTGTACTAGAGGCTTCTTTACACTTTCCCAGGCTGATGAAGCCTCGCATATTTATTATGCATGCTACTAACAGGTCAAATGCTGGGAATTTAGGGAAGTATAAAGTGGGCTTGCCACAAACATTCTTACAGAGAGAATACCTGCCCCCCCCCACAAACAACCAAACTCACAGGAAATGCAGCTTGCAATGCAAAAGCACTAGAAAAGAACAGCCAGACCAATGCAAACCCTTTGAAAGCAACAAGGAACAGAGCAGAAAAAGCGAAATAGCCCATAGTGAAGATAGCCATTAATGCAGTGGGTTGGTGCAGACGCCAAGATTTCTGTCGTGAATTAAGAAAACAGCCCTGAATGAGTTATTAATCACTGTCAGTAAGTCACAGTGCCTCTCTTGTACAGTGATTCAAAGATGTTGACTCCAAAAAGTGATGCAACAAGGCAATACATGGATAGGTCAGTTCCTGAAACTGGCTTAACTCTAAATGGACTTAAATCAGTAAGAGTTTATACTGTTAATAGAGAATGCAGTAATTATCAAAACAGACATAAAGGGCTATGCAGATGTGGTGAATGCCAGAGTAGGTAAACTCTGAGCAAAGAGACAGCTACAAAAAGCAATTTCTTTACATGGTCATGAAACAAAATATGTTTTCAATTTCTTTAATTAGAATTAAAGAAATGCTTTAGCTAAGAACATTGCAAGCAAAGCTGGTTTCGCTTCTTGACAGCTGTACTGTTTTACTAAAAGACTCTTCATCTCAAAACACACACAGCCTCGTTTTCCAGCACTTTTTAAAAAAGGTATGTTCATTTAATGTTGTAAGCATTAATCCAAGACAAATCAATTAAGAACTGAACTTCAGCAAATCATTATGGTATAATATCTTAAAATGCAAAGTCCATCAACCTGATCCTTGGTCACCACTCACAAATGCTCTTGGCCTGGATGTCCAACATAAAGATCCCCTCCATTGCATGGTCAACAAACTGCAGACAGCAAGGGCCTTTTCATAATGCCGCTCAGGATAAACTATCCCACTGCCTCCAAGCTTTTGGCTTGCCCAGAATATTCACACAACCAAAGATCTTGTCTCACTTTGCAGCAAAAGTTCCTTTCCCAGAACATCTGGTACAAAATGCTGGACCAACCTATTCCTTTTCCCTGAGTGCTCTGTGGAAGCTAGAGAACTCAAGGGGGGGGGGGGGGGAGGCAGTCATGGAAATAATCAGATAAGACAATTCAAAAATTGTCAGATAAGAGCCATAGTCAGATAAGACAATTCAAAAATTTGTAGATACCTACTGAATACAAATGAATAGTGATCCTTGACCCTCCAAGGCCATTAAACTCAACAACAATGCAAGCTAATTCTTCTTGAAATGATCATGCTAAAAGAAGAAAACAAACTGGCTTGGTCCACATTTAGCCTATAATCAAACTTCAAATGAGCTGATCAGTATCCTACAATGAAGAATTCAAACTAAGCTCGCATGTTCATGTGACACCCAAGCTGCATCTCCAGTGCCATTTCTGCCACTTTTCAATGAGATCTCAGGCCCAATGAGCAGTTTGCTGAAGTCTCAATGTATGCCTTTTATTAAAAGAACTGCAAGTGAATATGCCCTCTTACAAACACATATACTGTACCAAACAGAAAGTTTTCCAGAAGGTATCAATAATTTACCTGCTGAGAAACACCGTTCCAGTGCCAGCTGAGATGCCCAACAGCTAAGTGACCAACATATGCAATATAGCTCACTCAAGAAATTTACAATAACTCAACCCCTCCAGAAGAAGTGTGTGTTTCAAAGATTTCCCACACAAGCTCTTCCTGTGCAACAAACACACAGTTGTTATTTAGTGTGTGGGATCCAGATGTCTTCCCTCAGGGCAGCATTGCTTTTGTAAAGATATCATATCTTCCAAGCATGCAAAGCACAGTATTTTGTACCGAGGAAAGCGCAGTTCATCCCTAGCTAGTTCAGTTGTTGCTGTGTGAAACAGGATGACATTAGCACAATGCCAACCTCAGAATGCCAAAAGGTAATGAAAATGACACTGAATGAATACAAGTCATTCACACCCAAAGTCAGTGCTGCTTTGGGATGACAAACGAGGAGGGGCCAGACTAATGCTTCACCTAGCTCACTACCATCTATTCCAAATGACAGTCACTTCCCAACCCTGCGCTACCCGAAAGTTGTTCAACTGGAGAGTCCACAGACTGGACTCAAGGTCTTATACCTGTGTGATTCAGGTGCTCTATACCAGGGGTGGCCAACAGTAGCTCTCCAGATGTTTTTGCCTACAACTCCCATCAGCCCCAGCCAGCATGGCCAATGGCTGGGGCTGATGGGAGTTGTAGGCAAAAAACATCTGGAGAGCTACCGTTTGCCACCCCTGCTGTCTATACCACTGAGTGATGGCCCCTTTTCAGTTCTTTTAAACAGCAAGCTATATTAATGGGACTAGAACTAGGCATTGCTACTGGACTCACCCAAGACTTTTTGCTAACCCTTACCTACCTACCTACCACCCACCCCAGGGAGAACAGCAATACAGTTAAAATTACACCCTGGGGATTAGGGCTTCCAGAAGGCAGGGGAAGTATAACACATGTGGATTGGCATGATCTCTACAACCAAAAAATGGGGAGAAAAACACAACCCTGAATGAGAAAGACAACCAAAAATGTTGGAAAAAAGAAAAAGTAAAATATAATTATGCATGCAGTACAAATGTACAAAGCATCAGTACATAATTTAATAATACAATTAAAAGTGCTAGAATGTTATTTAAAAACAACAGTACTTCGGTTCAGCGTATAAATACCTAATCACAATATAAAGACAAATGTCCATTTAAATAAATACAGGTTTAAAAGTACATTTATTTCCATATGCAAAAACCAATACCAAACGCATCTTAACACCTTAGTATAACTAAAACTGAGCACTCCATTAATTTACCAATATCATACAGAAAACTGACCATACACAGAATGGACCTAAAATGACAGGAAAAAATGAGAAATAATTATCTGTATGTCTGACGAGAAACAAAATTAATTTAAATGTTTGAAATACATGGAACTAGGATAGCTACCTTACTCACACTAGTATGTTCACCCATGAAGTGTTATCAAATTTTCCCGTGATACAGCATGAACAACTTATCAAGAAGCAAAATATTTTCTTTGCCAATGGATCTAAAATACCCATAAAACATGTATATAGATCCAAGTGGGCAGCCATGTTGGTCTGAAGCAGTAGAACAAAGTGGGAGTCAAGTGACACCTTTAAGACCATCAAAGTTTTATTCAGAATATAAGCTTCTGTGTGCTCTAAGCACACTTCATCAGATGAGGAATAAGGTAGTGGGCAGAGCTACATATAGCTGGTAGGCAGTGGTTTAGAATGTAAAATGGTACAAAATTAAGATCCAATTTGACATGTTACTGTTTTATTGGTTTCTCAAAGGTTTGCTCAATTTGTGAATTTTACTATTCTGTCACTGGATCTTAAATTTGTACCATTTTGCATTCTAAACCACTGCCTACCAGCTATATGTAGCTCTACCCACTGCACCTGATTCCTCACCTGATGAAGTGTGCTTAGAGCACATGGAAGCTTACATTCGTTATAAAACTTTGATGGTCTTAAAGTTGCTCCTTGACTCCTACTTGTTCTACCCATTAAACATGTAACTTAGCATTTGCAAATTTAAAAGTCTCCTTATTGTTTTAGAACAAAGGGTATGTAGCCAATTGAAAAAAACTAAGTACAATATTTACCTTCTTAGGGCAAAACAGATATGCTCAAAGCTCCAATGGAGTGTTCAGGTAAATGGAAAAGAACCAGCATCACAGATCCACCACCACCACCACCCCCCCAAAATATATGGAAAATGTGGGGGTGGGGAAATGTGATGCAACTGGGGGGAAATTACACAGAAATAATGAGAAGCACCTGAGAGAGGAAAATTGCATCAGTCTACTTGCACACCTCAATCTCAAAAAACAGCCAAGTGTATCAGACACACAGCCAATCAATTTCTTCATTCAAACCTCTCAGTGCCAGAGTATCCAACATCAAGATCCATACGGATTCTCTTTTATTTAAAAGCCAAATTTGTTGTGAAGACTGCATTTGCAGCTTGTTCATGACCCAGAACTTAAGGTCCTTATCCATATGCCCCAAGGTCATGTAGTGCTTCTCAAGTGGAGCCAGAGATCTTTGCTTCACAAGTGATGCAGTTTCTGTGTTCAGATAGTCTCACTTTAACTGGCTGTGTTGTCATTAACACATACAACAAATTACATAGGCCTTGTATACCATAGATCAGGGGTCCCCAACCCCCGGGCTGCGGACCAGTACCGGTCCATGGCCTGTTAGTAACCGGGCCATGAGTTGTAAAATTATTTCATTATATATTACTAAGTAGTAGTAATAATAATAAGATGACAACATTGGATTATTATCCTACCCTCCACTCTGAATTTCAGAGTCTCAGAGTGACTTACAATCTACTTTACCCTTCTCCCCACAACAGACATCCTGAGAGGTAGATGATGAAGCTGAGAGAGTTCTGACAGAAACTGCCCTTTCAAGGACAACTCTTGCGAGAGCTGTGGCTAACCCAAGGCCATTCTAGCAGCTGCAAGTGAAGGAATGGGAAATCAACCGTTTCTCCCAGATAAGAGTCTGCACACATAACCACCACATCAAACTAATAAAAATAAAGTGCACAATTGTATCATCCCAAAACCATTGCCCCCTTCCTCAGTCCATGGAAAAATTGTCTTCCACAAAACCAGTCCCTGGTGCCAAAAGGGTTGGGGACTGCTGCCACAGATGACCCTTCTCGAGTTGCAATTAGCAAAAGATCTAATATAGCAACTTTTGGTCTTTCAAGAATTTTGGACACTTTGGTTTTAGATCCATTCCATGCATGATTAGTTTTCTGTATGTTACTGTTAAGTTAATGGTGTGCTCAGTTTGACTTATACCACTGAAGAAGGCCAGGCACTGAAATACATTTGGTATTGGTTCTTGCATATGGAGACAATATATACTTTTAAACCTGTATTTATATCAATGGGGACATTTGCCTTTATATTGGGATTAGGTACTTATATGTTGAACCACAAGGCTGTTGTTTTTAACTGATATTTTAGCATTTCCATTATGAATTATATACTGATACTTTGTACATCTGTAATACTACATGCATAGTTATATTTTTTCTTCTTTTTCTTTGGCATGAACTCTACTCCAATGAACCGACTTCATAAAGCCTAAGTGATTGCTTGGTAACTGCCTACACTTGTGGGTAGGAACAGAACTAACTAAAGGGAGCATACCCTCCATTTCCACTGATGGTTTTCAACACTAGCCAAACTATGAAGAGGTGATAGTGTCAAGTGTTGGTGAGGAAGAAGCAGGAAGATGGAGCCCCAGTCCATATCCCAGAGAATGCTGGCACTGGGTTCTACTATGCCTTCAAGTAACAGCGGCATATCCAAGCATAAGAGCCAGAGACTTAATAGACTGCCCACCTCAAGGATCAGAGATATATATACAGGGTGCAGAAGAGTACTATTGAAAGATGTCAGCAGCCTAATTTGACAGTTCACCATTGCCCTGAAAAAGAGACACCTTAATTAATAGGCTGGGGTTTTGTTTTGTTTTTAAAGGAAGCATTTGATCAGCACAAGACATTTCAGTCTACATAGTCATACATACAGTGTTACAGTGTGTGCACAGTTAGAGATCCTTCCCACTGCTTGTCAACAAGGTTTATACATGGAACAGTAAAAGTGTCTGTTAATGCTAATAGGAGCTAAATCACAGTACAGCTATTGGAGCAAACAGGGCTTAACATTTACTTGACAGGAATCCATTTTAAAAAGTCTCAAAATGTTCTAAAAAGTTAGTTCATTGCCATGCTATTTGCTCTCAGTTGTCCAGTTTTAAAATACACACATATTTTTCCTAAATGGCTGAATAAGAACAACCTTATTAGTGCACTGCCACCATAAATAAAGATTACACAATGAGAGTAAAACATTCTCAAGAAGATACTATTTGTAATTTAAAAGAATAGTGAATATTTTAAACATCTGCACAATATTCTTCAACAGGAGCCACAGCCCTATCCTTACACGTATAATAAATACCTTCCCATCTGTAGAATTCAACTTTACACCAGTATTTTCCACAGGATACATACCATGCAGAAGCAAAACAAAAAAAAATCTACAGTAATGCAGAAATCTGGGGTGGGTCTCCTCTAAAAAAAAGACCCTCAGTAACAAAAATGTCATTTTTTAGTTCTTGTAGCTTACAGTGACAAACATTTTATTGATTTTTGTGTCTGAGTTCTAAAGGAATTGGCCACCTGTAGATCCCATTCTTGAAGGGTATCATGTACACAGCAATAGTTCTGCCACCCTAATCACAAAACAAGGAGCACCAAAATATGCCATTTAAAAAAACAAATTCAGCAAACTTTAAATTTAAAAAAACCCATAAAACCCCTACACACAAGTACAAGCACTAAATACAGTCTCAAGGCCACAGGCAAAGTGATGTGGTTCAGTAGGTAACCCAAGACCACAGGCACCTGGTAGTTTCAGGAACACACTGCATATAAGACAATAGCTGTTACATAAAGATGACAATGCACAGTGGGGGAGGAGGGAGGCACTGTATTTGACCAACATGCTTTTAAGATCAGAAACACACAACAAAAGAGTGGCAGTTTCTTACCCTGTAAATGCCAGAGGCTTGGAAGTACGTACCCACTGGCATTCTAACTGAGTCAGCAATCAGGGATTTTAATTTCTGAAGACCGATAGCTGCAGTTAGCCTTGATTTAATTTCCAGCAATAAATTACTTTTATGCAGAATTGGGCTCTGCTTTAAAAAAAAATTACTCAGAGAGGCCAAACACTAGGAACATTTGAAAAATAACTTTTATGGGAGAGCTCAAATTCATATTTGAAAGGCTGTCATCCTACAGCAACAAATTGTAATGAAGGAAGGGCCTGGCATGAGTCAGCAGAAGTAGGCAGCATTGCCAGGAGAGTTAAAAGCAATGCTAAGGAGAGACAGAAAGAACAAAAACAAAAAGGAAAGAACTGAAGAGCTAATCATTTCTGGCTCTCAGAACCTGCTTTAAAACCAGTTGTTATCAGTTGCTGTGACAAGAATACACTGGAAAGTCTAGATTTTTTAATACAGCTTTCTAAGTTTCCCCCTTTGGTGCCCCTTCAGCAAAGCTCAGTTAAGAAAACTCACTTTAAAAACCAGCACAGTGCAGCATCTAATAGCACATGGATCTGGAACAAGGCAAAAGAAATAAATTAAATCTTGAAACTGGACTACATAGACCCCACGCACACATGCAAATCAGCTGACTAAAAGTGTCCAAGGGGAAATTCTGTCCTGTATTTCTAGACAATTATCACTCCAGTCTGCTCAGGCTATTGCTTGCCCATTCAGCCAAAATAGTTCTGAAAAGGCCATTTCACTTGACCGATGAGAAGACATGTAATGGATGTGAAGGATCTCCAGAAGCAAGAAGCTCAACAAAATCAATAAGGGCTTCAAGACAGAATCTATTTTAGGTCTGAAATATGCAAATTGTTACAGCACTTTACAAAACAGCCTCTCAGCTGAGAACACACCAAGAGTTGAAGCCGCTCTCCAACCAGGAGCTCACAACCTAGTAGGCAAGGTGAACCCGACAAGCCTTCCCTAACACCCACACTTCTTACTGCTCTTGCATGCACAGCAAAGCATTTCAAGTCCATCTGCTTTCACAGCAGAGGCAAGCTGCTTAGTAAGCATCTTATCATATTTACAAGTCCTCCAGCATCCCTGATCAGATATTATGTAAAACTAACCATCAGAGACAGATCCATTTCATAACAGGGAAGACAGATATTACCTTAATAAGCCCTTTTCCCCCCACCCAGGCTTACTAGGGTAGCACAATCAGACCCAACCAAGGTCTCTAAAACCTTTACTCCAGGCATTCACATCTTCTCCCTGTGCCGTGAGTTAACTGAATATAAATAATTCCAATTTAAATGGTTACAACACGATCCTGCAAAGAATTATTGTTTTCTTTTTTCTGGTTCTTACAGCTAGTTGAGCGCTTCACCTCCTCTGGGAGACGTTGGGCCAGGCCCTCTGTCATTATCGTTCCAGCAGAATGAGAGTGTCCCCTGGAGGGCTATGTGCTTAAGTCTTGCCCAGCGGAGGCCTGGTGAGTTGTGACTATTTTAGGGGTTGATTAGTGAGGCCTCCATTGCAGATTGGAGGTCAGGCAGGATGACATCTGGTGTCGCTGGACCATTGTCAGCAGGCGCTTTGGCTGTATTATTCTCTCTCTGGTCCTGTTGGTCCTCCTTGGCTGATAAGCCTCAGCTCCTTGGGCTCCTATTCTGAGTACTTTGAGCATGACTTGCTGAGTTGGTCAAAAGGGGAGGGGGGTGTCATGAAAATAATAAACAAAAATGACTAGGTGATGTGCATGAAGGTCCAAACAATTTAAGCCCATAATGTAGATTCCTTAAACCTATTGTACATGGAGGAGGAGGAAGAGGAAGACGATATTGGATTTATATCCTGCCCTCCACTCCGAATCTCAGAGCGGCTCACAATCTCCTTTATCTTCCTCTCCCACAACAGACACCCTGTGAGGTGGGTGGGGCTGAGAGGGCTCTCACAGCAGCTGCCCTTTCAAGGACAACCTCTGACAGAGCTATGGCTGACCCAAGGCCATGCCAGCAGGTGCAAGTGGAGGAGTGGGGAATCAAACCCGGTTCTCCCAGATAAGAATCCGCACACTTAACCACTACACCAAACTGGCTCTCTAGTAATAATTACTAGAGAAACCACCTGACTCGTCTTCACCAATATTATTTATTTTCATCCACACCCTCTGGCAATCTGGTATCCAACACCAATGCGCCACACATTGACAAACAGACCTCCTACATACACTTCCATTTCTGCCTTGTTTATCTCAGATTTTGGTCAGGCTGACCCTCAAACACAGATATGCCTTGCTGGACATTATGAGCAGCAGTAGTAGCATATAATACCATGTGCACCACCCCCAGGTCGCATCCTCCTGTACTAGCAGGCAGATTCACCCAACAACCTCTAAGAAGCCACCTGGCAGCTAAACCTCTCTCGACCCATTATAATAATGATCTCTGTCGACACTCAAAGAAACAAGCCATGGAAATATTTGTTTAAAGCACTTATAAATCCTTACATAACACCTGCAATTAAAAATGCTGCTGTCATCCTATGTGACAATTTACCATTTGATAGTCATCATGTGTCTGAGACTTCCTTCACATTGCCACCTATGAAGTCATAGCATCAGCAGCGCAGTGCCACAGAACTCTTTCTCCTAGGCTGTGATCATACACACTAAATAATGCACTTTCAATGCACTTTCCGACTGGATTTCACTATGTGAACTGGCAAAACCCAGTAGGAAAGTGGGTTGAAAGTGCATTATTTAGTGTGTGTGATCACAGCCCTACTGTAGGGACTAAACAGGAGCATCAAACTGAATCCAATCCAATATGAACACTTTTTAATAAATTAGCCATATACTAGCGCTAGTACTGATGTTTTTGTTTTCCTGAACAAAAAGGTTTTTTAGCATTACTTGATTATTTTAATACTTCCAAATCATGTTACAAACAATTGCTATTTTATAGCATGGTCAGGCTGGAAGATTTCATCACCACTTTTGTAACAACTAATTAAGCAATAATAAAATAAATGTCACGAAAATGTAGATGTGGATAAAATGTAGATACATGGAGCTACAATAGATCTAAGGATCAGCAGGATTACAGGTGGTCACTTCCTTTTGAACTCAACATAAAAATGGTAAAATGCTTTATCACAGTAAACCACAAGAGCTAAAATCAAATTTGAAAAAATAAACTTACATGGTGAAATCCATCTTTATTCTCAGTGGGAAAGGTGGACTATACATAAATTAAATAAATAAAAATTTCCCAAGAGCTTAGGACTTATTGTATCTGGCTTTTCCAGTGTATCAGAAGGCCAAAAAAGAGAGGTTTCCCTCCTATTTTCATCTGGCACAGACACAACATTTAAAGGTTCATCCACTCTACAAAAGGCTGCCTTCTGAAGCATCACTGTAGCATTATTCCATGCTACAGCAACCTTAAGACTGGACTACTGTAATATAATCTACAAAGGACTGCCCTTGAAGACACAGCAGCATTATATGCCAGAATTGTGAACCGTAGTCCAACACTCTATGCACATTACTGCAAACTTAAAATCATTGCACTGGTGGCTGATTTGCTTTTCCATTCAATTCAAGAGGCTATTCCCTTTCAAAGCCCTTCACAACCTGGGACCATCAAATCTAAGGGATGGCCTCTGCTCATATGTGTTCAAACGCTAGCTCCATTTCTTATTCAGACTTGCTGGTTGTTCCACACACTCAAGGCAGTACAAATTGTTTCTGCCCAGTGTAGGATTTTTTTCTGCTTTATGGAGTCATCTCCCTGAAGAGGTGAGGAAGGCATTCACTCTCTTCTAAGTTTCCATAAACTATATAAAAGTTAACTTAGTTTTATATAGTAGTCGTTAAGTCGTTGACTCTTGTGGGAGAAATGTATTTTCAAGTCAAGAGATTAAAATAAAAGCTGGTATTCTCTTGGGTCCCATTAATAGTTCTCTGGCTACTATCAACAGTATTCTGCTTAAAAAGTCACTTTGTACTGCTTGCCCCTCCCTCCTCACACCACTCTTAACATCTCCTTATCTAGACCTATTCCACCCCAAATAATCTTCTATTCATTGAATTTCTTGAATTTAGTGCCTATTTATTTATTATTATTTATTACTTAGTACTTAAGTATTAATTTAGCACTTAAGAGGTAAAGGGCTATTTCTGTGTACAGATTTGCCGTGGAACAATAGGACTGAAGTCTCTTTATATGTTTATTTAAGAATGATCTCTTCCAAGGGTTTCACGTAGAGACTGAACAGCATGGGAAAGAAGACTGTACCTTGTGGAATTCCCACACGCAGGTTCCACACAACTTTCAGCAACTTTCCAACTCCTGTTCATAAGGAATTAATGAAACCAATCTAGAACATTTCCCTTAATCCCTACTTCTGTATCCAAACATCTCTTAACAGGATGACATAATCCACTCCCACTGTGTCAAAGGCTGCTGATAAGTCTAGTAATAGCAGCAGAAAGGCATAGCGTTTGTCTGCGACCTATTTTGCACTCACCTTACGCCACTCTCATGTTCATCTTCTCAGCGTGGCTTCCTTCCGATTTCCCACTATCTGTCCTGGGGCTGCAGCATGGATTGGCATTTTTGCACAGCAAACAGAAAACGCTAAAAACCAGCCAATCCTTGCTGCAGCCCCAGGACAGATAGTGGGAAATCGGAAGGAAGCTGCGCTGAGAAGACAAACGTGAGAGTGGCGTAAGGTGAGTGTGAAATTGGTCTCAGTTTAGATGGAGGTTATCCACTATGGCCATCTCCATTCCATAGTCCAGCATGAAATTAGACTGAAAGGGATGTATAGCTGATGATTTATCCAGGAAGGCAAATAAGTTTATATATACATACACGTAAATACATGCATCATTGTCTTGCCTTGTTCTATGTCACAGAGAATTCATATAGTTACTAGCTTGGACTTTTATTTTGTCTTATACTGTATAAGGCAAGATAAAAATCCAAACAAGTAACTATATGAACATAAGTTATATAAGAAGCCCAGAGTGGAAAATAAAATGAACACTGAGAAAGGAGAAGACTGACATTCTAACAAATATCCTTCCTTACTCATTGTAATACCTGAAATTCACCTTAGTATTTTCAGAAGATGCTTGGATTTTGGCAGGTCTCCAAAACAGAATCCATGGAATGGACTTAAACCCATCAAGACTTCTATCAAGCGATCTTAAATAGTGGAAAATGCAGGGCCAAGCTTTTTAAGGCTGGCCTTGGAGGTGTGAACCTTGCAAAAGAATTAATACAGCTTCCAGGCTTCAAAGAAGCCTATGTATGACATAGTACAGTTTCCGCTTTAGGGCTAGGAATGCATCAAAGCATTAGCTGTTAGTTCACATCAGAAGAAAGGAAGGATCACTGTCTCCTGTAATTGAGGGTGGGTTGCCTCTTAATGCCATCAAGGAAAGGCAAGTAATTCTTAAACTTCAAAGCCCCTTTTATCGTACAGCTGCTGGCCTCAGATGAACATTGGAGAACTTTTTGGAGCATTGCCCCCATTTTTGTTAGTATTACGCCTCTGTGCTTGAATGTGTCTGGAGAAATGAGAGGCTAGTATTACATATGGTACTGCAAGGCTAAGATGTGGATTGTCTTGAATTTAACACCAAATTTTTTGAGGCTCATTTGATGTTTGTGGCAATAGGCCCGGATGTTTCTGTGCTGCACACTATTTATGAGATACCTGCATGTATATAGAGCTAGAAAGTTGGTGCCAGGTAGCTTTTGACCTTGTGGGAAATGTTTGCAGCAATGACCCTCATTAAAAAAACAACTATATCTTGGAATAGAGATACAGGATGGAGGGAAGAGTCTCCTCTCAATAGGGGAGCAAGGGATCAAGCAAGCAGGGGGTCAGTGCAATGGAGAGACTCAAACTTTAGTGTCTTTTACTGTGTGAGTGGCAGTGGATGATGCTTAATCTTCACTATCTTGAACACTGAGCTGTTGTGGTAGAACATGGAGGAAGTAAGCTCTCTTTTAAGGATTCACTTTAATGAGTTTGGATTTCGCCCCTTTCAGCTCTGTATTATTTTAGTGAATAAACAGTAATTAATTTTGATGTTTAGTTGGCTGTTTATGCTGGGGGGGGGGGTTAATTCAAGTTGCCTCAAAAGCCATTTGTCTGAGATATTATTGGATCAAAACCAGGAGACTGTGCTGTATCCAGTTCATAGATTTGTCTCTGAATTTATCCTGCAACCACATTTTAATTGCACTGGCTTAGCAACCTCCACAGGTCTGCATTGCAAAAGGCCATCCACATGGGAAGACTGCATGTGCATATGACCCCAACCATGCAGCCAAGACAAGGGAAAGAAGCAAAGGCAGCTATTGAAATCCACCTGAATCACTGCTAGCTGAAAAGCAATACTGAAATTCCTAAATCTTTATTTCGCTGCATAGCACCTGAGAAAAAAACAGAAGCCAGAGAAAGAGTCTTGAGACAAAGGAAATTAGTTAGAAGGGAACAGAACACAACAGAAAAGATAGTGAAGAGAAGATTCCCAGTTTAATTTTAAAGAAATTGCCTTCCCCTAGCAACCAATCTCAACCAATCTCAAAGACCCTGCAATGAAGAAAAATCTCCTCAATGATATTCTGCACAACAACTTCAGAAACTGACTGAACCACAGCCTTGCTATACCTGCAGTTAGCCTTTTTAACTAGGTTAATAGGACAATCCTCTCCTCATTTCTTTAAGCTATCAGAGAACAAATGTAACAATTATGTAACTGTCCCACTGGCACAGCCAATCTGCATTGCTGTAATTCTGTCAGTGCAGAAAAGTATATAAGAACAAATCATACAGGACCCAGCAGCTGTAGTAGAGATAGGTCCTTCCCTGCATGTTTCCCCCTCCCGGTGCCAGCTGGACACGAGCACTTAACTACTGAAAAGGGGGGAACTGAGCACCCTTACTGATGAGCATTCCTTTGTTCTCCTTGTAAAGTCCTGATATTGAAACAAGGACATCAACATTATTATTTTTTAAAAAAGTCACCCTAGCCAGTTGTATTGATTTGGATTAGAGATTCCCATTTACAGCTATTGGCATGAAAGCCCTAGGTTCTGCAGCAACACAAAAGGACTGATTCATCTATCATTGTAGCTTCATGAGGAAGCTGAAAGACACAATGACCCCTTGAGGTGAACTTGCAAAGGTAATGGCTACCCCCTCCAATATCTGGCTGCAGGAAGCATTTTATTATACTTAATACTGAAGGTAAGCAATCATAATTTCAAGGGAGCTATAGTCACAATTATTTAAAACACGCCATGATTATCCAGTTTTTGATTAAGAAAATGGCTACTTCTGCTACTATTTTTTTTGTTAAAGTGGATTTCAAGTAGCAGCCAATATTGCTAGTTCAAAAATCTATTGTGCAACAGAAACTTTCTGGGCCAAAGGAGAGCATCTTGTGATATGGGTCAAAGGTTGCCAACCTTTTTGTCTATGTGGGCATCTTTGGAATTCTAACAAAGGGTGATGGGCGCAAAAACTGAATTGCCACCATGGGAAGTGGATCCAACCACAAAATGGCTGCCATGGAAGGCAGAGCCAATCACACACACAAACATACAGAGGATGTCCAAGTGCAGGGGACTAGAGAAACAATCTGAAATACACTGGGAAAGAGTGAGAGAAAATAAAACCAACAATGTAGAGGTAGCTGCCAGTAAACGATATTATTTTAACCTGCACAGCCAATCAGAAGCCCCATCTGGCCCCACCCACTTTCCAAAAATACCTGGCAGGCATCATGAAAGGAGATGACAGGTGTCATGTTGAGGAACCCTGCCATGGGGAATGCATATAGTAGAGGTACTGAACTCACTTTTTATGAGAGTCAGATATGACATAAATGTCACTTTGTCAGGCCATGCATGCCATAAAATGTAACATGCGGTACCAGAGATATAAATTTTATAAAGGTGATTTCAGATGTTGAATGGCAATGCCAGATGAATTACAATAGTAGGCTTGATTGGATTAGGTGTGATATGCAGAGGGGTAGTAGTAATGGAAATACCAACAGTGATAATGAGACAGGATACCAGGAGGATGCAAAGAATAAATGGACTTAAGTCTACCATTAGAAACCACAATATTCAGTTGCTGACCTAAGAGGTCTTATAAGAGGTGGTCTTATAAAGGAATTTCAAGGGGAGATTAGAAAGAGAGACTGCTGAATTATAATTGATAATAAAACTCAAGCATCTTCCTGGACTGAACTGAGACCTAGTTTTCCTGTCTCATTAGCAATGTGTGCTCATCATTTGGCATCTGAAATCACTCCACTCTCCAAGATATAAGGACCAATTCAAGTTCTAATTTCCTTTTTTTAAAATTTTTAATAATTTTATTAGAAAAACTAGACTAAATAAAACTGCAAGAAGTAAATACATGAACAATCAGTGGAGTGATATTACATAGGTATCGAAGAGGCAAATTATACTAAATTATATAGCATTAAGAAGAAAAAAGTCTTAACATACATTTCAAAAGACTATATGTTTTGATAATGGTTTCATTATTGAAACAAGTTCTAATTTCCAATCAGTATCTTTCTGAAAGAAAACAAATCCAGATAGGGGCAGAGAAATCCAATCTTTTTTTTAACTCAACTTTTTAGAATGAGCCAAAATAATTTCCTCAATGTACATTGTGCATGTCAGATGAATCCATCCAGGGGGAGGGGGGAGGGAAGAGGTAGGAAGCAGGAAACAAAGAGCTACTGAGGGATCTGAAGGAAAGCAAGGTATGGTGTGGAGGTTGCTTGGGAGCCAGATTTGAACCCTAAACACGCCAGATTCAACCTGTGGTCTGTACGTTTGACACCCCTGGCATGTAGTGTTTTTACACAGCAAACATTAACTTCCAGCTTGAGGCAGGCAGCACAGTCAACACTAATTCTGCCGTTGCAAACCGTAACTCCTAAACTGAAGGCAATAGAATTCATGGCAGAGCCTTATATCCTTTGATAGTCTCTAACCTAGCTCACAGAGTTTATCTGAGGATAAAACAGAGGAATGGAGAACTATATATGTAACCTAGATCTCGTCGGAGAAAAGGCAGGACACAATAAATAAGTAAAATAACTGCTCGGAGAAGAGCACGGGCTTTCTAGGTTTAAGCTATCTGCTGCTTCTTACCTCTTAACAAGAAAGCAAAACCTACCATATCTACATACCTCCCACTCACCCCCTCTCCCCCTCCTCTCTCTCTCGCCCCCCTCTCCCTTTGAGGCAAAGGGCAGATTTTGTATGGTGAGGCACTTGCTGAGGCCCACATAGGGTTGACTACAGGCCTGGGGAAAAACCCTCTGTTCCTTTGAGGCTTAATGTGGGGAAATGGGCAACTGAAGCTTTTCTTGGCGTAAAGCTACCTGGTAAATAACATCCCATTATGTGTTAGTGACAGAACCTTTTTCTCTCTCCAGGCAGTGTGCAACCCTAGGTGCATACTCCAGAAGAAAAGCCGCTGAAAAGAGTCGCCACTAGGGATGCCAGTCTCCAGGTGGGATCTGGGGATCCCCTGGAATTACAGTTTATCTCCAGACTACAGAGATCATTTCCCTTGGAGAAAACTGATGCTTTGGAGGGTAAGTTCTGTGGTATTGTACTCCACTATTGTTCTCTCCAAATTTCATCTCCAAATATCCAGGAGTTTCCCATCCTGGATCTGGCAACCCCACTTCCTCATCCCCTACTGATAGCCAGAAGGGGCCTGGGAAGCTGGCCACTAATTCTAATTGTAACAAAGATGATACTGCAAGGAAGAAACCACAAATGATGACCCTCTTCCATTGCTTCACTTTTTCCCCATGGAATGGCAGTTATTCACTGGTACTGGAGGTCGAGAAAGAACACTACTGACATATCATGCCCTCTACACTGGTGATCCCAGAGCAGTTATTCCCTTCCCCAACACTATTATCTAGTGCAGACAGCTTACTCTGATCCACAAAACCAATGGCTCTTTCCAATAGTACCCCCTTTTCACCCACCCATTATTTATTTACAAATTATTATGCTGCCTCTTCAGAATCCTGCTCAAGATGGCATACAATTTTTTAAAAAACAGTAATTTTTAAAGCGATAAAAACAAGCATTGAAAATGTTCCTGGGAACCACTTCTTTATCCTCAAGTTTTATTTTATTTATGTCATTAATATCATGCCTTTCTTCCCAATGGGGACAGAAAGCAGATTACAACATTCTCCTCTAGTCCATTTTACCTTCACTACAACCCTGTGTGGAAGGTTAAATTGACAGTGTGTCACTAGCCCAAGGTCACCCAGCAAGCTTTCATGGCAAAACAGGAATTTGACCATGGTCTCAAAGATCCTACTCCAACACTCTAACCATTACACCATACAACCAGCATGCAATGTAACGATCCTTCATTCATCTTTAAATTTCCTTTTTTCCTATTTTGACTATATGATCGAGAAATCTATAATCAAAATCAAAAAGTCATTTTTCAAACTTGCACAAATACCACTGCATATGAATCTCAGTTTCTAAAAATCTAAGACTACAAAAAACCAAAAAGTGTTAGCTTTACACTAAAGCTACACACACCCCTTGCAGTTCCTTAAAAAGCTGCCCTAACTGGTTTAACTTTGCTTGAATGGGACTACTGGGTCATGTTACACAGAGCAATAAAGATTGAAATTTAACCTCAAGATGCATCTACTTAAAGTGGCAGCTACAAACAGTAGATTACCTGGTGGTATCTTATTTTCTATTTAAATGTCCCTGACCAAATTAAATGTATCTGAAATAATTTCTCTGCAGTAAAACATTTTAAAAGCCAACATTAAAAGTCCAGCATATAAAAATCAATTATCTCAAACTGGGGTTCCTAGGATCTATGGATAAAGAACCCAGGAAAATTTTGATTTCATACTAGCTAGCCAAGGCAGCTATTATCCCTGTGTAAAATCATAAGTAACTTGTTGATTTATTGAGTACATTTTACCCTGCTTTTTTTTCAAGGAGGTCAGGGACCTGTACATTGCTGTCCCTTCATCCATTTTATCCCCACAACAGTTATATGAGGTCTCTCGGCTTGGCTTCGCGAACGAAGATTTAAGAAGGGTGCAATAGTCCACGTTTGCTGCAGGCTCGCTGGTGGCTGACAAGACCAATGTGGGACAGGCAGGTCCGGCCACAGCGGCTGCAGGGAAAAGTCTGATTTAGGGTTGGTCCTGTAGCAGTGCGATTCTTCCTCAATCTCCTTTTGTCCTCAAGACCAGCTATGCGTGCGTTCTCAAAGGAAGAGACAGCCTGGTGGATGGTGTGCCTCCATGCTTTGCGATCTGAGGCTAGGTCAGACCACTGGTGATGGTTGATGTGACAGGTGCTAAGGGATTTCTTCAAGGAGTCCTTGTACCTCTTCTTTGGTGCCCCTCTATTTCGATGGCCGGTGGAGAGTTCGCCATACAGGGCAATCTTGGGAAGGCGGTGGTTTTCCATCCTAGAAATATGCCCTGCCCAGCGCAGCTGCGTCTTCAACAGCAGTGCCTCGATGCTGGTAACCTCTGCCCGCTTGAGGACTTCAGTGTTGGTCACAAAGTCACTCCAGTGGATGTTGAGGATGGTGCGAAGGCAGCGCTGATGAAAGGTAGGCAAGGCTGAAAAAACATGACTGGCATTGAGGAAGCTACAGGGTAACAGGAGGCTCTGAATCCAGATTCCTGAGATCCTAGTACAACACTTTATACCTCTCCTATTGTGTAAGAATTAAAATACAATAATTCAGATAAAAATAAAACTACAATTTATTACACTAAACTCACAACACACACAGAGCCAAAAATGCCAATGCTGCACTCAAACTGTTTCCCTTCTTGCATCTACTAGAAGCTTTCTCCCACCTCATGGCTTGCATGCAGTGAAAGAAGAAATAGGAGGAACCCTCAGCTTCCAGTAAGCAAGTGACGCGCTGGAAAAGTAAAGCAGCAAACACAGGCGCTGTAGCAAGAGGGGGGGGGTGGGGGCAATTGGAAAGTTCCTTTGTTGCAGACTCTGATTCTTCAGATTCCCTGAAACCCTCTCTGCAAAGTTACATCACTCTGGATATCAAACTTCCACAGCTTTAAAACATTTGTGTTGTTATTCACTGCACCTGGTCCTTTGGGGAACAACCCCAGTAAGAACTAAATATAACCCCCCACACACACATTTAATTGTATGAGAAATACACAAATGAGGGGGATTGTGAGCAAACATCACATGAATCCTACTTTCAGTGCACACAGTGAACTGACTTTGGTTTTTTTTGTTGTTCTGAAAGTTATACAATAAAAAAGCATAAAGCACATGTACATACATCTTGCTTTTCTATTTTGAGGGTTGTTTGTCATGTTCCCTTTTTCAGAAATAAAAGGTAGAATAAAAAATTACAAAGTACTAAGGAAGGAAAATCAAATATTGTTTCATGCTGACGTGATCCTTTTTTCCAAATCCCTATCAGTCTTCTAGTTATAAGGATGCCTGGGTAAATTCTGCACAAAAGGACGCTTAATGATTAGCTACCAGAAGACCAAAACTGCGGCCTTTGGGACTTGGACTTCATCTCAGAAATGGTGTAATAATAATAATTCCATTCTAACCGGAAGATAAAGAATTGTTCTCTTGGAAAAACTACCTTTACTCCTGGACTTGAGCCTTGTTGACGTCTTTTGATGAAATGGAAAATACATAGACTCCACTGCAAAGTTAAATGCTTTTGCCCCAATTCAGGTGGGATATTATACATCTCTCCCTTCCTTTCTCTGATTCAATAAACAGAGCTTTGCACACAGTGCCATTTCTGAACAGCTAAAATGCCAGCAGCTGGTTGAGGCACGAAGGGAGATTTATTCCCTCACTCTGCTTTCCCAAACAGAATTGGGACTGAGGAGGATGAACACAGCATGGCATCCTTTTCAATTTCACACACACACACACACACACAAAGCCTGTCTTGTGAATTTAATACACACACACACCAAAGAGACACACCAAACAAACCAAAGCTTGCGTGGCTACAACATCTTTACTTCATTCTAGTTAGATTAAATGCAGCTGTTAGGTCAGAGCCTTTTGCATATGTTTTACATTTGTATGATTTCACATTGACATTTTTCATGTCCATTACATTCTCTGCAGTTGCTTTTTTATATTTTAACTCCCCCCCCCCTCAAATTGTTTCACAGGCAAATAAGAACACCAAAATAAAACTAATCTTAATGTTTGAGCTACCTGTGGAATTCCATGTAGGGGCAGATGCAAGTGTATGCCACCTGTCTTAAAAGCACTACTACAGCAATCATACCGTCAACACACGATCCTTACATGAAATAAGAGAATACTGCATCATCATCATTTAGGTGAGTGGCACCCAGATACTAAATGCTACAAGGAAAAAAGCCAATGAACAACAAAAGACTGAGAAGCTCTGTCACACAACTGCCATCAAAAGTGGTCCTGGAGCAATGTTTTTGTATGACAGGGATGTGAGTCACAGCAATTGAGCATGTTTATAGATAAAGTGCTATGGTCATTCAGCAGTTACTGGCAATGGAATGCCTCTCAAGTGTTCTTCATAGGGAAGGGCACTGCACACTGTTTCTTACACTGTCTAAACCAGGGGTGTCAAACTCATTTGTTATGAGGACTGGATTTGACATAAATGAGACCTTGTCGGGCCGAGCCATGTGTATCATAAAATGTAATGCGAGGTAGCGGATATATAAACTTTATCAAGGGCACAGACACACAATTAAAGATTTTTTAAAACTTAAAATAAAACATGCTTAAAATATTAGCACGCTTGCAATATTTTGTTTTACAGCCTCTGATAAATGTCACCTCTTGCTATGAATTATCGCATCAAAAACTGCAGACAATGTCTGTGCTGTATCAGTCTTGAATATGTGCTGTTCAGGTGTGCACATCTGTCAGTTGCAAACCTACTTTTGATTCCTTGACATTCATTACAGACATCTCATGGTCAATGCTTTGAGCCTAAGACCCAGAGGAACATGAAACAGTTGGGCATTGTGAACTTTTGTACAGAAGTTGCTTCACATACTAGTCAAGAACATGTGAAGGCACCATGACACAGGCTGAGGACTATGTGCTTGTCTACAAAATTATCATTTCCCCCCAAAAAATGACTACAACAAAAAAAATACAACTTCCCCCCAAAAAACAACTACAAGAACAGAGAGACAGCCACGTACAGTGGTCAGTGTCAGGCTACTGTCTGGGAAGTCTAAATTCAAGACTCCCAATCAAAGGAAATTGTGAAAGGAAAAATAAGGAAAATTAGCTGGGTAAACCTGTGGTGGAACACACTCTCAGCCTAATGCTGATATTTCTCTTCTAAATAGTTGACATGCTTTCCTATTGAGAAAGACTGGAGAGCATGAGTACAGTGAAAAAGAGGAGGGGAACCCAGTTACACCCATAACAAGCCCAACAAAACACTCTCTCTCTCTCTGTAGCAAGGCAAAAAGCTCATACCTTCACTAAAACATTGCTAGTCTTAAAAGCACTCTTTGTAGCTCTCCTGATGGTGGGGACTGGTAAAGGAAGCTCTGGCTCTTTCTTTCCTTCCCCGGGGGCATGAGGAGGGGGAGGAGCCTCAGCCATTCATTAGAAGGGATTGAGGCTTGTCTCAGTAGCTCTGCAGAGTGATTAATTGAGCCTGGCAAACTTAATCACCCAGCAGAGCTATAGAGCAAAGCTCTCTCAATGACTGAGGCTGCTCCTTCCTCCTCCTCCCTTTGGGAAAAGGGAGGGGGGGGAGGGAAAGGCTGCTTTGCTGCTCTGGCTTATCTGGGAAGAAACACAAAATGGCGACCAAAAAAAGCAGACAAGGGAAAATAAAGCAGACAACAGCCAGTTGCTGGAGGGCCTGATTGGAGTCCTCTGCGGGCCGGATTCGGCCCGCCGGCCATATGTTTGACTTTCCACACATTGACAATATGTGCAATAAGGGCCACCAGGAAGACAGCAGAAGAAACCACTTCTTTAATGCATGGGGGGAAAACTCCCGTAAGGAAAACATGGCCATGTGCATTTTTAAAATTAATTTGGTACTATTTTGGACAAAATGAATGAAGCTGTGAATAACGAACAGGCATCCTGTGATCACTGGCACTTTTATTTCACAGTAGGGGAGCAGCAGCATTAAGACAGTGACTTGTCAGTGGTACTTCTTGACTAATCAGGATTTCAATCCTTGAACCTGAAACAGCACATCAACAACTGAACCCTGTTACCTCACAACTAACTGATAATATTACCTCAAAAGTAATTATTACCCAAAGACAAAAACGGAAGACTAACTGTGCTACATATAGATACAACCAAAAAAACAGTTTGCAGAAGTGGTTGCAATGGCCAGGTAAATTAGCCCCAACTGTTTGAATATATGATGTGCAAAACATCCATTTTCAATTCACTTTCCAGAGCCCTAGGTAACAGAATGATACAAAGGATCATTCAGCCAGCTTCATGATGTTTTTCCTCCATCCATTCAGTTAAAACATCAGCAGCAGTTAAAACATCAGCAGGATATATATGAAGAAAAACAAGACCAAAGAAACAAAGGGTGGGGGGAACCAATCCAATACAGAAATATGCTAGATCTGGCAACTGGCCCCCTATCTGTCTCACCCTGACTTGGCCACTGTAATCCATGCAACGGTCACCTTTAGGCTTGATTACTGTAACTTGATCTACACAGGGATACCTTTGAGACTGATCTGGAAGTTACAACTGGTCCAGACTGCAGCGGCCCAAGTTCTTACAGGGATACAGTTAACTGCACACATTCAACCTGTGCTTCGCCAGCTGCACTGGCTCCAGATTGAGTACCAGGGCAGGTTCAAGATTTTGGTTCTGACCTTTAAAGCCATAAACTGTGAGGGACAGATCATCTCTTCTATCATGATCCCTAGAGAGTGTTGTGTTCAGGAGAACAACATCTGCTGGAAGTCCCTGGCCCAAAAAGTGTATGGCTGTTCTTAATCAGAGGTGGTCCTGGCTCCAACTTGGTGAAACTCTGTCAAATAACATCATGGCTTTGCAGGAGATTACAGTTCCAGAGGGCATGTAAGGCAGAGATGTTCCACCAAGCATACGGCAGCCAATTAGCTGCCACCCACCCTCCCCCTGCCACCAGGGGTTAAACTGTACTATGTCACCATATGGGTTTTATGCTCCTGCCTATATCACCTGTGTTTTATTTCTGTATCTTGATTAATGGATCATTTTTATTTTGATGTAAAATGTTGCACACTGCTCTGAGCCCGCTTTGCAGGGAGTGAATAATAATAATATATTTTGACATTTGTGCTGATATTTGTTATAGGTACTTATATACAAAACCGTAGATACGTGATTTTTATTGAGATTTTAATATCTCCTGTGCATATTTAAAATACACCATTGTGACAGTAATGAACGGGTTAACAAGAAAACTAAGGACGCATAGAGCCTGCGTCAGGTGATCTGAGGGTGGGGGCCAGAGTGCTCGGAACTCTCAGAGGTGATTGACAGCTAATGGCTGAGGGCAGTTAGTGTCTGACAGAGTTTGAGGGAGACTGCTGAAGAGAGCAGTTGGTCTGAGAAGGAGCTGAGACAGGAGCTGAGGAGAGTCTTCGAGAGAAGCAAAGCTCACTGTTCACTCTATTTAGACAACCAAGGGGCTGTGTGTGACTACAGAAGAGTCACAGTAAAAGACCTGAGAGGTCACAGACACAGAGACACTTCTCTTAAGAGCTGAAGAGGTGGTTGAGGGAAAGATGTGGGTCTAGAAGTCTGAAGGGCTGGGAGAAGAGACACCAGTCGACTTAAGGGACTTGGCACAATACACCCAAGAGGCCAACCTAGAATAGTGTTGGAGAGTGAAATCTATATGATCTGTGAAACCTGAAAGACCTAAGTGAAATTGATATTATAAAGCCTGAACTACGAAGAAACTGTTAACTGCTTGAGATACAATATAGTCCATGTATATATTTCCCATTCCCCAGCTGAAGACTGTGTGTGTACGTTAATAAATTTCTGTGGTTTACTTTAAAGTTCTCTGGTGCCAGTATATTGGGAAAACTATCTTAGCTGCTGTGGTCCCCTACCTACCTATTGAGTTCTATATCCATCTGAGAGCAAAACAAAACCCCCGAAGAGACTAGTATTGAGAAATCCATATTACACCCACCCCTTGAGTTTCCTAGCCGTGAGGTAAAATTCAAGAGGAAGAACTGAGGCTGAAGAGGGGCTGGGGTAGCCATAAGCTGCATATAGAAGCGATCCAGTGAGACTGTGAGGCGCGCTGTTATAACCATATATTTTAATATTAGGACTGCTGGTTTAGTTATATTTGATTACTGTTTTTGCCCTAACCTCTTTGGTTACCCTTCCTTATAAATGAAGAAAACCAAAACAGCAGTCTCACTCACGATACTTGGTTCTGTAGCCTTTGGGGTCCCTAATTATTTTGCTGATCAAGCATGCATATTTTGATCTAGATTACACATGAAATCAAAAAAATTGGGGAAAGGAGGAAGTGTTAAATAATGCACAAATGCAACATGAGAAAATGCAACACTCCTTACTGCACAACAGTGTCATCTATGGGCTTCCACCTCAAAGTGGTTTTATGCTGCTTTGCTAGCATCTTCTTCTTCTTCTTGGCCACTGTGTGACAGAGTGTTGGACTGGATGGGTAACTGGCTTGATCCAACATGGCTTCTCTTATGTCCTTTTGCTGATAGAATTGGGCATGGGGAAGCACGGAGGTTGGCAGCTCAATAGAGTTAATACAGAAGGATCATTGTTATAAAAAGAGAATGTGAGGTCTAACATTGTAATCACAACAGTTCTCAAGTCTTGCTCAAAATTTTCTAATGGTCATATTAAAATCTTCCATAATTCACAAAAAACATTTTTATTCTATACAAAAACGTTATCCAGGGTTAAGTCTTCTGCCTCTTTTCACATGAAGAACAGTTAAAAGACTAATGTCAAAAACACTAATATATGCTTTGTCACCTTATAGAGTCCTGATTGATTCGCAGAATTCACAGAGTTGGAAGGGGGCACACAGGCCATCATTCAACTCCCTGCTCAATGCAGGATCAGCCTAGAGTAGGGGTGTCGAACCTATTTGCTATGAGGGCCGGATCTGCCATAAATGAGACCTTGTTGGGCCGGGCCATGTCGTGTTGGGCCAAGACATCTCAGGTCAGGCCATGTGTGTACCTATTTAAGATTAGGTAGCAGAGATATAAATTTTATAAACAGACAAACAAAAATATATTTCTTTAAAAAATTAAAACATGCTTCAAATGTTAGAATTCATTGGTCTTAAAGACACTTTCTCCCATGGGATCCAGGGAATTGCGCATAGGAAGCTCTGGCCCTTTCCTTCCTTCTCCAGGGTTCTGGGGGGAGCCTCAGCCAATAGAAGGAAGAAAGGCTTTCCTTAGTAGCTCTGTTGTGCAATTGAGAGAGCCTGGCAAAGCAAGCTATTCCTCCCCAAGGAAGGAATCTCAGCCAATGGAGAAAATAGAGGGAGTTTTTTCTGTAGAGTCTCGAGGCGGCAGGAGAGAGGTGGCGGGCCTAGCTTGCTTGGGAAATTATAAATGTTTGTATGCAAATGCTAGAAGTGTCCGAAGTAAAATTGGTGAATTGGAATGTTTAGTGTTGGGAGAAAACATAGACATTGTGGGAATTTCAGAAACTTGGTGGAATGAGGAGAATCAGTGGGACACGGTGATTCCTGGATATAAGTTATATCGGAAGGATAGGGAGGGAAGGGTTGGAGGTGGGGTGGCTCTGTATGTCAGAGAGGATATACGGTCCAGTAAGACTGAGGTCAGAGAATTAGATTCCCTTTTAGAAATGCTTTGGGTTGAAATAGAGGGCTCAAAAGGAAATTTAACTATGGGAGTTTGTTATGGCCCACCAAATCAAAAGAGAGAGGACGATTATAATATGATGGAGGGATTAAAGATAGCGGCTAAACGTAAAAACTGTGTCGTAATAGGTGATTTTAACTACCCGCAGATTGATTGGGTCAATATGTGTTCTGGTCGAGAGAAAGAGATTGAGTTTCTTGATGCTCTCAATGACTGTGCTATGGAGCAGATGGTCTCAGAACCTACCAGGGGTGGGGCGATCCTGGATCTGGTCCTAAGTAATGCCCAAGACTTGGTGAGAGACGTAAAAGTGATTGCGCCGCTTGGGAACAGTGACCATAATGTTATTGATTTCACCATTTGTATAAATAGGGAGTTGCCCAAAAAGACCGCCACAACCACATTTAACTTTAAAAGGGGTAAATTCTCTGAGATGAGGAGGCATGTGAGGAGGAAACTGAAAGGAAAGGTAAATACGGTCAAAACCCTTGGGGAAGCTTGGAGACTATTTAAAACTATAATCCTAGAAGCTCAGATAAAATACATACCACAAGTTAGGAAAGGCACAAACAGGTATAAGAAGAGGCCAGCATGGTCAACAAACAAAGTAATGGAAGCTGTAAAAGGTAAGAAGGACTCCTTTAAGCGGTGGAAAACCAGTCCAAGTGAGATTAATAAAAGGGAACACAGGCAGTGGCAAATCAAATGCAAGACTGTGATCAGGCAGGCAAAAAGGGACTATGAGGAGCATATTGCAAAAAACATAAAGACCAACAATAAAAATTTCTTCAAATATATTAGAAGTAGGAAACCAGCCAGGGAAGCAGTGGGGCCCTTGGATGACCATGGGGTAAAAGGATTACTGAAGGAGGATGGGGAAATGGCTGAGAAGCTGAATGCATTTTTTGCCTCCGTCTTCACCGTGGAAGATGAGAAGTGTTTGCCCGCCCCAGAACCACTAATATTGGAAGGGGTGTTGAAAGACCTGAGTCAGATTGAGGTGACAAAAGAGGAGGTCCTACAACTGATAGACAAATTAAAAACTAATAAGTCACCGGGTCCGGATGGCATACATCCGAGAGTTCTGAAAGAACTCAAAGTTGAACTTGTGGATCTTCTAACAAAAATCTGTAATCTTTCATTGAAATCTGCCTCCGTTCCTGAGGACTGGAAGGTAGCAAATGTCACCCCCATCTTTAAAAAGGGTTCCAGAGGAGATCCGGGAAATTACAGGCCAGTCAGTCTGACTTCAATACCGGGAAAGTTGGTAGAAACCATTATCAAGGACAGAATGAGTAGGCACATTGATGAACACGGGTTATTGAGGAAGACTCAGCATGGGTTCTGCAAGGGAAGATCTTGCCTCACTAACCTGTTACATTTCTTTGAGGGGGTGAACAAACATGTGGACAAAGGAGACCCGATAGATGTTGTTTACCTTGACTTCCAGAAAGCTTTTGATAAAGTTCCTCATCAAAGGCTCCTTAGAAAGCTTGAGAGTCATGGAGTAAAAGGACAGGTCCTCTTGTGGATCAAAAACTGGCTGAGTAATAGGAAGCAGAGAGTGAGTATAAATGGGCAGTCTTCGCAGTGGAGGACGGTAAGCAGTGGGGTGCCGCAGGGCTCGGTACTGGGTCCCATCCTCTTTAACTTGTTCATAAATGATTTAGAGTTGGGAGTGAGCAGTGAAGTGGCCAAATTTGCGGATGACACTAAATTGTTCAGGGTGGTGAGAACCAGAGAGGATTGTGAGGAACTCCAAAGGGATCTGTTGAGGCTGGGTGAGTGGGCGTCAACGTGGCAGATGCGGTTCAATGTGGCCAAGTGCAAAGTAATGCACATTGGGGCCAAGAATCCCAGCTACAAATACAAGTTGATGGGGTGTGAACTGGCAGAGACAGACCAAGAGAGAGATCTTGGGGTCATGGTAGATAATTCACTGAAAATGTCAAGACAGTGTGCGTTTGCAATAAAAAAGGCCAACGCCATGCTGGGAATTATTAGGAAGGGAATTGAAAACAAATCAGCCAGTATCATAATGCCTCTGTATAAATCGATGGTGCGGTCTCATTTGGAGTACTGTGTGCAGTTCTGGTCGCCGCACCTCAAAAAGGATATTATAGCATTGGAGAAAGTTCAGAAAAGGGCAACTAAAATGATTAAAGGGCTGGAACACCTTCCCTATGAAGAAACGTTGAAACGCTTAGGGCTCTTTAGCTTGGAGAAACGTCGACTGAGGGGTGACATGATAGAAGTTTACAAGATAATGCATGGGATGGAGAAAGTAGAGAAAGAAGTACTTTTCTCCCTTTCTCACAATACAAGAACTCGTGGGCATTCGATGAAATTGCTGAGCAGACAGGTTAAAACGGATAAAAGGAAGTACTTTTTCACCCAAAGGGTGATTAACATGTGGAATCCACTGCCACAGGAGGTGGTGGCGTCCACAAGCATAGCCACCTTCAAGAAGGGGTTAGATAAAAATATGGAGCAGAGGTCCATCAGTGGCTATTAGCCACAGTGTGTGTGTGTGTGTGTGTGTGTATATATATATTTGGCCGCTGTGTGACACAGAATGTTGGACTGGATGGGCCATTGGCCTGATCTAACATGGCTTCTCTTATGTTCTTATGTACCTCCTGTGCAATTGAGCAAGCCTTGCAAAGCAAGCTGTTATGCAGAAGGAAGCAAGATATAGGGAGAAGAAAGCAGATGACAGCCAGTTGCTCAGGGGCCTGATAGGAGCTCTCTGGGAACCTGATTTGGCCCCTGAACTGCATGTTTGACACCCCTGGCCTAGAGCAACCCTTACAAGTGTATAGATTCTTAATTGAGATGTTATTCACAACACAATATTTGGATTAACTGGACCCAACTCAATGGGAAAACCACATTGAAGCATCCACTGTATTCAGCAACATCACACTAGTGGGATTGTTCTCCATTTCCTAAAGCTGGCCCATCAAAATATTTTATTGCACAGCCATTGAAGAGGATATGTTTCTTATTACTCAGTGTCTCATTTTTTAAAAGCAGACTATAAAATGATTTTTAAAACATAATTGCTTGCAAGGTACATATTTATCCACCCTACTCTCCCTCAAGGAAAAAAAAACAATTAAATTATTTTTCTACACACAACTAAAGAGGAAAGAAAATCACACTTCTGACAGCCTGCTAAAGCTCCTTCACCTTGGAGACATGAGGTGTAAAATGTTCAGAGCGTCATTTAAACACAGTACTTCGTGTGTTACCATGATTCAGCAGCCACGGAAGCTAGGATTCTATTTCTCCAGGCTTTTCACACCCTTCCGCCTGCTGAGATTCTAACTTTGCTTTCAGAGGCCTAAGCAGTTTCTCTTGCAGAGGTTTTTCTACTGAAAAACTATTTTAGAGTCTACTTTTCTGCTGCTGCTAGGACTATTAGCTACAAGCCCAATGAAAGCTTGGCTTCTTCAGAGACCTGGGAGAACAGGCCTGTACATTCCCCAGACCCATCCAGTTCTACAGGGAAAGATTATGTAGGTATGACTGTCAACAGAACAATTCAACCACAAGCAGATTTTTCTTATTCCTGAACCCTTTAGTGGCTTTCCAGTTTTTCTAAAATAATTCAGAACATTTACAAAAGCTCTGACCTAAATAGCCCAGGATTGCCCAATCTCATCATATTTTTGAAGCTACGCAAGGTAAGCCCTGGCTAGCATTTAGATGGAAGACCTCTAAGGAATACCAAGCTCTCGACATGAAGGATTAGAATGATTAAAGGGCTGGAACACTTTCCCTATGAAGAAAAATTAAAATGCTTGGGGTTCTTTAGCTTGGAGAAACATCAACTGAGAGGTGACTTGATAAAGGTTTACAAGGGCAGCGGTCACACTCACCATTAAATCCATCCCTAACCCATCGCTATTATACCCCACAGCTTTTTTACAACGAATTTCCTGACCAGAGATCCCTCCATCCTTCAGTTCTAAGCAGCGCTGGTCCCTTTGCTGGTTGATCAGAGGTCTCAACCGGGCCTCATTTTTTTGCGATGGCACTCCACACTTGCGCAAGCGCACTATGTGGGATATTGTGCTTGGCTTTTTTTTTTAAAAGGTGCCAGAAAAGGTGGGCAATCTGCCCCCCCCCCATTTAAACACCCAGAAAGGAAGGGGAAGCCCAGGAGTTCTCTTTGCTGTCTCTCTGCCTGGCGGGGAGACAGCAAAGGTGGGTGATCTTCCTCCCCCCCCCCCCATTTAAACACTCCGACGTGGTGTTTAAATGGGGGGGAGCACTTCAACTCTCTTTGCTGTCTCTCCGCCTGGCGGGGAGACAGCAAAGGTGGATGATCTCCCCCCCCCCTTTTAAACATCCTGATGTGGTGTTTAAATGGGGGGGGGAGCATGGCAACTCTCTTTGCTGTCTCTCCACCCGGCAGGGAGACAGCAAAGGTGGGGGATCTTCCTCCCCCCCATTTAAACACCCCGACGTGGGGTTTAAATGGGGGAGAGCATGGCAACTCTCTTTGCTGTCTCTCCACCTGGCGGGGAGACAGCAAAGGTGGGTGATCTTCCTCCCCCCCCATTTAAACACTCCGACGTGGTGTTTAAATGGGGGGTGAGCACGGCAACTCTCTTTGCTGTCTCTCCGCCTGGCGGGAAGACGGCAAAGGTGTGTCATTTTCCTCCCCTGGCAGGGAGACAGCAAAGGTGGGTGATCTGCCCCCCCCCCCCCATTTAGGAAAGGTCCTCTGTGCAAGCGCTAGTCGTTTTCGACTCTGGGGTGACGCTGCTTTCACAAAGTTTTCATGGCAGACCTTTTACGGGGTGGTTTGCCATTGCCTTCCCCAGTCATCTATACTTCCCCCCCCCCCAGCAAGCTGGGTGAATATTTTACCGACCACGGAAGGTTGGAAGGCTGAGTCAACAATTGCTGCCGCAATGATATCATTTGGAGTGGGCTCTCACAGGGAAGCGGATGTGCGCTTGCACCGAGTCGGCTACAATGGAGTGTTCAAACATAAAAAGTACACACAGGAGTCGTCGGAAGCATTCTTATTCCGGATTTAATGTACTATCAAAAAAGTCCGCGTCTCAGTCGTGGCAGTTCGGGACACAAATGAGCCAACGACCATTGCCAGATGCTGATGTTTGGACAACCGCATAAAATCCGACATGCATCTGGCTTTCATCCATGCCCATCTCGTCAGTTTATGTGCATCTGAACCTCGGCCAAGATTATGCATGGGACAGCGAAGGGAGAGAAAGAAATACAATATAAGAACTCGTGGACACTCAATTAAATTGCTGAGCAGTCAGCTTAGAACTGATAAAAGGAAGTACTTCTTCATTCAAAGGGTGGTTAACACTGCCACAGGAACCCCATGGGATTGCCGTAAGTCAGATGTGACTTGATGGCATGTTCGACCACCAACATTTACAAAAACAAAACATGCAATACTGTGTATATATCATATGTACTCTCAGAAAGCTGATGTGCAGAGAGCACAAGAGTTTAGATGAGAGAAAATATTATTGGAAACCAAGGGCTCTGGGCACAGCAAAATCACTTAGCCAAACAACACTAAGACATTATATGGTTTCTATTACTTACAAAGCAATCTTTAGAGTTTCAGAATCTGTCACTCTAGCTCCAATTTTATTAACAGAAAACCGGAGATTGCAATACAAGCGTTGCACCATTAGTTCTGCATAAAAAGTAGCTGTTCTGCCATTGTGACCATTATACAGAAAGCTCCTTCCATGTATTTCTTTCAACATCCAAATCACAAAACTTCATCTATAAAGTAGCAGCCCTCATAGTGAGTGGCAAGCCCATCTAAGTTTATTTTTGTTCCTAGTCTTCCTCAGCCGAGGGCACTGAAGCAATAATTTATGACCAAAATAGATGTAAAAGTCAGTATTGGAATTAGAGATCACTCTTATTGAAGATGATTAATATTTGGTAACAAACCTCAGGGGCTAGGTAAAATTGCTTTGGGGATGGATCGAAAGCTGCCAGTCATACATCCCTGCCAGAACACAGGCAAGGTTTACTGCATAAAGTAGATGGAGCTACACAAACATGGCAATTTTTGGAGCAAACTCATCCGCCTTGAGCAGCAACTCCATCCTTGGCATAAGTGTGAACTACACAGTCTGCACAGCACATCTGCCAACTAAAATATTTTTTCTCCCAGATATTGTCAATATCTGTCTATCCTGGACTGCCTGCTGTAGGCTGCAAAATCCCACATCTCCACCTTCCCTGCACTATACAAGTGGGATTCTATCAGCCCTTCCACATATTTTGTGTAATACCCAGAAGACATACCCTTCGTGACAGATCCTGTGCCATTTGCAGCACATGCTACAGCGCTCTCTCTTTTTTCTGGATGACTGCTAAGAGAAGGGTCTATTGGCAAATCTTAGCATCTGTTATTAATTTGTTCCATTTAATCCCTTGAACTTTCCTTAGGCATTTGCTTTCAAAGGGTACTGAAACATATCTCTCTGTCCTCAGCAGATTTCCAGCTTCAACATCTATATATTAATGGTGAGAGCACTGAATGAGCACAAGATCCTTAATTTGATAATTAAACTGCGAATTTTCCACCAGTGTTTGAAGTTGGCAGGGTACATGGGGGCAATGGCACATTCTCACTCACAACAACCAGTTGCTTGAGGTCACACGATTCAAAATGTAAAATGGGGGAGGGGGGATATTTCCAGGGAACCAAGCAACAAGAGTTTTGGTGAAATGAGCAGATCTAGCCATTTTCCCCTTCCACAAAAGTTTATAATTAACCAACCAAGCTAAGGAGGATTCAAATTAGCATTGGTCACATGATAGCTCATTAAAAGTTCCCAGCCTGCACTGGAAAGGCAGCTTTTCTATCTGGTCCTGTGCCAAGGCATCCAACAGGGCTGGCTCCAGGTTTGTGACCTCTGGCTGCAAGGTTTGCCTTTAACACCTCCACTATATCTGAAATATTTTCAGCGCATTCTCTGATTAAAAGCTCATGAAGTAGTTTACAAAAATTTATTTTGTAGTAGTCCAGTTTTGCTGCCTTGTAAATACTGCACAGTTTTTACTGTATGCAATACACTGCTGTGAGTGTTTTACAATGCCACTTTATTGCTCTGTTAATTGTATGTATTATACCGACTGCAATGTTTTTAACTCTGTGAGACACCTTGAATCTCAGTGAGAAAGGTGGACTTTGAATGAAGTAAATAAAAACACAAATTAAAACCCCTGGCAGTGGTAGAAAGCCAATAACTCTCAAAAAGTCCAGAACAATAAACCAATGTCAATTAAAACAGGAGCTTAAAGAGCAGGCATGTAAATTTCATTTTTTCAAAGCAAACATTTAAACTAGCAAAACCATATTGTTTAAAAAGTGCAGACATGTTAGGGTAATGAAAAGGCCACTCCTATCCAGATGTTTTTCTCCCTACATATCTGAGCACTCTTCTACTGTACTTCTGCTACACAATAGTAGAAGCCAAATCTGAAAGAATTTAGGCATCAAGCTTTCCCTCAGAACCAGGTATAAAATGACAGCCTATAAATTAACAGGCTCATCTGGGCCACTAAGGACACAGGAAAGGCTCTTTAACAGAAGCCCTGTGGCTCTGCAGCTGGAAGACCTCAGGAGCCCAGCCAAGGCCCTAGCTCCACAGAAAGCATATCTACTCCTTCCTTTCACTGCCCTCCTCCACCTCCTCTGTTCCCCAAAGCCCCATCCAGTTACATGAGGAAGAGCTCCAACTGACCCCACATGAGCAGCGCCAACTCCTAGTACTGTAACAACAGTACCTCAGCAACCCAAGTAGGAGAAAGAGAAGTGTCAGGCTGCTCCCCTCCCCACCCCATGGAACTGATGGGGGGCAGGTTATGATAGGTGTTTTCTCCCCTTTCCCATTTCCTTCCACAGTCTCCAACTACTAACACCACCTTCAGTTCCCTTCAGCACAAACCTGCCTCTGCTCTCATGGAGGACTAGGGCAGCCAGGGGAGTGGTGAGACGGCTGCCCAGAGCAACAACCTTCAGCCTGGCTTGCCTCCCTACCCTTCACCTCAAAGCACTCCTCAAAAGGACTCATTCCTGCTGTCACACTGCAACAAGAAAAAAATGCCTCAGGGCTCACAGGCAGACATGAAGAAGAAGGGCTGTCTCCTCCTTTTTCTCCCAGCATCTTGCCCCGCTGTGTCCCCCCGCCCAGACTTGGTATCCTTTCTCTACCAAAAGCCTGCCTTAGGACTATTGAACACAAGACAACCTTAAGAATAACAAACATCAATTGAATCAGAAAGAATATCAAACTACAATGGAGCACATACCCTCTCGCTATAAAGATACACAAAGAAGAAGAAAGGGGAAATGCGTAGCTTACTCTTTTCCTCAAACACCTGTAATCCCAACATTTAACTATATATTGCATTGTCCTTGCATGCTGACCAGGCCACAGAATCAGATGTGCTCTGTGAGATCCCTGCTGGGCATTTTCCCCCAGTGTGTGGGGCCCAATTCCAATGAGGACTGCAGTGCATGGAGAAAGGGTGTTCAAACTTTCCCCCATATATGGTTTTCCAGACTTGAAAAAGTCTTGGGGACTCTATATGCCTTGTTGGGGGGGGCTCCAAAGGTACACTTAGGTTTCCAGAATTTTGCAGACAATCCAGAATTTTGCAAACAGTCCCAAAGCCCTGCCTGCCTAGCAATATAAATGGGCCTCACTCCTCTGCCTTCATTCACACAGCAGATACTGTTTGGAGTCTCTGGCTAGGACCATAAACCAAGACAGCATTAAGTGATAAAGCACAGTTCATAGATGCACCCACGCCTGGAGAGTTATTAGGACACTCCCAAGAGACTCAGGTTTTACTTTGCTCCCTTAAACTTCATGCCTGCAGAGAAATGTAAAAGCATGACCCCAACTTGGTGAGAAGGCTGGTTTTTTTTATAATGTAAACTGTGACAGCTTTCATGAGATGGGAGACGAGAAATCAGAGTTACTGAGATTATAAACACAAGGTTGTTTTGCACTACTGGAAGATTACTCTTCTGCAATTATCCAGAAGCAGAATTTACACTGGGGTACCACCCATCATTTAAAACTGAACTACGTTTCACACAAAAAATCCAGCAATGCCCATCTTCACTGTATGTTCACTCAGAAGTAAGCCCTATTTAAAAGTTCTGCTTCTCCCTACAGTGCGTTTTGCAGACTAATTACTTTCTGTCTTCTCCATGACCAACCATAATATTAACTGTTAATCCACCACCCGAAAAAAACACACGCCCTGGTAGTTAAATGCTGCTTTTTCACTTTGCGAGCAAGGCCACTGCTTGCTTTTTATAACCATAATTTCATAGCAGTACTAGAAAAATAACAAGAGTGGTTTTACTTGCTTGAACCTCTTAGGAGGGGGAAGGCAAGAAATATAAATTTTAATAAATAATAAGTAAAACAAGGGGAACCGCCCTCCCCCCAAAAAACCCTAGGCTCCTTCTTGAATGCTACAGCTAGTTACACTAAAGAATATAAAGCAATAAAGCTGGAAGCAGAAAAGGGAGGAAAAGGGAGGTAATCAACAAGAGCCTTAAAATACCTCAATAGGGCTCCAGTTTTGCACATTGCACAATCTGGAGCTTCAAATGCATTTTAAATTTTTTAAAAGTGAAAACATGAAGCTGCCTTATAGGGAATCAGACCACAGGTCTATCAAGGTCAGTACTGTCCACTCAGAGCAGCAGCAGCTCTCTAGAGTCTCAATCTGCGGTCTTTCACATCACCTACTAAGTGCTGTTTTCCACTGAAGATGCTAAGGATTGAATTTAGGACTTTCTGTATGCCAAGAAGGTGTTCCACCACCAAGCTACAGCCCCCGAGTCCTTGAAAAAGAAAGAAAGGCAATGAGGGAAAACAAACAAACAAGCTGCCAGTGAGGTCATCTGGATTAAGTGTAATCCATGCAACAGTTGCTTCCAGATTAGACTACTGCAACCACTCTAAATAGGGCTGCCTTTGAAGACACTTTGGAAGCTTCAGGCTGGGTCTCCCTGGTCTGGACATGTAACACCAACACTCTGGAACCCACACTGGCTTCCAATGCCAATTCAAAGTGCTGTTTTTGACCTATAAAGACCTACTGGTGTGAACGCCTCTCCCACCATCACCCCGCTTGCTTCCTTAGATCATCACTGAGGGCCTTCTTCAGGTGCCTGACCTGTGAATTGCCTGCCCACCAACCACCAGGGCAAGGCCACTTTCCGCAGCTGCCCCCTCTCTCTGAAACCAGATTCCTGAGGAAATTCATGCCCCATGAGACTGTCCAGCATTCCACTGGGCATGCAAGTCTACTTTGTTTAGTGCAGCCTTCGGTTAGCATTACAAGCCAGGGAGCTGGCCTTCAGATTGCCTTGTCAAGTTCATGTTTTAATTGGCAATATTGTTCTACTCTATTGTATTTATTTGCACTGTATTTATATTTATTGTATGCTATCCGAGACCCTGTGGGGAAAGGGAGAGGGGTATAAATTAAACAAATAAGTGGATAAGAGAAGAAATCACAACAATTTCCAAACTAAATAATTAGTGTGGAGCACCTACAGTTCTAACTTCACTGTAGAAAAACATTTCCTGAAAAGCCAACTGCAATTACATCTTGTTTATGTTTGCGTGTTATTTTCTGTGCAGCAACCCCTTTGCAAAGCAATATATAAACATGGAAATAAAGCATAAAACTGTGGCTAAAGATCTCCCAACCCCCAATGCTTATGACACAGAATTTCATACAACATATCTTTCTGCTGAAACAAGAGCTGAGCTACCTAAGAAAGCACAGCCCCCCTCCCTTACATAACGCTATCCTCTTTGGAAGAGCCTATACGCATGTGAAGACACAGAAAGAATTTCACAATGCAGTTCGGACAGTGGCTGGGGAAGAGGCTAAAGTCACTTGTGTGCTTCCTCAGCCACAGATGTACTTCCTTTCCAGTTTCCTCCTTCAGGCCATTCACAAACTACAGCTATAGTTCACAGCTACCAAACTCACATTATCTGACAGCAGAAACATGCTTTTCTGTAACTCAAAATGAGCCATACTCCTAAGCCTTTTGTTGCAGACCCAAACACTAAGCACATGATGGCAAAAATGGCCCTACAAAGCAAACATCGTCCTGCTGTGCAGAACAGGAGAAGGAGACAGATTCTTCAGCTGCAGCAAGTCCATTCATCCTCTTGAGACGCCTGACTCACCATTTTTGAGCAAGAGTTCAGCAATCCAGCATCAAGAACCCCAGAAGGATGAGTTTTTCAATACTTTCCTGAAGTATGGCTTATGGTGGAAGAGAGACAAATTAAAATTCATTTGCTCTACTGCAAAAAGTAGAATAAAGCAGCAACAAAAATCCTTAGATGCCAACCTGTCCACCTAAGAGTCACATGACTGGCATGGAAAATATGCTTCAAAAGAATTTCATGTAGAGTTTGCTCCAATTCAGAATACCAAAGAACTATTTTAATCCTATCAAAACAAGTCTTGCATAGGAGTCCATTCCTTATCTATATACTATTATCCATCCATTGCCACCATCTGCTGACACTTAAATCCGCAGATCGGGGCTATGTGGAAGTGAAAGAGATTTTTCTGCACATTTGAGACACTTCCCAGGTTTGCAGAAAAATCTAAAAAAAAATTAAAAACACTGGGGGGAGGGGTTAAATGTCTGGAAACTTAAAAGTTATTCTACTTTTTGTACAAAGGGTTTCTTTGCTGCAGCTTTATATTTTGCGATTCGGTGTCAGGAGTGGGTATAATATATATAAAGCTACAGCAAATAAACCCTTTGTACAAGGAGCAGAAAGCTATACAAGAGAGACTGTGTTAAGTTTGGACTTTGATTTATTGATGAATTTAAAATCCCTTGTACTAGAAACGGAAGAATCAAATATACAACAGAGATTGTTTCAACCTGGATTTTGATTTATTAATTTACACATGGTGAAAATTGTATGGATTTATTATAATATATGATATTGAGTTCAGTTTAGGGTGTTTAAGATTTCTTGTACACATTGTTCATTCATTAATGTTAAATGTACTATATTTATTATAACATTTATGTTTTCCACACTGTGCAGTTTCTTTTGTAATTGGCATATCTCTTACCACTGTGGTCCTGGTTTTAATCCAGAAAATTAAAGCAGCAACTGCAAAGTAGCAAGCGCACAGAACACACTTACCTCAGCAGTCAGCAGTGGGACAGAGAAGTAGCACTGGATTCAACAGTGGCGCAGCCCAGGAGCTCCACCAGCACCTGCTTCTACCCAGTCACTGTATCAGAAGACGCCGGCTGCTGCTCCAAGCATGGCAGCAGCAGAGGAGCACATCAGTACCACTCCAGTCCAGCCATGACAGACCCAGCAGTAAAAGATGCCAGCTACTGTTCTGACCCGGCTGCAAAGGACCTGGCTGCAGAGGACTCCAGCTGCTGCTCTGGGCAAAGCAGTGGAGCACACCAGCTGATCCTCTGGGCCTGGAACAGCAGCTAGCATGTTCCACCACCGCAGCCAGGCTCAGAGCAGTGCCTGACATCCTCCAGAAGGAACTGGCAACAATGGAGAGAGGTATTCCCCCCCCCCCCAATAAATATCGCAGGTTCACACTTTACATATTATTACAGGCATATCACTAATTTATAAAAAAATAATTGCAATAGATCACTATTCACAAATCCATACAAAGAAGCAAAATAAGAGATTTGAGCACTGTTGAAGATCCAAGTACTGGAACACCCAATTACAATTAACCTTCAAAAACCAAAACATGAATGGAATGAGCCACTAGATTTATGAATACATCTATCGTTGTCAAAGAGACATATTTAGACTGGGTTTCCAGCAGAGCACTGACAAAAGTTGCCCTCGATAGCAGGCTCACATTAACACACACACATGCACACAAAAAGACTTTATTCAGCTCATCAATAGTAGATAAACTTAACTCAGCAGGCAATATTTATTCACACCAACAGGTTAGGCCCACAGCTTTGGGGCATTCCCCTGGTCTTGGGAACGGGAACAGGTGGGGTGCTGGGATGGAGGTGGAATCTATATGCAAGTGAAAACAAGCTAGAAGAGTATGGGTTGTTCTACACAACTTAATAAAGAAAGCTGGGAAGATTACAGAGAGCAAGAGAAATGGCAGGATATGGATACGGTCTGTCAACATCCAAAACAAACAGAATGGTAGAAAAAAATATCAAAAGTCGATTATAATATTGCAGTTGTACATTACTGGCAAGAACTGAGAACCAATGGACAAAAAACAAGAGAAAACAAATGCTAGGCTACAGTTTATGTTTTCTTCAAGAATAGCTCTTGCATGTAAATGTAATAACTTCACTGTGCCCAGATGGAATAAGTCTGGACACACTGCTCCTACTAGTCTGCTTGGCATAATTGTATTGGTTGCTTTCTTCTTGGGTGTAAAATAATCTTTGCCAAGGACTGCATCAAAAACTCAGACACCATCACTATCTGATAAAAGTATTTGAAGTTGGTAACCAGAAAAGGACCTAAGTGATAACCAAAATGTGTTACCACTAGGGAGATGCGCAGTAGATGGCAACAAATTCTGGTCACCATCTCGGTCATCCAAAATTACTTAATACTATGGACTAGCCAGTCAGAAACAAGGGTGTGACTACCCCTGAGCTTCAGGAAAACAAAAGCTGTAATTACTATCAACTTATAGGGCACACTCCAAAGCACTATCTCAAAATTCGTAGAAGTGGGGGCTAGATGATGCTGATCCACAAGCTGTGCTCTTGGTGAAATAATATTACTGCTTCAGCAGATGGCAATTCAACATGTGAACATCAGCACAACAGACTGCTGCCTGGAGATTTCATGGCACCTTCAATAAACTGTGGTGCTTTAATAAGGACTAGCAAGAGACAGGGGAAGAGAAACAGAAGAAGAGTTGGTTTTTATCTCTGCTTTTTTTCTCTGCCCTGAGGAGTCTCAAGACAGCCTACAATCACCTTCTCTTCCTCTCCACGTAACAGGCACCTTGTGATGTAGGTGGGCCTGAGAGAGTCCTGGGAGAACTATGACTGGCCCAAGGTCACCCAGCAGGTTTCATGAGGAAGAGTGGGGAATCAAACCTGGTTCTGCAGATTAGAATCCACCGCTCTTAACCCACTACATCACATCAGTCATATATTTGCTCTTAAAGAACACAAGTCTCAGCAAAGGGAGCATTTATATATTCAAAATATTCTCCATACACACTTCATCCTTTCATCAGAAACAAACGTTGATCCACGAAACCTTGCCATATTAACTCAGGTGCTCAGCATGGCACAACACACATATACCACAACACAAGGAAGAGGGCTACTATTAATTTACATCTTTAGACTGGAAATCATCACACTAGCAACATGGAGGATGTGTCACTATCAGGGCTATTTTTGAGCAGGAACGCACAGGAGCACAGTTCCAGCTGGCTTGGTGTCAGGAGGTGTGGCCTAATATGCAAATGAATTCCTGCTGGGCTTTTTCTACAAAAAGCCCTATATGAAACAGTGGTGACATCAGGGGTGTGGTCTAATATGCAAATGAGTTCCTGATGGCCCTGGTCACCATCATTCTATATCTGCAAATTAAAGCTGTAAGTTTATTACTCCTTTTTTAACCCAACCTTTGGTATTATTTTTTCCATGAATGAAACCACAAGAACTCAGGCCACCTCAAAATCTAGCAGGTGCTTGCAGGCTTCTTGCAGGGACCTGAATGTTGCCTCCCCACCAATACACAGACACACTGTATTAATTACTTCTACATTTACTCACTACGAACATCAAAGCCCAAAGACTAGTTATCATGAGAGATTATACAATCACAGAGCTGGAAAGGACCTTCAGGGTCATCTAGTCCAACCCCCTGCACAATGCAGGAAATTCACAAATGCCACACACACACACACAGTGACCCGTTTCACGTCCAGAACATGGCAAAAAAAAGCCCTCTAGGATCAAACTGGCCCGGAGAAAAATTGCTGCCTGACCCCAAAGCGGCAATCAGCATTTCCATGGGCATGCAAGAAAGGGCCACAAGAACTGATACAACCTTTCCTGCCTGCCTTCTCATGATCTCCCTAAGTTCACAGAATCAGCATTGCTATCAGATGGTCATCCAGCCTCTTGCTTAAAAACCTCCAAAGAAGGAGAGCCCACCACCTCCCAAGGAAGACTGTTCCACTGAGGAACCACTCTGTCAGGAAGTTCTTCCTAATGTTTAGCCGAAAATTCTTTTGGTTTAATTTCAACCCACTGGTTCTGGCCTGACTCTCTGAGGCATTGCAAAAAAGTCAGTGTACTGCTTATTCTTCTGCTTTTAGAATATTCAGGAAGTGACCTGAATCAACCATTTCATCAACCATTTCCTATAGGATGTCTATTCTCACAGTAGTTTTCCTCCAGAATCTGATGGTCACAAACCCACAAGGCCACACACCCAGAAGGTCTAAAAAATCCAAAGCATATCTAACTAGAGAACCATACCTGAAGCATCATAAGATTGGAAGGAGGAAGGAGAAAAAAAAATGAGCTAGTTGTGTGCATTAAGTATCAAAAGTTTTTTGACTTATTTTATTTATTATATACATCACTTCAGTGCTGCCTTTCCATCTGAACAGGGTCCCCAAGGAAGTGAATGTGAAAACATTAGGACATCGAAACAATTAGAAACATTAAAAATTATTTAATAAAAACACAAGTATACAACACCATAACCAGGGAGGAGAGCCAATAACTGTTACTGGGACTATGTAAAATAAAACAAAAAAGTCTTACCCACTAGTGGAAAGTTCTGATAGAGAAAGACAGATTAATCTCCCTGGGGACAGAGTTCCAAAGTTTTGGTGCCATGACTGAGACAGACCCTTCTTGGGTTGCTACCCATCTAACCTCAGATAGTGGGGACAACTGAAGCAGATGATCAGAGTGAATGGGTAGGTTCATAACATTTCTTGCCTGCTACCAAGAAGAAAACCCTTTGACTCTACATAGTATTAAGTCACCTTAAACATACAAAAAAAGAAAGAAGTCCTCATGGATTCATAGTAGCCAATAGACAAATGTAACACTTGTTTTGACATCTGTAATTATTGCATAAATCAATAAACAGTTCATTAAGAAAAAACTTAATAGACCTGTTCCAACACTTTCTATCCTTATACAAGATGGGCAGGAATGCAAGTCAACACAATTGTTTGCCTTGTGAGGACTGTATTAATCCATTACCTGAATATACATATAACAATTAGCACCTCAGGCAAGCACCTGAAAGTGGAAGGTGAAATAAACCTCCCCCATGTTTGTCATAATTCTGCCAATGAAGATAAGCATCTCATAACAAAAGTAGTGTTTGCACTGAAAAGGAAGAACAGGGTTGAGAAAACGTATAGCCGGAAGGGGCTTATAACATGTTACTTTGATTAGATAGCTGACTTTAAACAAGCTAGTAACCAGCCTAGACATCACATTTTAAACCATTGGTGCCCAACTGATAGGCAATATAGATAACTTTATCTAAAGTGTGTCCTACCAGTACAACCATTAATTTGCAGGGAACAGAGGGAAGAAGGCTGGCCAATAGTGAGAACTTGAGAATGACAGATCAAGAAAATGCAAGAATATTAAGAACAACACGTAAAATAAGAAGTTAAAAGTGGGTTCAGACTTGCAGGTGGGGGTTAAAGGTAGATCCTGAGTGTGGAAAGGCTAAAGGCCACAAAAAGAAAGCAAACAGCTGGAACATGGACTCTTAACAACCAACAGCCACAGACACTGGCATCTGACCTTTGTAACCGAGTTGCAGAGCCTGTTTGACAGGCATTAGTGAGCCTTAACTCATGTGCAATAATAAAGTGTTCCTCTTGTTTTCTCCCTCCCATAGCTGTGCATCTGTTCTAAACTGCAATTTGGATTTACCATTCAGTTCCAGGATGCAAGCAAAGCCTGTATGGCTTCAAATAAAACAGAAAAGCAAAATACATACCCACAGCTGAAAGCCAAAGACTTTCACTTAACTGGTATATTAAATGGCAGAGAGTGACTTACTGGTTGTGCTAAGTCTGGATGAAACAATCTTGCCACCTGCTCCCCTATCAATCTCAGCTTTATACTTTAATTTCAGACCTCATGCTTTCCTTGTAGGCAGCCATGAAAAACTGAAGATTAGAAATGTTCAATATTGGTGATTTCTAGTGATTTCCCTAGCAGGTTCCAATCAATTTTACATCAGCAGAATAGTCTGGCCTTTAGAAGAGACAACATTTATCACTATTGCAAAAACATTTTCCTTTGTCATTACAGTCACACGCAGAACCCCTAAAAGTTTCCTGTGTGAGTAAATCCATGGCATGAAGAATGAGAACTTGTTTAAGGCAACAGTCAATGACAACACAAAAGAAGAACACTTCTGAAGGCAGACATCCGCATCCAATCTTATGCTTTCATACACACAGAGAATGTGAGGCTGTGGCTCAGTGGCAGAATATCTGCTTGGCATGTAGAAGGTCCCAGGTTTTCCCCCAGAATCTCTAGTTAGAAGGATCAAGTAAAGACCTAAAATCTACCTAAAAATCAGGGAGAGCTGCTGTCAGTCTGAGCAGACAATACTAATGGGCCAAAGGTCTGGTTCAGTACAAGAAAGTTTTCTATATTCAAAAGGCATATACTATACACTACACTTGATCCAGGACAGCAGATGTATGCCAATCAGGTAGCAGATGTATATATCAGATACTCAAATCCATGCTGAACCATATTTCATAGCTTCCATAGCCTGTGTGAAATAGCAGCTGCAGCATTCAACACTAAGTTAAATGGCAGTTTTTCCTCCTTTAATCTCCCACTCTACTTCCATTTTAAATTAAAACTTAAGCACCAAAGCCTGCTCTTCTCCTTCACCTTCCTGATGCCACTTTCATTTAAAGAGCACAGATTGTGCCCTAAATCAGGGGTGGCCAAGCTGCAGCTAGGGAGCCACATGTGGCTCTTTCACACATATTGCCTTGGCTCTTGAAGCCCCACTGCCCTATCAGCCAAGCTTGAAGAAGGCATTTATCTCTTTAAATCACTTCTCCAAGCCAAGCTAACCAGCAGCTTAGAGAATGTGTTTAAAGTTATAAGGTTGTTTTCTTTCCACCTCTCCCTCCCTTCTCCCATCTATTTGCCTTCCTGCCGCTCACAAACATCTGACGTTTATTCTATGTGGCTCTCACATTAAACAAGTTTAGCCACCCCGTCCTACATGTTACACTTAAGGCTTTAGACCCCATCATAATGGGCAGAGTCAAAGACTGAAGTCAACTGTGCTCATACAGACCAAGGAGTGAACAGAGAATGATGCAAGCTATAAGGTGAGCAAACAATATAACAATCCCGTAACAAATAACAAAGTTTGGGACCAGTGGTACCTTTAGGACCAACAAAGTTTAATTGGTGTAAGCTTTCTTGTGACTCAAACGCCGTTCTGTTGCTCCAGACCAACATAACTACCCACCTGAATCAATCCCCTAACATGCTTATCTGAAAAAACACAATGAAAGAAAGGGGAGGGGCTGACAACATACAAAAGAGAGAGCAAACAGCTGCCAATCAGCACCACCACCCAGCTGCATGCCTTCACTGCTTTTCTTTCAAACTTAATCACATTTCTGGATTACTATCCACCCCCCCCAAAAAACTGGTGTGAACAACAGCTGCATGGGTACCAATGTTTCTGAAGCACAGTATTAGTTGCTACCCTGCATAGCTGGAAAGCATTCAGAAAAACAGTCTTCACAGCACAGAGCAGCCAGTGACTGGCAACTTCGGCAGCCTCTATTAGCTTCAAGAATGGACTTCTCAAAGTCAGATTTCTGCGAGTGATAGATCTGAGATGGCTGGAAGCAATTTTTATATGGTTGTGGGTTTTTTGCAGAAATCATTTTCTTGTTTTCAAGTCTGTACTTCCTTAATATGTATGTATTGACCAGTTTATATTAGTTATAGTAATAACAGGCTTGAGTTTGCCTCCACAATGGGAAATTATTTTTTCTTGTGGTGTATTAAGCAGTGGAATCAATGAAACCATAGGATAATTGTGTTTGTTCAGAGAAATACTGGCATGGTTCAGCATTTCTCTGCAGCATCAGAGCTCTTGAAGAAGGGTCTTCTCCAAGGGTCGGTCTCTTGGGTAAGGGGGCATGTTTGCTAAGGGATAATCGAGCCTTGTGAAGGAACAGTATGGCAGAGGTCATTTCCACAGATGCAATCCAAACAAGCACAGTGATCAGCAGGCCAGGGTGGAATCAGCAACAGTGAGGGGCAGAGATGGATCAAGGCTGGAACAGGGGAGGCAGCAAGCTAAGCCTAGGACCTAATTCACACGTTCTTCGTTCCTCAGTCTTCAGTCCCTCTTTTGTTACTGTTCAAGAGTGAAAAAGAGTTTTAAATGCATGTTCATGTTTCTGAATCAAAAAGTGAAGGTAGAGGAATACTGATTTACAATCACATTTCCCCTCACATTTTACAACACGTGTGTGATTTCCTCCTAAGAGAGAGACATCAGGGCCTGTAACTAATGATAGTAGGTAGACCTGAGTTGTAACAAGACAACATGAGGGTAAGACAAGAAAGTTAGGCCAGGGCTGGGGGCAAGCAGTGCAAATGTGGGTGGGTGCAAGGGCACCCAAACAAGAAAGAAAGCACGAGGAAACTACAGCAACTGTCACAATGCCAGGGGCCATGCCACGACTAAGCATCTTGGAGAAACACTACCCACACTTCTGAAGGAGACTCACAGAGGTTGTTTGTTGGCTGTGTAACTTCCTCCACATTCCAAGAAGTGCAATCACAGTCTTCTAAAATCCACTAGCAGCCAAGGAGATAAACACACGAACAAGTAAAGAAATTACAGACATTACAACTGAAAATGAGAAAATATTATCCTAGGCTAAGTCTTTAATGTGCTATTGTAACTCTGCTCAATAGACAATAAAAGCAGGAGAGAGATGTTAATTTGCTGATGCTGAGGGGAAAAAAGTCTTTGGGCTGGCCCTGGATAGGTATACAAAAACAGTTTTAGGAGGCACGTCTTCTGTATGAGAAATGCAGTGGCTAAGATCCCAGCTCAGCTCCCACAAAGACCAAGGTTGAAAATTCTCAAAATATAGAGGTTCTGAAAAATACATGACTATCCACACATGACACAAACAAAAATACCATAATCATCATGACCTATGTAACAATATCAACGTAATGCATACTGAGTTCATTGGCACCTGGTACAACGGTAACTCCAAATAAAAGTATTCTCTTAATTACAACTTAGACAAGAATGAAGACTATTAAAAGTACATGCCACTTGTAAAGAAAAACTGGGGCCATCCCACAGACACTGGACAATTGGCATTGGTTCTTCTGAGAAAGCTTACCACAAGCAGGTGAAGGAGGCCGCTTGCTATATTATTAGTTCACACTGTGAGAAATGAGGCCCATCAGCCTTGACCTTCATCCGAGACCATCATCCCACTGAAACCAAGCCCATACTAGAACTCTTGCCAGAATTCTCTGCAACATGGATGGGTTAACAATGGGTTTCAGTGAGTGGATACACCTGTTGCTCTGTAAATCGGAGATGCGCACTGTTTCACCAGACTCCCTCCTTTGCACTGTACCATTTGGGAATGCACATTTTGCAGGTCCCAGAGAAAACCCCACCATTTCATAAGGAAGGTTGTGAATTTCGTCCCCTTCCCTCCCCAATAAGGATAGAGAAGTCTTCTATAGATGCCCCAAGAATTCATGTCCTGTTTTACAACAGACACACAGAAAGGCTGGATTAGATAATGCAACTGGTCTAAAAAATATGTACATTTTGTTCATAAGAACTTTGGAACTCTGCTAGAGCTACTTTTATTACAAAATGGAGGAAAAGCTAAAAGCAGAATCTTAGGTCTTAAGATCAAAGTATTCCTTGTTAATGGAATGACTAATGATACTAGCCAGCATACCTCTGCCATAGATTTAAAGTGGAGCAGCTTAAAAACAGTGACCAGAAATGTAATGACAGCAGAATAGGGATGAGCATAAACCTAAAAAGGCTGGTTTGACTTGGGTCAACACAAGAACCGAACCCCAAACAGACTGAAATAGGCCCCACCCACAACGGAAAATCCAGTTCCCCTTTCTCCTAGTCACAGTTGGGAGAAAGGGGGAGGGGGGAACCACCCTGGTTCACTGGGGTCAGGAGAATGGGGGGGAGGGGAGAGAACAACCAGGAAGTGACTTCCTTTCCCCCTTTCTCCTGGCCACGGCTAACTATGGCCAGAAGAAAGGGGGTGAAAATCACCTAGGAAGGGTTAAATGATTAGCAGCCATTTAAAACTAACAGCTGAGCAGCCGACCCCACACCACTTTGCTGTTAGATTCAAATGGCTGGCACCAAACAGCCAAACTAAACTAGCCAAAAGTCCAGTGCCTTCCCCAAACATCAGTTTCTGAGCTCTGAACTGGCCAAATTTTGGCTTGTGAGCCAGTTCATGCCCATCCCTAAGCAAAACTTTTAAAATTCCTAAATAAAACAAGCAACTTTGATTCTGGCTACTTTATGCTTCTTCAGAATATCACATTACTTACATATACTCAACTTAGATTTCTCATTCAAAGGCACAGACAAACTAGAGATGTCTATTTACTATACGAAAAAGGTTTAAAAAAGCACTTTGGATAGCGAACTAACAAAATTTTAGACTTTTTCAAAGTGGAACTACCGGTAAGTCATTCAATTTCTCTGCAAATTACTATAGTTTTCCTTACATACCATAACAGCGTCATTGCAATCATAATGTCAACATATTCCTGGCCAAAAATATGTTATTTTCATTTAAATTTCACTAACGTCAATACTTTACTGCACGCAGAGGATTGCAAACTTGGATTCTGAAGCCTTTTAGAAAAACTGTTAGTCCTTAATGAAAATGCAAGCTGCTGCTGGACCAATAAATTTTTAAATATGAAAACTGATGTAGGCCTGAAACTGCATGTTCCTGATTTAAAATGTCAGGGTGGGTGAAAGGATTTACTTTGTTTTTCCCCTGTCCATTTACACAGCCAATAGATGATGAATCTTCTCTTCAAATGTACCAATTTTTTTTTAAATGCCAATACAGCTTTTCTCATCCTAACTGTGATACCCATTAAAACTACTGGAACTAACCTATACAATTATAACTGCACTCCTTTTAAAGGAGCAGGTGCATATCTTGGGGGTGTTCCTGAACCCAGACCTCCTGCTGGATAAACAGGTGGAAGCACTAGCCAGGGTGCCTTTCAGTAGCTTTGAATGGTGAAGCATCTATGGCCCTTAAGGGACAAAAAAGATCTTGCCACTGTGGTGCATGTCCTGGTAACATCTAGATTAGATTATTGTGCATACTCTACGTAGGGATGGTCTTGAAGACTGTCTGGAAGATACAGTTGATATCAAATGCTCCAGCTGTATCACTCCAGTCTTGTTCCACCTACATTGACTTGCAATCTGATTCTGGGTTCAATTCAAAGGGCTGGTATTGACCTTTAAAGCCTGGGGCCCCATCTTCCATATGCACCAACCCACTCACTCCAGCCATCCTCAGAAGTCCTGCTTTGTCCAGCAGGTGAAGACTTCATTTCTTCTGGCATAACCTCAGTAAGTTATTGGCCCTCCATCTACTGTTTGTGTTTTTAATTAAATTTTATATTTTAACTGTATTTTTAATTGTTTGAATGTTTTTATGTTTGCCAACTTGTGGACCCTGATTGGGTGGAAAGGCGTCATAAAAATGTTTAAAATAAATAAGGGCTGGAAAGGATCCTGCAACTAGTAAAGGAATATTGATATTGGGTGAGCATGACCCACAACTATTCTACAAGGTTTTAAATGTTTAGTATGGTGAACTAATTTTAATATATGTATTGTACAATAATTTAATTGTCATTCTGTTTATGTTTTTATGAAACTATAATATCAAAGTGAGATTTTTTTATTTAAATAATGAAAACCAGCATCTGTGATCCAACTATACATTACTTTCCTATTTCTGCCTTCACTTAGTGGATTTTCTGTGTAAGAAATGTGTATACTTTGAGCTAAAGTCAAAATGAGAACCCACTGCTAATGTCGAAGAATGCACTCCACTCCAACTGGTGCACACCAATTCATTCAATATATTTAATTACTGAACAGTCCTGATTTACCAGTTACCATTCCTTAATGCAACCTGAACGTAAACTCAGTGTGCCCTGGGATGCTCTGTTCCAACATTACCCAAGAGGAGCTAACTATGGAAAGATGGTTTTTTTGTGGGAGAAGTTATTCTCTGGCAACTTGCAAGGCTGGAAAATATGTCCTCTAATCTCAAAGAAAGAGTATTAGCAATCTTTGGTTAATTACCCAACATTGCATTCTCATGCAGGCTGCTCACCAATAATTCTGCCAATAAATAATACCTGAAGGAGACCAATTTCTGATTCGAGGTTGGCACACTTTTGATGACCTTCGAATGCAATTTGGTGAAAAGTTGTGAACCAACTGGAACACTGTGATTGGGATGGTGATCCTAACCCTTTGAAGCAATTGGAGGGATGGATGTTTAACCCAGGAAGTCATGGGGAGAAATTGGTTTACCCATTTAAAGCTTTCTACAAGCACCAAACTTCTGCTATTCCTTCTCCCCAATGAAGTCATTCACTTCCCTCAACCCTGCCTTTGTTTGTTTGAATTTTATCAGAAGATTAAATATAGTCATTCTTCCCCTCCCCCCACAACAGATTTGGCTTGAAAGTAAAAGTACTACACATAATCATAATTGGGGTTTCTAGCGACCCCAACAAATATTTAAAAATGATTTTAGTATTGCTCCCATATCACACTTTTGGCTTTGGGGGGATAATACCAGTTTTGGAATTGGGGGTTGAAATGACCCTAAGGGAAACCAGTGTTTGCAGCCTGAATTGTTGCATGTATATATGTGTGTACGTGTATGTTATGCATATATATTTTGTAGCAGGAACTCCTTTGCATATTAGGCCACACACCCGTGATGTAGCCAATCCTTCTGGAGCTTACAGTAGGCCCTGTACTAAGAGCCCTGAAAGCTCTTGGAGGATTGGTTACATCAGGGGTGTGTGGCCTAATATGCAAATGAGTTCTTGCATGTATGTATGTATGAGCAGGTAAAAGCCCCAAGTTCTTGCTCTGTCAAAGCTTCCTTTATGTTTTTAGCTACACGGAAAAGCTGAAATTGAACTGAATTGCAATTTCTGAAATGGGGTCATTCTATCCCCCTGAAAAGCTTTTTTGTTACCTGTTGTTCCATGCTGCACTATTGTTAAGTTTCAGTGCTGTAACTGTTTGCTTTCTTAAAAAGAAACAGTACAGTTCTACAGATATTCAACTGCATCTTATGCTTTAAAAATGGTGGGGTCAATTTGATCCTATTTACACTTCTGTGGGGTTTTCATGTTTTCAATGGAGGGTATTTTTTAACCCCAATTCCGTATTTTACTCATCATTGACAAGAGTTATTCTTGAGACATGATATTTTTTCCTTAGTAGCTAATGCCATGATTGTGAGGGCTATCAAGCTTCTATTACTTTTAGGGTTGCCAATCCGCAGCTGGGTTAGGGGATCCCCTGATTTGGAGGTCCTCCCACTGCTTCAGGGTCACCAGAAAGCAGGGGGGAGGGAAATGTCTGCTGGGCAATCCATTATAACCCATGGATACCAATCTCATAGGGTATAATGGAGAATTGATCCGTGGGTATCTGGGGCTCTGGAGGGGGCTCTTTTTTGAGGTAGAGGCACCAAAATTTTCAGCATAGCATCCAGTACCTCTCCTCAAAACACCCCCAGGTTTCAAAAAGATTAGACCAAAGGGTCTAATTCTATGCACCCCAAAAGAAAGTGCCCCTATTCTTCATTATTTCCAAATGGAGGGAGGGCATTTAAAAGGCCTGCTGTCCCATTAAATGTGATGGCCGGAACTCCCTCTGGAGTTCAACCGTGTTTGTCATACCCCTGCTCCTGGCTCCACCCCCAAAGTCCCCAGATATTTCTTGAGTCAGACCTGGCAACCTGTTACTTTTTGCTGTTTTGACCCCAATGCCAAGGTTGTATAGTTGTTTTTCCCCCTTGGGAGGGTTAAAAATGAAAAAAGTAGGAACACACCGGGGAGAAACTGACTATCTGAACTTACTCAGAGATGTCCAGCAATCAATTGTGCGGCTGCCCTGGTTTGCTGACTAGTTTATTTGGCTGTTGTCACTGTGGAGGAGGGGAGCTTCAGGTGGCTGTTGTTTACTTGTACCCTGATCCAAAGCCTCATCACTCCTTTTGAGTAAAGCCTTTTTCAGGAAGTGCTATGCACTGCAGGAGAAGTTGCTCCCACAACTCATGCAATCTTCAGCAGCCTCAAAGGTGTTTTGGGAAGCAGCTGTTGGGGACGGAGGTACAAAAAGCACAGGACAGCCACTCCATTGGCTGTCCACCAGTTACTGGGCTCAATTCAAGTTACTGACTTGCACATATAAAACCCTTCATGGACTTGGTCCCTTTCTGAAAACTATGCAAATCTTAATTATTCAGGAGGTCATTTTTTACACAGGTAATAGAGCTAAACTACTACTATAACAAAATGGTTCAAAGGTTGCTTTAGTAGAGGGATAAGGGACTGTGGACTAGCCCAGGGAGCCCAGTCTCATCAGATCATAGAAACTAAGCAGGGTCAGCCCTGCTTAGTATTTGGATGGGAGCCCTCCAAGGAATACCAGAGTTGTGAGGCAGGGGCAGGCAATGGCAAACCATCTCTGAATGTCTCTTGCCTTGAAAACCTCAAGGGGTCACCATAAGTCACCTGTGATTTGACAGCACTTTCCACCACCGTCACTCATACTACGTGTTGTTGTAAGTATGATTCTACTATGTAATTTTTCATCATTTAACTTACATTATATAATTCGCCTTGAGTCTCCAGGAGAGAAGTAACAAGAATAAGGAGCCCTAAATTCATTATTTGCACCAGGATGCAACTGAAAAGATAGATGACATCAGGGTGCAAAGGGCACTTGGCATATTTGACAATATTTGACTAGACTCCCAACTCTAAACCAAGTTTACTACAGCAGCTCACTTCTTTTAGACTTCACATTTGCTTCTCATTACCCAATACCACAGTTTAGGAAACATCTAGGAAGAAATAAACATTTGGTAGCTCTTGAAATTACGCTAACCAGCAGAACCATACAGTACAAGGACATTGATAAGACTGACGCAGTTGCTCAGCTAAAAGAAACTCACAGGACAGGTCTGAAATTACTTTAAACAGTTTAATCTTTAACAGGCATTTAAAGAAGGGCTTAAATGTGCACAAAACAGATCTGAAATTCCTCTTCTTAACACCACCTCCTGATTACAACTGAGCCAGAAATCCTCTACTTCTCTAGAAGTAGCTGTGGGGATATCGTTTCAAACTTCAATTATCAATTTTGTCTTTCATTACATTTTATATTTATTTTATGTAAATTAAATAAAATGTATCTAATATCATTAGTTTTAAAAAGGTACAAATTGGGGGCCCTTGAGGGTAGAAAAGGAGACAAATGCAGAATTTCCCTTTTCAGCCCAAATTTTTCATCTTCCACAAACTAAAAATCACAAAACATTATAAAGAACAATGAAAATTAAGTGTTAACATGGCACAACAGGATTAAATTTAAATAAATGCAAAATAAGTTACCAGCATGTCAAAACAAACAAAAACACCAACATGAACAAATACATCTACAATTGATGCAAGAATCTAACAAAATCTAGTATCAGGTGACCAACTGCAAAGAGTTAATTCTTTAAATGAGGTGCCACAACAGAAAAGGCCCTGCATTCCAGTATCACTCTGATAGCAAACACCAGTGCCAGAGACAAATACTTTAACTGATCATGGAGTATATGGGAACAGGTGGTCCCTTCCAAAATACTATAAAGCTGGCCTTGATCAGCCCAATCTCCCCCTATCTGATTTCCTTTTTTTTCTTTAATACCAACAACATGTTTTAGCAGTGTCTTCTCATTTCATTTTAGCATTAATGAAAACAGGCTCCTGTATTTTTCTGCCCTGCCAATCCAAGTTAAATAGAAACAGTGACCCCTAAAATACCGATCAAAGGCACCTCCTTTAATTTAATGCTTAGCTGATATTTTTAAACTTCCCTTTCACTACAACTTTTTTATAACCAAATAGGAAATAATCATAGTGTCAAGGAAACATGGTACATTAAGCAAGACACAAATAGCTTGCAATGTTCACATATTTTATATATATAACAAAGCTCCTTTATTTGCAACTGATACATTGCTTATGAAAGTGATTCATTCTTGCACCTTAAATTCCAACAAAATCTTGCAATTCAATGCATATTAACTCTTCCAAGAAGAGGCAAACATTATCTCCAAATCACCTTAAGACTAAACTGTAATTCTGTATTAGCCTAAAAAATTAACACACTTCTTTAAACCTCCGTTTTTTAAATGCATTACACCCTGGAAATAGGGCAATATACACATTTCGGAAACAGTGTTAAAACACAAGACAATTATTCCTATAAGTCACAGCTCACATTTGCATAAGAATCTGTGAATTAGTCACACTTATGAATAGTCATCTGTTTGCTCAAAAGACAAGTTCCACCAAAAAAAGAAGCAGCAGCAGCAGCTCAACCAATGTGCCTAAGATCTCGACCCATTAATTAATCTTCAAACACCATGCTGAGTTCTTGGGAAGCATCAGACAAGGGCACTGCTGCAACATTTGCTAACATATTTCCACACAGCCCAAGAGATCTCTCTGGTCATACCAAATATGTATTTTTTTTTCACAGACAGCTGTCAGAGGTTTCAAAAATATATTCTTTGTCATCTATAATCAATAACATTGGTTCAAAAGGAATGTCAGCTTCAACTACTAAGTCTTGTTTAAGACAGTGAAGCATTTCAGCAACCTTTAAAGACATTCTTCGCCATGCTAAACTGTTTTCTTCTTTGCTGTTGGGCAAAAAAAAAAGCCTTCTGCTGTAAGCAAATCCACCTGCCTACATTGTTATCGGTCCTGTACACATAATCATAACTGGAAAGTACAGAGCCTGAAACCCACCCACCAATCCTTGTCAGACATACCTATCCACCTACTGCCACCGATTAACCTATACAATTTAGTCAAGAAAACATGCAGAAGGAAAAACATGAAATGCATCCAATTACTGAACTCTTTCATAAGATGACTCAAGAAATAGTCCATACTGCATTGTAAGTTAGTTCTTTAGAATTCCATTTGTGTCTCTTATTTTGCTAAACCCATGGCTAGATGTGATAAAACCTGAAACTCCAGGTTGAAGTTTTCGCATCTCAACAGAATCCCTAAAACTGAAGAACATGCCAATAGACAACTTGTTTCCAGTTTTCTTCTGCTTTCCTTTCCCAGTCTTTCCTTTTGTTCAAACTCACACACAGCTTTAATCCACTTTAATGAAATTACTTGGCTTGAAGCCAAGTCTGTCCAATTGGGCTACACTCTTTCTTTTGCTGCTGTATTATAAAGATTTTGGGGAGAAAATTTTCATGTGTCTCATTGTGTGTTGTGCTTTCTAACTCATCTTGCATTGCTAGACACTTCATCTTATAAATGTAAGCAAATTAATGAATTAATAAATACTGAACTCAACAGGGCTAAACTGATGTCAAAGCTTGTATTCCAACCCAAAGTTTATTTCTTTCACACACACTCTTGTCCTTCTTCCAAGGAGACTAGGGCTTCTGATTGCTCCATAAGGCTCTCAAAGAACTAAAAGCCCCCCCACTTGTTGATGTATGAGAAATATCTTTGTTCTTAACCATAGCAGCCATTCTTGTTGTTGTGGCACAAATCAGTAAATTACAGGAATACATAATAGTTAGGACAACAATTCCGTTACTAAAATAACTTGCATGTACAAAACATACATTTATGTCAGCCCACAATGGAAATGTCCACTTTCAATCACCTTTCTTTCCATGCTTTTTACACAGGAAGTTCTCCTGGGCCCCTGCTTTTAGAATTAATTTCTGAAAAGGTTGGGGGGATGGGGGAACCTGCTCCCAGAACAAGTTTAAGAAACTTCCAAGTTTCCTACAGAAGACATTTGTGTGTCTGAAAGCCATACACAAACATGCAATTAAGGGATATAAATTTAATACCAGTTAGTGATACCATAGTATGCCTCCAAGCACAACACATTAGACCATATCAAACATAAACATATTCACTAAACTAATTTGATAATCCTCAGATTCACCAAGTGCTTGGGAAAGCCATTTATACGAAGGCAAACTATTAAGAGGCCAATACAAATTGGACAGTTTCTGAACAAACAGAGCCCTGAGTTAGATGGGCTTCATTCAGAGACTGAACTGCTTCGGTTTCAAACACCAAGCCATCTCTTGAGCTCAAATTACCCTAGAAGCCATTTGATACCTCATTACCATCTTGATTTCCTTTAAACCAGTAAAGCTGCGTGACTGTGTTACTTATTCACCCTCAGCACTCAGAAAAGGGGACGTGCAAACAATTAATGTGCACAAAATTGTTTGCTGCAGCTGCAATCTTATCCAGCCTGAAGATGTATCTTGCAAAGTAAAATAATGATTCCTTCCAAACATCCATCCCCAGCCCACACTCTGTGCAATGGCGACTTCAATTTGTAGATTCATGTTACTCTGTAACCACCCCCATCACAGCTTCACCCAGTACATACCCACTGCATTCCCCCTCTCTTTCCAAGCCATGTTTACAGTCACAGCATATTTGAGTATCAGTAAAGAACAACAACAACAAAAAGTGACTTCACTAAACCAGTTTTTAAAAATACAGACATTTCAGAAGTTAAGGAACCTAATTAAATTGGAGGAGTATTTTTAACAGAGTTGATTCCCTTCCTCCCAAGTGTAATTTCATTGTTATCCACCTGAAATATAAGAGAAGAAGGTGGTGGCATTCTACAAAAGCTGGAACACAGAGAAAGTGTTGCACTACACTAGAATTAAAATGTGTCCATTTTTAAGGTGTTACAGGACTCCTGTTTATTTGAGCAGGAGGTGGAGCATTCTCATGCATAGATTTTGTTACTTTGAGGGCACTGCTGTTCAGCTGCAAAGATTATTATAAACTTTCTCCAAAACTGTTGTCCTTCCAGCCTCCAAGTGCACTCTTCTTCCAGACCACCTAGTCGCCAAAAACTCCCAATTGTCTCTGCCCTTATACTCTGTAGTTTCCTCCCCTCCATCCCCCAGCTCAGGAGGAAGGAAAGGGTGTCCCAGATGCCAGTGGCACTCACTGAAAACTCCACCCCAGTTCCCTTCCTAATTTGCAAGAGAAGCATCTCATAATGAAGGTCACCCCATTGACAATGGGGATCAAATCCAGTAGTTCAAAGGTGCATAACTGCATTGCTCCTCAGTCCAGCTTCTCATTTATCTCAATATGGAAGAGACGGTACACCAAATCTAAGGCAAGCCCCTTCCTCCTTAACACTTTCCTACAATTCCCTGCCCCAGGCATGCCACTCAGTATTTTTAAACACTTATATCATTAAACACCCAAACAAATCATCCTGCCCCATCCTCAGGTCTCCTCCTCACCTTCCCTGGGAGCTACTAGCTATGACTGAGCAAGTGACATTCTTAGACCTAGTTTTCCTAGTTTTAGGATTGTCTTCATTTTTCACCTTTTCCTTTACCCTTTTACTGGGGGGAGGGTTCCAATCGCTTCATCTTCTAGCTTCTCCAGCCTTTAAACTGTTGTCATTTTTTCATAACCTTATTTGAGGGGTACCACCTCCCCAAGCCAGGTCCAACACCCACCCCTTTTCTTGGTGCAGATCCCGGGTGACAGTGGCACTCATCTATCTCCCTCTCCAAATATCCCACCGCTTTCAATCTTCCGCACACTTCTCCTCCTCTCCCCGCCCCAAACAATCCCCCTTTTCCAATTTGACACTTGCACATTCCCAGGGCTCACAAAGCCCACAGTGAAAACCTTCTCCTCCCGCTCCTCAGCCCCCCCCCCCGCGAAAAGAGTCTCACTTTCGCACTGCTCCTCCCCTTCCAAATCACAGCACTGAAGCCCTCCTCCCGTCCCCCTGCCCCTCAAGCTCTTGCTGCATCCTCCTCCCTTCTCTGCCCACCACATTATATAATGCCATCCTCTCCCGGGCTACCCCAACCGCTTCAGCACCCCGCCCCCTTTTTTCCGGCGCCCTTCCTCGCAGCACCCCCGCCCCAGGACGCACTTCCCCCTGGCCTTCCTTCAAAAGACACTTCTCGCCAAGTAGTTTATCGGCCCCTAAATACCTTTTGCACCCCGCCCCCTTCTTTGCACCCCCCACGCCGACCCACTCTCCATACATACCGCTTCTCACCAGCCCGAGTTACTCCTACTAACCAGCGCCCCCGCCCCTCGCCGTCCACTTCTGCACCCCGCCTCCTAGCGCCGCTTTGCTTCTGGCCCCCCAGCAGAGCACTCCTGCGCCCCCCTCCCGCTGCCCTCCATCGTCTTCCAGCCCCGCCCCTCTCTCCACAACGCCCCCCCCCCCAAATCCTCAATCACGGTCCTGCCCCCCTCCCTCCCTCCCCGTGACAGCTGCAGCGCCAGGCGCCCCTCGCAGCCTCCACTCACCTGCTGCCGCCGCCGCCTCCTCCTCCTCCTCCTCGGGCGGGCGGGCTGACAGCCACCGGCCTGCCTTTCTCTCGCACTGCTTGCCTCAGGCCGGGCCAAGGCCGCTGCGGGGCCGGTGCGAAGGAGCGAGCAGAGACCGCGTCGTCGCGGCTGGCGCCGGTGCAGGGCTGCGCTGGCGCTGGCTGTGCTGCTGGGGCCCCGGCTCCCGCTGTGGGGCTCCTGGGCGCCCGGGGCCCCCCTGGCTGCGCGCTCTCTCTCCGGCGGCTCCTCCTCGGACGGCTGGCTCGGGCGGGGACAGGGAGGAGCGGGAGGCGGGACCCAGCAGGCCGAAGGAGGCGGCGGTGGGGGGAGAGCGAGAAATGGAGGCTGCCGCCGCCGAAGCGCTTTTGCCCCCCTCGTCGTCTCAGCCTCGCGCGGCCGCCATCTTGGGCTGGATGGCAAATGGGGATTGAGGCGAGCTCGTGCGGAGCAGAGGGCGGGAAGGCGCAGCGGCTGGCTGAGGAGAGGGGCAGAGCAACGCGCTGCTCCTCGGCTCAGACCCGCGGGCCGTTTTCAGTGCCGACTTCGCAGTTCGCCAGGCAGCGTCCCCAAGAGTACCTCTGAGCATATGCAGAGTTGTCAACTCGTTTTTGTCGGAGCGGGAGGAGAAGAGCAGGTCCCTGTGTTTAAAGAGCTGCTTCCAATAAAACATACACGTTTTACTTAGGAGACCCAAGGCAAATGGCAACAGTTTTAAGGCAATGCGGCCAAATACCAGGAGACGTCGAACAACCAATGAAATAGGACTAAGATCACAAAATTAGAAACAATGCGAAAATATTACCAGATATGTCATCAGCAGTGAGAAAATAGAATTGCAAAAGTAAAAAACAAAAACACTGGTCGTTACCTTTATTTATAAAAAACATTCTTTATACTACAGCCTATTGAACAATTTAAAATATTTTGATGCTTCCTTTTTACCTGATTTGGGGTCCTAAGGCTCCAACATGTAAACATTAGAATAGTGTTTAAAATACGTGAAATAATACAATAAAACCCCATAAATATACACAGGTTTTACACAAGTTGGAGAACCAGAGATGTGTGGGAGCCTTCCTAACCTTAGCCAAACTGTTCCAAAATATGAGAGGCTAGAGTTAGCAGAGGTCTTCTTTATGTTCATCTTCTTTTAGGCTGTGTTTTTTTTTTTAAATGATGAAAATGGCCTCTTTTGGGGTTGGAAGCTTAGAAATATTCCTTGTTAGCAGCACCCTCGTAGCCCCAGGGTGGGGGGCTTAAGGCAGTGCCCCCTCCCAAATCTGCTTGTTTGAAATAGTCAAGAAATATGTCCTTTCTTGCTTTTCAAATTATGGTAACCCTATGGGAGCCACAACAGTGAAAGCACATGTTGGGCAGCTCTTGATTTTACACATGAACAAAGCCTTTGCTGTGGACCATAATAGGAGAAGCAATCCTGCAGATATGAGGGATGAGGGGTTTTGTTATGTAATAGCCAGTACCTTAAATTGAACCTGGTAACCAGACCTGTAGCCGGGGGTGGGGGAGGGCTGCACAGGGCTCTGCCTCCTTTCAATTTTGCAGTGCCCCCACACCAACTGCAATCTGCCTGCTCTAGAGATGCACCTGGAAGGTCCTCCACTTGGGCCACTCTGATTTCTTCTGGCAGAAAAGCATCAGGATGGCACCAGCCTCCAGGCACTTAAGCACCTGGCCCAGATCCTTCCTCTGTTGATGGCAGCACCCTCCAGGCCCAATGACTTGTCCTCCAGGAAGCCATTGAGGCTGCCAACCCGCCTGGAGACAGTCATGGCATGGCCTCAGCACATGGCCTGGCCGGAACTGGCAGCCATGGGAGAACCCCCATGGGCCTCCCGTACCTGGCTCAAAGGACTGCAGGCACAGCCAGCAATACTCATGGCCAGATTGGGGCCTCCAGGAGCATTGGCTAACCCCCCAACTTCTTGCATCCCATCGGGGCAGCGAAGGAGCAGCAGGAACCACAGGGGCAGGGCTTGCAGGAAGGTGATTCTGCAGAGCCACAGGTGGCCAGTGGCCACCACCTCCTCTTGACCCAGATCAGGGAGAGGGGCTGGAGGGAGGAAGTAGACTGGCTCTTGGCAGCCCTGACACCACTGCTGACACTTGCTAGGTATTAAATTAATTTTAATTAGCACCCATCCCACCACCCCCTCCCAAAAAAATCCTGGCTACAGCCCTGCTGGTAATTGATAGGTAGTCAATGCAGTGACTGTAGGTTGGATGTAATATGCATACTCTGCCTACCTCTATTATATAAAAAGAAGAGTAACCAAGATGCTGATATGCTATTATATAAAGGAGCGGGAGGCGGGACCCAGCAGGCCGAAGGAGGCGGCGGTGGGGGGAGAGTGAGAAATGGAGGCTGCTGCAGTTTCTATTATATAAAAAGAAGAGTAACCGAGATGCAGTATTCTGTACTAGCTGCAGTTTCTGAGTTGACTTCAAGAGCAGACCATGTAGAGTTCATTACAATGGTCTAGTCTCGAGATCATGACATGGATCCAGCCTAAATTAAGGCAGAAGGAAGCTTTTTCTTTTTTGTTGCAGTTACATTAATTTGATTATCTAGCAATAATTCTGGGTCCACTATAATTCCTAAGCTCTTAACTAAGTGAGCAAGGTTCAACTGCAGTGGGCTGAAGTTGAACCCAGCGAAGACAGAGGTCCTATGCGTGGGTCGCGGCGCTCTGGGAAGGGAAATAGCTCTCCCGGCCTTCGATGGTGCGCCATTGAAAGCAGCGCGCCAGGTAAAGAGTCTGGGTGTTTTACTGGAGCCTTCATTATCGATGGAGGCCCAGATAGCAGCCACTGCCAAGTCAGCATTCTTCCATCTGAGGCGGGCAAGGCAGTTGGCCCCTTTCCTTGAGCACCGGGACCTCGCAACAGTGATCCACGCAACGGTCACCTCAAGACTAGACTACTGTAACGCCCTCTACTTGGGGCTACCTCTGTGCCGGACCCGGAAATTGCAGCTAGTGCAGAACGCGGCGGCCAGGCTGTTGTTGGGACTCCCGAAACGGGAGCATATATGGCCGGGACTACGTGAACTGCACTGGCTGCCGATTATATACCGGGTCCAGTACAAAGTGTTGGTCGTTACCTTTAAAGCCTTATATGGCCGAGGACCTGCCTACCTGAGGGACCGTCTTTCCCCATATGAACCCCAGAGAGCACTGAGGTCAACGGGGAAAAACTTAATGACTATCCCTGGGCCGAAGGAAGTTAAATATCAGAGCACCAGAATACGGGCCTTTTCGATCGCGGCCCCTACCCTATGGAACCGACTCCCCGAGGAGGTGCGGGCCCTGCGGAGCCTTGAACAGTTCCGCAGGGCCTGCAAGACCATCCTTTTTAAATCAGCATATTCGGACTGCTAAGAAAAATGGTAATTAAAGATCCGCCAATGCGGTCCAAAGATCTATACCGCAGTATAATTGTATCTACTAGACTGGTTTTTAATTTAATGTTTTAATGTTTTATTGTTCTATAATGTAATTCTAATGTTTTATTTATTATGGTGTGTTTTTATGGATTGCTGTTAGCCGCCCTGAGCCTGCCAAGGTGGGGGAGGGCGGGATATAAATGAAATTAATAAATAAAATAAATAAATAAATAACTGAATGTCTAAAGCTTTGTTTCCTTCAAAGATGAGGAGCCACTTGAAAATTTGTCCTTTTCATCTCATGGGCAAAGGGCTGATCATCAAACAAATTTGAGACCTGCAACCACTTTTGGGTTCAGATGCTACTCCCCCTCATCAGCAGCTTCTCAAAAGAACATAAAAGCAGCCTAGTCCATCTAGTCCAGCATACTGTTCCACTCAGTAGTCAACCAGATGTTCCTGAAGGTCTACTAGCAGGGTGTGGGAGACCAGCCCTTCCCTGAATGCTTGCTCCACCCCAGCACTTGCATTCAATGGTTTCTGCCTCCATGGAGGTTTCATTTAGTCATCATGGCTTACAGCCACTGAGGGACCTATCTTCCACAATGTTGTCTCATCCCCATCATTACATCCATTCCCGTGGAACAAATTCTACATGTTAAATTATTTTTGCAATAAAATATTGCCTTTCACCTGTGCTGAAGGTTGATCACATTATAAATCACCAGAACTTGCAGTAGCAGGAGCATGCACAGACATGTACTGGTGGAGATCTAAAGATCAAAACACAAGTGAGAGGGGCCAGAGTTAAAAGCATTCCACATATACATGCTATATTTGTCAGTCCATTCAAATATATCCGCACAGACAGTTTCTGCCCTGGCTATCAATCACTATCACGTTAATACAAATCAGCTAATAGGAAATATCTCACGTGCTAAATGTGTTTAACATGTAATGGAGGCCATGCGCAACACACAGACCACCTACAGCTGCTAGAACGTCTGTAACAGGTTCTAATTGGCTGCAGTTTTCTTGTATGAATATGGTGATTATCCCAACTATGTCTTTTCTGTTTCACACTTCAAGGTGTTTGATGCATCAAACACCCTTGCCACATTATGTGTGAGTCAGATGTGAGACAAATTGCATGGTAGCATCAGAGCTGTGTAGTTATTTTACCACAGAAAGATCCCACAGATACAGCCATGCAGTTGCTCAAGTTGCCTCTGAAGTCTGATCTGCTCTCAGGTCAAGGTACAACTCAGCCCACATGGATGTTCAATTTTTCTCAATGTTAGACTGAAATTACTTTGCACATGCATTTACCCTCCTGGAAGTCCATGGTTTTTTGTGAATGGGTACTGCTCCTCACATGTACCAGTGCGTGGATCACTAGTAATTAATGGGGAATAATACATTATATTAGGTGAACATTTTCCATGGGGGACCTGGTGGCATTTGGTGTCCAAGATGATTTTCACAATACTAAATTCAAAATTATCCTTATCTAATATTTTTTTGAAGTTTTAATAGAATTGGCATAGTTTTATTACCATAATTCATTTTTGAAGGCTAAACTATAGATATATAATACATATTTGCATTATGCTTGTGTTCAGCTGTTTGATCATGAAGGTCTTCAAACCAGTTTCCATTTTTTTAAAATATATTTTTGCTTTTTACTCCCTACAAACTCCCAACAATATCAGTAATCAGGCTGTTCAGATTCAGAGCATGCTGGCGACGTTGTATGCACTTGTTTTGTATTAGGAAGTTATTCATACCAGTATGAGTAGGCCACAAAGCTCCACATTACAGATTTTAGGCCTCACTAATATACCCTGAAGCATCTATACCTTTAAACATCTATTTTCTCTTTCCCCATCCCACTTTTTTATGCTGACATCTAACCTGAAACACATCTCCTCTCCCTTCTTTTTATACTTGGGTTTTATTTTGGCCAGTCCTAATAAAAAGGTATTTAATGGCTGTGGTTCTTTCTTGGAGCAACACAGCTAACTACAGTTTTAGCATATACGTGATTTATTACATCATCTATTTTAAATAGGAGAGCCACATTATATCAAACTATTCCAGCCTACAATAAAGTACACACAGGCCAAAGTTATGTTGATACAATGTCATGGTCATTGAAATTAATGGGCATAAATGTGTAGAATCTCACTGCCAAGCTTATACATCACAAACAACCCTTTGATCACTCACATGCTAGTAACACACATTTTGTTTCATCACTCTTGCCTGGAAATTTTAGTAAGTTTTCTCCAGTCCTGGCCTTCAGTAATAAATTTTACACATTTATATACCATCTTTTCTGCCACTGCATTCTAGACAGTTTTCATTAAAAGGGAAGATGCAAACAAGCAAATTCAGATACTAGATGCAGGACCACATCCTAGTGTCAGATATATTCTTTCCACTAGGTGTTATTACTTTTGTACTCTTCCAAGGTTGCTTTGGGACAATTACTTCTGATGTGTGTTCAAAACTCTACTTGTTAACATAAAACCAATTGTCATCCGCTTGCACACAGATACATCATTGATAGCTACCAGTATGTAGCATCTCACCATTTTAATGCCATTCTTACCAGTATGCATACACAGAAAAATCTAGACCCTAAACATGCAGGAAACCACAAACCAATACAAAGCAGAAACTATTCTTGCCAGCTTTTTACTGTTTGCTCCCCTTTAAGAACATTCCAACACCTAGAAGCTCAGATAAAACTCGTCTCCCCGTGCTATTTCCATGATATATCAACTGTTAAGTATACAAGAGCAGGCCACCAAAAAGTTTAAATCCAACATGATGAAGAGAGATAAGAGTTGCCAAGAAAACCTCCTTTCCCACCCCCCTATGTTTCCCCATATTTCCTCCCCCACTTTTGTTCAAGTTTGAAAACATTAATTCATCTCCTAACCCTGTTGTTCCTCCCCCCGCTTACTTTTTCATGGGAGCCGAGCATGTATCCCCACACTCAAACGGGAAATAACCATGAATGCTGCATCTTTAGCAGTCCAGGCAATTCCCCCTTCCACTGAATTCTTTCCCTGTGATTTCCAACTGGTGAAAGTGTTTCCTCTGCTGCCTTTCCAACAGCATCAAGTCCACAAATAAGACCTCATTAGCTAAGCTGAAAGTTATAATAAAAAAATCACTTCCCCTACAGTGAAAACATTCAGCTACCAACTGTTGCACTTCCCTGGCTTTAGCTGCATACTCTGATTTTCCCTCTCTTCCCCCCATGTTCCTGTTTGGGGGTGAGCAATACAATCACTCAAATAGTTTAACAATCTTGGTGCATCCCCACCTATATAAACCTCTGTATTAAGCAAAAAAACCTTACCCAATTGGGTTTAGGTAAAACAAGACAGGAATACAATCTTCCTCTAGAGAGCCAGTTCAGTGTTGTGGTTAGGAGCACAGATTCTAATCTGGGAGAACTGGGTTTAATTCCTCTTTCCTATACATGCACTTGCTGACATGATCTTGAGTCAGTCACAAGTTCTCTCAGAGCTGTTCCCTCAAGAGCAGTTCTTAAGAAAGCTCTTTCAGCTCCACCTACCTCACAGGGCATTTGTTGAGGGGTGGGGAGGGAAAGGAAAAGGAGACTGTAAACTGCTTTGAGACTCCAAATGATGGGTGGGGTACCATATAAATCCAGTCTCATTTCTATTTCTTCTCCTTTAGGGTCTGAAAATAAGGCAAAGGAGGTAGCTGTGCTAGTTCATTGTAGTAAAATAAAACAAAAATCCAGTAGCATCTTAAAGAGTAGTAGTAGTAGAATAATTGTTTTTCGCTCTTCACTACCCACTGGAGTCTCAGAGTAGCTTACAATTGCTTTCTCTCCCCACAACAGACACCCTGTGAGGAAGGGGCTGAGAGAGCTCTCAGAGAACTATGACTGACCGAAGATCACCCAGCTGGCTGCATGTAGAGGAGTGGAGAATCAAACCTGGTTCTGCAGATTAGAGTCAACTGCTCTTAATCACTATACTACATTGGCTCTCGCATACCATTTATTTCAACATAATCTGACACAGTGGGTTGTGACTCATGAAAGCTTCTACTGAAATAAATGTTGTTAGTCTTTAAGATGCCACTGGACCTTCGCTTTAAAGCAAATTTTAATTTACTATATTTATAGTCCACTTTTCTCTCTGAGAAACAGACATCTAATAAACACATTGTAGGTTAATACAACCCATATAAGGACACATCAAATAAGCATTGTACTAGGACTAGGGGTTACAAAAATGTGAATGAACATAGCTTATTGGACATGATAACAATATGTGGATAAATAAAATTGTATCACATCAGCAGCATACAATGAAACAACAAAATGGTAAATACATACAGCAAGCTGATAATATGTCCTGTACTGTGGTAGTAACCTGTAGTCCCTTTCCCTTTATAAAACACTTTCCAGAATTACTCTGTTATCATATCACTCTGGAAGGATGAGCAGGGTTGGAGGGGCAGTCAGTGCCCTTCAGAATTGTTCCCCCAAGAGAGACAGACAGTTTCAATGTGGGCAGAACAAGGAGTTCCCATTTACCCAATTTGTGGTTTCCACTTAGCTTGTGCCTCTTAGATGTTAGAGAATATCCAGCTTCACACCACCTCTGTGGCTGTCTACATTCCTTTTAAAAAGATTCCCCCCTGTAATGGCATAGGCCTAGAGCCAGCCCCCAACTCATCACAAATGATATTGCTTGGAAACTCCCTGAGTGAGAGAGCCCTGCCCTTACTAATGGGGGAATTCCCACCCTTTCCACAGGGCAGCAGGATCCAGTTTACCTCAATATAAGAACATAAGAAGAGCCCTGTTGGGTCAAACCAGTGGTCCGTCTAGGCCAGCATCCTGTCTCACACAGTGGCCAACCAGTTCCTCTGGAGATCCAACAACAGGGCATAGAGGCTGAGGCTAAGGCCTTCCTTTGATGTTGCTTCCTGGCACTGGTATTCAGAGGTTTACTGCCTCTGAACATGGAGCTTCCCTTTAGTTAACATGACTAGTAGCCACCAATAGACCTATCCTCCATGAATCTCCCATTTGAAGCTGACTATGCCTGTGGTCAGCACTTCATCCTCTGGCAGTGAATTCAACATATTAATAACTCTCTGTGTAAATAAGTATTTACTTCGTCCATCCTGAATCAACTGCCCATCAGTTTAACCGGATGCTCTTAACTTCTAATAGTCTTGAGGAGAGAAAAAAATAGCTTTTTCAACTCTCTCCATCCTGTGCATCTCTTATCTTATATATACACCAAAAAGCCTAACTTCCTGGCATTTTCCAGTTCTTCCATTGGCTGTGAACATCAGCCATTGGCCTATGAACCACCAGTCAAGACAACGTGTCTGTCATTGGCTGGGTCCACTCCTCTTTCCTGCCCACTGCTGACCCCAGGACAGACAAGGATTGGGCCACTGAAAAAATTGCTAGGCAGTAGCTATTGTTAGGCAACCTGGTTTGCTTCTGTCAGTAAAACACATCCAACCTTGATTCTCTCACTAAGAGGCAAAGGGAGGAGGACCTTTCTAGGCATCTTTTGGCCTTTGAAGGAGAACTCATTGGGCCCAGTCCTGACTAGAGTTGCCAGTTCCAGGTTGGTGGGAAATTCCTGGAGATTCTGTGGTGGAGTTTGAGGAAGGCAGGGTTTGGGGAGGGATGGGGAGGGGAGTGGCCTGAGCTGAATATAATGCCATATATTCCACCCTCCAATGCAGTTATCTTCTCCCGAGGGAGAGAGATCTGTTGCCTGGAGTTCAGTTGTGATACCAGGAGATCTTCAGGCTCCACCTGGAAGTTGGCTACACCAGGCCTGGCTGCTTGCTATTGTTTCTGGAAAGGAGATAGAGTTGCCAACTCCAGGTTGGGAAATTCCTGGAGACCTGAGGAGTGGAGACTAGAGAGGGTGGGGTTTGAGGAGGGATAAGACCTCAGACAACTAATTTCCAGGTTAGGGCTGGAGAGCACTCAGAATTACAAATGCTCTCCAGATGGCAGAGATCAGATCCCTTGGAGAAAATAACTGCTTTGCAGAGTGTCATTATACCTGCTGAGGCCACTTCCTTCCTGTGATTTCAGACCACTCACAGACTTTCAGCCTACCCTTCCTCACAGGATTATTGTGAAGATCAAAAGGGGGAGAGGAGAATAATGTGAGCTGCGCAAGGTGAAACAGTTAAACTTTCAAGAATATCAGATACAACAAAAATGACGAAATTTTAGACAAAACCAAATTAGATTTAAAAAAAAACTAGTTTGAATTTACCTTGATTCTGATACCTTCAGTTGTTAGAATCTTCTAATTTGAAGGAGTGCATAAACAGACCACTTACAGACTTTGAGAACCTTCTTAAGACGGAGAAAAAAAGAATAAACATCTCATTTCTTTGCTGTATAAGATATTACTGAGAACTGAACAGCAAAAATTATTTACCTACCAGAAGCACTGGCAACATAGCTATGGCTACAATTTTACTTACCTGTAGTGGCAAAGAATATGGAGGTCTTACAGTCTTAAGATGTCATATATAAATAGAAAGATGCAATTAGTTAAACTCTTACTGAGATGGTATTGACACCCTAAACAATCACCACATTAACTAATCAAATAGGCTGTTTTGTTGGAAACAATGTGGAGAGTATGCATCATATATCAATTGTTGGTGGTCATGTAAATGTTTAGAAGGATTTTGGAGGCAGATTGTAGAGAAGGTTCATCTTATCATGGGCCATTCACTTCCATTGAAACCAGAAATATTACTGTTACATTTATGGATTGATTGTGATTTAACCCTATCAACAAGGATTTTAATTGAATTTCTGTTAGTAGCTATTGCTACAAAATGGAAGGATGTTAAAGCCTGCTTTGGTGGGGAGGGCAGAATACAAACCAAATAAATAAATAGCTTAACAATTAAAGAATGGAAAAGATTTCTTATCACCAACGTACGAAGTGATTCAAGAGTTAAGCATTCTAATAAAAATAATGTGAAAAAAGTTATGCATTTTAACTTTATAGAAATCTGGTTTCTTTTTATATAATATATGGCCTGCCCACCATGCAGTTTTGAGTCTTCTGCTGGTTCTGCTGTCCTTGCAGAAATGCCCCCCTTACTTTAGAGATTCTCAGATCTAACCTTAGTCCTGTTGGATTTTGGCACTTCTACAGTGGCAGTAGTTCTGCTGGGCACATTGCACAGGTTCAGCTGCTGGCCTCACAAATATGCTTCCACCCACACACTTCACTTTCAATTGCAGAGATTATCTGGGACATTCTGCTGGGCTTGCATTACCTTGCTATCCCCCCATTGGAAACAATGGAGGATGGGGGCACCCTCTTTGGGTGTCCATAGAATTTGAGTTCCTGGTCCAATCTTTTTGAAGCTTGGAGGTTGTTTGGGGGAGAGGCTCCAGCATCTATGCTGCAAATTTGGCACCTCTACCTCAAAACCCTCCCCCTCAACCCAATGAATATACTCCTAGGAGGTTTGCCATTGACTATAATGTCCCCATAGGTATAATGGAGTAAAAAAAAATGGGATTCCCAAATAAATTTGAGATTCTCTTATCAGTAATATTAATCAGATCAGATAATCTAGTTTGGCTTAACTAATGTCTGATTCATACCAAAAAGGCATAATTCAGGTGTTAATTTGTCTTGGAAATGCCAAATATACATCCCTAGAGCAAACCAGACCATCCCACCCTCCCCCCCCCAGTCAGCTGGCAACTTTACCTAGTCAGCTTCCCTCTCTCTCTCTGTACTTAAAGATAGCAAAATGGATACTTTGCTCCAGTACAGACAATTTTTTTCATGTAACTCACATTTTTATTATTTTTTAGCATCATAAAACCAATACTGAGTATATAAAAATAACATCACTTACAGTTATAAGACATACAGAAAAAGTGCAAAAACATAAGCATAAATAAAACTTACATACAGAAAACCTTAACTCGGGTTACATGTTAACAACATATTCGGAGATCCAATTAATACAGAATGTAGTCCAGATATTTAGTTGGAATAGATGAACTGGATGAAGGATTTTCATTTATGTATGCAAAAAACCCAAACCATTTTTCGACAAAGGTATTTGCTAATAATGGATTTTCTATTTCAATATGCAGGATGCCAACTTATCTTGAATCAAGAGATCCCAGACTTTATCAAACCATTGACGAATACTTGGACTTTTGTCAGATTTCCAACATTGTGTCACATTGATTTTAGCCGCCATTAATAAAATAGAGAGTAGTTCTAATTTCAAATTAGAACATGGTTTCTTATTCCACATATTCAGAAAAATCAACTCCGGTAAGAGAAGGATATCACAACCTATTATTTGCATAGCAATCTTTAGCACTGATTTCCACAATAATTTTATTGTGGGACAATCCCACCAACAATGTTTTAGCGTGCCTATTTCCCCACATCCTTTCTAACAACTTGGGTTTGGAATCAATTTACTATGAAACATATTATACGGCATGTAATACCATCTGGACCAGGCTTTAAAGTTTTGGTTTCTAATATATGAGGACCTTGATTTAAATAAAGAGCTTTTCCATAGTGAATTCCATTGTTTTTCCAAGAAAACCTTCTCACAGCCTTTCTGCCAATGATTTTGTTGCAATGTACATTGTGCCCAGGTCTTTACATTTAGTAACTGATAAATATTTGAAATTACACCTCTAACAGCTGAAGAGCCAGTCTTTAATCGAACTTCAAAGGTGTCTAGATGTCTGTTTGCACATGTAAGAGGTATAATTTTGTTCAAGGTATCATGTACTTGATAGTATTGCATCCAAGGGATTTTGATTTTATATTTTGCTTCTAGTTGAGCTATTGTACTAATTTTACCATTGGTTGTAATGTCTATTAGACGAAAAATATTCTTGTCACGCCAGAGTTTAAAATCATTCAAATTTTTACCTGGTAAAAACCAGGTTTGTCCAAGAAAAGCCATAAAAGGGGAGGTAGCTGGTGTTAAAACCTCTCTAGATTTATTCCAAAGACTGAATGTATGTTCTAAAAATGGGTTGCATAAAACCATTTTTGGTCTTTGGGAATTTCCCAAGCCAAATGACCTCCTGTAAAATAGCCTCGCCTGGAGAGGCCTTTTCAATACTAAGCCAAGAGGAATCGTAATTCGGATTTGCATATAAAAGGATGTACTTTAATTGAGAGGCTAAGTAGTATTTTTTTAAGAGGGGGACACCCAAACCTCCTAGTGCTGTGGGGTTTGATACCATAGAAAGAGAGAGCCTATGGTTTTTATAGTTCCACAAGAAATCCATGAAGGCTTTTTGCCATCTTTGTAAGTCTCTTCTATCAATTGCAATAGGCAAATTCTGAAATAAATATAGAAATTTTGGTAATAAAAAGGATTTTAAAAGATCAATTTTTTCAAGCAGTGAGAAAGTACCTCTGGACCACTCAGATAACGAATTCTTAACTGAAAGAAAAAGGAGAGAGTAATTTACTTGAGCTAAAGTGGTATATTAATCCCCAGATATCACCAAGATTTTTCAACCCACTTATAAGAAAAGTGCGTTAGAATGCTTTGTTTCACCGTGGGTGTAATTACCATAGGATATATTTCAGATTTTAAAAAATTAACAGTTAATCCAGAATGAACACTAAATTGATCTATTATTGTTTTTAACTTTTTTAGGGAGACAAGAGGATTACTAAGATAAAAAAGGGTATCATCTGCAAAAAGATTAATTTTATGTGATCTATCTTTTAGAACAATGCCCTCCACTCCTGGATCTTCTCTGACTGCATGAGCCAGCAGCTCTAATGACAACGCAAATAAAATTGGGGACAAAGGGCATCCCTGTCTAGTACCCCTACTTAGAATTAAATTATCAGTTCTGAATTGATTAATAGAAATTTGGGCATTTGGCACATTATATATGGCATCTATAGAATGCACAAAGTTGGGACCAAATTGCATAGAATTTAATAGAATTTTCAAAAAGGGGATTTCCAATTTGTCAAACATTTTTTCAGCATCTAGTGAGAGAATTAGCGAGGGGATCTTAGATGTCTTGCAGTAGTGAATCAGACTGAGAGTTCTACGAACATTATCATTAATAGATCGACCCGGGATGAAGCCAGATTGGTCACTACTAATGTAATGTGATATGATCTTATTTAATCTTTCAGCTAGAATGGAAGAAAAAACTTTAAAATCTTGATTCAAAATAGATATTGGTCGGTATGAGGACGGGCTCAGTTTATCTTTTCCTGCCTTGTGAATTACAATAACCTTTGCTTCCTTCCAAGTCCTAGGTAAGGTACTAGAGGACATAATAAAGTTACAAGTATTCAGGAGGTGCTCTGCAATTTGTGCCTTGAAATGCTTATAAAATTCAATTGGAAAGTCATCCCTCCCAATAGCCTTATTATTTTTAATTTTAGCAATGGCCAAATTCAATTAATACAAAGAAATCAGTTTGTCTAAAAAAGAAGAGTGCTCCTGCATTAAAACAGCATTGAAATTAATAGATTTTAAATAGTAAGAAATTGTTCACATTTGGATTAGATGTGGTGTATAAGTTTTTATAGAACTGAAAAGAGGAAGCAGCAATATCTTTTGAGTTAATCACCACCTGACCAGCAGGTGATTTAATGGCATGGATTAGAGAACTAGCTTTTTGGCGAGAGACTATGTTTCAGTAACTTAAGTGACTTTGATGACCTAGTTACATATTTCTGATGCAAATACATCATATCTTTTTAAACCTGGGAGACTTCCAAGAGCTCTATTTTTTTCCTCTCTTGGGTTAGTTTCCTGAGAGTTTTTTTGCCACCATATTTCATATGCCTTTTCTCCAAAGCAGATATTTTTGTTTGTAAGTCAAGTATGTTCTTTTGTCTCTCTTTTTTACATTTGGCAGCTATAGAAATCAATTTACCTCTTATCACTGCCTTGAAAGCATCCCAGACATAGTCTTGGGAAACCCCACAAGTGGCGTTATAAGAAAAGTACTCTTTGATGTGCTGCTCTCTCTCATCTGAAATGACAGAATTTGTTAGTAGCAATTTATTTAATGTCCATCTAGGACCTTTTTCATCATAATTATACAGAAATAAATCACAGGAGACCAGAGCATGGTCAGATATCTTTATAGAACCAATCTTTGTATTCGAAAATTTGCCCACTAAATTTTTTGAAGTGATTAGAAAATCAATTCTGGAGTATACTTCATGTACAGAAGAAAAATGGGTGTACTCTCTGGAACCAGGATTTAAGGTACACCAAATATCTATCATGTTGTAAGTGTCTAGAACATTTTGTAGAGGTTGGTTTCAAAATAGAGCGAGTTGTTTCCCCTGTTTGTGTGTTTTGTCATAAACTGGATCAGAAATGATATTGAAATCACCTCCAACAATGACTTCCCCTTTTTGAAAAGAGTTTAATTCATCTAAAGTGGCTTTAATAAAATCAATTTGGGATTTATTAGGCACATAAATTGATGCAAGTGTAACTGGGGTATCATTCAACATACCTTGAACAAATATGTATCGCCCATAAGTATCTACCTTTGTTGATTGGCATTGGAATGGTGTATTCTTTGAGATGAGAATCGCAACTCCCTTTGATTTAGACGTGCCTAAGGCCTGGAATGTCTGGTTGAGCCATGAGGTTTTCAAAAGTTGTTTGGCTCTGGACTTTTGATGGGTTTCAAGCAGAAAAACAATGTTAGCTCTTTCTTTATATATTAAGTTGGTTATACGCCTGCGCTTAATTTGATTGCTAAGATCTTTGCAATTCCAAGTTATAAACTTGTACTGCTGAGACATTGGCTTAGAATTCCTGAGAACAAGTTTAGACCAAGACAAACCAAATAAAACCAATAAATACAATAAGTACAAAATACACTAAAAAGTGAACACAGAGCAAAAAGTAGAGACCAACCTCTACCACTTAAGCCCCAATGAGGGCTAAGGTTCCAAAACTTTCAAAACTACTAACTTAAAGGGAGGCGTCAAGCTAGTCTCCCTAATCTGAAACCTTCCTATACCTCCAGGGAGACTCTAACCACCTAAATGAGAACAAACTTAACAAAACACCCCTTTCCCCCCCTTCCTTTCTGTAATATACAGCAGACTATAAAGACACCACCTCTTCTTTTATAAATGAAGAACTCTTTTCATGAGGTATCAATGACCTTAGGGTCCACTCCAAAGTATAACTGGCCTTGACAAATATATCGCTATCGCACTGATGGCAGCCTGTTCAACCTGAGGCGACTAAAGGCTCACTCCAAGACAATGGAAAAACTTATCCGAGAGCTACTGTTTGCAGATGATGCTGCACTCGTCTCCCACTCAGTATCAGCTCTGCAGCATATGATGTCCTGCTTTGCAGAGGCTGCCAAGCTATTCGGCCTAGAAGTTAGTCTGAAGAAGACAGAAGTTCTCCACCAGCCTGCACCCCGGGAAGATATCACCCTCCCTGCATCACTGTGGGTGAATCAGTTCTGAAGACAGTCCAGCAGTTCAGCTACCTGGGGTGCATCATCTCCTCAGATGCCAAGATCGACAAGGAGATTGACAACAGGCTGGCAAAGGCAAACCGTGCATTTGGCCGACTGCACAAAAGAGTGTGGAGCAACAAGCATCTGAAAAAAGGCACAAAGATCAATGTTTACAAAGCGGTTGTGATGACAACCCTCATCTACGGCTCTGAATCGTGGGTTTTATACCGTCATCACCTGCGACTCCTTGAGCGCTTTCATCAGCGCTGCCTTCGCACCATCCTCAACATCCACTGGAGTGACTTTGTGACCAACACTGAAGTCCTCAAGAGGGCGGAGGTTACAAGCATCGAGGCACTGCTGTTGAAGATGCAGCTGCGCTGGGCAGGGCATATTTCTAGGATGGAAAACCACCGCCTTCCCAAGATTGCTCTGTATGGCGAACTTTCCACCGGCCATCGAAATAGAGGGGCACCGAAGAAGAGGTACAAGGACTCCTTGAAGAAATCCCTTGGCACCTGTCGCATCAACCATCACCAGTGGTCTGACCTAGCCTCAGATCGCAAAGCATGGAGGCACACCATCCACCAGGCTGTCTCTTCCTTTGAGAACGCACGCATAGCTGGTCTTGAGGACAAAAGGAGATTGAGGAAGAATCCCACTGCTACAGCACCAAACCCAAATCAGACTTTTCCCTGCAGCCACTGTGGCCGGATCTGCCTGTCCCGCATTGGTCTTGTCAGCCACCAGCGAGCCTGCAGCAGACGTGGACTACTACACCCTTCTTAAACCTTCGTTCGCGAAGTCAAGCCGAGAGACTAATTTAGTGCTATAACAATTCAGTACAGACAATTATACTTCACTCAAAACATAATGCTGATAGAATGTCGATCTTAAAAGGAGCAGGAATACTTTTAACTGATAGTAAACGATCAGAAATACATTTCAGATATATTTCTCCTCAATATAAAAACAGGAGTCTTGTTGGAAGATGCGCATGCTAATGACTACAGGTGCATATAAATACAAGCAGAAAGGATAACAAGCATAGATCTGTATAAGTGGTGGGTTCTATACATTTGGCACTGGGAGAAGAGATTTGGTTTTGCCAATAGATACATCAAAGTTAGTTTGATCTTGTCATGTCTATCAGCATTCTTCTATCCTTATAACGCAGTCAAGTGTAACTAATAAAGGGGAAATCGGGGGAGGGGGGAGAGAACACTGTATTTCCGTACAGCTACAAAGAAATTTACCCAGAGGGAAGAGTGATTTGCTCCGTTCCTCCTAATTAAAAATAAAGGGAATCTTGGAGGAAATGCCAGGGTAGCAAAATTGGCCAAGACCTTTGAGGGTAGCTAGCTGTATTTTCTTGGGGAGGCTGGAACGTGCCATCAAGACACAGATGAGTTACAGCAACTCTGTAGGATTTTAAAGGCAAGAGACAGAGGAGGTTTGCCATTGCTGGCCTCTGCATAGCAAACCTGGACTTCCTTGGTGGTCTCCCAAGTACTAACTAGGGTCAAAACTTCTTAGGTTTGGAGATCTCACAAAATCCATCTTGCCTGAGCCATCCAAGTCAGGTCCCTGGCAAAATCCAGCAAACATAATGAAAATGAAACTGTGTTTAATGTCTTGAAATTAGAGATATTGGAGCAAAAGTGTGCAGACTCTTATCTCAGAAAACCCGGTTTGATTCCTCACTCCTTCACATGCTCCTGCTGATGTGACCTTGGATCAGCCACAAGTTCTCTCAAAGCTGTTCTGTTCAAGGGCAGTTCTGGGAGAGAGTTCTCAGCCACACCTACCTCACAGGGCATCTGTTGTGGGGAGGGGAAGGGAAAAGAGATTGTAAACTGCTCTGAGACTCCTTCTGGTAGTGAAGGGTAGGGTATAAATCCAATCTCTTCTTCTTCAAAACTCATCCACTCCTTCTGGAAGTCCTCTCACCAAGTCATCCCATATAGAATGTGTGATAAGAGGCTGCTCTAATTAGTGAACCATAAAGAAAAGGTACACTATATGTTCCGGAATACTGCTTTCCTGATTCATATGATCCAAGGATGAGTTTGGGGAATTCAAACCAGTTCTTGGACTGAGCTCTGGATATTGTTTCTCAGGACATGGGAGAAGATGAGTGGGAAGACAGTCTGTTATGGCTACCAAAACCTGCAAGTTCAGTTGGATACTAGGAGAGCTGAAATGTGCACCAGTTCTTGAAGCAACAGGTTAACAGAATGTGAAAGTGATGCTGAGACCAGCCACAGACTATTCTAAGCAAATGCAGCCTCCTGGCAAGGGGGAGCAAGCCCAGGCAGGGAAGAACTCCTTGTAAGATGCCTTTCAAATCCAAAGCAATGTGCTTTGCTGCTGTGGTGCTATAGCTATTGACAGCTGTAATAAACACATTTTGATTTAATACCCCAAGAATGGAACATTAACGTTATATACTGCAAGATCAGAGCCAGATGCTTTGGCTGCTCTATAGCCAATGGCAAAAGTTTGGAAGGATAGAAGAGCATGTGCTAGTTAATATCTGATCATGAACATGTGGGTGACAATTTGGATGGTACACAGGTATCCATTATACCTAATTTAATAGCACATTCCAATAGGAATACTACTCCCTCCCCAGGCCTTTAAATTTATACAGGATGAACAGATGTTTAACAAGTGGATTCTTTCCCAGCATGCAGATATAGTGATGGTGGAAAAAAGTTTCACCTATTTTACCACTGTTAAAGATTCCTGAAAGATAGTATCTCCACTCCCCTCTCCAACCAGACACCATTTCTGTGCTACTATAAGAAACCAGTTTCATTTTGCCCTCTTCTCTCTCTTATTCCCTCTTCTCTCTCTTATTCAGCCTGTCACCAAATTATTTATTCATTCATTCAAAACCTTTCTGCTACCTTTCCACCCAAATTCCACCCCAAGGAGGCAAACATCAAAACATTACATTACAACCGTATTGAAAACAAGGTATATGTAGGATTAAATAAACAATTATATAAACAACACCAGCAGCAACTATAGCCATGGCAGGTATGTCAAACAAAACAAAAATGTCTTCACCCATTGGCAGAAGGCAAGGAAAGAGACAGATAAAAATGCTTTACAAGGGAGTTCCAAAGTCTTGGTACCATAAACAAGAAGACCCTTTTTTTTGTTTTCTAGCCTCAGATGGTGAGGGTACCCAAAGCAAGGCCTCTACAGATGACTTGTAGGTGAGTAGGTTCATACAAGACAAGGAGGAGAGGAGTTGGATGTATACCCACATCCTTCCCTTCCTCTCCACACAACAGACACCATGTGATGTAGGTAGGGCTGAGAGAACTCTGACAGAAACTGCTCTTGGGAGAACAGCTCTGAGAGAACTGTGACTGTCCCAAAATCACCCAGCTGACTGCATGTGGAGGAGTGAGAAATCAAACCTGGTTCTCCAGATCAGAGTCTGCCTCTCTTAACCACTACACCAAACTGACATATTCAAAGTCTTCAAAGACCTTGCCATACTTATTTTTCTGCTTTGTTATCATAATATAGCCACCTCAACATCTCCAGCTTACCCCCCTCCCTGAGGTATCAATTCACACGTTACAATGCCCTTGTGTCTTCCATAGGGCTACCTGGGGTCCTGTTGATTAGACATTCTTCAAGAGTTCTGTGCTGGGAACTTAAGTCCCAGGAACGTAAGGGTCTTCTATAGATTGAGACCACAATGCATGGGGTAAAGGGACTTGAGCCTTCCACCCACCCATGCCATTTCCCTTGACCTGAAATGGCCCCAATAAGCTGTTCTTTGCCTGGTTAGATACTTAAATGTACTGATGGCTACATGGTTTAACATTTTCAAGGTACAAAACAGCACTTTAAATTGAAACTGGAAGCAAATTGGCAACCATTGGTCCTCTTTCAACACTGGTAAGATGTATTTATTATAATCAGTGCCTCTTAGCAGTCTAGCAGCTTCATTTTGAATCAGCTGAACTTTCTGAACCATTTTAAAATGCAGTTCTACGCAGAGAATGTTGTAGTAATCTATCCTGGATGTAATTAGAGCACAAATAGCCCTGGCCAAATCAGTCATTTCAAGGCAGTTCTACAGCTGGCATAATAGCCAAAGCTGGCTAATGGCATTACACATTATACAGAAGACTTGAATATCCAACTGCAGTCTCTGTTCTAACCATTCCCCACCCCCACCTGCAAACCTCCTCCTTTTGGAGCAAAGCAATCACATCCCAACCATGCTGAAACCCAACTCCTCAATTAGCCCCATTATGAACCAATAGCACCTCACTCTAATCTAGATGGAGCTTCAGCACTCTGGCCTTCATCCATCCTATTATCTGTTCAGAATGTCCTGTCTCACCTGACTCTGCTGAAAAGGAGAAATGCAGCTCTGCTGAAAAGGAGAGATGGATCTTCACTCCAGATTGCTGTATAACTTTTCACACTGAGTTCACAGAGATGTCAAGCAATGCAGAAGACATTATGAAACCCTCTAGAACCCCATAGCATAAGTGTCATGAGGTTGAGCCACAATCTCCCATCACCACCTTTGGGAACCAAGCAGCTAGATAGGACTAGAATTACAATACTCATCTCAGCTAGGTGGTTCAGAAGGGCCCCATGATCAGACATGTTCCCCCAGGTTTCTCCCATCAAAGTTTATCCATTAGCAGGGCTTTTTTTTTTTTTTTGGTAGAAAAAGTCCAGCAAGAATTATTTGCATACTAGGCCACATCCCCTGATGCCAAGCCAGCTGGAACGATGTTTCTGTATGCTTCTGCCTGTTAGGGTAACCAAGGTTATGTTTGTTCTGAAAACCAGTACTGAAGTAGAATTGAAATGTCCTCCCCAGCCCACTATAGAATCGCATAACTACTACTGCTCAGGCCCCATATTGAAGAAGGATGTTATATATGTGATCGGTAAAGTGTCTATGATATGGAGTTCTTGCCTGGCTTATTGGAGCCTGGGAGACTGAGCTTGGGGACTCGGGAACAATGGGCAGAAGGATCCAAATCCCTGATGCCCTGCTCCAATCACAGGCCCCCTGCTGGTTTGAATGGTCCAATAGGACACTAGCATGGAAACCTGGAATGTATAGTTGGCCCAGTAGTTAGTATTTGAGTGCAGCCCTATATGATGCTGTATTGAATAAAGAGCTATGTTCACTACCACCTCGCCTCATCATTGTGTGGAACCCACTATATCATAAAGAGGATTGGCAACCAGCTAAAAATTGATAGATCAGCCCCCACCCCCACCCCATCTTTTTGAGCCTGCAGGCACATTTGGAATTCTGATGCAGGGTACTGGGAGCTGCCATAAAATAGCTACTGCAGTTTACCTCTCAGTCACACAATGAAGATCCTTGTGCTGTGGTGGTAACTGATACAAAGCAACATTTTTAAAATTTGCACAATCAAATCTCCAATGGCCAATCAGAAGGCCTGCTGGGCAGAGGCTCCACCTGGCCCCTCCCACTTTTTATAAACACTTGGCAGGCATCAGGAATGGTGTTTTAGGGGAGTTGTGCTGTGGCAGTCACAAGCAACACATTGTGGACCCCTGGATGAGGTACTTAGGTCCGAGCAGGGCTGACAACTGCCGAGAGGAAAAAAAAAATCTTGGCGCTTTGACAAAGGCTTTGAGGGGTATTTTTGTATTATGTGTGTGTCAGTGATCTCTATTATTCCCTATGGAGATTTATTCCCATAGAAAATCATGGAGAATTGATCCGTGGGTATCTGGGGCTCTGGGGGGGCCCTGTTTTGGGGGGTAGAGGCACCAAATTTTCAGTATAGTATCTAGTGTCTCTCCCCAAAATACCTCTTAAGTTTCAAAAATATTGGACCAGGGGGTCCAATTCTATGAGCCCCAAAAGAAGGTGCCCCTATCCATTATTTTCTATGGAAGGAAGGAAGGAATTGAAAAGGTGTGCTGTCCCTTTAAATGTGATGGCCAGAGTTCAATTATGCTTGTCACAGCCTTGATCTTGGTTCCACCCCTAATGTCTTCTGGCTCCACCCCCAAAGTCCCCAGATATTTCTTGAATTCGACTTGGCAACCCTACCTGTTGGCAACCCTAGCTCTAGAGGTGGTTTGTTCACTGAGGCTAGGGTTTTATCCTCCTGCAGTATAGCATTTAACTAGAACCTTTGGCCAGATGTAAGAAACAGAAAGTAGCAAGAGTTGAGCACACATGTGGAAGGGTGCGTCTCTCCCAGTAACTTGTTAATTACAAATACCAAAACGTTGATTTTGCAATTAGCAAATGCTTTGGAAAGGGAAGCAGAGACTTACATTGTCCCAAGTTTCCCCGGTATGGGATAGGTCAGAGAATGAAGAAAAATGCTTTATTACAGCCTCTTTCTTCCTTCTCAAGGCAGCCTTCACAAGCTTTCCAGGAGAATGTCAATTGAGCCTATGATCAGATCAAAACCAGTTTAGCTTTAACAAGGTTGTCTTAAAACCACGCCCTTGCCTTTTTAGATTGAGAGATACAGAAGATCAGCTTCTTGTAATCAAAGGTTTCCACTCTGTTGTCAGTATTTGCTTAGGTGTTGTGAAAGGGTCTGATGAAGATGGTTGTCTGGGCTTCTAGAAATCCTATAGCCAGAGCTGTGCTTCAGGCAACCAAGCTGTGGCTCAGAGTAACAAGGGGGTGGGGGTAGGTAAAGCAGCATGCTGTCTGTGGCGACCTGGCCTTGACAAGTCCTTTCAGGCTATTTGAGATGACTCTGAACAGGCTTGATTAGATACAGGTATGCACAGTGGTGTTTCATTTGGATCAGAACCACTGCACAGGAGGAGGAATTCCTGCCTTTCCCCTGTGCTGTCTTTGGCAGGTGAAACAGCCCAGAGGCTGCAGATGAGAGTATTATTTTCTCTGTGGGGAGCCAGTGTGTGCAAGCATTCAATGCACATGGTGGCTCCCAAAAGAGCAAATCCCACCCCCAGACTGTTTCAGCCACCAAAAGCAGCACAGAGGGGAAAGGTGAGCATTCCTCTTTCTCTTGCATGGTGATTCAAATCAGGCCCTGCTGTTATTTACTCAAGAGCTGCAACCAAGAACTAGTAGCTGCTAGGTAGGGTGATAGCTTTCTTATATCATAACATTAATTTCCTAGCAAGATATACCCTCAGCATTTTTGTTTGGTTAATTTTAAGTATAGTATACAAGTAAAGAATCCTTGTTTCCATCATTTATTATTATTATTATTACTATTACTACTACTACAATACATAGCACACTCTACAGTTAAGCTAAGGTGAAGCGAAATTATAAGCATTCAGCAATACAAAGAAATATAATATTTCAATAGCAAATACACTCCATATATCAAAATCATTATAAATCTACCAAACATTAGTTTTACGGTTAAAGTTCTAAAAACTACAAATATAAAACCAAACTGTGATGGAGATATTTTGGAACAAACATATTAAAAGAACTAACATGCCATTCAAAATCTAACATTGGATACCACTTATCTAAAATATTAGAAAATTCTGTATTAGTTTCAGTTCTAGAAATTGAGTTGGCTATTTTATCCATAGTCAGCAGTTCACACACATTTGCTTGCCACTAGTCAATTGAGCCAGTAGCAACTCATGAGTAAATGCTCCAACAAAGAACAACCAACACATATGCACCCATCAATAAAGTCATGATCAATTCTTGTCTAATTTTTGGGATACAAGAGTCTTTCCATAAATTTAATAAAATTAACTCTTGATCCAAAAGAATATAATATCCTGTAATTAACTTAGTTCAACTATTTCTTGCCAGAATTTATAAATATACAGACATGAGCACCAACAATGATCAAAACAGCCTCAGTCTCCACAGGCTTTCCAACAATTAAAGAAATAGGCTATCTCCATATGATATAATCAGAGTGGAGTCAGGTACCACCTTGTAAGTAATTTAAAAGCTAAAAGTTTAATAGAACTTTAGAATAAATGGTCTTCCTGAAAATCAAAATTACAGTCTGTGCCCCAGCTCAATTGGTATTTCAATGTTTTAATATTATAAATATTTTCCAAGAGAGTATATAGCTTAGAGACTAAACCTTTACAATCTCTTGTATTACTCCTTAGTAGGGATGGGCACAGACCCGAACCCGAACTAAAATCTGGCCCGGACTTTACCTTGTTCGAGGTTCGAACAGTTTGGTTAGAAAGTCACATGTTCGGACAAGGAAGTCTCCGAACTTTCTGTCCTGTTCGGAACCTCTTATGCACTCTTGGCAAAAAAACTCCACCCATGGATTTTCGTGCTGAAAAATGGGTATGAGTGAGATATTTCCAGCCATCGAGGGACCAATAGTGGTAGTCTGAAGATGACAGGCAAGTCTGATTTCCAATGATAGGCATTGATCTGACTTCCTCAAGATGGGTGGTGGTGGGGGGAATGTATATAATCACTGGAGGTGCATTCCTGTCCTCTGTTTGCATCTGGGTTTTGTGAGTCTTGTTCTTGCATGTGAAAGAATATCTTTTGGTGGACTGAGGGGAGGGGGAATACTGGGGTAGGTGGAGAAACCTGTTGAATCTCCTGGCCTCTATACAAACTGCCAGAGTAAAAGCATCACCTCTCTCTTTTCTCTCCTTTCCTTGCATTCAGAGCTACATTTCTCCCCCCCCCCTTTTTTTTTCTTTCCTGAGAGGAGTGGGAAACATGGATAGATTTTTTTCATTTAAAACATGTTTTTGATTTTCATTTAAAACATGTTTTAAATGAAACATTTAATGAAAACATTTAAAACATGTTTTAAATGAAAACTTTTGCTGGTTCTGAAAACTACCCTTTTCTCTGTATGCTGGCTGTGGGGTCCCCTTTCTGTTGCTCCAAAAAACACCCCATTTCTTCCTGCATAGCTTGTCTCTGCCCGGGGGGTATCCTCTCCCACTCAGGCACCCAAACTACCTGCAGATTTCTAGGGGGCTTGGCTAACTGCCATCTTCCCTGGCTGTGGGGTACCCTTGCCACTCCTCCAAAAAAGCATCCATTCTCCTCTCCCACAAATTCCCACACATTCCCTTAGCTAGTCCACCAGTGCCCCCTCCCACAGCTGTGCAGTGAGTCCCAGCTGCTAGACTTGGTTGTCCCTGTCACCTTCCCAGGTAGGATGGAAGGCTTGGCTCCAATCAGTCATCATGTCACCAGGGCTGGGTGGCTAGTCCCAGGAAGACACAGCTACCTGCAGTCATGTGGGTGATCCCTGGGGAAGTACTCTGGGAGTCTGACGCCTGTAGCTTAACCAGGTCCACACTGTAGTGTCTCAAACTGATGCTGGACAATTCCCCCCAAAACAATTTCCTGGAGGCACCTTGCTTGGTAATCTGCTACTTGGATCCCCCCAAGTCTGACATGCATGTAACATGTGGGCCATGTGGAGGGTCACCCCAGGGAGCAATTGTGTGTGTTGGCCTATAGCTCACCCAGGTCACCCAGCAGAGGTGACATCCCATTGAAAAGCATTGCAGTGAATGACAACCTGCCATTTTGGAGCTTCAAATCCCTGTGGGGGGCTTTTAAAAAACCGGACCAGTTTGCAAACTGGTTCATGAACCAGGCTGTGGTTCAGTTTGCGAACTGGTCCGGGAACCGGTCTGGTTCTGTTCGTGAACTGAACTAGCATTTTCTGGTCTGTGCCCATCCCTACTCCTTAGTATTTTTTTTTTCAAAATCAGTAAGAGATTTTTTATAAATATTATGATATTTAGTAGATTCCACTAAGTATTTGGGTTGTAATGATTCCATTAGCCAGTTCCAGTTGTGTTTTATCCATAAGGCCTCTTGCTCTGCATTGAAAAGGACTGACCAGCATACATTGTCTCTCATTGTAAACAATTAGGTAGAAGGTTAGTAAAGCAACTAATATAGCAGCAATTATCAAATCCATTAAAATTATACTAATTAGCCCAAAGCCCTTTCAGTTTTTCTGTATGAGAAAGTATATCTTCATTAAAGCTACTATATAACCATAAGCAAGATGAACAAAAAAAGACCTATCTATATCAAACTCAGTTAATAAAACCAACTGCTGATCATAGAGCACCAAGATAAAAGGAATTCAGAATTGCAAACACCAAGAAGAAAGGCAAATTTGAATATATAGCTGACAATCAACATACATTTCCCAAAAGGGGGTACTTATAATGTCAACAAAAAATTGACCTACTATGCTGCAAAAACAGTTAAAGAAAAAAAGTATCCCCCCACCAAAAAAAGCCACCGATGCAATAAATACTAAATACTAAAGAAAACAAAAAAGGAAAACCTCAATGGGTGACAGAATAATGATAAGCGAAGCTATAGATGGAAATCCTCTCAAAGGATAACCCTTACCAGGGGAAAAAAAAAACTGCTCTCTATTATTGCCTCATAAAAGAGAACCCAAAACAAAACAATAAATCCCCCAAAAGCAAATGTGATAATTTCCAGATGGCTAATCCCTAAAATCCCCCCCAACTCATCCCATTACAAAATAGACAAAATTGTTAAATTGTAACTGGGCAGAAGGTATAACAAAATGCAGAAGACAGCAATTAGTAAGACTCTGTAGACGGTGTGCAGGCTGGAACTGGGATGGAGTTCCAACAAAGTCAAGTTTTCTTTTAGAAGATTTCTTAGATGATTCCCAAGATGATTCAAGTCCTAAAGCCTATAGCAAAGCATGTCCAGAGTCTAAATAATTAGCATAGAAGGATTTACCTTGATGGTTGATTGGATTTTCCCAGAGGGAAGCCACCTATAGTGAAAGCCAGCCTGGTGAAGTTTAGCTACAACTGGTTTTAAAACAAAACATAATTGTAAGGCTTCTGGAGACAAATCCAGAAAGATTTGCACCTGGTGATCTTGGTGTTGGAAGAATCTATGAGATTTAGCCTGCAAGAGTATCTTTCTCCATGTTCAGACAGCATATAAGACAATAACCATGAATATTCTTCCTGTTTGGAGAGCCCAGTCTGTATGCATTAAGAATTGTCAGAACTACATTCTCTTCCAATCTTCCAATCCTAGAATTGTTGGAAGCCGTTAAGAGAGATAAGTAGCAATGTCTGTTGAGTCTTTCACCTGTTCTGGCCAACCATGTAGTTTAAAATGAGTCTGACAAATCATGTGTTCCAGTGTAAATATGCATTCTCTAATCCAATTTTCTTCCTTATAAAAATGTTTTAATGTCTTCCTGTGCAATCAACCCAATTCCCATAGCTGATTCAGCTGTCCGGGAAGCTTCCCGAAGTTAAGTTTGGATTTCAGTCAGTTGATCTACAGGTTTTAATACAGCAGTAATTGATTGATTGATTGATTGATTGATTGATTGATTGATTGATTGATTGAATTTATATCCTGCCCTCCCCACCAAAGGCGGGCTCAGGGCAGCTCACAAACAAAGGGTCGACACAAACATGGTATCAAGTAAATTACTTGATGGTATCAAGTAAATCATTTTTAAAAGCAGAAAGATCATCTTCTGTTATCCAGTTTCCAGTGAATGTTCCATAGTGATGGCCATTTTGTTTCTAAGCTCTGGAGCTGATGTAGTAGACTCTACACTTCCTCCTGTAATAGTAAATGATTTTACATTTTGCAATCCAGTGTATTTCTGTTTGTTTTCCCAGGCCTTCCGCTGACAATTGTTTTTCTTTCCACAAATGGGGAAAAGGAGGAGAGAAGGGATGGGAACACAGCCTTCACACATCTACCATCGAGTATGTTGACACCACACACACCAGGTTTTAAAAATAATCTTCCAACAACAGCTAGTTGTCCCATCGGATAGAGATTATAGGTTACCAGCTCTGGGTTGGGAAATTCCTGGAGATTTTGGGAGTGAAGCCTGAGGGCAGGGTTTGTGGAGGGGAGGAACTTCAATGCTATAGAGCCATTTGCTCTATAGTGGCCATTTGCTCCAGGTGAACTGATCTCTGTTGCCTGGAGGTCAGTTGTAATAGTGGGAGATCTCCTGCCACCTCCTCAAGGTTGGCAACCCTAGTTTGCCCTCACCCAATACATCCCATATTTGAACTACACTTTTGTATTTATTTGGAAATTCTTGTCATTTTCAGATGCTTTTTGCACCTGGGCACCAAAGCACTCTTGATATTCTACTATTTCTAATATACTAGAGACCATACCGGTCTATTACTTCTTTGTTCTTTATGCCATCCAAGGTTGTTCCATTCTGGTTTAGCTGAAAGACATACCTACTCAGCCTACTTTGCAGCCTGCAGGGAAGTCCTCCAGCAACTTTAGTCAAGACTAGCAACTGAGAGCAAGTTTGGTGTAGTGGTTAAGTGTGCAGACTCTTACCTGGGAGAACCGAGTTTGATTCCCCACTCCTCCACTTGCAGCTGCTGGAATGGCCTTGGGTCAGTCATAGCTCTCACAGAGCTGTCCTTGATAGGGCAGTTTCCGTGGGAACTCTCTCTCAGCCCCACCCACCTCACAGGGTGTCTGTTGTGGGGGAAGAAGGTAAAGGAGATTGTAAGCCGCTTTGTGAGACTCTGAGATTCAGAGTGAAGGGCGGGGTATAAATCCAATATCATCTTCATCTTCTATACCAGGGGTGGATAACAGATGTTTTTTGCCTACAACTCCCATCAGCCCCAGCCATTGGCCATGCTGGCTGGGGCTGATGGGAGTTGTAGGCAAAAATATCTGGAGAGCCACTGTTCCACACCCCTGTTCTATACTCAAGGCCATTCCTGTCAAGATGATTAAGAGCGAAGAGGTGTGGGGGGACGGGAACCAAATCTATACAGGACAAAGACATCTTGCCGGTAGCTCTATCTGTGACCATACTAGATTAATTTCTAATCTCTCCACCTCATCCATTCAGGCAAAATGTCAGTGACCCTTTGCAAGTGAATTTTGCCATTTCACACAGTAAATTCCAGTTGCAAAGTAGATTGAAAGTGCATTATTTAGGACTTCTGGGATTGGAAAATGGCGAGCTGAGCTGCTTTCCCTAATGGGGGCAGGCTGTCACTTCTGTTCAGGGTAGTAAAAGGCAAACTAATGCCTTCTGCCTATTTTTCTCAGCCATAGAATTGTCCAAGATATGCACAAATACTTTGAGGAGACTTACCTTGGCTGAAAGGGAATCCCGGAGGGGGCTCCTTTGAGGGATCTCCGGAGAGAAGTTGCATATTCATCATCTACAGAAGTTTCCAGAGTCATTTATTTGACTTAAACTCGACAGGATCCGAGTCTTCTTTTACAACTTTAATCATCTAATCTACAAAAGACTGGTGTCGATTTGGATAAACTACAAAAAAAAGGTATTGATTGCTATCTTTTCACTCCGGGACTAATTAAAGCTAAACAAAACAAAATTAAAAGGTGGGAGTTGGATATAATGGAAGCCTGAAAGGAGGAGAAGAAAAGGGGCTAAATTTGAACTTTGTAAATTTAAAAGACAGTGCTAAAAGGAGAAAGAAATTTATTGTTTTGTCTATCTGCGGTTGAGGAAGTAGCCCCATCGTCATAGATCTGCAGCACTCACAGTCAACACAGGAAGTACGTCAGACATCGCGAGATTTCTCTACCAGTGAAATGAGACTTGGTGGCAGGAAAAGCAGGAAGTACCAGAGGAAGAAGAAGGAAGCAAGAGAAGTAAACAGCCTACTCTAGGATTATAATATCAGAGAGAAACATCAGCGGCCATTGTTGGGAGGACAAAGTTTTAACAACGTTTTTAAAATGACTGGGACATTAAAAATTGGTGGAGTTAATTGAGTTGGTAATTTTAAAATAAGGACTATTGGACAGTGGTGAAGAAGATCTGAATTGGATTAAGGGAAAAGAAGGAACATTTTTAAAGTGAAGCAAAAGTTGCGTCCACCATTTTGGGGGAAATAAACACTTTAAACATTAATATCTGAGCCTGGGAGGCTCAGGGGACAGCAAAATTGGGTTCATTGGAAAGGGCAAGCTTCACTCTATTAAACCTGATGGTCCAAATTTAATTTGGTGAGATAAAAAATACTTGATCTTTTTTACATGTCAGACCCGAAGCAAGTTCGTACTAGGTCTGCTTCTATGGAGAAAATGCAAGCCCAATTAGATGCAATGGAAGCCAGGATAATGAAGGGGGTGAAAGAAATGATAACTGCCTCTAAAAAAAAATAAGAAAAGATATTGAGGACTCAAAAAAAGAATTAAAAAAAGAGATAGAGAATCTCAGAAATGAGACTGTAGTAATAACAAAAAAGTACAGGAGGTGGAAGAGAGAGTGAAAACACATGATTCCACCTTATTAAAATTACAAGAAAAGGTGATAATACATGACTGCAAGTTGATGGAGACACAGATTCGTCTGAAAGGTGTACCAGAAGATGAAGAATCTGATTTGAAAGAATACATAATAAAAATAATTGCAGAATTTTTGGAGGAAGATCCTGAAGGGAATAGAAATATGTATGACTATATGTATAGAGCACTCTATGCAAAAAAGAACAATCTGCCAAGAGATGTGGTCATAAGATTTATGACAAAAGAAATGGAGGGAAAAATCATGAACAAAAATTTTGAAAAGACATTGATAGTGGGAGGTAGTAGGATAAGAATTATGAAAGAGCTACCAAGTGTTAACTGACAGGAATGCATATAAAAAACTGACAGAAAAATTACATGACAATGGAATGAAATACATATGGATAATACCTGAAGGTCTGAGCTTTGAACTTCAAAGGAAAAGGATTACATTTACAAACACACAGGAACTGCGTAGATTTTATGGAGAAAATAAAGAATTTGCACCATGATGGATTACAAATTAATATCTTGGAATGTAAATGGACTAAACTCACCACAAAAAAGAAGCGCATAATTTCATTGGATAAAAATTGTAATATAGTTTGTTTACAAGAAGTGCATATTAGACAAAAGGATTATAAATTTTTATGGAATAAGCAATTGGGACAAAAAATTATACAATTATAAAATTATTCCTCTCTTAAATTATAATTAAGAGAGGAATAATTATAAAATTATTCCTCTCTTAAATACTTCAGCAATTGGCTGAACAGAAGAAGAGAGGAATAATTTTTTATATTAAAAAAGAATTAGACCCGAAATTGGTTTTTAAAGATAAAGATGGAAGGTACATAGCAGTGGAAATTGTATTGAATGCTAAAAGAACTTTGTTGTTGGGACTTTATGCTCCAAATGGTGCAAAGGACATTTTTTAAAAAAGTATTATGCAACATCTTGATGAAGTGACTTATGAGCAAATTTTGTTGATGGGGGACTTTAATGGAACAATTCAGAACACAATAGATAGATCTGGGAAGAAAAAAATTGATAAAGAAGGGAAATTGCCAAAATCTTTCTTTGAGCTGGTTAAACAAGAGAGTTTGGAGGATATATGGAGGAAGTTCAATCCTGAAGTAAAGGACTACACTTTTTTTTCAGCCAGACATAATTATTTTTCTAGAATTGACATGTTGTGGGGTACCAAAGATTTGGGACTACTAACAAAGAAGATAGAGATTCTACCCAAAATAGGAGCTGACCATAACCCAATAATGTGGATTACAAAATTGTCTAAAAAGTTGAGAAGATGGAGAATAAATGAAGATTTACTACAAAATAAAGAAATAGTGGCATCTTTAGAAAATGAAAGTAAAGCTTATTTCCAAGTTAATGATAGAGAAGATATAGAATTTCAGACGGTATGGGATACCTATAAGGCAGTAATGAGAGGACTATTAATAACACTGAATAATAAAGATAAGAGAGCAAAAGATAAACAGATCTTGGATATTCAAAATGAAATTAAGAAGAAAGAAGGTGAATTAAGAAAAAGGCCAAGGAAAAAGAAAATTATAAGGGAAATTACAATATTGCAAACACAAATGAGACATTTGTTAAATAAGGAAATGGAATGGAATTTGAAAAAATTACAACAGAAATCTTTTGAGGGAGCAAATAAACCTGGAAAGTACTTGGCTTGGCAACTGAAGAAAAAGAGAGAAAGTAAAATTATTAACAAAATTGTGGTTGATGGAAAAGAGATGGTAGACCAACAAGGAATAAAGAGAGAATTTATTAAGTATTATGCTAATTTATTTAAGGGTGTTAAAGTAAAGAAAGAACGGATTGAAACATATTTGCAAAAGATCAAAATAGCACCCTTAACTGAATATATGGAAAAAATGTTGAATGATCCAATTGAAAAAATAGAAATTGAAGCAGCGATTCATGTAATGAAAGCTGGAAAGGCACCTGGACCAGATGGTTATACGGCAAATTTTTTTTAAATGCTTAAAGAAGAATTAGTACCGAAACGTCAAAAATTGATGAATGCGATAAGATCAAACGGGAAAATACCCAATGCATGGAAAGAAGCTGTAATTTCTTTGATTCCAAAGGAAGATAGAGATGTCACGAATGTAAAGAATTATAGACCAATTTCATTATTAAATAATGATTATAAGATATACACAAGAATCCTGGCAGAATGACTTAAACAATATTTAATAAATTTTATAAAGGAAGATCAGGTGGGTTTTCTTCCCAAAAGGCAAATAAGAGACAATATTAGAACTGTTGTAAATATTGTAGAATATTAGACATCCAGAGAAGTTGCATTATTTTTTGTGGATGCAGAGAAAGCTTTTGATAATCCGAACTGTGACTTTATGTTTGCAGTAATGGAAAAAATAAAGTTGGGAGAAAACTTTATAAGAATTATAAAGGCAATATATACTGAACAACGTGCAAGGTTATGTATAAATGCAGATCTCACAGATGAAATGAAAATTAGCAAAGGTACAAGACAAGGTTGTCCGCTTTCGCCATTGTTGTTTATAATGACTCTTGAAATCTTATTGATGCAAATACAAGATGATGAAGAAATAGAAGGAATGAGAATTAAAGGTTTTACCTACAAATATAGAGCATTTGCAGATGATATAATGTTTATAAATGAAAATCCTATACAAGTAACACCTTTGTTGTTTGCTATAATACAAAATTTTGGCGAATTGGCGGGACTTTATGTTATTAGGAAAAATCAAAACTTTGATGTAAAAATATGCAAGTAAATAAACAAAAGGAACTGCAGAGGCTAACAGGATGTGGGTTACTTCTAAGGTAAAATATTTGGGTGTGGAAATAACAATGAAGATCATTGATTTGTTTAAAAATAATTATGAAAAGTTATGGTGTAAAATGGATGAAGACATGATGAAATGGGACAAGCTTAATTTGTCATTGCTTGGGAGAATTGCTGCAATTAAGATGAATATTTTGCCGAGAATACTGTATTTATTCCAAACTATCCCGATTGTGAAAGATAGCAAACAATTTAATAAATGGCAAAGAAAGATTTCAGAATTTATATGGGCTGGAAAGAAACCAAGGATTAAAATGAAATTTTTAACAGACACTAAGGAAAGAGGAGGATTTCAATTACCAGATTTAAGACTATATCATGAAGCAGTTTGTTTGGTGTGGATAAAAGATTGGGTGATGTTATTGAATAAAAAACTATTATTATTATTATTATTATTATTATTAGTTCGATTTATATCCCACCCTACCCCACCAAAGCGGGCTCAGGGCGGCTTACAATACAGAATGCTAACAGTAAATCAGTTTAAAATACATTAATAATTATACAATAAAATACATAAAATACATAAAAGTATATAAAACTCACATCAATATACTATGCTACCTCTTCCTTAAGTCAATTCTTCAAGTATTCCAGTGTTCAAATATTCTGATGTTCATAAGTTTAAATATTCAGGCATCCCGGTATCGATCAGTTGTATGCCAACCGGAAGAGGGCTGTTTTACAGGCCCTGCGGAACTGTTCAAGATTCCGCAGGACCCTCACCTCCTCCGGGAGCTGGTTCCACCAACAGGGGGCTGCAATTGAAAAGGCCCTGTCTCTGGTCACTTTCAGACGGGCCTCCTTTGGCCCAGGGATTATAAGGAGGTTTTAACGTTGGAAGGTCATGGAAATAAATTCAGCTGGCACGCTTATATGTACTATCGGAAGAAAAAGATGGATGGTTTTTTCTCTCACCATTACATAAGAAGTAATTTGCTAAATGTCTGGATGAAGTATAAGAAATATGGTGATGAGAGAAAACCACTATGGATAGTGCCTGCAGAAGTAATAAAAATAACAGCTGAGATAGGAGAGGGAAAATTGATGTCATACAATCAATTATTAAAAATACAAAGCAGTAAAATAGAGTTGAAAACTGCTGAGGAGCTGAATTATAAGTATGATTGGTTTCAAATGCAACAAATAAAGAGTTTGGTGGAAAGTGATCTTAAAACTGAAGAAATAAGACGAGAACAAACGGAAATGGAAAAAGTTCTGCTTGGAGATAATGAAAAATTAATTTTGAAAATTTATAAGTTACTTTTAAAATGGTCTACAGAAGATGAAGTAGTGAAATCTCAAATGTTTAAGTGGGCAATTAATGTAAATAAAGAAATACAGATGGATACATGGGAATATTTGTGGAAGAACTCTATGAAACCCTCAACATGTCAGAGTATAAAAAAACTGTTTTAAGATGATGTATAGATGGTATATGACTCCTAAAAAGTTGGCAAAGATGAATAATAAGATGCCAGACAGATGTTGGAAATGTAAAAAACATGAAGGTTCTTTCTACCATATGTGGTGGACTTGTGAAAGGGCAAAAATGTATTGGCAGATGATTCAACAAGAGATTTCTAAGATCTTGGGATACGAATTTAACAAAGTTGCAGAGACTTTTCTGTTGGGATTACAAATGGAAAAATTTCCAAAAGAAGATAGGACTTTAATCTGGTACTTGCTCTCAACTGCTAGGACACTGTATGCGCAGTTGTGGAAGCAAGAAAAAATACTAGAGAAATGGGATTAGATTGTAAAAGTTATGACATGGAGTGAAATGGACAAGTTAACAAGAACTTTAAGAGACTATGATTTAGAAGTATTTAAGATGAAGTGGGAAAAGTTTAGAAGATATGTAGAAAAAGACTGGAAAATAAAAGGGCATTGGACAATTTTTGATAATGACTAAGTATAAGAGGGAGGAAGATATGAATTTTGGTTCTTATTAATTAAGGATACCTTTAATACTAATATCTTAAGTATAGTACACTGGCAGGGGTCAAGTAACGGAGGGAGAGGTAGGTAGAAAGTAATATATGGGATAAAGGAAAAAAGTAGTTATTAATGATGTAAGAAATTGAATATACTACCATATGTTACTAATAAAATTATTTGAAACACACACACAAAAAAAGTGCATTATTTAGTTATGTGTGAAAGCACCCTATGTTGGTAACCTCCAACTAGTGCTTGGAGACCTCCTGGAATTGCAGCGCATCTCCAAACTACAGAAATCAGTTCCTCCATCCTGAAGGAGGAAATGGCTGCTTTGGAGGGTAGACTCTCTGCCGAGGTCACTCCCCTCCCCAAATCCTATCCTGCCCAGGCTGCACCCAGACCTCCAGAATTTTTCAACCTGGATCTAGGAACCATAGCTTTTACTGACCTTAAACTTCTTTAACCGAAAACCTGTTTTCAGCAGTCCTCATTATTAAATGACAAAGTAGGAGGAGGCAACAGAACACACTTTTGATTACTCCAGGTATCTTAATCATTTGAGATCAGCATGGCAGGTTGGCCCTAGACTATCTGGTACCCTAGGAGCAAAGCTAACTTCTGGCACCTCCCCCCCCTGCACTGATAACGTCACCGAGTTACATGGGGTGTGCACAATTTGGTGCCCCCAGAAGGCCGACACCCAAGCAATCAGGATGGCCTAAGGTTGGCCCATGAGCAGAGGTACAGTCAGGGCTGGACACTCAGGCAAAAGTGCCAGTGCCCTGGCCCATAGAGGCTTCTAAATGTAAGAGGCAGGTTTTAAACCTTGTTGAACCCAGTGGGATTGTCTTCTGAGTCAATATGCATAGGACCAGGTTTACTCTGTGTTCATTTATTTATTTAGGTACAGATAGAGCTTTTTTTGGTAGAAAAAGCCCAGCAGGAACTCATTTGCATATTAGGCCACACCCCAATGTCACCACCGTTTACAGGTTTTTGTAGAAAAAGCCCTGCAAGAACTTATTTGCATATTAGGCCACACCCCCTGACACCAAACCAGCTGGAACTGCGTTCCTGTGCGTTCCTGCCTTTTTTTTTTTTTTTTTTTAAAGCCCTGCTAATACTGAAGCCTTTATTAGGCATTTGTATTTCTTTAGGTATTTATACACCACTTTTCTCCAAAATTGGAACCCAGAATAGCATATATTGTTCTCCTCTCCTCCATTTCCATCCCCACAGCAACCCTGTGAGGTATGTTAAGATGAGAGAGCAAGCGATCAAGTAACTAGCCTCAGCTCACCCAGCAAGCTTTCAGGGCAGGCAGAGTGGAAATTTGAACCTAGGTCTCCCCAGATCTTAGACACGTCAACAACTGTGGGCACACTCTCTCTTTGGAGATAGTGGGAGGGAATGAGTCAGGCCTGTTGAATGTTCATTTTGTGCTTTGCATTTGAAGTCAACATTATTATCCAAAAGGGGGGAAGGGGTGGATAAAAGCCTTAGACTACCTAACTCCTTCACTGCCTAGGACTGTATGTTCTCAGGTCCTAGAGGTTATGGACTGTTCATGGTACAGGTGCTCTGCCCATTATAATTAGACAACATACTATGGACAGAATGTGCTCATATTTTCAGTGAAGACTGTGGCTCAGTGGAATACATGCTTTGCATGCCAAAAGTCCCAAGCTTAATCCCTTGTATCTCCTGTAAAAAAGATCTCAGGAAAGGCGGGCTGGGAAAGGCCTTTTCTCTGCCTGAGGCCCCTGAGAAGCTGCTACCAGTCAGAAAAGATCTGACTAAACTGGCAGATCAATGATCTGAGTCAGTATAAGGCTTTGAGGTCTAATTTTGAATCTGAATTTACTTATTTTCTTAGTAGAGATTTAATAGGTAGAAATGAACAGAGGAAGCTTTTTACGGCACAAAGATGAACAACATCCCTTCCTATTTGTCGCAGTTCAAACTGATATTAAAAGGACAGCTAGAGAGACTCCTTTAAAAGCTGGCAATTCTAGTTGCTACTACTAGTATAGGGTTGCCAAGTCCAGCTTGGGAAATATCTGGGGACTTTGAGGATGCAGCCAGGCCCAAGCTTGTGACAAGCACAACTGAACTCCGAAGGGAGTTCTGGCAATCACATTTAAAGGGACTGTATTCCTTTTAAATGCCTTCCTTTCATTGGAAATAATGGAGGATGGAAGCACTTTCTTTTGGGGCTCATAGAACTGGACCCTTGGTCCAATCTTTTTGAAAGTTGGGGGAGGGGTTTGAAGACAGGCACCAAATGCTATGCTGAAAAATCGGTATCTCTACCTCAAGAAGCAGCCTCCCCCAGTCCCAGATACCCACAGATCAATTATCCATTATATCCTATGGGGACGGGTCTTCAAAGGATATAATGGAGTGCCCAGCAGACATTCCCCCTTCCCTGCTTTCTGCTAACCCTGAAGCAGGGGAGAGGGTCTTCAAACCAGGGGATCCCCTGACCCCAGCTGGGCATTCTAGTACTAGTATCCCTAGTACTATGTACTGGGATAGGTGGTTAATATAGCAGGTTTTTTTCTAGTCATAGAAGTGTGATCCTGGGTGCAGTAAATAAATCTCCCAAGAAGTATATTGCAAAAGTGGTAAACTTACATTTATTCAAGTAGATTCAGTTCACATTGAGGTTGCAATAAAAAGGAGAGAGAGAATCCTAATCTATAGCATACTTTCCCTATGACAAATGGCCAGCTTGTCTGGCATCATATGTGTGGGAATATGAGGGCATTGTATCTACAGGAGAGACCAGCAGAGACAGGTGTCTTCATTGAAGGCCATGTGCAGAGAGTATGAGAGGACAAATAAAGAGAGTAGGCTTCCCAATCCCAAAGGGTGATTAACATGTGGAATTCACTGCCACAGGAGGTGGTGGCGGCCACAAGTATAGCTACCTTCAAGAGGGGTTTAGATAAAAATATGGAGCAGAAGTCCATCAGTGGCTATTAGCCACAGTGTGTGTGTATATATAATTTTTTTTGCCACTGTGTGACACAGAGTGTTGGACTGGATGGGCCGTTGGCCTGATCCAACATGGCTTCTCTTATGTTCTTATGTTCTTATTCCCACGTCCCAGCGGGGGATCCCCGTTTTCACAGGCTTCTCCCCACCCCCAGCCAGCTGGCCAGTGGGGGAAGCCCCACCCCCCACAATCACCATGTAGTTTTAGAGCTCCTGCAGGCCCATTTTTAAAATATGTTCCTTTAAGGCTGAACAGGAAGCAGGAAACAGGAAGGGCTTAGGAGAACAGCCCCTCCCTTTGTTTTGCTTTCGTTTTCAGATGAAGTAAAGTTCTGCAGGAACAAGACCCAGTAAGTATTTGTGTGTGAGAGGGAGGGAGGGGGCAGGGGGGTTCCCTGGTTTGGAGGCCCTCCCCCGCTTTAGAAAGCGGGGGGGGGAGGGGGGAGGGAAATGTCTACTGGGCACTCTGTTATTCCCTATGGAGAACGATTCCCATAGGGAATAATGGGGAATTGATCCGCGGGTATTGGGGGCTCTGGGGGGCTATGTTTTGAGGTAGAGGCACCAAATTTTTCATATAGCATCTAGTGCCTCTCCCCAAAATACCCCCCAAGTTTCAAAACGATTGGACAAGGGGGTCCAATTCTATGAGCCCCAAAAGATGGTGCCCCTATCCTTCATTATTTCTTATGGAAGAAAGGAATTTAAAAAGGTGTGCTGTCCCTTTAAATGTGATGGCCAGAACTCCTTTGGAGTTCAATTATGCTTGTCACACCCTTGTTCCTGGCTCCACCCCAATGTCTCCTGGCTCCACCCCCAAATTCTCCTGGCTTCGCCCCCAAAGTCCCCAGATATTTCTTGAATTGGACTTGGCAACCCTAAAAGAGAGGAGGGGTCAGAGGGTAGCTCCCAGGTTAAGATAGAAGCATCTCATTCCAGGAGATAACACCTAGAGTGATGTAGCACCCCCCAATGTCCTGGCATACTGAGTTGCTCGCTCTAACACTATATTCCTGAAGAAAAACAGTCTGCCCCTTTAACAGAGACTTAAGGAGTTGTTCCTGACCTGGGTTGCAGTCAGGCTGGTAGCTTAGGGGGCTTTGGAGGTGCTGCTAAGTATTCTGTCACATTTCATGATGGAGATTTTCCAGCAGACTTCCACCCTGATCCAGTCTCATTGTGCACTTCTGTTGTTGACCGTTCAGATTAGTCTTCTTTTTAAAAACCAACCATGACCTTTTAAAGAAAACATTTCTTGGGTGTGCATGTGTGCCCATGTGCATATGCTCTACCATTAAGAAAAAATCAGCAAAACTGGAAGTAAAGGCTTATACTTCCAAACTGGTTTGAGCATGCACTGGGGGAGTTCAGACATTTGGCAATATCAAATGAATGTGTGGGGATTCATTAGCACCAGGATTCAGCTATTGCCTATTTTCTCCGTATCCAACTCATTTTATGATGGGGTGAGCACCACTGGGGAATGGCTGCCAGATGTGGCTGTGTGACCGAGCCCTTTTAATCCAGTAGGGATAAGCAACTATATTGGGCCAAAATGCCTGTCTGATCACAGCCCTGGATAGCCAAAGATAGCCTGATCTCATCAGATCTCAGACAGTAAGCAGGAGGTGCCTTGGGTAGTATGTGGATAGGAGACTTCCAAGGCAGGCAATGGCAAACCACCCTGAACATCTCTTGCCTTGAAAACCCTGTGGGGTCTCCATAAGTCAGCTGCATCCTGACAGCAATAAATAAATAAGAGTTGTTATCTCTTTCCATGCCATGGGAAGCATCAAGTGCCCATTTTCACACATTCAGTCTCTATTAAAGGGACAGGGCATTTTTCTCCAGGCCATTTGGCAACTCCTGCAAAACCATAACTGAAATGTCTAGATATAAATACAAATCAGGCAGCCAGAAACATAAAGTGGTGAAACAACGGGAACAAACAGAAAGGAAAGAGGATCAATCCTCTGTTGTTGTTTTCCAAAACAGACAATGGCTTCCTGCAGGCTGGCAATGAACTGTTTAGGGAAGTAAGAGAATAAAACAAAACAAAAAGGATTTCATCAGAGAGACTGCCTGTAGCAACTGAGGGTGAGGAAAAGTTACTAGTTTCATCCTGCAACTCTGTGTCAGGCAAGATATCTATTACTACCACTGCATTCAGAAAAAAATTTGACAAAAACCAGGAGAGAGTAGAACTACATCGATACATGTTTATTTCCCAAAGACCCTCGCTTGTGGCCTAAAAACAGAGGAGATTCTGATTTGTAACTATATTGTTCTTTGTAGTAGTCTGACATTGTTTTTGTTTTTTTAAATGTGAAAGCTAGCAAAACCAGTGTCAAAAGATGTTGCATGGAAATAATTGTCCTTGAATTTTTTCTGCAACATTAAGACTTCCGATAAGGGAGAACTGCCCTACTTATCCTAATAAATGCAAGCTACATGGAAAAAAGACAACTGGGAATAAATGTCAGTGAAGGGTGCATTACCCTATGGATTTTTTGTTTGTTTATTTTGCATACTCTCAGGGACTGTGACAGAAGCTGGAAGAAACTTCAGCAAACTGACACACATTTTAAAAACCCCACAGATGTTCTGCTATGGGGGAAAAGACACCTACTGTTTTGTTCATTGAGTGTGAACTCGTGTTCATGGATTCACAGTACAGCCAGGGCTGTCTTAATGCATGCGCCTGATGGGCATTTGCCCGTGGGCCCCACAAGCATAGGGGCCCCATACTAATCTGTGTATGATGCAGTACTTATCGACCATTTACATTTTTATTCCTGTGAGTAGTTGTCGTAGGGGCCCAGTACACAGCTTTGCCCAGGGCCCATAATGCTGTTAAGATGGCCCTGAGTACAGCCAGGTACTTAGCACAGATAAGTCAATTTCAGCTTAAGGCAGATCCTACACACTTTGATAGGGAAATATGTGCACAATCTTACCCACACAATCATCAAAATATTTGCATCATGCTAGGACCTCCTTGGGTCAGCATTCCAGGTGGTGGTGGTGGCACGCTGCCCATATGGGCTTGTCCTCTTGTGATGACCAGTAGCATGCCCCAGAGTCACTTTCTCCAGTGGCTAAGGAGACAAAGGATGCCAGGGTTCCAGAGGCTTTAAGAGCTGAACAGATGGAAATTTCAATACATGCAGCTTTTCTGCTGGGCAAGTTGTTCCTGCCTGAACTCCTCCATTTTGGTACAACTAAGGTCTAAGAGTTCCCACATAGGGTTGCCAGCTATGGGTTGGAAAATACCTGGAGATTTGGGGGTGGAGCCTGAGGAGGGTAGGGTTTGTGGAAGGAAGGAACTTAATGGGCTATAATGCCATAAAGTCAACCTTCCAAAGTGGTCATTTTCTCCAGGTGAACAGCTTTCTGTTGCCTAGAAGAGAATCAGACCATCATCAAGATCAGTATTGTCTACTCAAACTGGCAGTAGCTCTCCAGGGTCTGCTGGCTGCTCCTTTTAGCTGGAGATGCCAGAAATTGAACCTGGGATCTTCTGCGTGCAAAGTGGAAGCTCTTCCACTAAAGTGCAGCTATCCATTATTGTCATCTTTGAGCTGTACTGGCTCTCTGGCATCTCAGACAGGGTTGGAGACTGAACCTGAGTCTTTCTGCAGACTAACCTGTGTTCTTCTACCACTGAACTACAGTTAGGGTTGCCAGATCCTCCTTGACCATTAGCAGGAGACACTGGGGTAGGATTGCCAGATCACAGTTGGGGAAACTCCTGGAGATCTGGGGATGGAACTTGGAGAGGACTGGGACCTTGGTGGGGTACAAGGCCATAGAGTCTATCCTCTAAAGCAGGGCTTTTTTTGAAGCAGGAACTCCTTTGTATATTAGGTCACACACCCCCTGTGTAGCCAATCCTCCAAAAGCTAACAGGGCTCTTATTACAGGGCCTATTGTAAGCTCCAGGAGGATTGGCTACATCAGGGATGTGTGGCCTAACATTCAAAGGAGTTCCTGCTACAAAAAAAAGCCCTGCTCCAAAGCATTAACGTTCTCCATGGAACTGATCTCTCTCTGTAATCTCGAGATGAGCTGAGATTCTGGGGGATCCCCAGGTCCTACTTGGAGGATGGCATCTCTAGCTACAGTGCATTTCCACAAATGAGCAGACTCTTTAGAAAAGCTGAATGTGTGAATTATCTTCAGGAGAAAGCACTGCATTTTGGATGATATGAAAGTTCAGTTTCTGGTGTGCTGTCTGGATGCTGCTTGGTAGTTCAAATATGCAAGTCATCTCTTGTCCCACAGGCATTCTTGTGATTCAGAATTGAGACTTTTTGGAATTATTTTGCACATGGCCATCCACACTACAACTAGTAAATTCAATTTATTGAAGTTTTGTATTCATAAGCAAGCAACAATATGTATGTGCAGATTTTTAAAAAGAATAACAGTACTTTTAAAATTTGCTGCAGTGTTTATGAAGGAAAGGTAGGAAACCTTATATGTTACAGCATGAATCTGCAAGACAGCTTTTTAAAATGGATTGCTGGTATAAACAATACCATGATTTAAAAGTACATTATAAGGGTGTCAAACTGTGAGCAATTGAATGAAGGAGAGTTTAAATGAAATTTGAGAATTGCTGGAACACAGGAAGCCAAAGGAAATCCATCACAATAGTCACAGACTCTTTAAAATAACTGGGTAAAATTTATTTCAGAACAAGGAAGTCTTCTACCTAGGGAGGCTGGGGAGGTTTGATGTTATAGCTGAACTGCTTCTACTTGCAGAGTGCTTTTTTAGAAAGCATGTAGGATTATGCTTTATCAGAGGTTGCATTCACACACACTTTGCAACTGGATTTTTACTGTAAGAATGACAAAATCCACATGCAAGCAGTTGCTGTAAGCACCCAGAGTATCTTCAGATGCTTTAAAAGGCTGCATCACCGGCATTGGGGGACTTTTTGTAGATGCAGGGCCACTAGGCAAACAAGGTGATTGCCTAGGGTGTCAGCCTTCTGGGGGCACTGAATTGGGCACCACCATGTGACTTGGTGACATTATCAGTGCAGGGCAGTGGGTGCCAGGAGTTAGCTTTGCCCAGGGTGCCCAGACAGTTGGGGCTAGCCCTGCCTAGATATGGGGAAATGAAAGCATCCAGTCCTAAGGTCCTGCACTTGACAGCAAGTGCTAAGGTGGTCCAAACACATTTTGGAACCTGAAGTGTAAAATCCAAGTGTCATTCACCATCTTTGCTCATCAAAGTGGGCTGTATACAAACCCCAGACCGTATTCCTGCTCATCTTCTGTTTGTTTCAGCATAAGCAGAAGAACAAAGCTACAAATTGTTTTCTGTGTATTAGATCTCTCCATTGCCCTCTCAGCTGCACTTCATGGCACCCCAGATCTGCCTTCAGATTCACCTTGCCTAATGCGAGGGGCATTACTTCCAACTAAAGAGGCTTACCCCTGGCCTGAAAATGCCACACTCCATTTAGCCTCCAGGAGTGGAAATCCATCAGCTTCAAGAGAAATAAAAAAAATTACCTAGCTATCATCCAGATTGATTTCTCTTTGATTGGTTGCTGTTTCCATCAGGCCTGTCTTCCTCACACCTCTCTAGCTGCTTGTAACTATAAGTAATTGTTATAGATGTATCTGACGTGCATCTGATGAAGTGAGTTCCAGATAAAGTTGGGGGGGCAGCAGCAGTACGTCTAGCTATGCGGACTGGTTAAATCCTTCTGTCTATTTTCTCCCAAGATTGCCCTGCATGGCGAACTTTCCACCGGCCATCGAAATAGAGGGGCACCAAAGAAGAGGTACAAGGACTCCTTGAAGAAATCCCTTGGTACCTGTTGCATTAACCATCATCAGTGGTCTGACCTAGCCTCAGATCGCAAAGCATGGAGGCACACCATCCACCAGGCTGTCTCTTCCTTTGAGAACTCACGCATAGCTGGTCTTGAGGACAAAAGGAGATTGAGGAAGAATCGCACTGCTACAGCACCAACCCCAAATCAGACTTTTCCCTGCAGCCACTGTGGCCGGACCTGCCTGTCCCACATTGGTCTTGTCAGCCACCAGCGAGCCTGCAGCAGACGTGGACTACTGCACCTTTCTTAAATCTTCGTTCGCGAAGTCAAGCCAAGAGAGATTTTCTCACACACACACAAGAGAGAGAGAAAGGGGGGGGGAGCCCAAAGGAAGCCAGTCTCTCTCTCTCTCTCTCTCCAGGTGGGTTGCATGTGCTCTCCGGGGTGCATGTGCTCTCTGTCTCTCCTAGTCAGAATGCTGATCACAGTATAGATTTCCTTATTAATTTTTAAAAGTCCTTTCCTTACTTAAATTACCAAGCCTCATGTGAACTTTATTTTAAATCAGTCTCTACTCTGCTTGCACAAGGCCAGCTCAAGCTAACACTGTGCAGGTGACCCACTGCTAAAGAACAGCTTCCCCTTGAAGACTCCATCCAAACAGCCTTCTGGGATGTTGTTATTCAATTTTCAGTTTGGACTGATTTTAGGACCTGGATTATAGCAAGCAGGGGGTCTGAGGGGGTGGGGGGTACTATTTATAAAGTTTCAGCTGTTCTGTTGAATCATATTGTGAATTTTAACAGGAGGCTTTAAAATTGTTTTTTTTTTAAATCTATTGTTATCCACCCACAAATCTTTTGGGATGGGGGAGGAAACAATAGGTTAAAAAGTAACTTTAAAGCCTACTATTAAAATTCATGTTATGATTCAAATAAACAGACATCTTTTCCCCACATCTGTTGTAAAACTCAGCACTACCTAGTAGCATAGACATGGAGCACACAACCCGGTGCCAGAATTATGCCCCTTTAAATCCCATTGACTTCAAAGGGAAAATGAAGTACACGTCTAAATCTCTGCCATTAAAATTAATAGGACTTAAAAGTGCTTAGCTTTGGATGGGTCGTCATACTTATAACATATGAGAGCATTAACTTTGGTCATTTACTGTGCATTAGTCAGATGCGTTTCTGCTGTCACAGGGCTCATTTCTGGTTAGCAACAGGTAGATGCTAAATGATTACACAAGGCCCCATTAGTGGTAGGCTTGCCACTCACAGCAGGCAATGCATTGCTTTTGGTAATATGAGAAGTGGGAGGAAAATGAGGGAGGGTGCCAGTGGTGATGGTCTAGGTATTTTCCAAGTCTTTGTGGTCTTTTTATCCATTTAGAGATTAGAGGAAGTTCCTAGAAAGTCACCCAGAAATGATGTCAAATTCTTCTGAAATGTCTCCTCCCTGGGCACTGTCTTCCAACTCTCCTAGTATTTTCTGGTGCAGGGATGGGAGTCCTAGTTAGTAATCCCCAGAATGTCCAAAAGCCATAGCATGCACAGTTCAGGATATGGACAGTCCAGATTTTCTTAAAGGAGGACACATGAACCCAAGAAGCTGCCCTATACTGAAACAGACCCTTGGGCCATCAAGTTCAGTTTTGTCTACTCAGACTGGCAGCAACTCTCCACGGTCTCAGTCAGAGGTCTTTCCCATAACCTACTATTTCAGGCCTCGACCATTTTTCTTCAGCTTTTGGAGTCGCCCCAAAAATGTAGGCGTCAGCTTTATTTTTCATTCTTCAGGGTTTTATATTTTCATGACCATTCTTCATCATTATTGTTATAAAAAAATCTTCAAAGGTTCTTGTCATTTTTTTAAGCTATAAGGGAAGTGTTGTAACTTACATATAAATATGAGGTACCTCTACCTGTCGTCATAATAAAGATAGCTCATTTGAAATGTGGTGTTGAAGGAGAGTTTTACTGATACTGTGGACCACCAAAAAAGATGACTCAGTGGATTCTCCAGAGGTGTTGAACTCATTTGTTACAAGAGTTGGATCTGATATAAATTTTACTTTGTTGAGCTAGGCCACATGTGCCATAAAATGTAATGTCAGGAACCAGGGATATAAACATTATAAATTACACAGGCAACCTCCATTAACAATATTATTTTTACTCAAAACACAAAGACTGAAAGCAATTGATTTACTGGGGAACCCACAAAAGCCTCAGTAACTGCATTTAGTCATATGTAAGACTAGTTTTTTTCCCTAAGGAATACTATAAAAGCAGGGATATCTTATATTTCCATTGAACTTAGTTACTTTTTGTATATATAGCACTTTTAGGAGTTATCTTCCTTGCAGGGAAATAAGGTAGTTTTTCAGCACTCACCGCAAATGCTTGGCCTCAGCAGTCAAGCATGGCTATGATCTGTCTTTTGCTTTGTTTCCTAATTTTCCCCATCCTACCTCTGAGCACCTTGAGGCACACTGAACTTCCTCTACACTGCGCCATCCCCACCAGCACCACCAACCCTGTGAGGTTGTCCTGGCTGAGTGACCAGCCCCAGGTGACCTAGATGACAGGGTTCTGGCTCAGAAAGTGTGGGGGGTTTGAACCTGGCTCTCCCAGATCCTCCCACACTAGTTCTCATCCCTCCTGCATTTCCCACAGAAGTGACAGGGCTGAGGGGAAGGCCTGACAGAGAGGCTGTTTCCAAAACTTCCAAGGGGTGTTTTTTGTCCCCCTGCGACCCCCTTTCCCTCATGGTTTGAGAACAGGTGGGTGAAGAAGGGAGATCACAGCACACATAAGACAGCTCAGTTGCCTCCCAATCCACATACCAGCCCTCCTCCTCCTCTTCCTCCCCTGCTGTCCCTTCATCAGCAAACGACCACTATGCATACCTGCTCTTGCCAACGCCCCTTCACAGACACCATTTGATGCAGCAGTGATAGTGCCAGCCACTGGCTCTGCCCCCCCTGTAGTGGGTTCACCAATCCTTGCCGAGCTGTGGTCAGAGGGAAAAAATTACCATGACTCCTCTTTCTCCACCTTTGCCACCATTCTCCCCACACTATTTTACCTCAGCCTCTTAACCCAGTTCCCTAGCCATTTCCTTTCTATTTCTTGACAGCTTTGACCATCCACAACCCACTACATGCACCTACTCCCCCCCTTGAGCTGCCACCTGCCTTCCCTCCTTTGTACCAGTTGCTCACAAGCTGGATAAGTCCCCTGGGCAGCAGGATGGTTCTGACCCCCCAGGCCCTATGTTTGACACCCTTGTTCTAGACCATATGAGAAGACAAGACTCACTAGAAAAAATAGTAATGCAAGAAAAAAGTTGAATAGAAGTGGAAGACCCAACATGAGTTAGATCAACTCAAGAAAGGTAGCCATGGCCCTCATTTGAGTAAGGCTGTTGGAAAGGATGTTTTGGAGATCAGTAATTAATAAGGTTGTCATAAATCAGAAGTAACTTGAGAGCACTTAAAAACACATTGCATTCCATACAGTCTCAGGAGTTCACTGCCACAGGAGGTGGAGGCAGCTACAAGCATAGACGGCTTCAAGAGGGGATTGGATAAATAATTGGAGCAGACGTATGTCAGTGGATATTAGCCAAAAGGTATAGATGGAACTCAAGTGATGCTATGTATTTGGGCTTCTTGGCAGGGGGTGGGGAGGTAATGGTGGGAAGGCTTCTAGTGTCCCGGCCCCACTGGTGGACCTCCTGATGGCACTTTTTTTTTTTTTTTGGCTACTGTATGACAGAGTATTGGACTGGATGGGCCACTGGCCTGATCCAACATGGCTTCTCTTATGTTCTTATAAGTCTCTCCCTTTTAACTGGAAATGCCAGGGATTGAATTTGGAACCTTCTGCATACACTATATGAGCTCTGCCAAAGGCCTGCAGGCTCTTTCTCTGTTATACCTTCCTGGAGTTTTTTAGTTATGCTCCATAAGCCCTGTATCAGTGGCAGACGGTTAAGGCAAAAAGTTTGTGGCTTAGTGGCAGAGTGTTTGCATGCAGAAGGTCTGAGGTTCAGTCTCTGTCATCTCCATTTGTTTTTAATGATCAGGAGGTGCTAATAGGTGACAGGAGAGGCTTAGTCTCTGGAGAGCAGCTGCCAGTCAGAATAGAGGATGTTGATCTCAATAGACTTACTATTTGCCCATCCAAAGCAGGCAAGCTCCCATTCTCTGCTGCCTGCACTTGAGCACTGGAGCAGCAAGAGAAACTGGGGGTGGGTGGGACAAAAGTGCAGAGATTCCCACTCCCCAGGTTTCCCTTCCTAAAATTCCCAGGATTCCCTAGTCACCCTAATTAGGGTTTGAATTTGGAACCTCAGTGGTCTGACTCAGTATAAGATAGTTCCTTGTGTTCATCTGGTATAAACAGCTGGACATGGTTTCTTGCACATTGGTTTGTCATCTTAAAAAGACAACGCATGTGAAAAGCGTACAGACTTGCAGAGTCATTTGCAACAGAATTTTAATGCATTGATTTAATCTCTTTTATGTCTTTTCTTATTTTTACAGTGTGCAAATATTCTTTTAGCCAAGATTAATATATAATTCCATTAAGATTAATTAGTTGTTTTACATTCCGACAGCTACTTATCCTGTGATAATTCATGCGCGTTTTTGGCAGTACGAGGGATTTTTAAGACTTGCTCGATTTACGGGAAAGTAGCTGTCTACATTTGAATAAATCCTTTCCTAAGATGGTTCTCGCAGCTTTTCATAAAATCGCATGTTAAGCAATGCTAGCCGAGGAAGGGGGGAAAGTCATATGTGGCGCCCTCTTGTGTCTTTAGACAGAATGAACGGCCTCTCTCCTAAAGAGTTATATAACCTCATCATAATCTGGGATTGGTGGTGAAAGAATATTTAAAGGTACAGCACCTTTTAAATCCTGACCTAAATCAGTGGCAATGAGAGGAGAAGCACATATAGTTATGAATTCTATAAAAGAGGGGTTCTGAGAAGAAAAAAAGGACTTGCATAAAGCCTCTTGATAGAATTCCTCATGTAAAAATGAAGCATTTTGACTTCTTATGGTTTCAGATTCAGTTTGGCTTAACTGAAACCAGGGCAGCAAACAGCAAATGGGGAGCAAAATGGTTGGCAACAAAAACGATGAACAGCAGCAGCTGCCACGGTCTTGGATGTGTCGAAATGTAAGTTGCACTCAGAGGTTTGTGAAGTTGTATTGAATCACTTACTTGCAATGTTTACATGCTGATTCTCAGCAGGAAAAAAGTTCTCAAGTTATTTTTTAAAAATCCATATTAAAAAGAATGAAAACATTCTTAAATCTAGGTATTTGCATTTTTGCAAATTTCAGCTAATGCCTTGTGATAACTTCCTAGAATTTTTGGAATTGTGATTTGGCAAACCCCAGACTATTTTTTCACTCTGGATACAATTCATCTGGACATCCAAAGAGTTAGAGGCAGGCCCCAAACCAGGACATAGATAAGTTTGTGCTTTCTTGACATGTTCTGTCTGGATCTTCTTGTAAGTAGTATTGTTTGTGCTTAAATATTTTGCAATGAAGCATAGAAACACTTGCTGTGCTAATCTCACAACAGAGGACTTAAATCATATAAAAGAATCAGTTGAAAAGACGTTTTGAAGGTTTAACACCAAGATGTATGGCTGAATAAAAAGGATTTAACCTTTTCCAAATGGAAATGGGGGAAAGGCAAGCAAAACTCACAGAGGAGGCATTCCAGAAAATCTGGGGCTACCACAGGATAGGCCCCGCTCATAGCAGATGACAACCCATTATCCAAAAAAAATGGAATCTGCAACATGGCATCAGCAGATTATCTTAAAGATGAGAAGGAAGGATCATATGAGGGAAGACACTGCCAGAATTATGATCCAGACTGCTTCAAGCTTTAATGGTGAAAGCTGGTGCTTCCCCGCTCCACCCCCACTTAAAATAGCATTTGGAATCTGATTGAAATGAGGCCATGAAATAAAAGGAGAGAGGGTTTAACTGAGACGTCCTAAGCAAAGTTACACCCTTCTAACTAATAGTCCTGCTGGACACTGCATTGGTCAGGCCACACCTGGAGTATTGTGTGCAGTTCTGGAGGCTTCCCTTCAAGGAGGATATGGACAGAATGGAGCAGGTGCAGAGGAGAGTGATGGGGATGATTAGTGGTGGGGAGACCAAGCCCTATGAGGAAAGACTGAGGGACCTGGGAATGTTCAATCTAGAGAAAAGGAGGTTGAGGGGAGACATGATTGCTCTCTTTAAGTATTTGAAGGGCTGCCACTTTGAGGAGGGCAGGGAGCTGTTCCTGTTGGTAGTAGAGGGACTAGGATTCTCAGGAATGGGTTTAAATTAAGGTTGGGAAGGTACCAGCTGGATATGAGGAGAAACGTTTTTACAGTAAGAGTTGTTCACTAGTGGAATCAGCTACCAAGGGAGGTGGTAGGCTGATCCTGCATTGAGCAGGGCGTTGGACTAGATGGCCTGTATGGCCCTTTCCACTTCCAGCTCTATGATTCTACTGTAGTGAATGGTTTTAGAAGGATGTACCTCTACTTAGGGCTGGACTCTAACATTAACCCCCCTCATGCCATTACTGTGAAATTACCTGGGTGCACTACCATTTGCTGCACAGGGGCAAGCATGCAGGAATTTGTGTCTATGCAGCAATGTACATTTGTCACATGCCATCGGGCTGCAGAGCTGTCAGGGCAGGAGGATTGTTCTGTTATGCAGACCAATGTCTGGTTTAGCAGAGGCAACAGGGAATGGCAAAAGCAAGAACCAGTAATTGAGTGGAGGGGTGGAGCAAGGCCAGAAGACCATAAAGCTGCCTAAGCTCAAGAAGCCCCAGAGAGACTGTACTCCAAGAAGAAGCATTGAGGCTCCCCCTCCCAGCAAGTCTTGAAATTCCCCCAGAGCTATATTTTAGTAGTTCAGACACACAGGGCTTTTTTGGAGCAAGAATGCACAGGCATGCAGTTCCGGCTGGCTTGGTGCCAGGGGCCTGGCCTAATATGCAAATGAGTTCCTGCTGGGCTTTTTCTACCCCCCAAAAAGCCTTGCAGACATAGCTTAAAAACAGAGCAGCAACTCAGTGGAAACACAGTCACAGCTCCAAAAGCTGGCCTCCATCTGTGGGTATGACTCATACGCCTGTTTCGTGGGCTACCATACACCTTAGCACTTGTTGCTGTATTTTTTTTCTTACAGTGCCCAAAGCAAGTTGAGCAGTACCATTCACATTTAATTTCAAGAAGGTAACTATGATGCAACATTTAAAATAAAGCTTGTTTCTTATAACGGTTGCTTCTCCCCGCCCCCCCCCCGGGTAAAAAAATGCAAGCAACAGATGACGCTCCCAGATGTCGATCCGGATCTTGCCTTCTAATCTGGCAACAGATTGAATCCAAAACGGTGGAGCATTTGTGGCACGGCGGCATGGAGTTTGTCTCTGTAATTAATTTTGTCTCCATTAATTAAAGGCATGGGGCTGTAGGCCAAGTTTAAAATACGGAGGAAGCATCTTTCTCTTTCTTTGTCTTGGAGACTACCAAGATTTGCAAGGCACCTAGCAACAGGATTAGCAGGCATTTGTCTTTCATGATTTCCGAAAAATCCAAAAGCTGCAGGAAGCAGACTTTACAGCCATTGAGGGTCAGGGCCTTCTGACCTCAGTGGCTGGAAGCCAACAAAGATCATGGTTCTCAGTGATTACCTATGGCAGGGGTGGCCAATGGTAGCTCTCCAGAAGTTTTTGCCTACAACTCCCATCAGCTCCAGCCCTTGGCCAAAAACATCTGGAGGCAAGCTACCATTGGCCACCCCTGCTATGGCAAACAGACATCTGGAGAGCTACCGTTGGCCACCCCTGCTATAGCAAACAGAGGCCTTTATGATGATGGGGAAGCTCTTGCTGGTGTTGCCAAGACTTGCTGGCTGGATTAGGACGATTAATTCATAGCTAAACTAGGCTAGAACTGGCAGTCTGAAAATTAGGTGTTTCGTGGGCAGACTGTCAGACCATCCAGCCTGTAAAGGGGAGAGGTCCAGGCTAACTCAGCACAGTTCACCTGGGTGTACCTTCATCTATAAGTTGTTTACACATAGGAGTCAATTCAGCATAGCTATCCAGATTTATAGGACCAATTGGAACTGAATGGGTCCTCGTGTCATATAAGCTTCCAGATGCAATACTGCTGTCTGATTTAGGGTTGTCAAATTCCTTGAGACCTAGAGGTGGAGACTGGGAAAAGCAGAGTTTGGGGAGGGGAGAGACCTCAGCAAGGTTTAATACCATAGAGCAGGGGTGTCTAACTCATTTATTATGAGGGCCGGATCTGACATAAAAGAAACCTTGTTGGGCTGGGCCATCTCAGGCTGGGCTGAGCCATGTCAGGCCGGGCCATGTGTGTACCTATTTAAGATCAGGTAGCAGAGATATACATTTTACAAAGAACACAGCCAAACAGAAATATATATTTTTAAAAACTTAAAACATGCTCAAAATTTTAGCACTCATTGGACTTAAAGGTGCTTTGTTTGTATTTCTCCCATAGGATCCAGGGAACTGAGCAAAGGAAGCTCTGGTTCTTTCTTTCCTTCCCCAGGGGACGGGGGAGGGGGGGGAGCCTCAGCAAATAGAAGGAAGAGGGACTTGGATCAGTAGCTCTGCTGTGCAATTGAGAGAGCCTGGCAAAGCAAGCTATTCCTCCCCAAGGGAGAAACCTCAGCCAATGGTGAAAATAGAAGCTCTGTTAGAATCATAGAGTTGGAAGGGACCTCTAGGGTCATCTAGTCCAAACCCCTGCACAATGAAGGAAACTCACAAACACCTCCCCCTAAATTCACAGGATCTTCATTGCTGTCAGATGGCCATCTAGCCTCTGTTTAAAAACCTCCAAGGAAGGAGAACCCACCACCTCCCGAGGAAGCCTGTTCCACTGAGGAATCGCTCTAACGGTCAGGAAGTTCTTCCGAATGTTGAGCCGGAAACTCTTTTGATTTAATTTCAACCCACTGATTCTGGGCCTACCTTCCGGGGCCACAGAAAACAATTCCGCACCATCCTCTATATGACAGCCCTTCAGGTACTTGAAGATGGTGATCATATCACCTCTCATCTGCCTCCTCTCCAGGCTAAACATCCCCAGCTCCTTCAACCTTTCCTCATAGGACTTGGTCTCCAGACCCCTCACCATCTTTGTCGCCCTCCTCTGGACCCATTCCAGCTTGTCTATATCCTTCTTAAAATGTGGTGCCCAAAACTGAACACAATACTCCAGGTGAGATCTTCCAGAGCAGAGTAAAGCGGTACCATCACATCACGTGATCTGGACACTATACTTCTGTTGATACAGCCCAAAATTGCATTTGCCTTTTTAGCCACTGCATCACACTGTTGGCTCATGTTCAGCGTTTTTTTCTCAAAAAAAGAGAAATTACATGTTCTTTAGCTCCTGTGCAATTGAGCAAGCCTTGCAAAGCAAGCTGTTATGCAGAAGGAAGCAAGACATAGGGAGAAAGAAGCAGATGACAGCCAGTTGCTCGGGGGCCTGATAGGAGCCCTTATTTGGCCCCTGAACTGCATGTTTGACAACCCTGCTAGAGTCTGCCCTCCAAAGTGGCTGAAGGATGACAACTCTACCTGCAATGGTGGCGATGAAGGACAGAAGAGAACAGGTGAGCAGGCCTGACTCTGGTCAGCTACCACAGTGGTGCAAAAGGTGTATGGATCCCATTGGCGGAGTTTCTGGGGGCCTTATAGCATTGCTGCTCTGAAAGCAGCTGATAAGAAGAAGATTAAGAAGATTTATATCCCGCCCTCCACTCTAAATCTCAGAGTCTCAGAGTGGCTTACAATCTCCATTACCTTCCTCCCCCACAACAGACACCCTGTGAGGTGGGTAGGGCTGAGAGAGCTCTCACAGCAGCTGCCCTTTCAAGGACAACTCCTGCAATAGCTATGGCTGACCCAAGGCCATTCCAGCAAATGCAAGTGGAGGAGTGGGGAATCAAACCTGGTTCTCTCAGGTAAGAGTCCGTGCACTTAACCACTACACCAAAGTGGCTATAGGGTAGCTGTCAGCACCTTCTATCACCTCGAGCAGTGGCTGGTGCTACTTGCACAGAGAACTGGCCCTGTGTGAAGGGGGAAGCACCTCCAGGCTGCACACTATTCTGAAGGGTGACTCAGCTTTCAAGAGTTACGGACTGCAACCTGGCTTCCCAAACCCCTTCTCTTCGCTGCTCCTTGAAAGTACAGCCAGGAACCATCTAGCCTGTTGCTTTTCTTGCTGGCATTGAACCCTAAGAGGATGTCTTTCCAAATAAGTGTTTTTAGTTTTGGGCTCCCAGTTTGCACTGTGTGGGTGCATTTTATTGATGCCAGAGAGGAAGGAATTATTTCCCTTTCTGGGCACAGGAGGCCTGCAGACCCTTGTTCTCCAGCTCACATTTTGTGCAAAAACTCCTCTCCCTTCCAGCCTTCTCAAATGTTTGGACTTGCTCCAAAGATTCCAGCCCTCCCCTCCCCGTCCTTCCACTTGATCTCCCTCTTCAGAAAGGCTCTGCCGTTGCAGCCGCTCAGATCTGTCAACTCTGTGCATATGACAAGTTAATCTAACACTTCGCATCTCTGAAATACCTTTGTATTTCCCGTCTTTTCTTTCTGTTTCTGTAGCTGCAGCGCTCCTTCATCCAACCGCGAGGCAAACAGGCCTCCCCCAGGAGACTCTGATTTCTTCTCTGGAGGAACCCCGGCAAGCCCGAGGACAATGAAAAATGGGAAATTGTTTTTCTTGCTGGCTTAGCAATTTGTACTTAGGATTCAGCAAAGGCAGACCCATCTGTTATGCTTGGAATATCCAATAATAGGAGGCTCTCTGTGCATTGGCTGAATTCTATAGAGAAAGGAGCCAGCTGAAGAAGGGAAAGGGATCCAGTTGCCCTCACTCTTTTGCTTCAGCATGTGCGGCCTCACTTCTTTCTCTCCCTATGGTGAGAACACATTAGAGGAAAGGGAGCAAGGCAACTCTGGTTACATGGCAGCAAATCCAGGTTGCCTGAAACTGCTGGATAGGCAATCCTTGGTGAGAATGCTTTTATATACACAGGTCTGAAACTGTGTGTTTGTTGTACACAGGGCCAATGTGTCCCAGTAGGCCAGGTAGGCAGCTGCTACCTGGATAGGGCGCTACCTGGCCTCAGGGGTGGCTGGCACCCCCACCCTGCTTCCCCCAGTGTCCCTTCCCTGCTGTGCTTGCCCTTGCTGCCTGCTGCAAGTCTGGTGGAAGCACAGACCCAGGAAGGCTGAGCAGGCACGGAGTGGTGCAGGTGCAGGCACTCAGAGAAGAAGATAGAATATATTGAATTAATATCCCACCCTATGCTCTGAATCTCAGAGTCTCAGAGCAGTCACAATCTCCTTTACTCCCCCCCCCCACAACAGACACTCTGTGAGGTAGGTGAGGTTGAGAGAGCTCTCACAGAAGCTGGCCTTTCAAGGACAACTCCTGTTGTGTCTTGCATTTCAGTCCTGAAATTACAACACTGCGAACGCTACAGAGGTGACCAGTGGGAGTCCACTGGTCACCGGACGTAGCTCGCAAATACGCTCCATCAATCAAGATCTGTGGTGGGAAGTTTAACTGGCCAAGATTGGACCTGGCCAGGCAGAGTGTTGTTCCGGGTTGTGTACATAATTGGGGACCCGGCCCGCATTCCCTCTTTTGTGATGTACTCGCTAATAAAGCATGCTGCCTTCAACATGTCTCGTCACTCAGTACATTACACTGGCGATGAAGGTGGGATCCTAGCCAGGTAACTCCCCAAGCGGGAATTCGCTGACCTGGCCGGAGACGAGGAAGGCCCGCAGTCGAGAGAGACTGAAGTGTCCGCTGCTGCCATGGCTAACCCGAGTGGGATGATGGGCCACCTTGCTGAGTTCGACCCCGCCAACCCCGAGAGGTGGGAGACCTACACGGAGCAGGTCGACTGCTACCTACAAGCGAACATGATTACAGATGACAGCTGGAAGAGAGACGTGCTCCTGAGTGTCTGCGGGGAGGCCACATTCGAGATAGCCAAGGGTCTCTCGGCCCCCGCGAAGATCACTGAGAAAACGTACAAAGAGGTGGTCAGATTCCTGACTGGGCATTTCTTGCCCCAGCCATCCATCATCGCCCGCTGATTTCTCTTCCACAAGAGGGATCAAGGGGTGGGAGAGATGGCTGCCGTTTACCTGGCCACCCTCCGCCAAATCGTGGGGAACTGCAGCTTTGACAAGCTGGAGGAAGCCCTGAGAGATCGATTTGTCTGGGGCCTCCGAGACGAAAGATTGCAACAAAAGGTCTTCGCAAAAGAGGAGCTCACCCTCCAACTCGCGTTCAATGAAGCCACCGCGTTCAAGAGAGCAACCAAAACTTACCACAACCCGTGAGCTGAAGCCGTCCACCAGGAGGAGATGGCACTGGGTAACCCAGAGGAGGAGGAGGCACACCAGCTCCACCGCCAACCAGGAATGGGGCTGAGAGGGCCCACTCGGCCACGTGCGACAGAAAGACCAGCCAACACCAAGTGCGCCAGCTGTGGAGATCCACATGAGTGGCGGGACTGCCCTTATCACAACGTGGACTGCAGGAACTGCGGAAGCGTGGGCCACATAGCGAGGGCTTGCCAGACCAAGGCCAACCACAGACGCCAGTCCACCCACCACGACTCAACCGATGCCTACTCAACCTCATTGACTAGCCTGCAGGTAATGAACTTGCCCCTCACCACCCCCGATAAGGTCAGGGTGTCAGTCCTCATCAAGGGTGCTCCATGCCTAATGCAGAACCCCTACATAGGCTCCTCGATAAACACGCCCCGTGGGTCTGGGAAAAGAAGCAGGCCGCTGCTTTTCCAGCAGTCAAAGACCTCCTAATTTCCAATGCTGTTCTCCACCATTTTGACGAATCCCTACCAGTGATTCTGGCTTGCGATGCTTCCCCGTACAGGGTGGGCGCTGTTCGGGGGCACCAACTCCCAGACGGGAGGGAAGTTCCCGTGGCCTATTATTTGCGGACCCTGACCCCCGTGGAGCGTAACTATGCCCAGATAGACAAGAAGGCCTTGGCAATCGTGGCAGGTGTGCATAAATTCAACAATTACCTGTATGGTAGGCGTTTCACGATTGCCACGGACCACAAGCCGCTTCTGGGCCTCCTCGCCCCGGACCACCAAACACCGCAAATTCTGTCACAGCGCGTCCCGCGGTGGAACCAGTTCCTCAACTCGTACACATATGCTGTGGTCCACCGCCCTGGCAAAGCTATGGGACACGCAGATAAGAACATAAGAACATAAGAGAAGCCATGTTAGATCAGGCCAATGGCCCATCCAGTCCAACATTCTGTGTCACACAGCGGCCAAATATATATATATATATATATATATACACACACACACACACTGTGGCTAATAGCCACTGATGGACCTCTGCTCCATATTTTTATCTAACCCCTTCTTGAAGGTGGCTATGCTTGCGGACGCCACCACCTCCTGTGGCAGTGAATTCCACATGTTAATCAACCTTTGGGTGAAAAAGTACTTCCTTTTATCCGTTTTAACCTGTCTGCTCAGCAATTTCATCGAATGCCCACGAGTTCTCGTATTGTGAGAAAGGGAGAAAAGTACTTCTTTCTCTACTTTCTCCATCCCATGCATTATCTTGTAAACTTCTATCATGTCACCCCTCAGTCGACGTTTCTCCAAGCTAAAGAGCCCTAAGCGTTTCAACCTTTCTTCATAGGGAAGGTGTTCCAGCCCTTTAATCATTTTAGTTGCCCTTTTCTGAACTTTCTCCAATGCTATAATATCCTTTTTGAGGTGCGGCGACCAGAACTGCACACAGTACTCCAAATGAGACCGCACCATCGATTTATACAGAGGCATTATGATACTGGCTGATTTGTTTTCAATTCCCTTCCTAATAATTCCCAGCATGGCGTTGGCCTTTTTTATTGCAAACGCACACTGTCTTGACATTTTCAGTGAATTATCTACCATGACCCCAAGATCTCTCTCTTGGTCTGTCTCTGCCAGTTCACACTCCATCAACTTGTATTTGTAGCTGGGATTCTTGGCCCCAATGTGCATTACTTTGCACTTGGCCACATTGAACCGCATCTGCCACGTTGACGCCCACTCACCCAGCCTCAACAGATCCCTTTGGAGTTCCTCACAATCCTCTCTGGTTCTCACCACCCTGAACAATTTAGTGTCATCCGCAAATTTGGCCACTTCACTGCTCACTCCCAACTCTAAATCATTTATGAACAAGTTAAAGAGGATGGGACCCAGTACCGAGCCCTGCGGCACCCCACTGCTTACCGTCCTCCACTGCGAAGACTGCCCATTTATACTCACTCTCTGCTTCCTATTACTCAGCCAGTTTTTGATCCACAAGAGGACCTGTCCTTTTACTCCATGACTCTCAAGCTTTCTAAGGAGCCTTTGATGAGGAACTTTATCAAAAGCTTTCTGGAAGTCAAGGTAAACAACATCTATCGGGTCTCCTTTGTCCACATGTTTGTTCACCCCCTCAAAGAAATGTAACAGGTTAGTGAGGCAAGATCTTCCCTTGCAGAACCCATGCTGAGTCTTCCTCAATAACCCGTGTTCATCAATGTGCCTACTCATTCTGTCCTTGATAATGGTTTCTACCAACTTTCCCGGTATTGAAGTCAGACTGACTGGCCTGTAATTTCCCTCAGCTGCCTGCCTCTGCCCTCTATGGACCCGGATCCCGCTCCTGCCCACCATGTGATGCTTCTAGAGACTCTACCCAAGAGGCCACTCCACGCCAGTGAGGTTGCTCAGGCCATGGGCAGAGACCGCATCCTCGCACACATTTTAGACTGGGTGGGAAGGGGGTGGCCAGTGGGCAAACTGGACACAGAATTCAGGGCGTTCACATCTCGCAGAGAAGAACTGTCCATACACAAGGGGTGCATTCTCTGGGGTAGCAGGGTGGTGGTCCCCCCACCACTGCGGAAGCAAGTGCTGGAAGCCTTACACAAAACACACCCGGGGATAGTGCGTATGAAGGCCCTGGCACGTAGCTATGTATGGTGGCCAGGGATGGAAGGTGCCAACCCTGCCAAGAGTCCCGGCCATATCCGCCCAGTGCACCTGTCCACCACTGGGAGTCCAATAGGAGGCCGTGGTCCCGGCTACACCTAGATTTTGCAGGGCCATACCAGGGCCAAATATTCTTTATTCTAGTCGACGCGTACACTAAGTGGTTGGAGGTGATTCCCGTAGCATCAACCTCCACCGCGGTGGCGGTCAGAGCCTTGCGAAGGGTCTTTTGCACCCATGGGATCCCCGAGACCCTTATCACGGACAATGGTACCGCTTTCACCTCCTGGGAATTCCAGGAGTTCCTGAATAGGTACCTCATTTAGCACATTCGGTCCGCCCCTTTCCATCCATCCACCAACGGCCAAGCAGAGCTCATGGTGCGCACCACAAAAGAGGCCCTGGGTTGCATTGTACAGGGGGAGTGGGACCACCGCCTGGCAGCCTTCCTATTTGGGAATAGAATCACCCCCAACCCCGTCACTGGGTTAAGCCCTGCCGAGTTGCTAATGGAGAGGAAGTTGATCACTAGGTTAGACAGGTTGCACCCTGACCGGGCTACGGACCTCCGCAGTTCCCCCAAAACTCGGGAAGCCACTAGGGGATTCTTTCCAGGGGATCCGGTATACGCAAAGAACTTTGCAAGCAGGCCGGAGTGGGTAGCCGCACGGGTGCTGCAGGTCACCAGGTCCCATTCCTACGAGGTCTCGTCAGAGGGGGGGCCAGATCCTAAGGAGGCATATTGACCAGCTGCGCTGCCGCACCTTGCTGGAAGAACTAACAGCGTTAGGGGGAGCGGGAGAGAACTATCAGCAACACCCCCGGGAGCTACTCAGCCTATCCCGGCCACGCTGATTATGCGGGCAGAAGAGCACCACAGCGGAGGGAGCGACCCCCCCAGAGTGGAGGTTCCAAAACAGCAACAAGTGGCGGACAGCCCTCTTCCGCCATCACCTCACCACGAGGAACCAGCAGTCCTGCCAGCCATGGTGGCCGCTCCAACTCCCCAAACAACCCTGAGGGGTCGACCAGGGAACGCAGGGCGCCAGCTTACTTGAAAGACTTTGTGTCTTGAACTAAGGGGGGAGGAGTGTTGTGTCTTGCATTTCAGTCCTGAAATTACAACACTGGGATTCCACTGGTCACCGGACGTAGCTCGCAAATATGCTCCGCCAATCAAGATCTGTGGCAGGAGGTTTAACTGGCCAGGATTGGACCTGGCCAGGCAGAGGGTTGTTCCGGGTTGTGTACATAATTAGGGACCCGGCCTGCGTTCCCTCTCTTGTGATGTACTCGCTAATAAAGCATGCTGCCTTCAACACGTCTTGTCATTCAGTACATTACAACTCCTATGAGAGCTATGGCTGACCTAAGGCCATTCCAGCAGCAGCAAGTGGAGGAGTGGGAAATCAAACCCAATTCTCCCAGATAAGAGTCTGCGCACTTAACCACTACACCAAACTGGCTTTCTCTTGCTGGCACTCGGTGCTGCACTGCCTGCCCCCATCGCGCTCACCCTTGCCACCGCAGGCACAGAGGCAGGGCAGCTGTGGGGTGTCTAGAAACCTTGGTGCCGGCCCTGGTTGTATGCCTGACTTATAATTGTGTACCAAATACATTTTTAAAAGTTACAACGTATTCATCCCCCAAGGAAGGAGCTGTAGTTCAGTTGCGGACTGCACACACTGGATGTGCACACACTGGTTGACAAATCGTACCCAAAGAGTGCTTGTGAATGGTTCCTCATCCTTTTGGAGAGAAGTGGCAAGTGGAGTGCCTCAAGGATCTGTCCTGGGACCTGTTTTGTTCAGCATCTTTATAAATGATTTGGATGAAGGAATAGAGGGAATGCTTGTTAAATTTGAAGATGATAACTAAATTGGGAGGGGTAGCAAATACAGCAGAAGACAGAGTCAGGACACATGATGAGCCTGACAGGCTGAAAAACTAGGCTAAAACAAATTAAATTAATTTTAATAGGGACAAATGTAAAGTTCTGCATTTAGGTAGGAAAAATCCAATGCATCGTTATAGGATGGGGGAGACTTGTCTTGGCAGTAGTTTGTGCGGAAAGGATCTAGACGTCTTAGTAGCCCATACACCAAACCTGAATCAGCAGTGTGATGTGGTAAAGGTCAATGCAATTTTAGGCTGTATCAACAGAAGTACAGTGTCCAGATCATGTGATGTGATGTTATCACCATACTCTGCTCTGGTTAGACATCATCTAGAGTATTGTGTTCAGTTTTGGGCACCACAATTTAAAAAGGATATAGACAAGCTGGAATGTGACTATAGGAGGGCAACAAGAATGGTGAGGGGTCTGCAGACCAAGTTCTATGAGGAAAGGCTAAAGGAGCTGGGTATATTCAGCCTGGAGAGGAGGCAGCTGAGAGGTGATATGATCACCATCTTCAAGTACTTGAAGGGCTGTCATATCGAGGATGGTGTGGAGTTGTTTTTTGTTGCCCCAGGAGGTCAAACCAGAACCAACGAAATTAAATCAGAAGAGTTTCTGGCTAAGCATTAGGAAGAACTTCCTGACAGAGCAGTGGAACAGGCTTCCTCTGGAGGTGGTGGGCTCTTCTTTGGAGGTTTTCAAACAGAGGCTAAATGGCATTCTGACAGCAATGCTGATTCTGTGAACTTAGGCAGTTCATGAGAAGGAAGGCAAGGATAGGTTACATCAGTACTTTGTTCTCATGACCCTTTCTTACACGCCCAGGAAATTGCTGTTTACCACTTTGGGATCAGGCAGCCATTTTTTTCCAGGCCTGTTTGGCCAAGGCTCCTGGAAAGTTGTTTTGTTTTGTTTTTTTGCCATCTTTTGGGCTTGGAGCAGGGGTCAGTGTGTGTGTGTGGGGGGGAGGTACTTGTGAATTTCCTACATTGTGCAACAGATTAGACCAGATGACCATGGAGGTCCCTTCCAACTCTTATGATTCTATGTTGAAGGTCCAATTTACACATTACAATGTCATTGTGTCCCTCATGGGTCCTTTGGACAAATGTATGATGGGAGTTCTGTGCTTGAAACTTCAATCCTAGGCATGTGCAGATCAATTCTAGGTCAGACTCCTATGGATCTGGGAATTTAAGTTCCAAGCATGGAACTCCCAGAGCATGTCTGAGAACAAGAGGCATGGGGGACATCAGAGGGTCATGAGGACTTTCTTACTTATAAATTTTCCCTCAGTTTCCAAGTTAAATTTTTAGCTAGCCAAGAAAAAAAAGGATCTTCATTAGCACTAGGCTCCACCCTGAGATTTCAGAGAACCATTGCTAGCTGGAGTTGCTGTTGTGATACAGCAGCCAGGGAGATCTAGACTAATATCCTTGATGGTGGGGGAAAGTGCTGTCAAGTCATAGGTACCTTATGGTGACCTCATAGGGTTTTCAAGGCAAGAGACAAACAGCGGTGGTTCTGCTGTTGCCTGTGTTTGTGCAGCAACCCTTATTTGGAGGTCTCCTATCCAAGTACTAACCAGGCCCAGCCCTTCTTAGCTAGTGATATCTGATGAGATCACGCTAGCCTGGGCCATCCGGGTCAGGATACAAATTCTTACTTTGTGAATTTCTTGCATTGTGCAGGGGGTCAGACTAGATGACTCTGGAGATCCCTGGAGGTGCCTTCCAACTCTATGATCTTACTTTTCTATAGACCTCCATAGACCTTGTGCCAGCCATTCCCTCCCAGGCTAACGGGCTTTGTGAGGATAAGATGGAGGAGAGGAGAACTATATATGCCAGTTTGTTGGACAAAGGACTGAACAAATACGTGATATTACGTGGGCATGATGAGTCAGTGGAACGTATGAAAACATCTTCCTGTGTTAATATTTGATTTGGTATAGTGACATACTACGCTTCAGCCTCAAGGTCTTGAGGGACTTCCCAATCCAAACAACAAATAAAAACCATTCAAAGTATTACACAGTAAAAAGAGGATCAAATTAGAAAAGGGATGCTCCTTTGAGCTCCTTGGAAACAGGGTAGGATAAAAATGTTCTAGATAGATAACAGCCGCCCTAGCAATAAAAAAATTGAATAACAAAGAGTATCGAAGGAGGCAAAAAAAGAGAATCTGCAGAGAACAATAAAACCAGTAAATCCATTAGAATAATAACATGGGAAAGAAAGAAGCAAAGGGAAAACAAAGCATTTGTTGACCTCAAGTACATTGTTTCTAAGTCAGCGATTTCTGAAACGTGTTTTTCACAAACAACTCCAAAATCACTTAAAATTGTTTTCCCTGCAAAGCTTTTATAACATCACAACCACTCTAGCTGATTTGCATTACCTACATTCAGATCAGCGAAGCTTCAACCTCTGTAAAGGACACCACATACTTTTCATGTTCATGCATGACAATTGGTGGCTGTTTGTATGATCACCCCCCCTGCACTGCCGCCATTTCAGTCTTAACATTCTATTAATACTTACATGACTGAATCACCTTGAAGGTGCAGTCAAAATGCCAAATATAGTTTTGAGCAATGACATAATCTGGAGGTTATTTTTTATAAGTAATGGTAGATGGAAGACTAATGGTAGTGCTTCATGTATAGAACACATATTTAGAGGAGAAAGTACACAGAGGTTAAAACCAGCCAGGAGAGGCCATGGTACAGTGACAGAACAGGCACGTATGTTCTTCCCTGGAATTTCAGCTAACAGCTCTGGCTAGCTGAGACCCTGGAAAGTTGCTGCTGGTCAGAGCAGACAATACTGGGCTAGGTGGATCAATGATCTGACTGGGCATATGGTAGCTTTATATGCCTCTTTACATGTTCTGTCTTGGAGTAGCATGTCAGGGTGACTTTGATCAGCAAAACAAGAGTGGAGGTTAAAGGGTTAAGTCCTCTTTCCTTTCCCAGCATGGCACTGATGCCAATTGAGACTGTGGAAGGCTGCAATTTGCATAGATGGTTGGGAATGTGTTATTTGTGAATTCTACTTATCTTTTTTTTTTAGTTTATAATAGTTTTAAATCATCTTTGTTCAATACTGCTACTGGTAGAGAACAAAGGAGTCAGATATGAAATGGACACTGTTACTAAATTCATGTAGGGGTTTTTTTTTTTAATTCTGTGACCTCCCCCCTCCCCTCTTTGTCCTGTATCATCCCTGTGCTCTAAGTTCTACATGTTCCTTCCCTCTCTTTCTATAATGGGTTACTTGCCTTTGAAAAAACCTTTGCTTGAGAAACCTGCTCTTAATACTTGGACCCTCCCAGCTTTAGGACAATGGTGATTGATTAGGCCTTGGAAAGTATCCAAGATAACACTTTGTGAGAAATTAAAAACACCTCCTTGTCCACAGATCCTGGGGGAACTCATGTACCTGAACAGCAGGCATTTTAACTTTTGGAAGTAATTTCAATAACACAGCACCTGTTTGCCTCCCACTTTGTATCTGCCCCCTCCTGCAGCCCCTTTGCATGCTCTCTACCTGGCAATGCAGTTGAAAGGGAGCCAACTTGCTTTGACTTTTACAAAATCTTCAGTCATAGTCTTTACAGACTTTTCAATCCTAGCCCAAATGTCAGACAAACATCCCAATGACTTTGGAGAGGAGAAAATTCCTCACAGAACTTGGTTGGAGGCAAAACTTCTGCTTTGGGCACCTTTAGAGGACTGGCTTTTCCCCTTCCTATATTGGGGAGCCAGTTTGGTGTAGTGGTTAAGTGTGTGGACTCTTACCTGGGAGAATCCAGTTTGATTCCCCACTCCTCCACTTGCAGCTGCTGGAATGACCTTGGGTTAGCCATAGCTATCGCAGGAATTGTCCTTGAAAGGGCAGCTGCTGTGAGAGCCCTCTCAGCCCCACCCACCTCACAGGGTGTCTGTTGTGGGGGTAGAAGGTATATGAGATTGTAAGCTGCTCTGAGTCTCTGATTCAGAGAGAAGGGCAGGGTGTAAATCTGCAGTCTTCTTCTTCTTCTTCTAACAACAACAGCAACAACAACCGGAATACCCTCTCAGTTTGTTTCCAGGCCGAATACAAAATATTGTTTTTGTCAGGGAAAGCTGTTCTGTAATTTCAGTAGAATTGGCAGAAACTGCCAAACTGGAAGCCCTAACTACAGCCATGGGTGATGCTCATGCTTTACTAAGGTAGGTTGCTAGCATTGTCTTTTCTTCCCTGGATCTCCAGGTGTTACATGCCAGATATTATGCTGTGTGCTGTTTTTAGGCCCATGCTTCTATTTCTCTGGTTTTTTAAAATGCTGTTAGCTTTGTTGTTGTTAGCCTCCTAAATGTAGTGATGCATTTGTAAGGCTAATGGAGCAGATAGTCTATGAAGTATTTACAAACCAGGTTTGGAGAGGAGTGAGTGTGTGATTGAATGGATGTGTCTGGATTGTGTTTGTTTTGCAATTGCCTTGCAGGTAACTGGGATCAAGGTGGATCATACAGCAGACCCCATAGGGGCACTTGTCAGTTGCCAGGAGAGTAGTCTCTTCTCCCTAGAGGTTAAACACGCAATGGAGCATTAAAAATGGAAGTTTGCTAAGTAGATCCAGCCTGAAACCATGACATAGCTGACTGGGATGTGAATGATAACTTGGTGTCTAAACCATGCAACACAACGGGGGCATCTGTTGATCTGGGTCAAGTAGGCTGCCCACCTTGAAAGGGGATCCCTCCCCCAGAGATTAAAGACTTGGATGAGGGCATTTGCACAGTGAAAGTCCAGAGAGAGAAAGAGAGAGAGGGAGAGGGAGAGAGGTTATATGGCAAAAATGAGGGGGGAAAGGAAAAGATGCTATTTTTCTAGGAGCCTGGGATTGGTTCTTGGTGAGATATTGTACTTTAGAAAAGGGAAATAAGGAAGGATTCTATTCTGAAAAGAAGGCATGCAAACTGACTGGTGGGATACTCTATGTTTGGAAAATAAAGTGGAGGGATTCTGTTGAAGAGAAGAGGGTTTTGTTATGATAGTGTGATTTTTAAACTGGTACTATGGGAGGACTGTCAATTGATAATAATATTGATGTTATTATAGTGGGAGGGGCCCACAAAGGCAAAAGTCATAATGCGGCCCTGGCTGCATTATTCTGAACGGCCCCCAAACAAAAAGTTAGAAGCAGTCACTCACTTCTGGGAGGACCAGCATGAAGAGAAACACAAGAAAGCAGATCTCTCCACTAAGCTCATGGCTTTGCAAATTCAGGGATACAAAACAAAGCAAGGCTCTCAGAGAAATAATGGGCCCCAACAATGTCCACCATCACAACAGGGTGCACCGCAAACATTTCCTAACAGTAGACAGTTGCAAGACATGTGGAATTTTGGGCCATTTTGCTCATGATTGTAGGATGAAGAAAAGAGACCACCACCAGTGTCAGCCCAAACAGCCGGAGGCAGATATGCAACCTCTAGCACCTGCTTTCCTGGAGCCTGTTTACAACATGGCACTGCTGACTGACCTATTGTGACTTTATTAATTCTCATTATTTTCCTTGTCTAGTGGACACAGATGCCTCCTGCACTACAATTCATCAGCAGAAGGCATTACTTCTTGCACCAAATTTTTGGCATAGCATCTGGTGCCTCTCCTCAGCACTCCCCCCCCCTCAAAGTTTAAAAAAGTTTGGACCAGGGGGATCCAGTTCTATGAGCCCCAAAAGAAGGTGCCCTCATCCTCCATTATTTCCAATGAAGGGAAGGCATTTAAAAGGAGCGTGGTCCCTCCCTTTAAATATGATGGCCAAAATTCCCTTTGTAGTTCAGTTGCGCTTGTCACAGCCTTGATCCTGGCTCTACCCCCAAAGTCCCCAGATATTTCCTGAGTTAGACCTGGGAACCCTAGGTCTAGTCATCTCCCTATTCCTACGGCACCAGTTTCTGTTTCTTTAGAACCATACAAGGTAACAAGCCATGTCTTAATTTCCCTACTTCCCCTGTTAATTTGTGAGGTTGGGATTTGTTGTGCAAATCTGATGCCAGGTTGTAAACTGGATGGTTTGCTCAGTGTGGCCCTGCAACCATCTGATTTTGCTCAATGATTTTTTTTTTGCTGACTGCAGCAGAAGCAGAGGCTTCAGAGGAACCTAAGTATCTTATGAATACCTTGCCTGCCTCCTTGTGGGCTTCCAAACCTCATGATGTTGGAAGCTTGTGAGCAACCAACTCTGTTAGAATTATAATCTGGCCCACTGTGAATTTCCCCAAATATCCTTTATCAAAAGAACAGACTGAGGTAATCACTCTGTTGTTATAACAGGGAATACTGATTGAACTGCCTCATGGGTCTGCCCGTAATACTCCTATGGCCTCTCTCGCCTCTGCTCCTGCATTTATTTGTCAAACCATCCTCCCTTGATCCTCATGCATTTCTCTATGACCTGCAACAGTTTGCCCCCACCTGGGAAAAGGACTTTGGGGGTCCACACTGGCACAGACCTACATTCCTTTCCCATGTTTCTTGTGTCTGTTCTCTTGTCTGTGTTGCTTGATGGGTGTGCAGTCTGCCTACAAAGTTTTACAGTTTCAACCTGTCCTCTCAGACATTGCATGCCATGACATCCACCTTGGAGACTCCAGCTGAGTGAAGGTCTACAGAAAGAAAGCAGCCTTAGAGATTGTGGGAAGCCCCATACCAGGTCCTGCTGGCACCAACATAGCTATCCGAGTGGCAGAGAGAAGTTTCTGGATCCACACATAAAAGGCACCTGGCACAGAGCCAGAAGACCAGCACCTAATTTGAATGCAGGAGTGGGAAGTCGCAACAAGGGGAACAAGCAACATGATCCAGATGGATTCCTGGCCCTTCAAACCAGACGTTGTCCTGAGAAAGGGGGACAAGGAGCTCAGCACTCCCAGAATCCCAAAGTACACAGGTCCCAGAGGCCAAAACTGACAAGTCAAAGATCTTATACTCACATGCATCACTTTGAAACCCCATACAAATGACTGAGCCATAGACTCAGGATATGTGTGCTCAACTTCTGTTTCTTTCTATTTGCTGCCTCCCTATACTGTGTGGAACCTACAGCAATATTAATGAAACACCCAGCCGTTCCACAAATCAGATGTACATTAAGGCTCTTAGCAAAAAGATGCATTTTGTGATTATTATTTTTAAGAGCCAACCTTAGGCTCAAAGGGGCAAATGTTAAACATATTTTATTACATTGTTAAGAGTTAAGCAACTTTCGATTTGTGGAGGGCTTTTTTTTGTAGAAAAAGCCCAGCAGGAACTCATTTGCATATTAGGCCACACCCAACACCAAGCCAGCTGGAACTGCATTCCTGTGTGTTCCTGCTCAAAAAAAGGCCCTGGATTTGTGAGTCTAAGGCTGATCTTAAATACCTTTAGGATGCTTTTTCCTTTCTCCTATCATTGCTCAAAAAACAGTTATTTGATCTGCTGATTGCCAAGCAGCCTTGTCTCAATCAAGAGTATGTTCTATCCTTATCTCCCATGGAAAAAAAAAGGTGTAAAGAGTTTATTTTCCTTTTCTCCCTAAAAGGAATGCAAAGTGTACTTCGAGGGAGGGGGAAGTTAATTGTTTGGAATTTTAGACCCTGACCTTTTGTCTGTTTTATACTGTTAAAGAAGAACTTTGAATCTTGTTCAGTATGCCAGCTTGCTATCTTGTATGCTCTGATAAAACCTTAGGTGAATTTTTTGCTGTCCTAGATAGAACCCAGGAAAAAGGGGCTTATACTAGAGTTTTGAACACTCCTCTAACAGTTGTATTGTTGTGATTTGCCCTGACTAGTAAGTCAATAATAAACCTGCTGCTTCATGTTTGGAAGTTCACATGAGGCTAATCTTGAAGGACTGATAACAGATTAAAGTACAATTACATTTTTAAAAGCATATATTTGCCTGTTGGACTGCTGTGAATCATTGGCCTTGGTTTAATTTCTTGTGCAAATAATGCCTTGAAATATGCATTCTTTGGACAAAGAAGCATATTCTTTTTTAAAATTTTGAAGAAAAGAGTATATGGAGACTAATTAAATTATAGCACACAAAGCATTTGTCCTAGCCCAGGGGTGGCCAAACTGCGGCTCTCGAAGCCCCCATCACCTTGTTGGCTGCCTTGGAGAAGGGGGGGGGGGAGAGAGAGAGAGAGAGAGAGAGAAGGCAGTTGTTTCTTGAAATCACTTCTCCAAGTCAAAATAGCTGATGGCTTGGAGAAGTCATGTAAAATTAAATTTGTTTTCTTTCTACCTCTCCCTCATCTATATATGCTTTCTTCCCTCCTTCCTTGCGGCTCTCAAATATCTGATGTTCATGTCTTGTGGCTCTCAAACATCTGATGTTTATTCTATGTGGCTCTTACATTAAACAAGTTTGGCCACCCCTCCCCTAGCCTGTTACTGTCAGGCCATGCTTCATTGAAGTCTCTTTGCTTTATGAATGTATTTAATCCCTGCTTACTAATATTGTTATTGAATAAAATTCTATGCTACTAACCTATGTGTTCCGCAAGGAAAAGAGGAGGGCTGGGAATGGAGGCTGCCAAGACTCCAAAGGCCAGTAGGGCCTTTGAAGTGCAAAGCGCCCAGCTAGCCTCCCTGGCGCCTCGCGAGCAAAGCAAGGACATCACCAAGGGGGGGAATGTAACCATCACCGGTAAAAGATAAGCGGGCGTGTGAAAGTGTTACTTGCAGGAACAACTGTAGTTTTATTATGAGAAGTAGTTTAAAGCCCAAAGCCTTTGAAGTGTATTCATAAATGCCAATGGTTCAAGCTGTCTGTTATCAGTTTCAATGAATCCATGTAGAGAGTAACATTGTTGTAATCAATAAATGAAACTTAGTTTTTAACAAAGACAAGTCTTATCATTTTGAAACTTCAATGAACCCTTTGCTGACATTTTATGGCTGACATTTTATGGCCGTATTTAAACTTGTTTAATTTTACACTAATTTCTGTTAAGCAGAGTACAGCTTTCAAGCATCCACCAGCAATCCTTGACATGAGCATAGAGGTATTATCTATCAATTCACAAAATGCATAGTCCCCCTTTCTCACCTTGTCAGGGCCACAAAAGCAGTTTTTAGATTTTAAAAACACACATAATAAAAACACATCTGAAACATAATTGAAACCAAACAAAAACATGTCATTCAAACAATTAAGATGAAGATATAATATTAGTTAGTTAGTTCAATTTTTAGACAACCCTTCCTTGTAAAACAAGGCTCAGGGTGGTGTATCAGGAATCTTACATTATTAAAATCATAACTTAAAACTGTAAGAAATATACAACAATAAGTCACCAATGGATGGTGATAAACTGTTGGAGTGCCACTGCCTCGTTTTGGGGGGTCGGGGGGGGGAGGCAGGGAAAGCAGGAGTGCCAGCGAGATGGAAAAAACATCTAGTGGAACAACCAAATGCCTAGTGGAACATCTCTGCCTTACATGCCCTGTGGAACCTCACAGGTTCTGCAGGGCACAATCCAGATGTCATTCAGCAGAGAGTTCCATGAGGCCATGTGTAGAAAACACACGTTTAAAAAACTGGGTCAGGAGGGATCATTAAGGGAGAGCCAGACAAAACAGAAGATTCGTCACCAGAAGGAGGCAGGCACCAGTGTTCCCTCTAAGCTGAGTTAGCTTGAACTAGCTCACACATTTTTAGCCTCCAGCTTACAGATTTTTGTCTTAGCTCAGGAAGGATGACCCCAGAGCACACTAATTTATTTGGTAGCTCACAACTTTAATGCCAGTGGCTCACAAAGTAGAATTTTTGTTCACAAGACTCTGCAGCTTAGAGGGAACATTGGCAGGCACCATAGTTTTAGTGTTACGAATGAAAAAGCACTCTCCTAGATTCCTACCTGCCTAATCCGAGAATGTGGGGGCACCCAAAGCAGGATGACTGAAGATGACCGTAGCAGTCAGGTAGGTTCATAAAGTTGTAGACAGTCCTTTAGGTATGTTGGTGCCAGGCCATGTAGGGCTTTAAAAGTCAACACACAGACCAGGTGCCAGTGTTAGATGGACCAGCACTAGAGTAATATGGTCCCTATATGACTCACTCGGGTCAACATCCAGGCTGCAGCCTTGTGCACCAATTGAAGTTTCCAAAGACTTTTCAAGAACAGCCCCGCAAAGAGTGCATTGCAGTAATTAAATCTAGAGGTAACCAGGCCATGCATCACAGCAACCAGGTCTTTTCTGCCCAGGAAAGGCTGCAGCTGGCTAACCCACCAAAGGCAAAAAAAGGCACTCCTGGCCGCAGCTAACTCTTTCATATTCAGCTGTAGGTCTGGGTCCAGGAGAACTATAGACTTGTTCCTTCAAGGGGAGTGTAAACCCATTCAGAACAGGTGCAACTTTATATCCTAGTCAGACCAGCCCGCCAGTAGCTCTTCTATCTTATCAAGATTAAGCTTCAGTTTATTAGAGGTAGAGGTAGTCCCCCTGTGCAATCACCAGTCATTTCCAACTCTGGAGTAACGTTGCATCGTGATGTTTTCATGGCAGACTTTTTTTTACAGGGTGGTTTGCTATTGCCTTCCCCAGTCATCTACACTTTACCTCCAGCAAGCTGGGTACTCATTTTACCAACCTCAGAAGGATGGAAGGCTGTGTCAACTTTGAGCTGGCTACCTAAATCCAGCTTCCGCTGGAATCAAACTCAGGTTGTGAGCAGAGCTTGGACTGCAGTATTGCAGCTTACCATTCTGTGCCATGGAGCTTTTTCAGTTTATTAGCCTGCATCTACTGCAGGTGTCCCTGTTTTCATATGTGAAATACTAAAGAGTCTGCCTTGTATTTGGGGGGCATGGGTCTCAGAACTGAGTTTGGTTCAGTTGTTTACTGATTTTATTTTTAGACAAGCTCCTGCTCTGGTTGAGTTTCTTTCTCATGCAGAACTGAGCTGTACTGGAACAGCTCTTTCCAGTGCTGAAATCCCACTTACATCACATACTCCCCCATCCGTTTCTCTCTTGGATACGCATACAAAAGAACACTTTGGGAAGGATACATTTTGCATGTGTTTTTCCACCTCCACCAAACCTGTTGGTGTTATTTATCTTCCAAATGCCCAAAGTTTTAAAGGGAAGAACAATGACACACACACACACACACACACAAATCAATCTCTTTTTTTGGCTTGTTTTATTTTTGTAGTTTAAACATCTCTGCGAACAAAAATATACAGATAAAAAAAATAGCAAAACATGATTTAAAAAAAAATTCAAATAGAAGAGGAAATCCAAATTAAGGAGTATGCTTGAAAGAGAAGTGCCAGAGTTGGGGTGTGTGTGTGGATTGGAATCAGCCAGAAAGAGAAATAAACATCTTTAAAGGGGGATTAGATAGATTCATGGGGGATAGGTCTATCAGTGACTACTAGTCATGGTACTGAGGGAAACCTTCCACATTCAGAGGCACTAAACCTCTGAATCCCAGAGCCAGGAGGCAACCTGTGGGGAAGGTCTTGGTCTCTATGCCCTGTTGTTGGCCCTCCAGAGGAAGTGGCTGGACACTATGTGAGACAGGATGCTGGACCATTGGTCTGATCCAGCAGGGGTCTTCTTGTGTAAAGAGAGGCAGCAGTGATAAGCATTTTGAGGGTTGTTCAAACAGACCAGAATCTGCAGTTTTATAGAAGCAGGTAGAGCCCTATTGGTTCCTAGCGTCACCTCTTGATCACTGCAATACCACCAACTTCTGCAGTGGTGGAGGAGCTACCGCATTGGAAGGAGGCAGATAAGCAACAGTTTACCAGTTGCTGTGTGGTGAGTGAGGGAAGGTAAATGACATTATAGTCTGATGTTGTTGGCTCTTGGAAGCTAAGCAGCATTGCTACTTGAATGGGCGACTGTCAAGGAACACTCTGTAGAGGAAGGCAATGGCAAAACCACCTCTGCTTTGAAAGCTCTTTGCTGAGGTCATCATAAGTCAGTTGCATTTTGATGGCACTTACATACATGGGGTAGGTGGCATTTATAAATATGCTCTCTCTGAACATAACAGTTCTATTTTAGCTATTGTGGCTAATAGGAGAGAAAAAGAAAAAAAAAGAACAAAAAAGGCCTCAGGTACTTCTGGAAAGTTTTGGCCATAGATAGATCCAGGTGGGCAGCCGTGTTGATCTGAAGCAATAGAACAAAGTAGGAGTCCAATAGCGTCTTTAAGACCAACAAAGTTTTATTCAGAATGTAAGCTTTTGTGTGCATGCACACTTCTTCAGACGAGGAAAGAGGTACAGTGAGCAGAGCTACATATAGCTGGTGGGCAGTGGTTTAGAATGCAAAGTTAAAATCCAGTGGCAGAAAAGTAAAATTAACAAATTGAGAAAACCTTTGATCTGGGTAGCATTAGTGTGCAAAACCAATAAAGCAGTAACATGTCAGAATGTGAGAGTTCCTGACAATTCCTAGAGATACCCAGAAGTGACAAGGGTAGTTCTAGCAATCACCAAAACTCCATGGTAATCTTCAGGGGTCGTTTTGTAGGAAAAAAGGTGGTGGAGCTCAACCAGGGATTGTTATGCAGCTGCACCTACTACTCAATGGACAAGGTGGGAAGGAGGAGGTGGAACTCTCAGAAAGGTTCAGGAGCTGTGTTCCTGTGAGCTCCCACTGAATCCGAGGCCTGGTAATCTTACCTCTTTGTTTTTCACTAGCTGAAAAGCTGGTTGGATTCAGCTCACTGTATTATAGTCTTCATATTTTCTCTTATTCCTGTAATACATTTTCAGGTGAAGGGATAGAAAAGTCATAGCCCACAGTGCTTCCTTAATACGACCATTTAGGTTTGCAAACTGCTGGAGGAGATGAATTCCCTTAATAGGTGGAAATGGGCAGCTGAAACTTTTCAAGGCATTGGGCTAAAATAGCATCGTCTGGCAAATAACATCCCATTAAGCCCATATTAAAGGAGCAGGGCATTTTTCTCCAGGCCTCTTGATAACCCTGTGAATGTTCTATGACACAGCCTGGCAGTCAAGTCAAATGAGGCCCTTCTGCATCTCTTGTAGCATTCTTTAGCCACTTGGCATTTCCCAAGCCCTGGGGCACAGGCTACTCTTTGGGAAAACAGATGGAGAGATGCTTGTAACAGCCAGATATTCCCAAGGAAGATGCTACAGCTGTGGTTCAGGAGGAGTAGGGGAATCTAAAATAGTAGTAGCAGGTTGTGGCAGTGAATTCCAATTTTTCAGTTTGTGAAATTATTTCTTTTGTTTTAAAGTATTAGTAGCATTGATGCTACTGCCTCCTATTCCAGTTTGGCTTTTGCATTGGGCCATTAAACCCAGCTCATTAAACCAGTGAGATTATCCCATGGGTAGGTATGGTTGCATGTCTGGTATGGTTGGATGGCATATGGTACAGCAGCCTTGTAGAAGCTAAGCAGATATGGGGATATGGTCAGTACCTGAGATAGGGTGGCCAACTCTGGGTTGGAAAATTCCTGGAGATGTTTGGGTGGAGCCTGTGGAGGGCAGGGTTTGGGAAAGGAGAGGGACCTCATCAGGATATCACACTATAGAGTTCACCCTCCAAAGCAGCCATTTTTCCCCTGGGGAACTGATCTCTGCAGTGTAGAAATCAGTTGTAACATCAGGAAATCACTAGGCTCCATCAAGAGGTTGGCAAGCCAGAAACCCAAGAATGAGTTCCTGGATGGATGGATGAATGGTAGTCATTTCTCAGCACTTGCGGAATGTTGAAAGCAAGCTGCTAGATCAACTTTTCAATAAGGGTTGAAGAGAGAGCTGCCAATTCCAGGCTGATCCATAGGCAAATTAGCCACCTCTGTAGTTACTACACTTTAGAATGGTTTGCAATTTTTCTATAGCTTTTTGAATCATTCCTGGCTTGAGCAACCTAACAGTAAATGCTACTTGAGTAAAATGAAGGTTGGCCTGGATTTGGGGAGTTTTGAGCTGTGTGTAGGGTTGCCAGGTCCAACTCAGGAAATATCTAGGGATTTTTGAGGGTGGAGCCAGGTGCAAGACAAGCATGATTGAACTCTAAAGGGAGTTCTGGCCACCACATTTAAAGGGACCACATTCCTTTTAAATGCCTTCCCTCCACTGGAATAATGGAGGATAGGGGCACCTTCTTTAGAGGCTCATAGAATGGGACTCCCTCTTCCAATTTTTGAAATTTGGGGGGCTTTTTTGAGGAGAGGCACCAAATGCTATGCTGAAAATTTGGTGCCTCTACCTCAAAAAGAGCCCCTCCAGAGCCCCAGATACCCACAGATTGATTCTCCATTATATCCTATGGGAATTGGTCTCCATAGGGAATAATGGAGCGCCCAGCAGACATTTCCCTCTCCCCAGCTTTCTGACAACCCTGATGTGGGAGAAGGGCCTCTAAACTGCGGGAACCTCTGCCCCCAACTGGGGATTGTGTAACCCAAAAACAGAATCACAGCACAACAGGCAGGGAAAACTAAAGCAAAAAGCTCCCGTGAAATCCAGCCTCCAATAAATCAAGAAAAATAAGACAATAATCATAAATCAATGTAGAATATATTTAAGTCACCAGGAAATGAAATCAATCAATCCTATATAATCCAAGGAACGTGTCCACCACCAATGCCAGTTCCAACTTCTCAGCACATCAATGCAGCAATTCTTTGGGAAAGGTGGGAATAAAAATAATTCAAAGATCCATTTCACAAATGTGTACAGCCAGCAGTCCAAAAAGCAACAGGCTTGTACTATTGTTCCTGTTTTGCAAACGCTTCTTTGAGCCTTTCATAAAGCAATTAATATATCAGGTAAAAACGCCGTCAACTTTCAACTATGAATCATCATCCAGTTGAAAGTTAACGGCATTCTTACCTGATATAATTAATTAATTAATACCTGATCCCCTCTGATGAAGTGTGCTTAGAGAGCACATGAAAGCTTTTGTTCTAAATAAAACTTGGTTGGTCGTAAAGGTGCAACTTGACCCCTGCTTTGTTCAACTGCTTCAGACCAACACGGCTGCCCACCTGGATCTATTAAATAGTCAGTTCTCCACTGAACTAGAGCAATTTCCACAGCCTTCCCCACAGTGAGTTGAACAAACTGGCACGAAATGCAATTTTGGTAGGCCGTTTCTTTTAACTTGCTTCTCTGAATGCCTCTGATTCTCCATCTGCAAATCTTGTGTTATCAAGTCTACAAAGGTTTTAGTTTGGGTCATGTTCAGGGTGCTAATTGGGACAGTCCTTATTTGCCTTAGGGGCCTAAGGTTGGGGTTTGAGGGCCATTCTTTAATGAGATTTTGTCAGATACAAGGAATGAAAAGTCTGTCTTCCGTATCACCTCTAGAGGGAGCTACAACTGCTGTAATTTGAGTAAACTTTCATCTGCAAAACATTTCATATGTATTTGTATTTCATTAGGACATTTATGTGCCTTATGATATATAATAAATGGTCTGTGCAAAATCAGTGGCTGTGTGTGTGTGTGTGAAATAGTGCAAGAAATTATATCATGAGTCGCCCTACTGCTAAGCACTGAACCTAAGACCTTTTGCATGTGCCAAGCACGTGTCGGTGAATTGTAGCAATACACCCCCTAATCTCTGAACATAATATTTGCCCTCCTGGGTCAGTTGAAAGGTTCCTGCTATTTCCAGCCACCAGCCCTGAGATCATCACAGCCAGGTCTATTCTTACCTATTGACTTGAGTTGTCGGTTTGTCTGCAGAGAGGTCACTGCAACAATTATGCTTTGCAAAGACAAAAAATGGAGTCTTGTGTTATATAGTGAACAGATTTACTGAAGCATAAACTTTTAATAGGCTTAATCAGATGAATTAAGTGAATTATCTTTCAGTGTATGTACACTGCAAACATTCTGAGCAACCTATTGGAATGCATCAATAGGTTGAACTGTATTAACCAGAATTTAAACTGGGGCTGGGATGGTGGAATGGTATAGCCCGATTTCATCACATCTTGGAAGCTAAGCAGGGCCGGTATTTGAGCTGGAGACCACCAGGGAAGGCTTTGCAGAGGAAGCCAATGGCAAATAACTTCAGCTTCTCATTGAAAGCCCCTTGCTGGAGTTGACATGTCACTTTTGACTTGACAACACTAACACACCCAAACAGATATGACACTTTTCTTAGTTTTTGCTTAATGTGTTATTTATTTAGAGAATTTCTGTGCCGCCTCTGTAGTCATTGTATCCAGGGCTTTTTTTGTAGAAAAAGCCCAGCATGAACTTAGTTGCATATTAGGCCACACCCCCTGACACCAAGCCATCTGGAACGGCATTCCTGTGTGTTCTTGCTCAAAAAAAGCCCGGATTGTATCCAGTTACTCAAGGGGAACTGATCTCATAAGTCTGGAGGTGAGCTGTAATTCCAGGATCCTACCTGGAGGTTGGCATCCCTAGCCTCAAAGGGGAAACATTCCATTGATGAGGTGCCACTATAGCCCTGTTCCTGGCTGCCACCTGCCTCACCTCTCAAGGCAGGGACATAGTGAGCAGGACTTAAGAAACAGATCTTAACTGGTGGGCTGGACAGTATAAGGGGAGATGGCCCTTTAACTATCATGGCTCCAAGCAATTTAGTACCTTCAGGGTAAGAAATTATCACTTTAAATTGTACCCTGAAGCAGGTGGAGGGCCAGTATGGATCTTGCATTACCTGGGTGATACCATCCCTATATCCCACATCTGGCTGCCACATTTTAGACCAGCTGGAGTTTCTGCACTGTTTTCAAAGGCAGCCGTATGCAGAGTGAGTTACATTACTAATGTAATAAGTAGGTTGTGTTATCACCAACTACAGCTGTTGTGGTCACTGTGCTTATCTTGTATACTGGTTATATATTGAAATGTCACAAAGTTATCTGTATATCTATTGCATTTCATAGCCTTTTAACCTCACTGTCCTCAGTTCCCCGCCTTATTGTATATATATTTCCACTGAATTAGTTTTCACTTCATGCAGTTGATAAAGTAGTAGTCTCTAGCACAGAAACATTTCTGCTGTAATAAATGTATTAGTCTTTAAGTTGCCGCTAAACTCCTTGGGGGAAAGGGTGTTGTTGTTGTTGTTGGAAGTACCTGGTGCAATGTCCCTGTGTCTCAGACCTCCAGAAGCCAGTGACCACAGAGTAGGTAAGGTAGTCAGGCACATGCTAAGCTCCTTCCTGTTTACTCTCTATTGTCACAGTCTCCCCTTGAGATGCAGATGAGCACTCCTAAGGAAAAGCAACTTCCTTCCTGTTTTCTCTCTCTCTCTTTCCTTCTACCCACACATGGATACTCCCAGCCCCGTAGCCAGGATATGAAGAATTGGGGGGCCCGGATTTTTTTCAGGGGGCACATAGTGACCCCAACCTCCATGGCCTTCTCTGCTACCACCGCTGAGGAGGAAAGCTGCCAGCTCGCTGCCATACAGCCTCCCCCCTCCCCACAGCTGCCCCAAGGTGATCCCTTTCCACCCCTTTTCCAGCAGCTCTGATGGGGAGCCACTCAGAGGTTTAGATACGTGCCACACGGTCTCCTGCCCTTACCTGTAGCATGATCCAGCTAGCCAATCTCGGTGGGACAAGGGGGGTGGGGGTGGAAGGCACCACCAAGTCGCAGCTGACTTCTGGGGTTACAAGACCTCCAATTTGGTTTTCTTCCCATCAGAGGGCAAGCCGAGGCTGCCCAAGTGCAGCTCCCTCCCTCGCTCGGGTGGCCAGCGAGACCAGGCCAGAAAACCCCTGCAGGCGAACATCACCTCTCCACTGATCCCCAGCCCCAGACTGCAGCTGGGACCTCCGCTTGTGTGCGCCAGCCTACCCTGCCCTGTCTGGCAGAGAAAGCCTGTAATGAAGCCATCCGCTCCCTACCCCCGCCGCCCCGCTTGAGGGCCAGAATGGCTGCTGCTTCCAGGTGCCTTCTAGCCCAATGCAGAGCTTAACTTTCAGTTCTGGGCGCTGAAAGTGCCCTGTTGTTTCTACTTGCTGAGGGGTCAGAGATTTCTTCCGGCCCCTAAGCAAGCAGAAGCAACGCTGAGCATAACTTTCAGTCTTGGGCGCTGAAAGTACCCGTTGTTACTTTTTGCTGAGAGGTCAGAGAATTCTTCCGCCCTCTAAGCAAGCAGAAGCAATTGTGTATGATCACATCCCCTAAGCAAGCAAAAGCAACTGTGTATGATGACGGAAGAATGGAGAAGGATGCAGACGAGGCACTGGAGGCTGGTTAGGGGCCCCAAGTCAGGGGCCCCCCACCGAGTAGTCAGGGGGCTGTGCCCCCACAGGCCCCCTTGTAGCTACGGGCCTGGATACTCCTTTCTGCATCCATCCCCATCTGGCAGGTAGATAGCATAGGATCTTCCTCTATCTCTTATTCTTCACTGTTCTAGAATAAAGCAGGTATTATTTTGTTTCAACTTGAAAAAGTGGCTCTGTGTAACTTTGCGACCACATGGTCTGTTTTGCTTCAATACAAGCACCTCTGTACACTAAAGAAGGATCTGGACCAGATAGCAGCTGTAATACCTAACCTGGCAATTCCACTGGAATTTTGCAATGGCTTCTGCAACAACAGATCCCACTGAATGGTAAAAACTTACTTCTCTTGTCTAGGAACAAAATATCTGTAAGAAAACATTAATCTTACCTGCACTTCTGCTACCACTACACCTCAGTCGGAATAAACAGATAAATTGTAAATTGCTAAAGGACATAGAAAAATGTTGTGCCTTGCTAGTCCTGTTGATGTAACCAATGTCTTCAGACTTTTGTGTTTATGGTTTCTGACATATGTGGAAGTGCTTGTCAGACAGAAATAGGTAAAACTCATGTTAGGGTGTTATATCTAAACTGCTTCAATCAGTTCTGGCAACTGGCATTTCTAGTTTTTAAAAAAGAAGAATTTCTCTCTTATTTTTTATCCTGCCTTTTCTCTAAGGCCTTTTGAGCCTTTAAAGCTCCTTTGCAACTCTGATATAGCATGCTGGACACAACCACAAAATGGCTACTACAAAATGTCTTTCACAGAAGATGGAGCCAGCAGCAAAACAGCTGCATGAGTTACTTTCAGGCACACAGGGAAGTTCCTTGAACAGTGGTGAAAGCTGCTGCCAAAGCAATGTTTTTTGTTTTTTTTTAAATCTGCACAGTCAATCAAATCTCCAGTGGTCAATCAGAAGCCAAGCTTCACCTGGCCCCATTCTACTTTCTGGGGTACTAGAAAATGTGTTGGTGGGCTCCATGTTGGGGAACCCTGCTCTAAGAAGCTCAGGGCAAAATGCATGACCCTATTTGTCCCCCATTTACACTAATAACAAGCTTTTGAACAGGGCTTTTTTTGAGCAGGAATGCAGTTCCAGTGTAAGAAAAAGCCCCCTACTTTTCATACACGTGGACATTGTGATCACCAGTATGGTTGCCAGGATGCCTGGAGTTTTGACTCGCACACATCTGCTTTAAGAAGTGGACTTTGCCCACAGTTTCTAAGGGTTATGTGGATACTATAAGCCTCAGCTTTGCAGCAGCATTCTGCGTCTCTGAATGGCTGTTAGCCAGAACTACAGACAAGCCTCCAGCCACTCCTTGCATGCACAGTCTCGGCTGTTGCAGTGGAAGAAGCCACACCGCTATGAACTGTACAGGGAAACAGTTTCCAGCCTGTTTCCATGAACCAAAGGCTAACACCACCAGAACCCATCTTGTTTTCCTGACTCCATTACAGCAAAGCAAGAGACTCACGTATCCAACAGCTGCTTCAACTTCTGCATAAGGCAATCAAGCTTATCTTAGTTGTGGATCCTGCCAGACTGCCTAAACTTTTGTCCAACGGAACTCAAGACAAAGGATGGTGCCAGCAGAGGAGTAAAGAAGAGGAAGAACAGCTTTACTTAGAGCCAGAGTTCTTTGTATAGATCAGGTGTCACCTTAGGTAGCAATTTGGCCCTCTATTGTCACCTTTAGAAAAGTTTGATAGCTGTTTAATCACCTCCACCCATGCCCTGCCCTAACTGTCACACTGGAGCCTCCCCCTTGCCCATTGTTACCTGGAAGCCCAATCAGGTAACCAGGGCCAGGTCCACTCATTGGCCAGGTATGGGTATCCAATCAGGTGCCCCCAATAAACTGGCCATTGGCTACTGCACAAGTCCAGCCCTTATGGTCATTGCGGAGCCTCCCCTTTTTCTGAGGTCATGTACCAGCTGACCACCTGTCATCCATACCTGCGCCTCCTACCCCCTAAGGGTTCAAGGTAGTCCTTATAACCTCTGGCCCAACTCCCCACAGGTGTGCATCTAGCAGTACCCCAGTTCCGCTGTCTAGATACATCCCTGATTCCTGATCAGTTGAGGGTCCCTTCCCCATAGTCCTCGTTTGTCGCCATTGGAGCCTTCCTTGAAGACTACGATCGGTAATTATCACCCTGTTTGTCCATCCTGATGTTACCTCTATGCATTTCTCTCTATTTTTATTAGGACTGTATGGGTGTTGTACGTATTCATTACCTTGTATGTGTGTTCTATATTTTTCTGTAATAAATTCATGATTGTTTTACTTAATTAGTGTCCTTGGTAAATTTAGCAATAATTTCTTGAAGTGAAATCCTGTATACATAGATTCTAGATCCTTTTTTTAAGCCAAAGGTGCCCACCTGTCAATTCCCCAACCTCTTTTGAGGCTTGGCATCAGGGGTGTGTGGCCTAATATGCAAATGAGTTCCTGCTGGGCTTTTTCTACAAAAAAGCCCTATGGGAAACAATAGTGATGCCAGGGGGTATGGCCTAATATACAAATGAGTCCTTGCTGGGCTTTTTCTACAAAAAAGCCCTGCCTTTGCGGTAGGTTAGGCTAAGAGAATGAATAGCTATTGTGAGCTTCATGGTTGAATGGGGATTTGAAACCAGTTCCAGGTCTGATATTCTACTGACTACACCGCATTGGTTGTTTAGAAGTGAAAGCTGTAACTCCTTTCTCAAAAACTCCTCCATACATATACCACTGCCAGACCCTTAATATTCCAGCTCAGCATTTGCTTCTTCTGCAGTCCATTTCTCTTGTAGATCATTCCCAAAATGAAATGGTCCTTTAAATATACACGTTCATCTCTTCTTACTCTTGCTTCTCTCGCCTGCCTGATGTTACTCTGTAACTTTGGCATTCCAAGCTGCTTGGGGCAAGGAGCTGAGTTTTGTTCATGCCGCTCTGCAAAGCACCGCATACACCGGTTGTCCAATCAGAATGAACTGACAGCCAAAACTTTCTCTTTCAAAAAAAAGAAATATTTGAGCTTTATTTTATATTGACAGGCATTCATATGGACTGCGAATGAGTATAATTGGCGGCCCATCTAGTTGTAAGGGAAGAGTTAGCCCCCCCCCCCCCTTTTTATCAGTGTGTGTATGTACTTTGGTTATTATTATTTAACGAATGTTCAAGCAATATATACATGTAATCAGATTCATGCCTATGATACATGACTATAATGTATACAATAATTGTTGTTATTATAAAATAATAAACTTTAAGTTTTAAAAAAAATAGTATTGGAACTGGGCCCTTGACCTTGGGGAAATTTGGTCACGAAACTGCTTCTGAGAACTATTGCTCACACCCTTCTTTATAACTGCCGTGAAGCCTGGTAATGTAAACATGAGAAAACAACACCAGAAATATGCCAAGGTATTAAAATTTACTGTATAACACTGCTGGTATGAGAGCAGGAAATGAGCACTTCAACATGTGGGTAATTCCCACATTAGGACCAGAATACTTTTGCAGTGTTGTGGTCCTTTGAGGCATAGCAGCTCTCTTGGCTTGATATGGTGTGCTATAAACCCCCAACAAAGATACTCAGATGCTGGTGTCATTTCATAGAAAAAGAGGTGCCGGAGCTCATTAGTGCAACTCATTTGCATATGCCACGTACCCCTGACATTGCTGGATAGGGTTGCCAAGTCCAATTCAAGAAATATCTGGGGACTTTGGGGGTGGAGCCAGGAGACATTAGGGGTGGAGCCAAGATCAAGGCTGTGACAAGCATAATTGAACTCCAAAGGGCGTTCTGGCCATCACATTTAAAGGGACGGTACACCTTTTCAATTCCTTCCTTCCATAGGGAATAATGAAGGATAGGGACACCTTCTTTTGGGGCTCATAGAATTGGACCCCCTAGTCCAATCTTTTTGAAACTTGGGGGGTATCTTGGGGAGAGGCACTAGATGCTATACTGAAAATGTGGTACCTCTACCCCAAAAAACAGCCCCCCCAGAGCCCCAGATACCCGTGGATCAATTCTCCATGATTTTCTATGGGAATAAATCTCCATAGGGAATAACAGAGTTCCCAGCAGACATTTCCCTCCCCTCCCCCTGCTTTCTGACGACCCTGAAGCGGGGGGAGGGCCTCCAAACCGGGGGATCCCCTGCCCCCACCTGGGGATTGGCAACCCTATTGCTGGAAGGTATACTAAATTATAGCAGCTCAGCATCTACCTTAAAATGCTTCTTGAATTATAATAAAACCTTACTCCCATCATACTTTTTAAACTACTTTCTTTGTGGCCACAGTGGCATGATGAAGATTTCCATCTGTCTGCTTTATACATTTTGGTTATTTTCCAGTTTTTTGTGGGGGAAAATATTAGAAAGCTTGTCAAATCATAGAGTTCAGCGAAATTCTCACAGGGGGGCTGAACAGGGGGGCCAGAAGCAATTATTGGGGGGGGGGTGGGGTGGATAAGAAATAAAGAGCACAATAAAATGTAGAGGTTATGAAGCTCTGTTCCTGTGAACTCCTGCCCAAAATGAGGCCTGCTCAAGTGGCTTTTTCTCTCAAAGTGTTGGCTTTTCAGTCTGGTGCTTATCAGAGCTTGGACAGTGAAGGGAAGAATCCAATTTGCTTTTTTTAAAAAATTCCTCAGCAGAGTTGGCCAGGGTTTGCTCTCTGGTTCCCTGAAGTTCATCTTGTTTGGCAACATCCAGGTGTCATTAACTCAGCCTTAGGCCAACAGTTGCCGAGTCCATCATTAATTATTGTGCTTATTATTAATTCATTCCAGTCAGTCATTCAAGCTGCTCTTTAGAGAACTGTAAACATAAAAACCACATAGCAATGTGTGTCTCCAGGTGCTCTGGTGCCAGATAGAAACAGGGACTTGGTTGGAAGAGAACCAAAGAAGGTCCGATGTGTCACTTCTTTGCATGTATTTTTTAAAAAAATGTCTGAGGGCAAAAGAAGAGATTACATGCAGTTACGCGAACACCTCCCCCCTAATAGGCAATGCCATCCTAGCCAAAGTTACACCCTTCTAAATCCACCCAAGTCAATGGATATAAAAGGGTGTAATTCTGTTTAAGATCACACTGGAAGAGGAAGCATTTCACTCTTCTGTTTTCCCATCAACAATCAATGTCTCTAATCTGCTTTTCTATTCTTCCAGGGAAATATTGTAGGCTGTAGGTAGCAGTGGTCCACAGAGGGTGTGTGTGTGTGTGTGTGTGTGAAATCCAAAAGCAAAAGTTAGGTGATATTTTTGTTAAGTTCAGCTACAATATCAGGAAACACAGTACCAGCTTTTGTGTATCCCAGCATTCCTTACCAGGTGGGATGTTCAATGCAAAAAAAGAAGAGGGGTGTATTTGAAAAAATACTGAGGCATAGTGGGAAAGGTCTGCATCTGCAGATTATAGGAAGAGGCTTGCAGATGTGTCTCTTTCAGAGTTTTGCAGCAATCAGGGTGCCTTGTGCTACACTTGGGCCAGGTTTCAGCTTCATAGCTCATCTGATTATAACTTAGTCGTTTGGTGGCATCCTCTGAGTCCCTGGTTTTGAAACCGAGGCTGTGGTCACACTACAGGTTTGGTGCGATCTGGTCGTGCTTCTAATTACACCATTTTATTTTGTAAGAGAAAAATTTTGATCAGACATCCCAACCTGAACTGGCTTCACTGTGCATTCACCCCATGGTCAATTGTTCAGGTAGTTGTGGCATCCTTCCCCCGCCCCAGTCTTTCACCCATGCACATAAGCGTGTATCCAAAACTCCAGTTGCTTTTTGACTTCTCCACAATCCCTCTACCAAGCACTCTGGCGCCTCTCAGCCTCCTTCACTTCACCTCTCTTCCTTGGAATAAATGGGGGCGGGGAATGAAATGCAGATTTACATGAAAGTAGTCCCATTGACTTCAGTACATTTACCCTTGTCTTATTCGTGTGTAAATGTACTGAATCATGGATTCTCTCCAACAGCAGCTCTGACACAGAAACAGGGGAGGGGGTTGAGGGGGACTGTCGATCAAAAACAACTCCCCCAGGGAGTCCCAATCCAGAATGACTATTTGGCTGCAGTGATTGACAATGCCAGGGGCAATTCTGCACTTTTGCACACATTGCTACCTGATCCAAAAGGGAAAGAAGGGAGGCAGAAATGGAAAGGAAGGTTCAGACTTCTCACACAGCTTAACTTTGCAAGAGGGGAATTCAGACAACTGGAAATGTTGGGTGAAAGTGCTGGCATTCATAAAAATGGACTTTCCCTGGTATCTGTTAACTCCGCTTTGAAGACGAGGCAGAACGTTTTCAGAATGTCTTGACCAGCATAGCATCTTGGGATATGCAGCAGCCTAATGTCTGGTTGTCAAGAAAATTACACTTTGGAGACAGAGCTTGAATCACTGATAAAATATATAACATTTCCAAAGCTAATAAAACACACACACATTATATATTATTGACATAAATGGAAAATATTGACAATTTCTGATATTTAAAAGTAAAATCCAAGAAGTACCACCTACCTGTGGCTTGTTTAATTCAAATAGGTTTACTGCCTGTCATTGTTCAATGAGTGGCAAGAGAGATATTGCTTTCAAAAATGATTAGCCAAATTCATAGAGACTATTTTAATGGCTATTAGCTATGATAGTTTGTGTTCAGAGGTTCGGTTGTGTTTTGTGCTTCTGACTTATGGAAACCCTATGAATTAAAGTAATGGGGGAGGGATAAAAAAATAAGTAGTTTGCGGCTTTTGATCTTTGCTTTTGGAATTCTTGGTTGGTTAACCATTGTGGGAACAGGATGCTGGATTAGATGGACCTTTGGTCTGATCCAGCAAGACTTTTCTCATGAATGTGAATGGGGGGCTGAGGAGGAAATGGCTGAAAGACTGCTTGTGGGGGACGAAAATCAAGAATTTGATCACTCCTTTTAAAACAGCCAAAGTCACACCAAATGAATCCCTGAAGAACATCATGCATCCAATGGCCTGATTCAATAGCAGATCTACAGAGTTTCTGATATAGTAGGTGTTTGTGGGAAGGAACCATTTGCTCCCCCCTCTCTCTCTTAGAAAAGGGCAAAAAGAGGTGGATGGAGGGGGCAGCTCTTTCTTCTTCTTCTTGGCTCTGTGATTCATTAGCACATCTGGAAATACTTCCTTCTCCCTTCAGCTGTGAGTGGAACTGCGCAAATCTGTTTCAGATGCAGTTTGGAGTCAACAGTTATTTCCCCCCATCCCTTTCCCTCCCTCTTGTCTTCCTCATGAGAGAAATCACAATGTTGGCCGGGGTAAAAATGAACAGCGTTGTTTGAGGGAAAAATTGGAGGCTTCTCCTTGTTCAAACAAACTGCTCTGCTGTTAGAAGACCTGTGTTGGGATGGGATCAGGGAAGGGAGGGGGGGGTCTGTGGTATGAAAGAAACTGTGCCTTAGTTGCATTTTTATCATTTGCCCCTTGTGTAAACCTCAGTAGCACACTCTAATATGGGTATGTAATGGCAGGCACAGCCTCACTGTGTGGGGAGGGCAACTGCTGTGCTTTCCATCCCCTTACATTATGATTTTAAAAGGCATTACAATAAAAATACATAGAGCTATGATGAGCAAATGACAGGGCTGCCTCTGTTCAAGGTGCCATAAGACTTTCTGAAGCAAAGTGGGGGAGATCCTTGCCATGAGATCCTTGGAGAAAGTGTGGGAGGTGCATATGCATTTTGGCTCAGTAGCTTTTGCTAGCTTATCCCTTGAGCAGGAACATAAGAACATAAGAACATAAGAGAAGCCATGTTGGATCAGGCCAACGGCCCATCAAGTCCAACACTCTGTGTCACACAGTGGCAAAAAATGTTATATACACACATACACTGTGGCTAATAGCCACTGATGGACCTGTGCTCCATACACTGTGGCTAATAGCCACTGATGGACCTGTGCTCCATACACTGTGGCTAATAGCCACTGATGGACCTGTGCTCCATATTTTTATCTAAACCCCTCTTGAAGGTGGCTATACTTGTGGCCGCCACCACCTCCTGTGGCAGTGAATTCCACATGTTAATCACCCTTTGGGTGAAGAAGTACTTCCTTTTATCCGTCTTAACCTGTCTGCTCAGCAATTTCATCGAATGCCCACGAGTTCTTGTATTGTGAGAAAGGGAGAAAAGTACTTCTTTCTCTACTTTCTCCATTCCATGCATTATCTTGTAAGCTTAGGGATGGACTGTGACTTAGAGAGGGACTGCAGATAGGGTTGCCAGGTCTGACTCAGGATATATCTGGGGACTTTGGGGGTGGAGCCAGAAGCAAAGTTGTGACAAGCAGGGGTGGAATTCTAGCAGGAGCTCCTTTGCATATTAGGCCACACACCACTGATGTAGCCAATCCTCCAAGAGCGTACAGGGCCTACTGTAAGCACCAGAAGGATTAGCTGTATTAAGAGTGTGTGGCCTAATATGCAAAAGAGCTCCTGCTAGAATTCTGCCCCTGGTGACAAGCATGATTGAACTCCGAAGGGAGTTCTGGCCATCACAATTTAAGGGACTGTGATACTTTTAAATGCCTTCCCTCCATTGGAAATCATGGAGGATAGGGGCACCTTCTTTTGTGGCTCACAGAATTGGACCCCCTGGTCCAAACTTTTTGAAACTGGATGTGTGTGTGTGTTTGTGTGTGTGTGAGGAGAGGCACCAGATAACTATGTCAAAAATTTGGTGCCTCTACCTCAAAAAGCAGCCCCCTTGAACCCCAGATACCCATTAATTAATTCTCCATTATACCCTATGGGCCTGCTATCCATAAGGTATAATGGAGTGCTCAGCAGTCATTCCCCCCCCCCGCCCTGCTTTCTGATAACCATGAAGTGTGGGGGAGGGCCTCCAAACCAGGGGATCCCCTGCCCTCACCTGGGGATTATTAATAACAAAAAGAACTGTGTAGCAACCCAATCAGTGCCTGCTTTCTTATGAAATACTTATTTATACAAAGATTGGTTCCATATAACAATTCGTAATATACAGCACTATATAGTAAACAGCCTTTTGAATAAAAAAGGGTTCATGCCCTTCCAAATTATATACAAATAGTCCAGTTTCCTTGCTCCTATATTATTTTGGCAGAAGTTCTTAAAGTCCGCAAGTCGAATGTAGTTCTCCACTGGAAGCCCTCTGATGTGCACCTGAAAATGCCAATTCAAGAGGAACCAGTTTCTGTCCACAGTTCTAACATTCAAAAGGTAGTGTATACCAGCCTTGTGAATGTTAGAACCTTGGTTGACTTTATTCTGCACTGGTGCTCCCGGGGAATAATACTACAGAATACTACAGAATTTGGGCTGTGAAGCCATTAGCTGACAAAGGTCATAGGACTGAAAATGGTTCCTCTTGCATAGGCATTTTCAGGTGCACATTGGAAGGTTTCCAGTGAGAAAAACACTAGAACAAAAGTCTCTTAACATGAAGATTTACGTTACTATGAAAAGCTTAAGAAGCTCTCATTAGCCTGAAACATAAGAGCTAAAGTCTGAGCATGTGCTGATTTTACCTCAGAAATGTTCAACCCCTGATTTCACCTGACCTTTCCCCTCTATGTTGAATAATTTTTTTTGTTATTTTATCATTTCAAAACAACTCAAGTGCCATTTAAGTTGCTTAAGTTAAATGGGCGCCTGATCCTTCCCTTGGTTCCTAGGTTGAGCCAACAGTCAAAATATCATACTGTGACAGGGTGGAACAGCCAGAGTTCTCCAGCAAAGAAGAAAACACATTACTAGGGTGGCTCAGTCAGTAGAGGGAAAGAAAAATGGAGGGAAAATCTTGCCTCTGGGGGAGGGAAGAGGATGGAGCCATCATAGCTTACTTACAAATATATATTATACATTCTTTTTTCTTTTTCTAAAAGAGAAAGCTCCAAAAGTCTTCATGAAGTTCTAGGTGGTCTTTCCTTCACACTTTGATCAGAACCAAACTGGATTAAGTGCTGTCACATTGATGTTCCCAAATGCTTCACAGCTCTAGTCAGGGAAAGTTCTGCAAATGATTATAAATGAGAATTACTCATCGCTGCTTGTCTCATTTCTCCTCTACCTTTTCAGCATATTTTTGATTGATCCTCTTTTGGCAGGGCAAGGATGACTGGAAAGAAGCAAATATGTATTGCTTTTTAAAGGGGAGAAGGAATAAAAGAATCACGTCTGATTGGCATTGTTCCCATTTACAGAGTGAAATATTCCAGGGGGCTCACTGGATTAAGGGCCTGCCTGACTCTACATGTAACCAAGTAGTCATATTTCTATTAGTACCCAAGTATGCCCCAGAATTCCTTGCAATGTTTCAGAGGATGTCACTCAGAACTGCGAAGTCATCAAATGTTACATGGGGCTTGTGGCTCACTATTAGGGTTGCCAACCTCGAGGTGGTAAACAATCAATACCACTGTATAATATACAATTCCAATAAAGATTATAACAAACTACAGTGTTTCATCAAGTAATTATTGCAGTAACTCTCTTATATATATTATAATGTTATAGTAAAGACAATAGCCACAAGCCCATGAAACTGGTAACAAATTCTCCCCCAGTTTGGCTGTAACACAAGTGACAGTTCTTAAAGGTAAAGTCCCAACAGTTCCAATGTAAATCCAATAGTCATGAAGACTCAAAACTGTTCCAGAGGACTGTCTCCAAGGGCTCAGTAACATCCATAATGGTAGCAAGCAACCACATGTATCCAGACTTTAGACATGTTTTCTAAATCTTCTTCCCGGTCATGCTTGTTTCCCATATTATAATTGGAATTGCCAGGTGGTGAGTAGAGATTGCCCATTATTACAACTGATTTCCAGGTGACAGAGATCACCCATCAGTTTGCCTGGAGAAAATGACTGCTTTGGAAAGAGGACTCCATTGAAGTCCCTTCCCTTTCCCAACCCTACCATTCTCAGGCGGCTCCACCCCTAAAATCTCCAAGTATTTCCCAACCTGGAACTAGCAAACCTACCCACCATCCTCCTCTGTGTTGTACAAGTAATTTTGAGATAAATAGCTTGTATGACCTTGCATGGTCAAGGCAGAACAACAGCTCACCAGGGACTAAGACAGGGAAGCGTCTTTCCTGAAACCTGCTGCCGGATGTCCTAATTCGAGATGCTAGGAACTGCTAGGAACCGGGGAAATTTTACAGGCAAAAGAGATGCTCTACCACTGAGCCACAGCGCATCCTATTAGCAAAATGTGTTTGAGGGACAGTGGAACATATGAAGCTGCCTTCTCCATTCAGTTCTCTTTCTGTTCCTTTGTGATCAACCTATTTGATTATTTCCTGTTCTTTGGCAGCACTATGATATGGTGGAACCAGGGCTTTTTTTTTTTGAGCAGGAACGCACCGGCTGGCTTGGTGTCAGGGGGTGTGGCCTAATATGCAAATGAATTTCTGCTGAGCTTTTTCTACAAAATGCCCTGTGTTAAACAACGGTGACATCAAGGGGTGCAGCCTAATATACAAATGAGTCCCCGCTTTTTCTACCAAAAGAGCCCTGGGGGGAACAGATTTTGAGCACCACTGGACTCAGAATCTATTCTACTGCTTCAGACCAACACAGCTGCCCACATGGATCTATGATATGATGGGCCAGTCATCAGTTATTGTTCCCTTGGAGAAGTGGGGAGGGCAGGCTGAAGAACTGCTTTTTAATTTTTTTACTCAGTCAAAGTTATTTTTTTTATTAATTTCATTTATATCCCGCCCTCCCCCACCTTGGCAGGCTCAGGGCGGCTAGTTACTGCTCATATTTTAAAAAGAAATTATGACAGTAACAGCTTAACTATAAAACAAAGTCCATTGTTGTAAGTAGGATCATACTATGTAATTTTTTGCATTGGTTAACATGTCAGGTTAGTTTTGCATATTAGGCCACACACTCCTGATGTAGCCAATCCTCCTGGAGCTTACAGTAGGCCCTGTACTAAGTGCCCTGTAAGCTCCTGGAGGATTGACTACATCAGGGGTGTGTGGCCTAATATGCAAAAGAGTCCCTGCTACAAAATAGCCCTGGTTTTGTTTTGTGTTTCTGGTTGTTTCTAGTTTTTTACCAGCCAAACTGTATTGCACTATTTATTGGATGTTCCATCCTGTTGATTGTATTGATTTACTCTGCACAATCCACCTTGAGTCCCAGTGAGAAAGGTGGACTATACTTAACATAAATAAATAATCATAAACAGTAAAATAATGAGTAAAATATTGGACTAGATGACCCTGGGGGTCCCTTCCAACTCCCCTTCAGGGAGGGACGGTGGCTCAGTGGTAGAGCATCTGCTTGGGAAGCAGAAGATCCCAGGTTCAATCCCCGGTATCTCCAAAAAAGGGTCCAGGCAAATAGGTGTGAAAAACCTCAGCTTGAGACCCTGGAGAGCCGCTGCCAGTCTGAGAAGACAATACTGACTTTGATGGACCAAGGGTCTGATTCAGTATAAGGCAGCTTCATATGTTCATATGTTCATGTTCATGATTCCATGAATAGTGTCTAAATACTTCAATCCTTCCTGGGGAAAAAACCCCTGTGAAATAACATAGAAAACACTGAAATGCAGCAGGTTGCCGACAACATCACTTGTATTTTGCATTAAAACTGAATGAATAAATAATGTCAACACTAGACTAACCAGCTAATGTGGAACCACACCTATACTGATGGGAGCAGAAAATAATGACTGGGAATAGAAAACTTGGTATCAGCTTAGTGTGATATAGGTGTTAGTAAAGATAAGAACATAAGAGAAGCCATGTTGGATCAGGCCAATGGCTCATCCAGTCCAACACTCTGTGTCACACAGTGGCCAATATATATGTGTGTGTGTATACACACACACACACACACATATATATATACTGTGGCTAATAGCCACTGATGGACCTCTGCTCCATATTTTTATCCAATCCCCTCTTAAAGCTGGCTATGCTTGTAGCCGCCACCACCTCCTGTGGCAGTGAATTCCACATGTTAATCACCCTTTGGGTGAAGAAGTACTTCCTTTTATCCATTTTAACCTGACTGCTCAGCAATTTCATTGAATGCCCACAAGTTCTTGTATTGTGAGAAAGGGAGAAAAGTACTTTCTCTACTTTCTCCATCCCATGCATAATCTTGTAAACCTCTATCATGTCACCCCGCAGTCGACGTTTCTCCAGGCTAAAGAGCCCCAAGTATTTTAACCTTTCTTCATAGGGAAAATGTTCCAAACCTTTAATCATTCTAGTTGCCCTTTTCTGCACTTTTTCCAATGATATAATATCCTTTTTGAGGTTCGGTGACCAGAATTGTACACAGTATTCCAAATGAGACCGCACCATCGATTTATACAGGGGCATTATGATACTGGCTGATTTGTTTTCAGTTCCCTTCCTAATAATTCCCAGCTTGGCGTTGGCCTTTTTTATTGCAATCGCACACTGTCTTGACATTTTCAGTTAGTTATCTACCACGACCCCAAGATCTCTCTCTTGGTCAGTCTCTGCCAATTCATAACCCATCAACTTGTATTTGTAGCTGGGATTCTTGGCCCCAATGTGCATTACTTTGCACTTGGCCACATTGAACCTTATCTGCCACGTTGACGCTCACTCACCCAGTCTCAACAGATCCCTTTGGAGTGCCTCACAATCCCCTCTAGTTCTCACCACCCTGAACAATTTAGTGTCATCTGCAAACTTGGCCACTTCACTGCTTACTCCCAACTCCAGATCATTAATGAACAAGTTAAAGAGCATGGGATCCAGTACTGAGCCCTGCGGCACCCCACTGGTTACCGTCCTCCACTGTGAAGACTGCCCATTTATACTCACTCTCTGCTTCCTATTAATTAGTCAGTTTTTGATCCACAAGAGGACCTGTCCTTTTACTCCATGTCTCGAGCTTACTAAGGACCCTTTGATGAGGAACTTTATCAAAAGCTTTCTGGAAGTCAAGGTAAACAACATCTATTGAGTCCCCTTTGTTCACATGTTTGTTCACCCCCTCAAAGAACTGTAACAGGTTAGTGAGGCAAGATCTTCCCTTACAGAACCCATGCTGAGTATTCCTCAATAACTTGTGTTCATCAATGTGCCTACTCATGCTGTCCTTGATAATGCTTTCTACCAACGTTCCCGGTATTGAAGTCAGACTGACTGGCCTGTAATTTCCCGGATCTCCTCTGGAACCCTTTTTAAAGATGGGGTGACATTTACTACCTTCCAGTCTTCAGGAACGGAGGCAGACAACTGGGGGGAGGGCATTGGGGAATAGGCATATGGGTGACTCCAGGGGCAACTGCATGATGACACTTCTGGGGAGTAAATTGAAATGACTTCTGCTAGGAGTAATCAGAAATTCTGTTGTTTTACCAGAGATTGCTATAGTGCACTTGTCACTTCCAGGTTTTTCTGATAAAAATAAAGTTACATGGCCTTTGGCGGGGGAGGGCGGGATATAAAAATAAAGTTGTTGTTATTATTATTATTATTATTATTATTATTATTATTATTATTATTATTATTATTATTATTATAACAAAGCATTTTCTGATAACAAATGCAGGGAGACTAAAGTTGCACAGTGGGGAAATGTAATGGCTGGGCATGCCCCACCCCTAGAGTTGCCATATGCCTGCAGAGGTGGGTGGGTGAGAGATCTCCTGCCCCCAGTGGCTGCTGCCTACTGGCACTGCACAGCAGCCGGCCAGAGAAAAAGACAAAATTGCTATTTGCAACGCCAGTCCTTTCTAGGAATTGCCTGAAACTCAGAGGTAAAACCTAGACTTTTTGGTGATCCCTGATGTCTGATGTCACTTGCAAGGAAAACCTGGAAGTGACATAAGTGCACTATAGGAATCGCCTGAAATTCTGGTAAAACAACAGAATTTCTGATTACTCCCAGGAGGAGTCGTTTCAATTTACTCCCCAAAAGTGTCATCATGCAGTCCCCCATATTCCTGTTCCCCAATGCTCCCCCAGTTGTCAAGTATGGCCTGGCATCCCTGTCCACCCCTTAGTCATGCACACTGTGTACACTTTGTATGCTGATCGGGTCTGTTTGTGGTTGTTCCTGCCATACCATGCATGTGGGTTTCTTGGAGATCGCTAGCTGGTCACTGTTAGAAGCAAAATGCTGGAGTGGATAGATCCTTGGTGAGGTCCAGCAGGACTCAAAATAAGGTGACCAGAGATAAAGAAGACCAGAGCTTTGATAGATGCACAGACCAGCTTTTCCCAGCCTCGTATAACAAGCTGCATTTGTCAGAATTTCCTCTATTGCTTAAATGTTGAAGATACAGGATAGCGCCCTCTGCATGTGCTTCCCTGGCCTCTTCTGGGGCTTCCTTATACCAGTTTGACTTGGTTTCATAGTTTCATGGGTGTGGTGCCTCTATGTTCAGCTAATAAATAAACGTACATTATCAACACTTCTTGTTCCTCCTGCCATGCTACAAAGAACATGAAACTGCTTACTGTTTATTTGGATATAGCTAAGCATATTACGCCACCAAACTCACACCCAGTATAATGTGTTCAGTGCACAGCCATACAATATGTTCCTTCTGTTATCATTGGGATTGGTGGGCATGAGATCAAGACTGACACCTGATTTCAGATCATTTTAAATCACTCCATTGCCTGGCTTTTAACAGATTCACTGAATCGTTGTTCCATGAAGCTTAAGGCCCAAGGTTCTCATAAATGTATTTTATGGCTGAATAGGATTTGAACCTAGATTTCCCAAGTCCGGCCTGGTACTCTAACTACTATGTGTATTGACACCACTCAGCTTTCCCTTTCTCCATTTATCCTCACAGCAGTCTTGTGCAATGTTCCCTCTAAGCTGCAGAGTCTTGTCAGCAAAAATTTTACTTTGTGAGCCTCTGGTATTAAAAGTTGTGAGCTACTGCATAAATAAGTGTGTTCTGGGGCCATCCTTCTTGAGTTAAGACAAAAATGTGTGAGCTGGATGCTAAAAATCTGTGAGCTAGTTTACGTTAACTCATCTTAGAGGGAACACTGGTCTTGTGAGGTCTTTATGCCTAGTCTAGGCTCACCCAGTGAACTTCATGGCTGAGGCTGGATTTGAAACCAGGTGACCCTGATTCTATCACACTAGCTTTCATTCACATCACCTGGAGAGAGACAGAAACACTGGTGTGCTGTAGTGCTTATAGGACTAAGGTCTAGAAGACCCAGGTTTGAATTCCATGGAAGCTTGCTGGGTGACTTTGGGCCAGTCACATACTCTCAGCTGAATCTGCTTCACAGGGTTCTTGTGAGGAGAGGAAAACGATGAAAGCCTTTTTGGTTCCCCAGTGGGGAGAAAGCTGGCATAACTAAACAAACTAAGTTGGAAATATGAAATCTGCCAAACTGCTTATCAAGCATGATCAGCTTTAGAACCGCTGTGCTAGAAATTTTATGAAGGGGAGGGGGAAATGAAGATTTCTAAGCTGTTTCTGCCAGGGTAGCTTTAGCAACCGAGCCTGTAGTTGCCAACTCTGAGAAACGAGGGTTAACAGGCCATAAAATGCAAAAAGTATAATATCTGAAATGTCTATGGAAAACTCAAAAATGTTCAAAGTAAGCATGCTGGCTAACTCAATTACCCCACTAAAACCAGTTGCAATGTAACTCTCTAACAAGCAGGCATACTTAAGGTCTGTTTCTCTTTATGCCTGTGAGAGAGCTTGACTGCCTCTAGTTTCCTTTGCAGAGGCTCATTCCTTCTACCTACAGTACAAGAAAGTTCAGCCAGGGGCTCTTTTCCACCTGCCTGGAGAAAGGTGGATCTGAAAGCTGCTCAGAATGCAACCAGGAAGTACCTGCCAGGCTTAGCAGGCAGCATTAGCTGCCGCCCACACGCCTGCTTACAGCTTGCACCAGAAAGCTCTGAACCCTCTGCCCTTTAGGGGGAAAAGGCACTTTCTTTGCTTTCATTCCTAACCAGCTGAGGAGGCAGCCTCTGTAAAGAAACCCAGCAGCCTGAAGGATTTGTCTCCTCCTTTGTGGTGAGTGGGGTTGGTTGTCATTTTTCTTTACCCGCTTGGAATTTTTGTTTGGATTGGAATGAATGGGATCTCAGCCTTGGGCTCACCCTAGAGAATCAGGTGAGCGGTGAGACACTTTTCCAGAGGTAAATTCTCTGTTGCTGTATCCTTCCTCCCACGTCCTCTGGGGTTCCTCCGAGGGTTCTTACTAGATCAACACTCTACATGTTCTCCTGCTTTGTTGCTTCAATTCCTGACAAATTGTTGCAGTGTTTTCTGTATTTTGCTGTTTTATCTGGTGTGTGTGTTGCAGGTTACAACTGCAATTTGCCGTGGTCTACAAGATTAGATCAAGGGGCTTCCTAATCTGGAATTCTGTTTTCCACGGTGGCCAGCTAGTCAGTGACGTTCTCACAAGCAGACCGTGAGGCATGGGGTCTTGCACCTGTTAAGCCAAACAACAGCAGACTTGGATGTCAAATTTCTGAACTTGGAGGTTCTGTGATAGCCATTAAAAAATCTGATAATTTATTTGTTGAAGTTTTTTTTAAAGACACTTAAGACAGTGGTCATCACTTCATCATGTGGCAGAGAATTAATTATGCATTATGCATTTAATTATGCATTTATTTTTGTCAACCCTTCTTGCATGTTAACGGGTATTTTCATGGTTTTTGTTCGCTGTCTCTGCTTCCCATCCCCACATGGTCATCTGATGCCCTGTTAAGACCCTAAACTAGGGTTGCTAGGTCTGTTTTGGAAAATACCTGGAGACTTTGGGGGTAGATCCAGGAGACGGCGAGGTTTGGGTAGGGGAGGGGCCTTGGCATGGTGCAATGCCATAGAGTCTACCCTTCAAAGCAGCCATTTTCTCCAGGGGAGTTGATCTCTGCCAGCTGGAGATCAGTTGTAAAAGCGGGAGATCTCCAAGCCACACCTGGAGGCTGGCAATCCTACCCTAAACACATAGGATCTGATCGGAAGATTGGGCAAGAGTTCAGAGCAGAAGAGATTACAGTCCTAAAGCATCACCTTTGCCAAAGAAGTTTTCTGGGCCAGTCACTCTTTCCCAGCCTAACGTATCTAGTCATTGTGAGGAAAAATGGAGGAAAGTAAAATGATACAAACCACCTTGAGTCCCCAATTAGAGGAAGGTGAGATATAAATGACTAATCGGATGGAACACCTTCCCTGTGAAGAAAAGCTAAAGAGGTTAGGTCTCTTTAGTTTGGAGAAACAACAATTGAGGGGTGACATGATAGATGTGTACAGAGTTATGCTTAGAGTAGAGATAGGGATAGAGTAGGTGGAACAAGAATCGTGCCCCACTTTCTCACAATACAAGAACTCATGGGCACTCAATAAGACTAATGAGCAGTAAGCTTAGAACAGAGAAAAAGAAGAACTTCTTCACCCAAAGATTAATTAACACGTGGAATTCACTGTTGCAAGAAGCAGTGGCTACAGCTTTAAGAGGGGATTAGATAAACATATGGAGCAGAGGTCCATCAGTGGCATTAGCCACAAGATATAGATGGGGCACTATGTCTGGAGCGGTGATGCTCTGTATTCTTGGTGCTTGCAGGGGGGGGGGCAACAGAAGGATGACTTCTGAAGTTCTGGCCCCACTGGTGGCCCTTCTGATGGTACCTGTGGGTTTTGGCCACTGTGTGACATAAAGTGTTGGACTAGATGGGGCATTGACTTGAACCAACATGGCTTCTGTTATATTAATCTGATTATCTCAGTTGGCTACAATACCACAAACTTGAATGTTTCACTTAAAATTCAAGCTTAGACTTTGAAAATAATTTTTAAATAAAATTGTGAGGAATGTTTGCTCTTCCTAGTGGATATCCCTGGAACGAAGACTGTATTGCATCCTTGGGGTGTGTGTGTGTGGGAGAGAATAATTTGTACTTGCATTTCATTTGTGAGTTATCAAAAGTACTGTGTGGTGTTTTTTTCTACTGTCGCCTTTTGAACTTAGCTCATAGTACCAATTGAAGTTTCCATTTGAGTTAGGGCTCACTGATGCTCAGTTGCCCCCTTACTACTGATCCTGCTCTTGGGCCTTGAGGAAGCACTTGCACATTCACAAAATAATTTATTTATTTATTACTTTGCATTTATATCCCGCCCTCTCCGCAAGCGGACTCAGGGCGGCTTACAGTATCATAAAAACAATCAATTCCATAAAACATATAAAACCATAATACATTTATCAGTTTAAAACTATTACGCTATCTCAATCCAGTCTGGCGGTATTGGGTTCTGACTATGACCACCAGCTTCTGTAGGATGTCCGGTGGCAGCCCATTTTCAGTCAACCAGAAAAGCCTGTCTAAACAGTTTGGTCTTACAGGCCCTGCGGGACGCCGACAGATCCCGCAGCAGGGCCCTTATAGCTTCTGGGAGGGTTATTTACTTCATTTATACCCCCACCTTTATCCTTAATGGGGACCCAACAAGGGCAACTTCCCTAGGCCCCATATTGGCCCCAACCACGCATGGCCCTGCCCCCTTGAAAGGACTGCAAGCTCCTGTTGACTCTTATGCACGACTCATCTGGGGCTTGGGTGGTAGGCTAGTGGCAGCAGTTCCTCCCACCCCACACAGCAGTGGGCTCCAGCAAGGGGGTCAGTGATGGGTAGCACTGGTTTTGGGGCCCCATCCTGGACATTTCCCCCAGAACCCCTGGATCATGAAGACTGTCTCTGGGAGCTGAAGCAGCTGACATTATTCTCCTCTCCTCTGTTTTATCCTCACAGTGACTTCTTAAGGGTAGGAGAGGCTGAGAGTGTGTGACTGGCTCAAAGGAGTTCCCGCAGCAGAGTGAGAATTTGATCCTAGTCTGACACTCTAACCACTACACCACAGTGGCTCTCAATAGATTTTTTCCCCCCTGCTGTACAAAGGGTACGAAGTGATAAAACTCTGCTCTCCAAAGCAGTAATGATTTCCAGGGGAAACTGATCTCTGTGGTCTGGATACCAGTTGTAACTCTGGGGGCTCCTCCAGCCACTACCCAGAAACCGGCAATTCTATGATAGCGTGATGAGAAAGATTCCCATGCTAAAACTCTCTGAACTAGACGTGGCTCCAGTTAAAATGTCTTAATGATAAAAAAGAGAGAGGGAGAACCATGAGCTCTTTGGAGGAAGGATGGAACTAAAAATGTAAATGTAGATAATGTCACCTACTAAACGTCTATCTTGGGCTACTATTAAGCACAAGAAGAGCAGAGGCAATCTATCCATCTATTGTGGGTCTCCCCCCCTTCCCCCCACACATCCTCAGATGAGTGTAGTAGAGTCTGTGCATGGTGCTTCCCCTGCATTTTAGATTAGGTTAAGAGAGAATGACTAGCTCAAAGCCATCCAATGAACTCCATGGAGGAGTAGAGATTTGATCCCAGGTTTCCCCAGTTCTAGTCTAACATTCTAACCACCATACCATGTGGGCAAGCCTAGCTCAGCCCTATGGCATCAATATGCATAACTGTATCTATAATAATAATAATAATATAATAAATTTTATTTCTATCCCGCCCTCCCCACCTTAGCGGGCTCAGGGCGGCTAACAGCGTATTACAAAACATACAGTGATATTATATCTAGGGAAGGGATGGTGGCTCAATGGTAGAGCATCTGCTTGGTAAGCAGAAGGTCCCAGGTTCAATCCCCGGCATCTCCAACTAAAAAAGGTCGAGGCAAATAGATGTGAAAAACCTCACCTTGAGACCCTGGAGAGCTGCTGCCAGCCTGAGTAGACAATACTGACTTGGATGGACTGAGGGTCTGATTCAGTATAAGGCAGCTTCATATGTTCATATGTATTGAGTCCCTCCATGAAAGAAAAATGAGGCTGGATCTTGGTTTTTGTGAGGCCTAAGCAAAAGACCTAGAAGAGGTCTGTCTCCACATAGATGAAGCCATACTGGTAAAGTAGGGTCACCAGGTCCCTCCCGGCAACTGGTGGGAAATGGCAATGGGTCATTTCACTTCTGGCATGTGCTGGAAGTAACGTCATCAGGCCTTGAATTCAGCAGGAGCTCACAGGATTGCAGCTCCTGAACCTTTCTGATGGCCCACTTTCCTCCTCCCCACCTACCTTGTCCATTGAATAGTAGGTGCAGCTGCATAACAATCCCTGGATTAGGAGAGTGGGCAGCCAGCCAACCACCAGGAGCTTTGCCACACCCCCACTAGCCCTCATTAATCCCCTGGAGAAGACCACACCACCCTTTCTCCACTTCTTATGTGATTTTGAGTGGTGGGTGTCTTGCTGGCCTTTTGACTGGAGGGGGGTAACCCAGGAGAGCCCCAGGCGAGTGAGGCCTGCTTAGGCTGGCTGGATCTCTAGCCAGCCCAAGCAGGCCTTGCTCACTCAAGGCTCTCCTTTCTTGCATTGGGTTGCTTTTGGTTGGGGGTATATGCTAATGAGCCCCACCACCTATTTTCCAACAAAACGACCCCTGAACATCATCATGTTGTGACATCATGCCGATGTTCTGGTATTTGGTCAACTATGGTGGAAATGGTTTTTGCTTGAATACCAGAGCATCACACAGTGGTCGTCCATGTGATGGTGTCACTTCCGGTGCACACTACTAGTCACCATGTCACCAGAAACATCACCTGGGCCTCCCTCTCTCTCCTGGTAAGTCCCCCTGTTGTCCAGCGACGTGGAGCAGGATCTGGTGTGGGGACTGCTGCCTCCTCTGGGAGGCCTAGCAACCCTATGTTAAAGTCTTGTTTGGGTACTGGACTTGGGATCCAGCCCTGTGCAAAACGGAGAAGCTCTGAGCTACACTGTAGGCTGGCTGCACCAATCCAACCTTCTGTTTCCCTAACTGCCAGTCACTTTCACCTCCACCAACCACCAGGGAAAGGAGCAACGTGGATGCTAGTGGTCAGGATGCACAGGCTGGAGGCAATCCAGGTCCAAACCTCTCCTCTGTCTCATAACTTGAACAAAAAAAGGATAACTTGAAGGAGCAGTTGGTGATTTTAGTGTGCTCTGCTGGCTGTAGTAGACCTGTGGCCTGGCTGAACTTTGATGTCATGCCTAATAAGGGTTAGAGTTTGTGTTTTCCAGGGAGGCTTAAGTATCAAGGTGTTATAGAAATTTATTTTTAATGTATTAGCTGACAGAAAGGAAGGAGAACTGTTATTGAGGTCACCAACATAGGGCTTTGGAGAGGAATTGTCTATGGAAGTAGCACTCCAATGGCAAGCAGATGATGACTGTATGCTATACAAATAAAGTAGAGGTATGAAGGGGCACATTTCTGTGGCCACTGGAATGAGAGACAGATGTCAAAGGCAGAAAGGGCAGAAGTTTTGATAGAAGAAGGATGCAACAGTTCCATGTTCTTTTGGACTGCCCTTTCTATAGCAGTCCACGAGCAAGATACTTAGATGCTCTGCTCTTTGACCATCAAGGCCTCTCTGTCAATGCTAAAGTTCGCTTTCTACTCCACGGGAAACACAACTTTGTCACCACTCACGTGGCTTGCTTTTTACAGGTTGCGATCCAAATCAGAGAGGCTTTTACTCATGCATAGCCCATAGCTATTTTATGTCATTTAACTTTTGCTGGTTTTTCTAAGGTTTTACTATATTTTATAGTGTTACTATCGGTTTTAAAGTATACTGTACTCTTATATCAATGCCAATAAAGGTCTACTACTACTACAGTTCCAGAGGTCTGTGCATTCCCTTCTGGATTGTGAGCATTGCAAGGAACTGAATTCTAGACTCTAGAGACTTATTGGCACAGCAGATATCCTTGCTAATACTAAAAATGAGTCCAATAATAACCTTTATTGGCATTATATCCAACATGACAAGGAACCAATCCATCCATCAAAAGGCAATTTGCAAATACATTAAGCACCTCCTAGATGCTAAATATAAAAATTATATAGAGTTGAAAGTATTATATAAAAATGAGTTGGAAGTATAAGTGGAAGACTCTGCCTAGCTAATTTTAATCTGATGCCTCATCTGGTCTACTTGTAGTCAGGAAGGTGCCTTCCAAAAAGGTTAAGCATGGGCCCTTCTTACCCAGGAAACACCACAGGTTGACATCGTTGAATATATTTTATTTGGGTAGGCCTGGTGTATTGGAATGTTTTCCTGTACTCTGAAGTTGAGAAAGTTACCATGCCAAATGGTATGGTGAGCTTGGAAAAGTTGCAATTTGTATTATAAAATGGTGATGCAGATGCCGTTTTCTCCATGTGAGCTGATCTCTGTCACCTGGATATGAATTGTAATTCCAGGAGATCTCCAGATGCCACCTGGAGGTTGGCAACCCTATTGATGTAAATGATTAACCATTACAAATACTCAGGGGGAGGAGGAAGGCAGATCTTTCATGATCATGCAAATACAGAGACAGTTGATTGGTGGGTTGATGATGGCCCCGCTGCTGCTGTCTCAGCGGGTAATTTCTGTGAATTTGGAGAGCTTTCCTAACTGGAATAGGGTGCCTTCAGAAGAACAGTGGCCTGAGGTAAGGTATAAGGCCAAGTACCTCTAAGTCAAAAAAGTAGGACCCCCCCCCCCTCCATTCTTTTACATAGGACTGCGTTTTGCCCATTGCAGGAAGATACAGCAGCATGCCAAAAAGAACTAATGCCTGGAACTGCTTCACAAAAGATACTGTAATCATCTAAGGGCATCAGCTCTTAGTAAGAGATCCAGGACTGCCCCCTCCTTGTTGTAGGACTGCCTTTTCTCCCTGCATCTGCAACAGCCCCAGGGGAATCCTCTCCCTTCCCACAGCAGTTATAAAGTATTTTCATCTGTGGCCTAGCTAATGTGGATCCTGGCCACATAAGCTGTAGGCCTCTGGGGTGGCTCCTGTAGGGAATCCTTGGGAAAGGCTTCCACTGCTCTCTCCCTTGGCATCTTCTGGCATCACCTGCTTAGATCTGTAATTATTTTACAAATATTTGAACAAACCATGCTTGATCATGATGTTTGAAAGCAGCCCTGGTGTCTAAACCTGAACCTCAATGTTGATTTATTGATAAAGTTCCAAGCCAGCTGCCAATTAACCTGAGGCTGTTAGAGAGGCTCCTGCTAAGTAGGCTCAGCCATAGACTGTATTTGGATGGGAGACTACTAAGGAAGACTGTTGCTACAAAAAGGAAGGCAATGGCAAACTCTTCCTCTCTTGCCTTGAGGTCTCTTCCTCTCTTGCCTAGAACACACCATGGTTGTGGTCGCCATGAGTTGATTGTGATTTGATGGCACAGTTTTTGTCTTCTTCTGGAGCATGGCAAGACACTAGGCAGACCCATCCAGCATTTGGATGGGAGGCCATCATGGAAGACTGGGGTTGCTACACAGAAGGCAACAGCCAACTACCTCTGCTCTTCTCTTGCCTTGAACATCTCACAGTTGCAGTCACCACGAGTGAATTGCAGTTTGATGGTACATTTTTCTTCTGGAGTGTGTGGAAGGCACTAGGAAGACCCACCCAACTTTAATAAAATTGCTCTGGCAGCAAAGGAAGGCAGAGTTGGGTGGAATGTTCAAACACAGATTATACAAATTTGGGACTCGCCTGCAGGTGAGGTATATGGTGATAAAACAGGTAGTTGGAGGGAATAGTAATCCTTGTTTGCAGTTTAACAATTTGTCTCCAGGTCCTGCTGTTTGACAAAGTAATGTTACATGCTCTAATTTCTGTCTGTCTTTATTAATACCCACAATCCTGGCAAGCAGCAGGGGAAAGGCTGTCTTGTTCAGAATGTTCAATATAACGTTGGTGAGATAATTTAAAGTAATTACAAGCCTGTGAGGTAGGGCTTGACATCACAATTGCAACCTATTTGCTAGAAAGGCGTGCTTGTCCTGGCTTGCTTGGCTCTTGCAAGTGAGCTTTCTGAGCGTTTGTGTTGACAAGGGTCAGTGCTCCAACGGGACAACAGCTGGACCTTTTAAATTTAAGAAAAAGGCAGCTGATTTTTTTTTTTTACACAATCCCTCATGTACAAATCCAGAGAACACATCACAAGGTCAAGGGAATCCAGAACCCCTGGATAGATCAGGGGATTCTTGAACAGTTGAGTGAACATTCCAGAAATTTTCAACTATGGAAAATGTATTTTTCCCTAGATTTTTTTCTGGGGAATTTATTAATATTTAAACATTGATATCCCTCCTTTCCTCGTGGTTCAAGGCAGTCAATGAAATACATACAATACTTATTTATCAGTCCTAAATTATGTTACTTCTTTACCAACCTAAAACTTAAATTATTACTTACTTAGCCTATATGCATAAACACTATTTGGTGTAATTATTAAATTAAAAATATTAAGTGCTTTTGTGGGGTTAAACGGGAATAACTGTATAGAATTTCAATTTTTCTAAAAGAAACATTGCAAATATACAAAATTCTAGAGAGAGCAGGGTTGCCAGCTTCCATGTGTGACCTGGAGATCTCAGCTCCCCTGGAGAAAATGGCTGCTTTGAAGGGTGAACTCTGTGGCATTGTACCATGCTGAAGCCCCTCCATTCCACTCCCAACACAGACCCAGCAACCCTTTGTGCTAGGGTTGCCAAGTCCAATTCAAGAAATATCTGGGAACATTGGGGGTGGAGCCAGGAGATGTTGGGGGCTGAGCCAGGAGCAAGTCATGACAAGCATAATTGAACTCCAAAGTTAGTTCTGGCCATCACATTTAAAGAGACTAGTCACCTTTTAAATGTCTTCCCTCCATTGGAAATAATGAAGGATATGGGCACCTTCTTTTGGGGCTCATAAAATTGGACCCCTTGGTCTAATCCTTTTGAAACTTAGAAGGTATTTTGAGGAGAGGCATTGGATGCTACACTGAAAATTTGGTGCTTCTACCTCAAAAAACAGCCCCTCCAGATCCCCAGATACCCACTGATCAATTCTCCATTATACCCTATGGGAATCAGTCTGCATAGGGAATAATGGAGTGCCCAGCAGACATTCGCCCCCCCCCCCCGCTTTCTGATGACCCTGAAGCAGGGGGAGGGCCTCTAAAGTGGGGGATCCCCTGCCCCCACCTGGGGATTGGCAACCCTGCTATGTGCATCTGCCATTAGAGAGTCTGGAAAAAACAAAAGTTCTATACAAAGCTGAGAATAGAAGAGTCAGGCAAGAAAAACAAAAGTTCAATACAAGTTGAGAATAGAAGACAGAAACATTTTGTAATTTTAGACAGTATGTTATTTGGACAGAAACAGGATCATCATATACCATACTTAGTTGAATATGGGGACATGTAATTACATTTAAACACGAAAGTGTATTGAACCATGTTGTATATGTGGTAAAGCAGAACTGTTCAAGAGGGCACATCTTATAAAGGAAATAAGGCTGTAGTTTAAATTTGTGAAAGGTTTAAACAGTTTTCTTCTCTCCCCTCCCCCCATATTGCATCATTTATTGGACATATTATTCTGTAATTATACCATTGTTCCCCAACTGCATTATCCATTTTATCGTATGCCTCATTTATTATGTGTCATAGTGGTGTTTATTACATTTTTAAAATAATTTTTTAATTTGCCTTGAGAATTTGGCTCAACAAGAAAACAAAATAGCGTGAGTATATAAATAAGTATACAAAATAATGGTCAAAATAATTTATGTAAGATTGTCTCTTACATAAAGCTTTAAAGCAGGGGTGCCAAACTCATTTTGTTATGAGGGCTGAATCTGACACAAATGAGACCTTGTTGAACTGGGCCATGTAGGTAGATGAGGTAGCAGAGATATAAACTTTATAAAGGACCCAAACACAATTAAAGATTTTTTTAAAACTTAAAACGTTAGCATTCATTGGTCTTAAAGGTGCTTTCTTTGTATCTCTCCCATGGGATCCAGGGAACTGGGCAAAGGAAGCCCTGGCTTTTTCCTTCCTTTCTCAGGGGACCAGGAGGGGGAGGAGCCTCAGTCAATAGAAGGAACAGGGACTTGGATCAGTAGCTCTGCTTTGCGGTTGAAAGAGCCTGGCAAAGCAAGCTCTCCCTCCGCCACTTCCTCCCCAAGGGAGGAGCCTCAGCCAATGGAGAAAATAGAGGCTTTGCTCTGTAGCTCCTGTGTAATTGAGCAATCCTGGCAAAGCAAACTGTTATGCAGAAGGAAACAAGAGAGAGGGAGAAGAAAGCAGATGACAGCCAGATGCTTGGGGGCCTGATAGGAGCCTTCCAGGGACCTGATTCAGCCCCTGGACTGCATGTTTGACACCCCTGCCTTAAAGAGTAAAATCTAGTCTGAAGAAGCATTTCACTCATTCTAAAAGAGAAATCATTTCAGGGTATGAGTTTTTTAGTGCTTCCTAAATGTCCCACTTTTACTGCTAGAGAAAATGAGAAAAAAGTTCTCAGGAGGGGAAAATGCGCCCACTAAGTTCCTCTCTCCCCTCCTTTTAATTTACCTCTCTTTCATCTCTGGATATGTCATAATCTATACTGCTGTGAGGAGTGTTGTTACCTCTGCAGGATGCAGCTTGCAATTTGGCAGGGAAATGGGGTCAGTTTGTTGCCTGGTAGTGTCAGATGTGTGTATTCTGCTGTGTGCACTTATGGCAAAGTGCTGTGGCCAACTCTGGCTTCCTCCAGACATATGTGCTCATTTTTCTTCCTGTTACCCTTCTCTGCCCACACTTCTTTGCCTGATCCAGCTAAGGAAATCTGTATGCGGAAGCGGCTTTTTGCCACCTACTGCTTTCCAGATCACAAGCTACAGGCCTCCGTCAGATACACATCCAAACAGATGTGTTTGTGAGATTTTCCACATGGGTTATTATGCCCCAGGTTTGATGTGTTGGGAAGTGGGGCTTTCCCCCTTTCTTCCCCACAGCACCATGGTATATTATACCTTTCGAGATTTCCCTGTTTTTTTTCTGACTTTTCCTCAAACCTGCTCGGCTCTGAAGGGGTTTTTTGGGGGGGGGGGGAGACCATAGCATTGGTGGCTTTGGAAAGTCTGGCTTTTCCCATATGGGTGGAAAGTTTGGATTTTCTGGGTTCTATCCACACAGCAGCCATCTTGCCCACAGTAGCCAAGCCTTCTTCCTATTGCAATTTGTTTAAAAAACTGGCTATTTAGTTGCGTTATATCTATATAGCACTATGCCAAAATATACACCAGGTTGTCTGAATTCCCAGCTTTGATTTAATTTTAAAAAATAAAACCGTCTCTAGCCTTTTTCCTTGTATGCCAGTGGTTCTTCTGACTGCAATGCACAGGTGTAAGAAAAAGCCCCCTACTTTTCATACACATGGACATCGTGATCACCAGTATGGTTGCCAGGATGCCTGGAGTTTTGACTCGCACACATCTGCTGTAAGAAGTGGACTTTGCCCACGGTTTCTAAGGCTTATGTGGATACTATAAACCTCAGCTTTGCAGCAGCATTCCACATCTCTGAATGGGTGTTGGCCAGAACTACAGACGAGCCTCCAGCCGCTCCTTACGTGCACAATCTTGGCCGTTGCAGTGGAAGAAGCCACGCCGCCATGAACTGTACAGGCAAACAGTTTCCAGCCTGTTTCCATGAACCAAAGGCTAACACCACCAGAATCCATCTTGTTTTCCTGACTCCATTACAGCAAAGCAAGAGACTCACGTATCCAACAGCTGCTTCAACTTCTGCATAAGAGCCATCAAGCTTATCTTAGGCGTGGACCCTGTCAGATCGTCTAAGCCTTTGTCTAGCGGAACCTAAGACAAAGACTGGTGCCAAGAGAAGACTGAAGAAGAGGAAGACCATCTTCACCTAGAGCCAAATGTCATTGTATAGACCGGGTGTTACCTTAGGTAGCAATTTGGCCATCTATTGTCATCTTTTTAGATAAGTTTGGTAAACTCAAGCACACCTCCACCCAGTAATTTCCCCCATTCTTTCTCTTAACGGTCATCCTGGAGCCTCCCATCCTGGCCCATTGCTACCTGGAAGTCCAATCAGGTAACCAGGGCCCAAGCTTGTTCATTGGTCAGTTATGGGCACCCAATTAGGTGCCACCAATTATCTTGCTATTGGCTACTGCAGAAGTCCAGCCCTTATGGTCACTGCAGAGCCTCCCCTTTTTCTGAGGTCATGTACCAGCTGACCACCTTTCCTCCACCCCTGTACCTCCCATCCCCTGAGGGTCTAAGGTAGTCTATATAATCTCTGACCCAGCCCCACTCAGGTGTGCATCTAGCAGTACCCCAGTTCCGCTGTCTAGATCCATCCCCGATTCTGGTCACAGTTGAGGGTCCCATTTCCCCTGTCCTCTTTCGTCGCCATTGGAGCCTTCCTTGAAGTCTACGATTGGTAATTATCACCCTGTTTGTCTATCCATGTGTTGTCTCTCTCTCTCTCTCTATTTTTCCTAGGACTGTATGTATGTTTCATGAGCACATTGCCTTGTATGTATGCTTATATTTTTCTGGAATAAATTTTAATTGTTTTACTTAATTAGAGTCCTTGATAAATTTAAGCACTAATTTCTGGACGTGGATCCTGTATACATAGATAAAAGATCCTGATTAAGCCAGGTGCCCACCTGACAATTCCCCAACCTTGTTTTGAGGGCATTTTGGCTTACACAGGGGCCCTGAAGTGTGACCCCTTATCTGTGAAGGTGCAGGGCTTCTATTATCCCATAGAGTAGCAAATGGAGATCAGCGTCTCCTTAGCCTTTCTGGAGGAAAGGAAACTGCTTGCTTTCCTTAAACCTCAGTCCCAGAGCTGATACCTAAACACTGTCTTCTGCTCCCAGGTACACTGGCAATAGGCAGGCAGTGTGCAGGCCTTAGGCCTCTATGCTTTGGGCTGAGTCTGTGGGTGACGGGGCTTCCTTCCCCCCAAAAGGAATGTTCCTTTATGTCTTTGGGATACCTCACATCTGTTGGGACACTCTCCAGCCCTGTATTTCCTCCAATTCTGACACTTCACATGTGTCAACAGAGGGGCCATAGGGTAGTTGTTTTAAGCCAGGTTATCTACCCTGACTCAGATGAGGGCAGGCGAGAAATCTAATAATATCAAGGTCACACTCATGCCAGTAAATTCTTTAAGGTTCTTTTTTTTGCTCTTTCCTTCCTGTTTAAAGTAAAGCTTGCCTGTGAGCCAAAAGTGGAAGGGGTTAAAACAAGTCAAGGTTCTTGCTCCCTCACCTGGCTCACCCAAACCGGATCGTCCTGTTTGTTGTTTGTAGCCTAGGCCACTTGGATGACTCCAATGGCTTCTTTTTACTGACTCTTTGTGTCATCTGCCTTGCTGGCTTGGAGAATATGGAAGAAAAAATGCATTTTCTCTTTAAATCACGGATGGTCTCCCATGAATTCTGCTTGTATTAATGTGTTGCATCTGTGCCCCCTTGCCTCTGTTAGTTCTCCTTTTCCAATGTTGGTAAATTGCCTGTCATCTTTAAAGACAAATCCAACCATCACCCAGAGTATTGACTTCTTTCTTGGGAGAGGACCATGTGCCCTCTAGTGGTTTTGAAGTAGAGAGACAGCAGAACTTATTGCCTGCAGTTCTCTGAAGTCCTGGGCAGGCAAAGAAGAATCTTTCCCAACAACTGGTTATTGAGATCTTTTTGCTGCAGATGGTGGGGACTGAACCTGGGACTGTTTGCATTTCAAGCTTGCGCTCGATCTCTAAGCCACTGCTCCTTTCCAGACTTTGAGATCTTTTACCTCCAAAACCTTGATGGTAATATTATAGGATGTTATTACAATGTCTTACCTGAGTTGTTCCTGCTATCCCAAGTTCTGCATTTGAACTTTGTTTACATCTTCATTCCCCCACCGCCCCCAAAAAGCTTGGGTTTGAAGATGTATCTAAGCCTCTCTGGGTGAAAACAGAGTCGAGTAAATTGTTCTTATAAAACAAATGCACGTGCTTTATATCATTTGCATAGGACGATTCTAAGAGTTTCCAAGGTCCATCCTGAGGTGCCAGTCCCTGGTAAATCACTTGTACCTTTTCATTCTCCTTTGTGGTGAGATTATTGAAGAAGGATGCACATTAAAAATGCTGTTGCTAGTGTTTGGTCCCTTGCTCCTCATATCTCTAGAACTTAATCCTTTGGGAGGAACTGGAAGGAGGGTAGGAGCATGCTATCTCTAGTGTATATGTATAAAAATGCACATGCTTAAACATTAGTACCAAATTGTACATAACTCTGGGGATCTATATTTGGATCCCCCATATGTTTACTTTGGCTGCAAAAACAACCATTGGGGGGAGTGGATTAGAGCCAGAGAATTTGGAAAGGGTGTGTTATCTTGACTTCTGCCCCCACACACCAAAACTGCCTTCTGGTAACCTGACATTTCCAAAATATGGGTCTTCTATCCAGGGCTTTTTTTGATAACAGAAACTCATTTGTATATTAGGCCACACCCACCTGATGTAGCCAATCCTCTGAGCTTACAGAGTTCTTATTACAGGGCCTACTGTAAGCTCTTGGATGATTGGCTACATCAAGGGGGCTACAAAAAAAGCCCTGCTTCTATTCTTCCCTCGCAGCTTAACGAATGTTTGTAAGTTCTAACAAGGGGAATGGGAGGGGGGGTGGAATTAACCCCCTTTTCTCTCATGTCCTGAGTCTCATCCATATTAGGCCTTCCATGCGGCTTAGGTATATGTGTGGGGACCCAAACAAAGATTTCCAGCAACAGGTGTCTTTCAATCTTAAGGTTTTCCATATTGGTCAGGGTTCCATTTCATGTTCTGCAGCTGGTGAGGTTCATTTTCATATTGTAGAACAATTATGCTTTTCTAATATACTGTTACCAGAAAGAACAAGGACCCTGTTTTGCTTTTATATTGGCATAGGAGAAATGAATACGACTGACATTACAGTACGCAGAGAAAAACCTTCAGCTGTATGTAACAAGAGTCCTCCATGGAAGAATAGGAGTGCCAAGCACACAAGAATGTCTCAGCTTTCACCTGTGAAATCACAGAAGGAATACATTTGTGTGGATTTAAAGGCTTTCTCTAGCCTGTATTTCTATACAATTATCTTTTTTGCTTGTTTGTTTCAGCTTTGCTTCTCTTCCACCTGTGTCCCTGTGGATCGATGGCTCCCCCACTCACAGTGAGAGCCGAGACTGTCACTTCCCTCAGATTCTCTACCCCAGTTATGGGGAGTTTAGGATCCATCGCCCCCGTCATCATCATGATCCTTCTGCTGCTTCTCTGCTCCCCCTTCAGAAGGTGCAGGACTTATTTTGTGATATCTTGGTGGAGAAAGATCTTTCTGGGGGAAATTGGTATATTTGAAAGGATTTAAGCATATTTCACTGTGTTTTTGACTTGTTTAGGGGTCAGTTTCCTTCAGTGATCCCTTCCAGTATGAGAACAAGAGTAGATTAGTGATTAGGGTGTTGTAGTGATTTGGGGGACCTGCATTCAAATCCGCTCTCTACTAGGAAGTTTGCAGGGTGACCTTGGACCAGCCAGTCTTTCTCAGCTGAACCTACCTTGCAGGGTTGTTGTGATGAAATAATGGGAGGCGAGAATGATGTACACCACACTGAGCTTCTTGTAGGAAGGGTGGGATAGTAATGTACTATATATAATAAATAAATATAGATTCTTCAGTGCAAAACAACTGGACAATCTGAGGCGGCATTCAACATATTAGTGGATACTATGCTATCAGTAAATAAAGGTAAAGGTAGTCCCCTGTTGAGTCTGGGATGACGTCACATCACATCATGGCAGACTTTTTATGAGGTGGTTTGCTATTGCCTTCCCTAGTCATCTCTTATCTGGGAGAATCAGGTTTGATTCCCCAACTTGCAGCTGCTGGAATGGCCTTGGGTCAGCCATAGCTCTCACAGGAGCTGTCCTTGAAAGGGCAGCTGCTTGTAAGAGCCCTCTCAGCCCCACTTACCTCATAGGGTGTCTGTTGTGGGGCGAGAAGATATAGGAGATTGTAAGCCGCTCTGAATCTGTGATTCATAGAGAAGGGAGGGGTATAAATCTGCAGTCGTCGTCGTCGTCTTCTTCTTCTTCATCTACACTTTCCCCCCAGCAAACTGGGTACTCATTTTACCGCCCTCGGAAGGATGGAAGGCTGAGTCAACCGTGAGCTGGCTACCCGAATCAGCTTCCGCCGGGATCGAACTCAGGTTGGATTGCAGTACTGCAGCTTTACCACTCTATGCCACAGGGTGCCTATGCTATCAGTACTCTGTAGCAATAATTCACAGCTGGATATTTTTATTTTATTTTATTTATATTCTGCTCTCCCCACCAGAGCAGGCTCAGGGCAGCTCACAACATAGAAATCCACAATAGTAAAATATACCAGCTATAAAATAATCCATTCAATAAAATTATACATTCAGAATTAAAATCGGCATTACGTATCATTTGGTGCTAAGATCTAAGTATTTCAGTGTGGACAAGACAATCCAGCAGCAGATGATCACTGTAGTGCAAGAATACCAAAATGTCCAGCAATGTGTAGATGCAGCCTCTGTTGAAGTAGAGAACGAACCACCAAAAAGCAAAGTTCAGGATCTTAAACAAGAAGATATTAAAGAAAATGTTATGTGAAGCAGTCTTATACAGAATAGGGTCATTGGTCCACCTGTTTATGTACTACTCTAACTCACAGAGCAAACCCTTAAAATCTTGGGCATGGATATTTCCCAACTCTTCAAACTCAAGATGGCAATTATCAAAAGTGCTCTACTTTTTAATTTGGATATTTATGTCCTGCTTTCATCCCCAGTGAGCACCAAAAGCAGCTTACAGCATCGTTCTCCTCTCTTCTGTTTTCTGCTCACAACAACCCTGTGTGTTAGGCAGGGCTGAGATAAAGTGACACTCAAGATCATCCAGCAAGCTTCCATGGCACAGTTAGGATTCTAACCTGCGGGTCCCACATCCTAGACCAGCATTATAATTACTACTATAATTACTACAGGCTGGCTGCATATGACATTTTGGTCTGTGGCACAGGGGTCTTCCATCATTTTGAGCCTGAGGGCAGCTTTGGAATTCTGACACAGGATGGTAGGCACAACCACAAAATGCCTACCGCAGGAGGCTGTGCCAAAAACAAACCGGTTACAGCAGGAGGTGGAGCCAACAACACAACAGTTCAACATTTCACACAGAATGTAATATCGGTATCAATACAAATTAGTAGTATGCCCAAGTAAATAAGCTTTGAGGTATGTGTGAAAGTTGCTTCTGGGCTGGTGCTTCTATTCTCAACCCTGGTGAGTTTCAGCAGTTTCTGGGAAATGTAGTTAATGCAGCCAGAAACTGAATGAAGGAAGGTTCAGCGGAGAAGAGATGGAAGTAGTAACTGGGTTCCAAAGGTAAGTATTTAACTAGGCCTTTTGTGTTTGCCAGTTAAGGTGCAGGAATGCCCTCTCGGGTTCCAAGCCTTTCTTCTCAGGGTTCTCCTGGCACAGTCAATATAACAAGTCTATTATAAGACTGCCAACCTCCAGGTGGAACCTAGAGAAGATCTCCCAGAACTGCCACTATCTCTGTACTACAGATATCAATTCCTTGGGAGGAAATGGCTGCTTTAGAGGTTGGACTTTAGGGCACGGGTGTTGAACTGATTTGTTATGAGGGCCGAATCTGACATAAATGAGACCTTGTCAGGCCGGGCCATGTATGAAATAAAATGTAATGGCAGGTAAAAAGGTAAAGGTAGTCCCCTGTGCAAGCATCAGTCATTTCTGATTCTGGGGTGATGTCACTTTCACAATGTTTTCATGGCGGACTTTTTAATGGTGTGGTTTGCCATTGCCTTATGGCGCAGAGTGGTAAAGCTGCAGTCCAAACTCTCTGCTCATGACCTGAGTTCAATCCCGGTGGAAGCTGGGTTCAGATAGCCAGCTCAAGGTTGACTCAGACAGTGTAGATGGCTGGGGAAGGCAATGGCAAACCACCCTGTAAAAAGTCTGCCGTGAAAACGTTGTGATGCAACATCACCCCAGAGTCGGAAATGACTGGTGTTTGCACAGGGGACTACCTTTACCTTTTTGCCATTGCCTTTCCCAGTCATTTACACTTTACCCCTAGCGAGCTGGGAGATATAAACTTTATAAAGGACAAAGACAAACACAAAGATTTTTTTAAAAACTTAAAACATTAGCACTTTTTGGTCTTAAAGGTGCTTTGTTTTTATCTCTCCCATGCAATCCATGTTCTCTCTTTCGTACAGCATAGCTACTGAGCCAAGCTTCTCTTCCTTCTATTAGCTGAGGCTCCTCCCCCTCCTGGTCCCCATGGGGAAGGAAGGAAAGAGCCAGAGCTTCCTCTGAAGCAAGCTATCCCTCCACCCCTTCCTCCCCAAGGGAGGAGCACCTCAGCCAGTGAAGAAAATAGAGGCTTTCCTCTGCAGCTCCTGTGTGATTGAGCAAGCCTGGCAAATCAAGCCGTGATGCAGAAGGAAGGAAGAAAGAGGGAGGAGGAAGCATAAGGGGCCTGATAGGAGCCCTCCAGGGACCTGATTCACCCCCCTGCATGTTTGACACCCCTACTTTAGGGCATTATATTCCACTGAGGTCACTTCCCTTGCCCTCCTCAAACCTTTCCCGCCTCAAGTTCCACTCCCAAATGTTCAGAAATTTCCCAACTAGCAGTTGGAAACTCTCCTTAGAGTCTGACAGCAGGAGTACAGCTCCAAAGCTTCAAGCCCCGCATATTTCCATGCAGCTTTTCAGAGGCCTTTCTGTTTACCCTGTGGGACCTCTCCTCTCTACTTTCCCTCCCTTTTTCTCTGCCCTCTCCCTCCTTCTCTCAGGAAAAAGGGAACTGTTAGGTCAGAGTTAGGGCTCCTGGGAAGTGGAGTTCCTCAGTGATGCAATTACAAGAAACTCAAACAGAATGCCTTTTAAAACAAAGATTTTTTAAAAAAAATCTTATGTAGGGATGCCACTGCTAGCCTCCAGGTGGGACCTGAGGATCCCCCAGAATTCAGCTCATCTCCAGAGTACAGAGATCACTTTCCTTGGAGAAAATGGATGCTTTGGAGGGTGAACCCTATGGCATTGTGCCCCACTGAGGTCCCTGTCCTCCCCAGGTTCCACCCTGAACTGTTCCCCAATCTGCCAACCCTACCCCTCCCATCCCTTGCTGAGGACCCTATGCATAGATGCAGGTTGCCTTCAGTTGTGTAGTGAAAATCCTTGTGCTGTGATGGAAGCAGCTGTCAAAGCAAAATCCCTGCTGGATAAAAATCTCAAGCTGCTAGGGTTGCCAGTTCTGGAATGGGAAATACCTCGAGATTTGGGGAGGGGAGGGGCTTCAATTCCACAGACTCTCTTCCAAAAAGACTTGGCAGGCACCACATTCGGGAACCCTAGTCTGTGGTTCTTCTAGTGGTTGCTAATTATGCCACTGATTTTCTAGGATAGTATTGTCCCCATCCCCTTCCACAAAGACTTATTAGCTCTCACAGTAAAAAGGCTCCATGGCTTCCAGGCAGATCGTGGAATACAGAGCCTGTAGCCTGTTGCAGTGTGTGCATGTGTGTATGTGCATGCATGTGTGCATGTATAGCTCTACTAAATAAGCTTCAAAGATTTATTTCCATTCTTCTGATTACTTGAATGAAACCTTAGATGGCTCACAGTGCAATACTAAGCAGAGTTACAGACTTCTAACTCTGTTGAAGGCACCGGGCTTAGAAGGCTGTAACTCTGTCTAGGATTGCATTGTCAGATATTTCATTTCCTTTTGGCACAGATCTCCTCAAGACTGCTCTATAATTTTCTTTTGCCTTCTAAAAGCAGTGTCAGAGCTAGATACATTTCTAGTACTACTATTACTAGTATTTCAAACTGCAGATCCCATCACTTAGGGTATTGTACAGAAATCGAGCCAAAGCACTACTATTATAAAATATAGCCATAAAATAACACAATGAAACCAATTTAAAAACAAACAGGGACAGCAAAATCTGGGTTTTATTGTCACTTTTATGATGGTGATGAATATAGCACCATGAATGCACACAGAACTTTATAGGATCATATAAAACAGGTCCCTGCCTGAAGAAGTTGGCAGTGAAATTGTTTTCACTCACTGCTCTATGTTTTACAGACTGATGTTTTCAAGCTAATTATTGGCTTTAATTAGTTTTATGACTCTGAATATTTATTACTATAAGCTGCTTTGAATTAACTAGGAAAATCAGGGTGCAACTATGTTTAATAAAAATCCATAAATGTTGGAAGTAAGGGAGATGAGAGAGGAAAGGGAAAAAATGGAGTGGATATAAACAAATGTGGTTGCATGCACTTAGCTTGGGAAAGGGAGCAGGAAGGCTATCTGCCTAATCTTCCATGCTGCCTAATGTTGCCAGTTACTGATTGGGACATTCTTGAAGATTTGGGTATGGAGAGTGAAGTCTGAGGAGGGACGGAGGCTTTCAGGCATGTGATGCCAACCTCTAAAGCTGCCATTTTCTCATGGGGAACTGATGTCTCTAGTATGGGTAGTGAAGAGTGGAGTATAAAACCTCCTCTTCCTCCTCCTTTGTATGAATTGATCTGCTTGAGAGAGAATGACTTGCCTGAGTTCTCCCAATGTCTGAGTGGGGAATTTGAACTTGAGTATCACCAGTTCTGCCTGACACAGTAGCCATTAGAGCGTCCCTGCTAGATCTGAAAGATTTTGGCAGGATATGGGAGGAATCGGTTCTACAGTTGTAGGTCTTTATAGGTCATTCCAAGCAAGAGCAGAGTGCATGGCCCTGGAGCGGGTCAAGCTAAGTGGATGCCATGGAGCTACAAGTCAGTACTGCAGCAATCAGCTTGGTGGGGCCAACAGAGGACATTTTATCACTTATTGCAATGCAGGAGGAGACAATTGGTGACCTGATGCCAACTGCCATGATTGATGGGGGTCTGAGCCAAGTGGTCCCTGAGGCTCTGGCAGAGTTGCTGGGCTTGGGTCTGCTTGCTTCTGGCCTCTAGCAGCCCACCAGGAAATTTCCCTGCAAATTAAATGACCAGACCAGTCCACCCCAGATGCCAAGCATGTGCCCAGAAGCACGTTGACACCCAGTGCAAACATAAGTTATTGGTGCAGTTTGCTTGCAGCAAAAGATCCCCTGCACAGTTCCTTATTAGAAACAGCATATAATCTTGTGGCACCTAAAGACAAATAAATGTATTCATGAATCCATGCTCACTGCTGCACGATGGGCCCTCTTTCACAAAAATGTACGTTTCAATACATCAGTTTCTGCAACCACCTTAACGTGGCTATCCTTCTGAATTCTGCATTGGGTGACATGTCTGAACACTTCTGGGAGACTCCAGATGCTGTTTGTCGTGCTAGACCAGACTTATAAGTAGCCTCTTGCCTGGTTACTATATAGCCTCTGGTGATTTCCTGGTCAGCTTGCAGGGAAGCGTATAATAGAACTGAACAGGGGTAAATGGTGAAGTCCCAGGAATCCAAAGGCAAATAAATGACTCTCTCTGTCTTCCATCCAGGAAAAAAAGGCAATTATCAACCAGAACTTTCAAGAAGGACTCAGCTTCATCAGAACTCCTCAGTATAGTAAGTTATCTGGTGAAGGATTAAGAAATTTCAACTGGTACATAATATTGCTGCCTGCTTCCTAACACATACTTCCAAGAGCCTAACTACCCCATACCCTGTTCTTGGGTCCACTCTGGGGTAATATCAACTAGTCCACTGGGGAAACTTACATGTAGCTTGTCAGTATACATTTAGCCCAGTTTCTTCAATGGGGTAAATAGCAGCTCCCCATCTAATTAACTGAGCAATCACCTTCTGGTCTATATTTTGAGAAGGCTGCATAGTACGCTTTGGCTATTCTATAATGCCTTGAGACTGACTGACTGACTTTCTCTCATGTAGTTTACAGATATTATAAGGGAGGTGGACAGAGACAAGTCGGTGCTCGGCCCCCCTCCAGTCTGCGGCCCATCCCAAGGGTGACAGGTAGTAGGACCAGGAGTAACCCGCCTCCGTCATTGGTGTTATGCAACGCCAGGTCCATCAATAATAAGACCTCAACTCTTCGAGAGTTTATGCTTGAGCAGAATATGGACCTGGCTTGCGTGACCGAGACCTGGGTCCGGGAGGGCGATACAGTGGCCCTCTCGCAAACAGCTCCCCCAGGTTACTCGGTCTTCCACCAATCGCCGACTAGCGGGCGGGGGGGAGGAGTGGCACTATTTGCACGGGAGGCTTACTCCTTCAGGGCGCTCCCGTCCCCAAAGATTGAGGGCATTGAATGTGCCGGGCTGGCGTGGGGGGATGAAGAGGGGTTGGCGATTTGGCTGGTGTACCGTACGCCTAACGCACCGGCCAACGCCTTACCGTCCCTGCTCGAGGCGGCGACGGGCTGGGCGCTGGAGCACCCAAGGCTGATAATCCTGGGTGACTTCAACGTCCATGCTGATGACCCGTCCTCCAGTCAGGCGACGGACCTAGTGTCTTCCATGGCGACACTGGGACTCTCTCAATTTGTTGCAACCCCCACCCACCAGGCCGGACACATGTTAGACCTGATCTTCGCGGCTGGGATTGTAGTGAGCGATATAACCACAGAGGTAGTGCCATGGTCGGATCACTTCGCCCTCAAGGCCCGTGTAAATATGCCCCCCCGAACCTGTTTAGGCGAGGAGCCGATTATGGCTCGCCCGCGGAGCCAAATGGACCCGGAACGGTTCCAGATGGCTCTGCGGGACTCCTGGCCCTCTGGCGATTCCCTTGATGACCTGATTGAGACCTGGAACAGCCGGCTCTCTAGGGCCATCGAGGAGATCGCACCTCGGCGCCCTCTGCGACCTCGGACTAAGCTGGCTCCGTGGTATACCCCGGAATTACGCCAGCTGAAACAAGGCCTTAGACGGCTAGAGAGGCAATGGCGACGCACTCGTGACGAGGCGACTAGAACATCTTATAGGAAGTTTATGAAGTCCTATGAGATGGCAATCAAGGCCGCAAAGAAAACATACTTTGCGGCTAGGATTGCATCCGCAAATTCGCGCCCAGCCCAATTATTTAGAATAATTCGGAATCTGACTACATTGCCCCAAGGCAATTCTAAAGCTAAGGAATTGGAAATTGGCTGCGAGGCTTTTGCGAAATTCTTTGCGGATAAGGTCCAATCGCTCCGCCAGGACTGCCCCGCCAATTTGGAGGCAGTAAGTGGACTCGAAGCCCAATGCGTGTCTTCTGATTCAACTCTGGATTGCTTTGACCCGCTCAGCTTGGAGGAAGTCGACAGAATTCTTGCCACTGCACGTTCCACGACTTGCGATCTGGACCCTTGCCCCTCCTGGCTAATTAAGGCCTGCCAGGAGGAACTAAGATATCCTATACGGGATATTATAAATCGATCTCTTTCAGAAGGTGTTTTTCCAACACCCCTGAAAGAGGCATTGGTCCGCCCTCTCCTGAAAAAACCGTCATCAGACCCGGCCGAATTGGCACACTACCGGCCGGTCTCAAATTTGCCCTTTTTAGGCAAAATTATCGAGAGGGCCGTGGCGGTGCAGTTACAGGAATTTCTGGAGGACGCTTCCGTCCTCGACCCATGCCAGTCCGGCTTCCGCCCGGGCCATGGGACAGAAACAGTCCTGGTCGCCCTCATGGATGACCTCCGACGACAACTGGATCGAGGCGGCTCGGCAGTATTGCTGTTGTTAGACCTATCGGCGGCGTTTGATATGGTCGACCACCGGCTGCTGACCCGCCGCCTCGCCGACGCAGGAATTCGGGGGCTAGCCTTACAGTGGCTCTCCTCCTTTCTTGAGGGTCGGGGACAAAGGGTGGCAATTGGGGGGGAACTGTCTCAGAGGTACCCACTTCATTGTGGAGTGCCTCAGGGAGCAGTCCTCTCCCCGATGCTGTTTAACATCTTTATGCGCCCCCTTGCCCAGATTGCACGGAGGTATGGGCTGGGTTGCCATCAATATGCAGATGACACCCAGCTCTATCTATTGATGGGCGACCGGGCTGGTGATGTCCCAGCAAATTTGGACCGGGCATTACAAGCCGTGGCTGACTGGCTCAGGCTGAGCGGGCTGAAGTTGAATCCGGCGAAGACCGAGGTCCTTTGCGTGGGCCGCGGCGGGCCGGGAGGGGAGACTACTCTACCGGCCTTTGACGGTGCGCCACTGGTACCGGTGCGCAAAGTCAAGAGCCTGGGAGTGCTACTGGAGTCCTCCCTATCAATGGAGGCCCAAGTAGCTGCCACTGCTAGATCCGCCTTCTTCCATCTTAAGAGGGCGAGGCAGTTGGCTCCCTTCCTGGAACGCGTCGACCTAGCAACTGTGATCCACGCAACGGTCACTTCGAGGTTAGACTACTGCAATGCCCTCTACATGGGGCTGCCCTTGTACCGAACACGGAGACTCCAGGTAGTCCAGAACGCGGCGGCCAGGCTGTTGGAGGGACTACCACGGTGGGAGCCTGCACGGCCTGGGCTGCGTAATCTGCATTGGCTGCTGGTTGTCTACCGTGTTCGCTATAAGGTGCTGGTTATTACCTTTAAAGCCCTATATGGCCGAGGACCTGCCTACCTAAAGGACCGCCTCTCCCCATATGTTCCCCGGAGAGCACTGAGGTCTGGTTCCCAGAATTTATTAACAATCCCTGGGCCAAGAGAAGTTAGGTTGAAGGCCACTAGGGAGCTGGCCTTCTCGGTGATAGCCCCCCGCTGGTGGAATGATCTTCCAGAGATGGTGCGAGCCCTGCGGGACCTGAACCAATTCCGCAGGGCTTGCAAAACATTTCTTTTTCAGTTGGCATTTGAGACAGAACCTGATTAATTAACGAACAGACGCCTAGCCATCTTATGTACATCAGGATTACATCATTTTAGCACCTATTTTATATGTTTTATCTATTTTAAATAATTTATCTGTAATTGATATTTAAACTGTTATGTTTTTATGTGAATCATGGGACTCCCATGTCTGTTATACTGTTTAATGTGAATCATGGGACGCCCATGTCTGTTAGCCGCCCTGAGCCCGCCTGGCGGGGAGGGCGGGATATAAAAATAAATTATTATTATTATTATTATTATTATTATTATTATTATTATTATTATTATTATTAAGACCAATGAAGAGTTCTGGGGAGCTTGAAAGCTTGCTCCCCACTTTGGGACAGTCTATTTGATCTTAATAAAAAAGAATTTTACTGCTGGTTTTTTTTTGGGGGGGGGGGGATGCTCTAGAATACTGACATAGCTTCTTACAAACTTGTTTATCTACTTATGATGTGTAATTGGATCTCCGTGGAGTTTATTTAATGTGAGGGTCTGATTCATTCAGTCTTTCCAAAGTAAGGAGCTGATCATATACTACCAAGAAAACTGCACACAGTCCTTTGCCTCAGCAGGGGGTGCTTCCATCTGTTCTGCTCCCTGCTAGCTCACACAGGGCCAACCCAAGGTTTTGGCCCAAGAGGTATTTCCCAGAATCCCTTGTAGCATGTGATGGGAAGCTGGGAAGCAGCTGTCTTACACCCTCCTCCTCATGGCTATGCTTGGCCTCCTGCCCCTTCCAGTGATATCTAATCGATTGATAAAAGCTGTAGCTCACTAAGATTCTGTACATAAAAGCCATGTAATATATTTTCATAAGACCAAACCAACCAACACATTGTGCAGTTTTCCAGTGCTCCAAACCACCTGGGGAACCCAAAAGACCCCAGCAGGTTTCATTCCCGCAGCCTTTGACAGGCTAGAGCCAAATTTGTCAGATGTGTGTGGGAAGCTCACCAGGCATATGTGAGGCCGTGAAAGGGCAACATATGTAAACAACAGTGCCAAAAGGCACATGAATGCAGGCTGAGATGTATTCCTGAATTTAATAGTTCTTTGTTGTCTTGGTTGTGTGTGTATGCCTGCCTAATAAGGACTCACTACATGCATCTGACAAAGCAGGCTGTGGTTCATGAAACCTTATGCTCTAGTAAAAACCAGTTTTTCTTCAAGGTACTACCACAAGCTTCCTCTTCCTGCAACAGCAAAAAACGGCAACTCCTCTGGAACAATAGTTTCCTTTATTCCTGAGAAAGTCTTAAAATATTTTTGACTCTAGGTGGCAGCAGATACTCAACAGTATTTTTTTTTTTTTTTTTTTGAGAACATGTCAACTTGATCACAGCTAATTTATGGTGACCTCTCATAGGAATTTCAAGGCACAAGATGTTCAGAAGTGGTCTGCCGTTGCCTGCCTCCACATCACAACCCTGGTATTCCTTGGAGGCCTCCCATCCAAATACTAGTCAAGGATGTCCCTGGTTAACTTCCAAGATCTAACCAGATCAGGCTAGTCTGCCTTGGCTTTCCCCCATACTTGCCACTGCTGGAGAAGGCAGCTGACTGAAGCCCTAACTAACAAATGGATATCCCTTGACCTCAGAACCAAACGTGTAAACTGGCTCAATTATGTTTGAGTGAACCTTGGATACAGTGAACATTCTGTTTCTGGCAAAGACACTTCCTGTGTAAACAAGCAACTGAGGACCAAATTAGACATGATGGTGTCCATGGGTCCAAGCTGCAGATGTCACTACCATTTTATAGCCTAATTAGGTGATTTTAAAATGCCTAGGCTCTTTTGGCACTTGAAAAGTCACTGGGAGGAAGGGGGAAACATAGGAGTGACTCCTCCCACCATGCTGCAGACTCTCACATTTTTAAACTACCTCATTGGGGTTTAAAATGGTGGCAGTGTCTATTGTTTGGGCCTATGGACACTGTCGCATCTAATTTGACTCTGAGACACTTTGTCTCAAGTGGCAACTCAAACCAAGGGGCAGTTTGAGGTAATTTAGTTTAATTTATTTTTGCTTGAGCTCTTTGTGGAACTCCAGGACAATGTCTAATATGAAGCTCTTATGATTTATTATATCTTCTTTTTAAAAAATGTGCTAGCTGCCTTCCTTGAAGGAAAGAATGTTCGGATCTATATTGCTTGAATGAAAAAGTAAAATTCTGGACAGTTCATGTTGGATGTGCCTGTGTCTTAACTGAGGTGCTGAGGTACCTTGCTTTGAATATCACGACTCAGTCCATGACACAGTGGTAGACTTTGTGCGTGGCATGGAGACAATCCAGGTTCTTTTCCAAACCTCTCTCATTAAATGATTTAAGGTAGGAGGGGTTAGGAAAGATCCTTCTCTGTTTGAGATCCTGGAGTCAGAGTCGATGATACTGTATTATGGTATCATGAGCCCGTTACAGGAAAAGGAGGAATATAAGCTTACGAAATAAATAGGAACCAGTGGTTGGCCTCATGTTTAATCTTTTTTTTCCCTTTATGCAGACTAAATTAGAGGATGGGCAGAGTCTGCAAGAGATACCTCTTGAAGATGGATCATTGCACAAAGGTGAGTCAACACTATGTGTACTGCATTGAATGCTTGGGAAATGTGCCATACGATCTAAGTGTGTTGCTTATGAATGGCCTCTTTCTGCAGTGTTTGCTGCCAAGGGAGATCCCATAACAATCTAACATTCACTTCCGTGTTGTGGCTAATGCTTAGGGAGCATGCCACCTTCTCTTTATCTCTCCCCCCGCACCCTGCCCCATGCCAAGTATGTAGATTTTTCAAAGGGACTGAACTTTCTTCAGGGGTTTATAAGTCTACAGGAATTCTCAGCTTGCATCACACTGTGGCATACCCAAGAAACAGAACCCAGGATGGGGCGGGGATATGCAGATAGCTTGTTTGATTCTTATTGGCTACAGGGCGCAAGATCAGCCCCCAAGCCTCAGCATTGGCTGGCATCTGGCTGTCATTCCTTCCTAGGGGGGAAAACATTTTGTGAAATATTTACCAGGTAAAAGTAAAAACTTGCTCTCTACTCAAACACTCAATAATAGAAAACATTCATTTTAAAAGCTCCTCATTGTTCTCTTTCAGTAGGGCTGTAAAAAATTCTGCTTTGGAAAGAGGGTTTCCTTGTGATTAGATGAATAACTGATTTCTGGGCTGCTGCTCTTTTATTGTTGGAATATGATATTTTAGCAACATGTTTGACAAGGAAAGGCAGATTGTGAATGTTTTTAAAATATTCTGAGGGTTGGGAATGGGACGGTGTGTCTCTGGGTGCTTAGCATGCAGAGACCCCCTGCACCTCTGCCAGGACATGAGCAGGCTCTCCCTCCGTGCTCCATCCATCACAATGACGAATCTTGTAATTTTATATATTGTCCCTCAAACATCTGTTTGTGAATACAGCCACTCCAGCCTCTAGAAACTCTAAGGTTGCCTCATACAGAATTCATGTATTTTACGTCAGTACAAACAAGATCAGAAAAATATCATGTTGCTTGCCATTTATTATTATTTATTGAATTGATTGAATTAAAGTTATACTCCTCCTTTCTCTTCAGTGGGTAAGGTGGAGTACAACATTTTTCTCTCCACCATTTTATCCTCACAACAACCCTGTGAGGTCAGTTAAGCTGAGGGTGTGAAAGTGGCCCAAGGTCACCCAGCAAGCTTCCATGGCTGAGTGGGAATTCATACCTGTGTCTCCCAGACCCTAGTCTGGCCCTCTAACCACTGGACCACACTGGCTGTCATTGTTTGGGATTGGATGAAAGCTCTTGTCTTGTCTTCTAGATACCCCAGAAGATGGGCAATGGTAGCCTTCAAGGGGTTATCTGCCTCTCTGTAATGGAAGCCATTTTTTAAGTTTCTGTTAGTAGAGATTGCTCCATCCAAGCAATTGATCCATTTCTCCCAAGCATTTCCTGGCAGATTATCTTTCTTTCCATGTTGAGATGAGTCTCTTGAAAGGGTGACAACAAGAGCCTGATTGTGTAGCTAGCAGGCTGTGTGATCGGGTGAGCCTTTTATCCCGCATGCTGCCAAGCGGAGGGTAATCAGGCTAGGCCAGCGGGTCAGGATTTATCATATCAGGCTGCCGCTTGGCAAGCACCTGACCTCTCCTACTACTAAACTTGCATAATCCCTTTAGAAAGGCACTATAAACATTCATACTGCTTGTGGTGTCTGTTTGCATTTTGCTGTAATTAGGACTTCCTCCAAATGAACTCTGGAGTGGAGGGAAATGGCAGGGGGAAGGAAAGAGCAAAGTGTGATCTTTTGGCCTTGAGTCTGAGATGGCTTAGGCAGCATTTGTTTGTGATCCCCAAACAAAAACTGTTTCAGTTTGTAGGTGGATATGAACATATGAAGCTGCCTTATACTGAATCAGACCCTTGGTCCATCAAAGTCAGTATTGTCTACTCAGACTGGCAGCGGCTCTCCATGGTCTCAAGCTGAGATTTTTCTCACCAATTTGCCTGGACTCTTTTTTGGAGATGCCAGGGATTGAACCTGGGACCTTCTGCTTACCAAGCAGATGCTCTACCACTGAGCTACCGTCCCTTCTCCGGTCACACAACCTGCTAGCTACACAGTCAGGCTCTTGTTTCAAGAGACTCATCTCAACATGGAATTGTTGTGTCTTTGTTTTCACTCTCTGGCTTGGTTGGCTTACTCAAAAAAAGCCATCTGAAGTAATGTACAGTTTTATTCTTCTTTCTTTGGTTGCTGTTCCAGAGTTTAAATCTGAGTGGAGGCATCCCAGGGCCCCTTTCTTTTCCAAGGACATTTTGGTGCCTGAAGTGAAAAATCCAAATAGTAGATTGGATCCCACCTAAAATTACTGTTTGTGCAGGATGGTACAGAATTGTTTTCTGTTGTCCCAGAAAGTAGGACCAGAACCAATGAGTTGAAATTAAATCAAAAGAGTTTCCGACTCAACATTTGGAAGAACTTCCTGACCGTTAGAGCATTGTGCAGGGGGTTGGACTAGATGACCTTGGGGGGTACCTTCCAACTGTATGATTCTAAGAGGCCATGGCTCAGTGGTAGAGCATCTGCTTAGCATGCAGAATGTCCTAGGTTCAATCCCTGACATTTCCAGTTGAAAGAGTCAGGTAGTGGGTGATGTGAATGACTTCAGCCAGAGACCCTGGCAAGCTGCTCCCAGTCTGAGTAGACTTTGATGGATGAATGGTCTAATTCAGTATAAGGCAGCATCATGTGTTCAAGTTATTTTTCTGTACAAGTCTCATTGAAAAAAGCTGTGGATGGCTCTTGTTCGTTTCACTGGGGCTTGAGAACTTCCCATATTGTGCTGAGTTAGATGGACCAGTGGTCTGACTAAGGGTAAGACAGCTTTGCATGTTCCTAACTGTTGCTGCACAAATGTCTGGTGATCTAGAGGAGTGCATAGTGCTGGCCCCAAAGATATTGAATTTTAGTGGGGTCCTGAATTAAGCTCATCCATCTTGGAGTTGCGTGATGCCCCCCTCCCCCACGGGAGCGTGAGAAAGTGGCATGGCTTTTCCCCTAGCCTTCGGCCAGGACTCCAGGGCATCAATAAAGGGGAAAGCCTGCTTTCCTGTTGGAACAATAGATTCCCATCTGTGAATAGTTTTGTGCCTTGCAGGCAGTGCTCTGTGGAGATATATACTTCCTTTCCAGCTTCAGTGTGGGTGTGCAAAGTGCAACTGGCCAACTCTGGAAGATTGGGGAAAAATGAGATTGAAACTATGCCCCTGAGTCTACTTCTTGGCCCATGAGTCAAGTGAAAACAAGAAAAACTAAGATCTGGTGAGCCCATTGCTTAGGTCTCCCCCACCCCCAGTTTACATGTAAATTTGGAGGACTTTTTTCTCTCCTCTTGACAGCAGGTCCCAGATATTTCAGGGAAGGAGGGTGGATTCCAAACCACTTTGTGTGTGTGTGGGGTGGTGGTGGTGGTGGTGGTGGTTCTGATTAGACCTGAGTATTGTTGGCCTTCCTTGCCCTGATTTTCTGTTGATGTTTCTCTTAATTGTATAAGTCTCTTTCTAACAAACCTTATTTTTAAAGTTCATATCCTAGTAAATTTCCAGCTTTTTAAATTGTGGGGTGATACGTATGTAAAATGTATTAAATAACCCTTTTTGGAAGAAAAGGGAGGGGGGATGAAGATCTGTGTTTTAATCCTTATACAACTTTAATAGATCACAAAAGCCCAACACATCAAGACTCTTATATTGTGATGTAAAAGAGCCCCGTGGTGCAGAGTGGTAAAGCTGCAGTACTGCAGTCCTAAGCTCTGCTCACAACCTGAGTTTGATGCCGGCAGAAGCTGGGTTCAGGTAGCCAGCTTGAGGTTGACTCAGCCTTCCATCCTTCCGAGGTCGGTAAAATGAATACCCAGCTTGCTGGAAGGAAAGTGTAGATGACTGGGGAAGGCAATGGCAAACCACCCCTTAAAAAGTCTGCCATGAAAACGGTGTGAAAGCAATGTCACCCCAGAGTCGAAAACGACTAGTGCTTGCACAGGGGACAACCTTTATCTTTTAAAAGCTGAATGGCTTCTTTACATCTAGGAATAACTTAGTGGAGCCTAAGGGAAGCATCTCCTATTTATCGTGCTAGCAAAAGAGTTAATTGGGTGTTAGAGATTGCTACACCTCAGCTACAAATGATCTAAAATCAAGCAAACAAACAGATCTTAGCTACTGAGTAGTTCAGGTTTAGCAGTACGTTTTTCTCCAGCCACTCTTACCTTTTGGGCTTTCTGATGCTGCCATAAGCCAACTCCTTAGACAGGCTGACAAAATTGTCCTATGGCAGGATCAGCTCTGGCAGTAGAACACATTTTATTTAAAACATTTCTATTCTCCCTTTCTACCCAAATAGGGTCCTTTAGCATTCTTTACCAAATGAAGCTTCTGGTCAGTCTTCAAACACAGTCCCATGTATATCACATTGCAGTAATCTAAGCTAGATGTTACCAGGGCTTCTACACAGGAAGTCGCCAGATGCTTGTTTGGCCATTAGTCGATGGAGATTTCTAGTATTGTCTATATTCTAACTGGCAGCAGCTCTCCAAGATCTCAAGTCAAGGTTTTTTATATCACCTCCTACCTGATCCTTTTAACTGGAGATGCTGGGGACTGAACCTGGGACCTTTGGCATGCATTATCAGATATACTGTCATTGAGCCATTAGCCTAGCACTGTAGCTGTAATTAAAATGGGTAGTGGTTTATTTATTTACTTTAAATTTCTATCCCACTCTCTCCGCATGCGTACTCAGGGTGGCTAACGACATTCATATTTACAAGTTAAAACTAATAAAACATAGTTACAATTTAAAACCATTTCATGGTGCTGTACCACTGCAATATAAGCGAGTTCTTTTCTGATGGTGATCACATAGTAACTCTATAATGATGTGGGGTGGCAGTTCTCTCCCGACTAGATATCAAAGGCCTGTTGGAACAGTTCGGTCTTACAGGCCCTGCGGAAAGTAGAAAAATCCTGCAGAGCCCTTATGGCCTCCGGGAGAGCTTTCCACAGTTCTGGTGCTGCCACCGAGAAGGCCCTAGCCCGTGTCAAACGCAACCTAGCCTCCTTTGGTTCAGGGATGGACAGTAGATTTTTTGTCCTGAATGCAGTGCTCTCTGGGGAACATGTGGAGAAAGGCGGTCCCGCAGATAGACAGGTCCCTGTCCATAGAGGACCATAGTGGTCTGTAGCAGCAGAAAAGAGTAAGAGTCCACTAGCACCTTAAAGACTAACAAAATTTGTGGTAGTGTCAGGGCTTTTTTGTAGAAAAAGCTCAGCAGGAACTCATTTGCATATTAGGCCACACCCCCTGATGGCACAATTGTTCCACACAGGGCTTTTTTGTAGAAAAAGTCCAGCAGGAACTCATTTGTATATTAGGCCACACCCCCTGATGCCAAGCTAGTCGGAATTGTGTTTCTGTATGTTCCTGATAAAAAAAAGCCGTAGGTAGGGTATGACTTTCATGAGTCAATGCTCATTTCTTCAGATATAGCTGTACTCTTCAGATACTCCTGGACTCTTATTCTTTTCTACAGCTGTAATTAAATAACTGACAATTTGCTGCCATTTATTGGTACTCAAAATTAGATGCCAGAGGCAACCACTCCATTCTGCTGGAACGGCTGGAATAAGACTGGCTTTGACCATGGGAAAGATGCCAGGGCAAATTGTAGCCCTGCATTATCTATGAAGCATGATGCTTGGAATGCTATGGTGATGACGACTCTTGTGTAGCCCCGAGGCTGACTAGTCTTGACTATTTATATCTGGATCCCAGCAGGGATCCAAAGCAGCTTACAGTGTCATTCTCCTCTTCCCCCATTTAGTCCTCATAGCAACAATCCTGCGAGGTAGGTGACGGTGAGAAAATGACTGTCACACGAATACCCAGCAAGCTTCCATGGCAGAGTGGGCATCTAGCTTTGGGTCTCCCAGATTCTAGTTCAAATCTATATCATGTCCATTATGCCATTTGAAATCTTCAATCCATCCTGGTAATTTCAGTGATTGTTCCTTTCTGATTCTGCTGACACAGCGCTGATGGCATCAAGCCAAATGTGGTGTTCCCCACCGAGTTAATGACCTTTTGAACATTAAAGCTAGGGACAGAAAGGGTTCCCCCCTCTCCAAGGGTCTCCTTAGCCTAAGTCCTGAAATACCACTGTCCGCCACTTCTATAAGGCGATTGGTGTCTATTTAACATGGATTATCCTCTAGATGGAGAAGCCGGTTTAAAGGTGACATCTGTCAGATTCCGGCTGTGCTGGTTCTGTGGCAGAAGCTACAGGCTTGAGGGGGAGGGGGTGGGGAAGGAGGTCCCTCGAAACGAGAAAGGGATTTCTTTTCATATTTCCTCCTCCCCTCCCCTTCCCTTCCCCCCCTGTGTAGAATGTTCAGACTTGGATGATCTTTATCCCTCTGTTTGCAGAGGAAGTCTGGGGTGGGGGTGGGGAATCACTTAACTCCTCTGCCTCACAATGCCACAAAAGGCTTTAGTGTCCAGAGAAAATGGGCTCATGGAAGAAGTCAGTTCCAGCTTGAGGCAGGTCTTATATGACATTACTACTTGATGAGTTGCAACTTTTAGAGTTGCCAACTCTATCTAGGCTGGGAAATTCTTGGAGATTTGTGGGGGGGGGGGGGGGTGGTGGAGCCTGGGGAGGGTGGAGTTTAAGGGAAGGGAAGGGAAGGACCTCAGCAGGGTATAATGCTCCACTCTCCACTTCATCCAGGGGAACTGATCCTTGTAGCCAGGAATGCCCCAGAGAAATACAAGTACCTACCTCATATTTCTTAGCAGTTAGCTTTCCAATCCAAGCACAGCAATGTCATCAGAATGTAGATAAAAATAGGCTGTCCCATCTCTTTGTACTCCGGACTTGGAGTAACTATACATTATCTCATTCTCATGGTCTCCTTGAGTTCATTGCAAGGACTTTTGATCAGATGGGTCTTACAGGTTCTGTGTAGTTCCCCTGTGCATGCAGGCCTGATTCAGATAGGGGACTATGGCATATGTGCAGAAACAGTCTAAGCCTTCTCACCTGCAAAGTTTTTCTGACAGGCTGCCCTGGGAAGCCATTATTTGCCCCACTAGGAATCTTTCAAGGACTTATTGCTACACATACATTTCCCCAGTGGGGCAAATAGCAGGTCTATGGGGCTATGTCAGATCAGGAAGGAAGCACTGGAGAGGGCTTAAGCCCCTCACCCCTGTTCCTGTTCCTCACTCACCATGGTCTTCGCTTAAATTGGTCCTCTGTGCCCTTGGGAATTGAGGTCTGGGCATGGAACTCACTAGGTTCATCTGCTCAAAAGTCCTTGTAGTTGACCCAACAAAGCCACAAGGATAATGTAATGTTTCGCTAAGCCCAGTCAGAAGCTTCTTTGGGTGCACATTTCCAGTATCAGCCCTATTTGTAGGCAAATAGCAAGAGGCCTGTTATAAACACCAGGAAACCCTATCTCCCTTTTGCCTTCCTGAACTAGGACTTTTCTACATCCTCAACTTAACTCCTGATTTTCTTGGGAGTTGCTCCACAAGCCTTGGAATCAGTTTGGGCACAGTTTTTCTGTATGTCTGCCCTTCCTGTGCATTTTCACAGTTGTGAAGTCAGTTTAATTTCTCCTACACATGCCTTCAGTAATGAAGATTTTCAGGAGAGAGTGCTGTGATCATTGATGGTGTCATTGGTGGTATCTTTTTTTTTTAAAAAAAGAACACTAAAATATCACTATATTGCTGGAACATTGTTCTCTGAATTCTCAGCTTTCATTTTAAGTTTCCTCCTTCACATAGAAATAACTGTCTCTGCAAAGGAAGAATCTGGAGACTTACTTTTTTCTTTTAATGAAAGCTGGGAATTCAGAGAACCTCCTAAGCCTATTGTTACCACACTTCAGCAATATAATTATATTTTAGTGCTGTTTAAAAGAAAAAGAAATGAAACATCTTCAAGGTGGGGTGGAAAAGAGGGAGTGGTTTGACCATGACAGCCCAATCCTCAAATGGTGGACTGGAGGTGAGTGGGAGTGGGTGGGGCAAAGAAAACCAACAGAAACATTCCTCACAAGGAAAAAGCTGATTCAAAATCAGCTTCCAGAAAAACACTGGGGTAAGTGGTCTCAAAAGAGCAGGGGGGGGGAACTGGGGGGGAAAACCAAAATGAAAAGGAAAGGCACAAAAATATGTGCAAAAATCAGGGGACTAACTAAAGTTGTATGGGGATAGAACTGACAAAAAATGCAGAAAAGCCCCAAAAGAGCATTATTCTCTGAAAGTCTCAAGATCCCAACTTGTGTTTAATTTTCCTTGTGCTGAAGTTTCAGGTCTCGTTGGATCTTGGCTTTCCTCCTTCCCCAGCCTTAGTGTCTCCGTGTTCTAATTCTTTTTGTCCTGCCAGGTTTTTGTATAATTGATTTACTTGCTTATTATATGCCTTTCTGTCCCAGTGCCCCAGAGTGTATTCACAGCAGTTTTTTCTCCAGAAAAATTTCTCTCCCCCCAAGGGCTTCACAGTCTGATTTGCAAAAATTATTATTATTATTATTATTAGTGTGCCATCAAGTCACAACCAGTTTATGGCGACCCTCATGAGGTTTTCAAAGAAAGAGGTGGTGGTTTGCCATTGCTTTTCTCTGCAGATCAGCCCTGGTTTTCTTTGATGGTCTCCCGTCCAAATACTAACCATGGCCTGTTTAGTTTCCAAGCTTGAGGCTAATCTCAGCTATTCGGGCAACTGAATATAACACAAACCAGAGCTCAGTCCCAAATGTAGTGATGACACTGAGGGCGTTTTCGCACTGACCTTCAAGTAGCGCGACCACCCTCTTCACACCGGAGGATCTGCCCGGATTTCGCACAAGAAGCGCCAGCGCACCCAAAAGAGCCGGCTACTTCCGTCGCGAAACCCGCTCAAACGGAAACCGCCAAGAAGCAGGAAAACGTTTGAGCGGGTTTCGCGACGGAAGTAGCCGGCTCTTTTGGGTGCGCCGGCGCTTCTTGTGCGAAATCCGGGCAGATCCTCCGGTGTGAAGAGGGTGGTCGCGCCACTTGAAGGTCAGTGCGAAAACGCCCTGAGTGTCTGAAGCTGTGCTGAGGAGATAGTTGGGTCTTCCTTCCCAACTCTTGGAATAGCCTTCTTTTCCTTCTGGCTGCTGGATTGTCCTACTGGCTTTGGCCAGTGTTTCAGTTCACTCTCAGGAGGCTTACTTTAACCTTCCCTTTGCTTCATAGATCTTCCACATAGTAACCCTGGAACAGGGAACTCTTAAAACCTGGTTCTGCTTTGACCCTTACCCGATCTTGCATTGAGTGAAAGCAGATGACAGCCATTGCTTCGAAAAAGAGCACTTTGCCTGGCTCTTTCAGTTGCAGAGTTTGTTGCAGCAGCAGACACTCTTAGAGGAAGAGTTAACTGTTCCCCAGTACTGACCGCATTTCTTTCTTTGCAGCTGATTTTTCCCTCGGGGCAGTGGATTATTCCGGCAGTAACTTAACACCAAACCGCTGTCGGCCAAGAAGGAGCCCTGCTGCAACAGCAGGGTCATGGCCAGCTGTATTTCCAGCACTAAACTGGCGGTGTGAATACACACTTAGCACCCTGGTTTATTTCCCCAGCTCCTTGGGAATGTGAGCCACAGCAGAGAATAGAAGAGGAAATGGGAGACTGGGGTTGTGGTGTTTGCTTGGGGCAGGGAGGGGGTGTGTGTGCACAGACATGGGCTGTGTGCAGATTCGGGCACCCAAACAGCAGAGTTCTGCTGAGTCGGATGAGTCATTGTGGTTTCCTTGTGAACGGCCTGAGCCGCTGAGAAGGTGCCAGGACAGTTTGAGAGTTACAACAGCAGCCAGTTCATGGCAAACTACTCTGGCCAGGACAGAGCACTCTATGTTGACATGACTTCCCACTCTGGCTGCAGGGAAGGATAGAAGACTCTGAGCAATAATGTTTTGTTGTTGTTCAGTCACACAGTCGAGTCAACTCTTTGCGACCCCATGGACAAAATAATGTTTTGGGGCTGGAGAAAAGCAGCCCTTTCCTTCTGCAAGAATCATGGTCCTTTTTTGGGGGGGGGGGGGACACAATGGGGTTTGGAAATAATTTTCCTCCAGGCCAGACTGGTTTGGGGATCCTGGAGAGTTTCTTTGCCTTCCTTTGGGCATAGAGCAGGGGTCACTGGGGGAGGGGCGGGGAGGTAGCTGTGAATTTCCTGCATTGTGCAAGGGGTTGGACTAGATGACCTTTCTAGCTTGATGGTTTCTATGTTTCTTGTTCCAACAGAGGTAGTAGTCATTGTTCTTGTTGTTTGTTTCACCCACTTCAACATACATGACAGTCTACAGAAGAGTAGAAGTGAAAGAATGAGGTTTCTGCTCAACGAGTTTACAGCATCACTTCTGATAATCTGGGAGGGGAAGAAAGAGAGTAGAAGGAAGGAAGAGGTAAGGGAAGGGAGGAGGAGATTGGATTTATGCCCCACCATTCACTCAGAGTGGCTTACAACCACCTTCCCTTCTTCTCCCCACAACAGGCACTCTGTGAGGTAGGTGGGGCTGAGAGAACTCTGACAGAAACTGCTTTTGAGAGGAACAGCTCTGACAGAACTGTGGCCAACTCAAGGTTGCCCAGTAGCTGCAGGTGGAGGAGTGGGGAATCAAACCTGGTTCTTCAGATTAGAGTCTGCCACTCTTAAACACTACACCAAGCTGGCTCTCAGCTGGGAGTGAATGCATGCATATGGGATTAGGTTTCATTTCAATTGTGGTGGTTATAAAGATGGAGGAGTTAAAGGCTCTGCAGAAAAGTGAGGAATTAGGGTGTTCCAGGCAGAGAAGATTCTTGAGTACTATGTGAGCCAATTCTGATGGGGGATTGTGGTACACAGAAAGAAGGGGCTTCAGCCTAGCCCCACCCAGCACTGTTTTCCCCAACTGAAAGAGCCCCAGGGAACTGCCACACTGGAGAAACCTATTTGCACTGGTGGGAATGGACCCAGGAACAATGTGTCATATAGATTGGAGAGAACATGTAGGCCTTCTGTTCTGGCAGGGTGTTCCCATGCACAGGGAAAACATTTTTTGATATGAACAGAAGGAGAAAGGTGACTTAGGAATCCTAAGCAGGTCTACTCTGAATTCTACTACAGTTTATTCAATGGGTCTTACTCCCAAGAAAATGTCATTAGGATTGCACTGAAGAACAGCAAAGTTAGAGATCTTCAGGCTCTGGTGGAGTCTTAGACCATGTAATGTACTGAGTGACGAGACAGGTTGAAGGCAACATGCTTTATTCGGTGGTACATTACAAGAGAGAGAGCACGTGGGCCGGGTCCCGCTTATATACATTCCCTGGAACTGCCCCCAGTCTGACCAGTCCAATCCTGGCCATTTAAGCTTCCCGCCACAGATCTTGGTGGGCGGGGCGTCTAGCGAGCTACATCTGGGGACCAGTGGGTTTCCCCCTGGTTGCCTCTGTAGCGATCGCCATGCGGTGCATTAGCTTTCGTCTCAAGACATAACACTCCCTGCCCTAGTTCAGGACACAGTCTTGCAAGTATACTGGGGCCTTGCGTTCCCTGGTCGACCTCCTTGTAGTTACCACCGGGTCAGACAAGGCTGCGGCTGCTGTGGCGGATGGGGCGGCGGTTTCCCCGCGTGGGGGTACCGCCGGCATAGGGCGGTCTGCCACCTGTTGGTCTTCTGGTGCCCCTACTCCTGGGGGGTTGCCCCCAGCATGGTGCTGCACTTCTGCCCGTGCTGTTGGAGCGGTCGGCATGGATGGGGTATCTCTCGGTGTGAGTGCGGCTGTTGGTTCATCCCTGTTCCTTACTATGGCCAGCTCTTCTGGCAAGGTGCGGTGGCACATCTGATTTATATGCCTCTGCAGGATTTGACCCCCCTCCGTTGAGACGTCGTAGTGGCAGGACCCGGTCACTCACAGCACCCGGCCCGCTACCCACTCGGGGCCATGTGCATAGTTCATTGTGTACACCGGATCGCCAGGGAAGAACCCCCTAGCGGCCTCCCTGATCTCGGGGGAGTTGCGGAGGTCGGTGGCCTGGTCTGGATGCAGCCAGTCTAACCTTGTGATCAGCTTCCTCCCCATTAACAACTCGGCTGGGCTCACCCCGGTGACTGGGTTGGGGGTGATTCTATTGTTAAATAAGAAGGCAGCCAGGAGGTGGTCCCAGTCCCCCTGCACTATGCATCCCAGGGCCTCTTTTGTGGTGCGCATCATCCGCTCCGCTTGGCTGTTGGTGGCCGGATGGAAGGGGGCGGACCGTATGTATTGTATTAGATACCTCTGCAAGAACTCCCGGAATTCCCGGGAGATGAACGCGGTCCCATTATCCGAGACGATGGTGTCGGGAATTTTGTGCATGCAAAGGACCCTGCGCAACGCCCGGACCGCCGCCGCTGTTGAGGTTGAAGCTATGGGGATAACCTCCAGCCACTTGGTGTAAGTGTCCACCAGAATGAAAAATGTTTGGCCCTGAAATGGCCCCGCAAAGTCAATGTGTAACCTAGACCACAGCCTCCTATGTGCTTCCCATTGGTGGACAGGGGCGCTGGGTGGTTCGGGCCTGGACTCCTGGCAGGCCTGGCACCTTCGAACCCACCCCTTGATCTCTTCGTCCATCCCCGGCCACCATACATAGCTGCGTGCTAGGGCCTTCATCCGTACAATCCCTGGATGAGTTTCGTGTAGGGCCTCCAGCACTTGTTTCCGCAACGGGGGGGAGGGGAACCACCACCCTGCTTCCCCAGAGAAGACAATCCTTGTGAGTGGACAGTTCTTCCCTGTGTGTTGTGAATCCCCTGAATTCTTCGCCCTGTTTTCCCTCGGGCCATCCCCTCCCCACCCAGTCAAGAACCCACGCGAGTATTTTGTCCTGTCCCGTGGCCTTTGCTACCTCGGCGGCGTGGAGGGGTCTCTCCGGTAGCGTTTCAATGAGCATCACATGGTGGGCTGGGGCCGGATCCATGGAGGGCAGCGGCAGGCGACTGAGGGCGTCTGCATTTCCCATCGCTTTGCCCGGGCGGTGGACCAGGGCATACGTATAAGAGTTTAGGAACTGATTCCACTGCAAGACGCACTGCGACAGAATCTGTGGCGTCTGGCGGTCTGCGGCGAGGAGTCCCAGGAGCGGCTTGTGGTCAGTGGCGATAGTAAAACGTCTACCGTACAAGTAGTCATTGAATTTCTGCACCCCCACCACGATTGCTAATGCCTCCTTATCAATCTGGGCATAGTTGTGCTCTGCGGGGGTCATGGTCCTGGAGTAATAGGCTACCGGGACCTCCCTCCCATCCAGGAGTTGGTTACCCAGGACGGTGCCCACCCCATACGGTGATGCATCACATGCTAAGATCACCGGCAGGGCTTCATCAAAATGGTGGAGCACGTTATTGAATACGAGGAGCCCCTTGACCGCCTGAAAAGCGGCTGCCTGCTTTTTTCCCTAGACCCACGGGGCGTTTTTGTCAAGGAGCCTATGGAGGGGTTCTGCTATGGCTGCTTTGTGGGGCAAAAATGAATGATAAAAATTTAATAACCCCAAGAAACTTTGTAGCTCCACCTTGCACATGGGGGCCGGGGCATCCACTATGGCCTTGGTCTTGTTGGCCATTGGGTGGATCCCTGCACCACAAACCCCAAGAACTCCACCCTCGGCACCCTGAGGGAACACTTTTCCCACTTAATTTTCAGTCCGGCTGCCTGGAATTGGCGGAGTACCTCCCGCAGACGGTTGCTGAACTCCTTCGCGTCTGGTGCGGCGATCAAAACGTCATCGAAAAATGGTTGCACCCAGGGGATCCCTTTGAGGAGAGAATCCATCAGGCTCTGAAAGACCCCCAGAGCCACACTCACCCCAAATTGCAACCGCCGCACCCTAAACGCTCCCCTGTGGGTCACTGTGGTCTGGGCTTCCGCCATCTTGGCGTCCACTGGGAGCTGCTGGTACGCCTGGGCCAAGTCCAGCTTCCCAAAAATTTTAGACCCCGCTAGTGCTGCCAAAATGTGGCTGACTACTGGAACGGGGTATGGGTTGTCTTGTAGTGCCTTGTTTATGGTGCACTTGTAATCGGCACATATGCGCATGTCCCCATTTGGCTTCACCGGGGTAACTATCGGGGTTTCCCATGTGGCGTAGGAAACCGGCCTGTGAGACAGTCCAGCTCTGTTTCAGTTTTGGGCTTCAGAGCGAACGGGACCCGGCTGGCCTTCAGCCGTATCAGTCGCACATGGGGGTCAAGGGGTAAGGATATGGGAGGGCCCTTGTAGCACCCTAGGGCCCCATCAAACACCTCTGGGAATTCCCGGCACACGTGCTCGAACCCCTGCGTCCCCAGCTACTGCACCCCCATGATCTGAATCCCCAATGGTCGAAACCAGGCCAGGCCCAGCAGTGTGGTGAGCTGGTGTTTGACCACAAGTATATCCAGATTCCTCCTAAAGCTCTTAAACTCCACCCTCACTGTGGCCCATCCCAGAATCTGTACGGGGTTCTTTTGGAAGTCCCGTAGTATGAACAAACAACGTGGGCACAGTTTTCTTAGACACTCCTCCCAAATTATGGAGATGGAGGAGCTCGAGTCCAGTTCCATCAGGCAGAGGCTGCCCTCGATCCTGATCGATACTTTGACCTTGTCGGGGGTATTGCTGGGCAAGTAAATTACCTGCAGGCTGGTCGAGGCGGTCGAGTAGTCCTCGGTCGAGTCTTGGTTGATGGACTGGCGTCTGTGGGTGGCCTTGGCCCGGCAAGCCCGCGCGATGTGGCCCATTTTCCCACAGTTCCTGCAGTCCACGTTGTGATGGGGCAGTCCTGACGCTCGTGTGGGTCCCCGCAGCTGGCGCACTTGGTGGTGGCTGGTTTCTCGGTCGCTTGTGGCCACTGGGTCGCTCTCAGCCCCATCCCTGGTTGGTGGCGTAGCTGGTGTGTCTCCTCTTCCTCTGGGTGGCTCTGCGCCATCTCCTCCTGGTGGACGGCTTCTGTCCGCGGGTTGTGGAAAGCTTTAGCGGCTCTCTGAAACGCGGTGGCCTCGTTGAAGGCGCCTTGGAGGGTGAGCTCTTCCTTTGCAAAGAGCTTTTGTTGTAGTCTTTCGTCCCTCAGGCCCCAGGCGAAACGGTCCCTCAGGGCCTCCTCTAGCTTCTCGAAGCTACAGTTTCCCGCAATTTGGTGGAGAGCGGCCAGGTATTTGGCTGCCGTCTCTCTCACCTCTTGGCCCCTCTTGTGGAAGATGAATCGGCGGGCGATGATTGAGGCTTGGGGCAAGAAGTGCCTAGTGAGGAGTCATACTATCTTCTCGTACGTCTTCTCCGTGATCCTCGCGGGGGCCGAGAGACCCTTGGCGATCTCGAATGTGGCCTCACTGCAGACGCTCAGGAGCACATCTCTCTTACGGCTGTCATCCGTTATCATGTTTGCTCAAAGGTAGCAATCGACCCGCTCCGTGTAGGTCTCCCACCTCTCCAGTTTAGCGGGGTTGAACTCTTTGAGATAACCTGTTGTTCTGCCCGGGTTAGCCATGGTGGCTGGGGCGGCGGGTGCTTCCGTCTCCCTAGACGGTGTGCCTTCCTCGTCTCCGGCCAGGTCCGCGAAGTCCCTCTTTGGGAGTTACCTGGCTAGGATCCCATCCTTGTCGCCACTGTAATGTACTGAGTGACGAGACGGGTTGAAGGCAACATGCTTTAATCGGTGGTACATTACAAGAGAGAGAGCACACGGGCCGGGTCCCGCTTATATACATTCCCCGGAACTGCCCCCAGTCTGACCTGTCCAATCCTGGCCATTTAAGCTTCCCGCCACAGATCTTGGTGGGCGGGGCGTCTAGCGAGCTACATCCGGGGACCAGTGGGTTTCCCCCTGGTCGCCTCTGTAGCGATCGCTATGCGATGCATTAGCTTTCGTCTCAAGACATAACAGACCAATTCCCCACTGGGCTTGTTCTGGTGACGGAACTCTTTTACCCCCGATGTTTCCATCCGATTTTGCACAAGTTGCCACAGGGCTGCAACTGTGGCAGGCAGAAACCAGCTTTCAAAGGATCTTGCTTGCTGTGGGAAAGAGGCAGAGCAAGTTGCAGCCCTGTGGCAGCTTGTGTGAAATTGGACAGAAGCGTCTGGGGGAAAAGTGCTCTGATGCTGGAATAAGCCTAGTGGGGAATATAGTGTGGCCCTGTGGAAGAGTTGAGGAGGGGTTGTGGCTCAGTGGCAGAGCATCTGTTTGGCATGCAGCAGGCCCCCAAAGGCCCCAGGTTCAGTCCCCAGCATCTTCAGCTGAAAGGACTGAGCAGCAGGTGATGTGAAAGACCTCAGCCTGAGACCCTGGAGAGCTGCTGCCAGTCTGAGTCAGCAATACTGACCTCAATGGACTGATGCTCTGATTCAGTACAAGGCAGCTTCATGTGCCCTTACATCCCCTCAAAACTTGAAAAAAATCAGTATTTTTAAAAATTCAAGTGTCATAGAAACATAGAGTTGGAAGGGACCTTCAGGGTCACCTAGTCCAAACCCATGTACAATGTAGGAACTTCACAAATACTTCCCCCACTCACCAGACAAACTTCCAAGGGCATCAGTACTGTTCTCTATCATTCAGGTCCCCTGGTACTGTTTCAGAATTCTGAATCTAGGTTGTTTTGTGTTTTTGGAGGGAATTCTGAAATGCGTCCATTATTCCCTGTGGGGGATTATTTCCAGAAGGCTGGAGTCGCTATTTTCTAGCAATGACACCAAATTTTCAGAGAACCCACTCTTGCCTGTCTACTAAGGACCTCAAGTGTCAAGATAATTGGACCAAGGTGCCCAGCTCTTTAGGCCCCCAGTCACCCAGCTTGTTTCTCCATTGTTTCCTATGGAGAAAAATGGCATGTATTCTCCAGGACAACAAAGCTAATAGCCAAACACACAGGAACCAACCACTGGCCAAAAGTCTCCAGATGCAGACAGAACCAACAAGCCCAATGCAACCAATGTCAAACCAGAGAATTCAGGCCAAACCAACTTAACCAAGGGATGCTGTTGCAAGACCAACAGAACCAATGTCAAACTGAGAATCCAAGCCAACCCAACCTGGCAAGCCAGTACTAAAGCAGCCAGCCAGACCTGGCAAAAGACTAACACAAACCCACTATAAAATTGAAGAAAAACCTTAATATGCTAGTCTCAAATATTCTTGGATGTTCCGAAAAATTTCTGGAATTTTGGGGGGACCCAGTTTTTGGTATTCCAAGAAATCCTGAATATTGTCTGAAATATTTGAAAAAATGTCAATAGGATCCCCCCCCCGCCCAGCTCTATATTTGCACTGGAAATCTCCAAGCGCATATCCCTTCTCAAAGTGCTGGCAGGCCACTGCTTCCTTTCAACTGGATGCAACGCAGTCCAAGCCAGCTGAAACTTAAGTTAAGCCATTCCAAAACATCACATACTGCTGTGGTCTGCTGTGCACATCACTGCAACAGATTCTGCCCCCCCCCCCATGTGCACACACTGCATTGAGAGCAGCACATAAAGAGCAGTGGTGTAAAGGTTAGAGTGTTGGACTAGCATCTGGGACTGGGAGGCCCCAGTTTGAATCTGCAGTCTGCCAGGGAAGCTTGCTGGGTGACCTTGGGCCAGTTAAACACTCAGCCAACCCATTTCATAGGGTTATTGTGAGGGTAAAGTGGAGGAGACAAGACCAGGGAAGCCACTTTTGGTAGAAAGGCAAAGTATCAATGCAGTAAATGAATACATAAAATTAGGGGTCGTTTTGTAGAAAAAAAGGTGGTGGAGCTCATCCAGGGACTGTTATGCAGCTGCACCTACTATTCATTGGACAAGGTGGGAAGGAGGAGGTAGAACTGTCAGAAAGGTTCAAGAGCTGTGCTCCTGTAAGCTCCCGCTGAATCTGAGGCCTGCATAAAATACATATGCTGGCAGGGGCCTTAATTCAATGGTTAAATTTTAATTGAGCTGTCTGAGTTTTCATTGCCCCAGTTAGAAGCCAGCCAGTGCTGTGAAAAAGTCATAGGTGAAAAGAGAATGACACAAGATCACCTGGTGATCTCCTGGGACAGAGTGAGAATTTGAATCCTGGTCTCACAGATCCTTATCTGACACTCTAACCATTACACCATACTGCCTCTCAAGAAAGAACAGACAAAAATTGTCCCTGAATAGGTGCAGGGTACATGTCTTTCACTGCTGAATTAACCACAGAGAGTCTTTCCTATTTCAAGGAGTAAAGAAAGGATTTTCTGAGTTGTGGGTATTGGTTTCCCAGTCTTCCTGAGCCCTGGAAGAGTCTGGCTCCATATAAGGCTGGTTCATATGTTCCACAGCTGCTATACCTCACGGCTTTACGTATAAAGCTTTCCATTGATTTATGCAGTTTCCCAAGGGAAGAGCCTCTCTGCTTTCCTGATGCTCCCCCACATCCCACACCCCAGCTGCTTCTGCAACAGGCAGAATGGAGGCGGTGGGTCTTCTGACTGATAGGCCCATCTTGCCTGCTGACAGTCTCTTGAAGACCTCTGGCTGCCTCTGGAGTACTTTGTACTGTGGGGAAGGCTGAAGTTCTGGGGCAGAGAATTGAAGATGCTTGTCAGGGCTATAATAAGAAAACTGGTGAGGGATAGTATCACTGTTATTGCAGGGCTTTTTTTTTTGTAGCAGGAACTCCTTTCATATTAGGCCACACACCCCTGATGTAGCCAATACTCCAAGAGCTTACAGTAGGCCCTGTAAGAAGAGCTCTGTAAGTTCCAGGATGATTGGTTACATCAGGGGGGTGTAGCCTAATATGCAAAGGAGTTCCTGCTACAAAAAAGCCCTGTGTTTCTGCACAACAGTTGTGCACTCCTATAACCCAGGTTGGTTTACCAGCTGTGTGGTCAGGGCTGCCAAGTTAGTCTGTCACAGCAAAATCAGTCCTGTGGCACCTTAAAGACCAACCATTTTTGATTCCAGCAGTAGTACTTCCCTTTCCCAGATATGACACTACAGAATACTGCAGTTCTCTATGGGGATCTTTTTAATTATTTCATTTTTTTTTCATAATGCTTTCAAACTAGAAGTTCCTGTAGAAGAACAACAGATTAGTCTCTTCCCCAACAATACACAAACAAAATATAGTTACAGCCACCGGTTAACCACTTCTTTGTTGATGAGCTGTGATTAATAACGTAATATGGTAGGCCAATAGGGCACAAATGAGAACGAAAGGCTAGGAGATGGTGTCACAATAGCTGGGGATCTCTGTTCAGAATAGGATCTTGAGGAAGCAGAGGAACAGCTAGCTTACAGTTTTCGACAGGTGGACAGATGGAAGCTGAGAGAGCATATTGTTGTTAAGTGCAATTTTATTTATTTATTTAATGTATTTATATCCTGGCGTTCCTCCAGAGCAAATATGGGTCTTCCCTCCTCCCTTTTATCTTCACAACAATCCAATGAGGAAGGCTAGGATATGACTGAATGCCTGGTGCAAGGTCACCTAGTAAGTTTCGTGGTAATTAGGGGGTTTGCACATGGGTCTCCTCAGCCCGGAGCTTTTGCATATTAGGCCACACTCCCTGATGTCACAGGGCCTTTTTGTAGAAAAATCCCAGCAGGAACTAATTTGCATATTAGGCCACCCCCCCTGGCACCACTATTGTTTCTCACAGGACTTTTTTTGTAGAAAAAGCCCAGCAGGAACTAATTTGCATATTAGGCCACACACACCTCCCCCCCCACCCGATGCCAAGCCAGCTGGAACTGCATTCCTGCTCCAAAAAAGCCCTGCCTCAGCCCAACTAGTTTAACAACTGTTCCACACTGAAACTGGGGTTCACCTTTAGGATGCGGCAGAAATAGCTCTCCAGTGCTCTACTGGGATCTTACAGCATGGGTTCTGTAAGGGAAGATCTTGCCTCACTAACCTGTTAACTTCTTTGAGGGGGTGAACAAACATGTGGACAAAGGAGATCCGATAGATATTGTTTACCTTGACTTACAGAAAACTTTTGATAAAGTTCCTCATCAAAGGCTCCTTAGTAAGCTTGAGAGTCATGGAGTAAAAGGACAGGTCCTCTTGTGGATCAAAAACTGACTAATTAATAGAAAGCAGAGAGTGAGTATAAATGGGCAGTCTTCGCAGTGGAGGACAGTAAGCAGTGGAGTGTCGCAGGGCTCAGTACTGGGCCCCATGCTCTTTAACTTGTTCATAAATGATTTGGAGTTGAGAGTGAGCAGTGAAGTGGCCAAGTTTGCAGATGACACTAAATTGTTCAGGGTGGTAAGAACCAGAGAGGATTGTGAGGAACTCCAAAGGGATCTGTTGAGGCTGGGTGAGTGGGCGTCAACGTGGCAGATGAGGTTCATTGTGGCCAAGTGCAAAGTAATGCACATTGGGGCCAAGAATCCCAGCTACAAATACAAGTTGATGGGGTGTGAACTGGCAGAGACTGACCAAGAGAGAGATCTTGGGGTCGTGGTAGATAACTCACTGAAAATGTCAAGACAGTTTGCGATTGCAATAAAAAAGGCCAACGCCATGCTGGGAATTATTAGGAAGGGAACTGAAAACAAATCAGCCAGTATCATAATGCCCCTGTATAAATCGATGGTGCAGTCTCATTTGGAATACTGTGTGCAATTCTGGTCACCGCACCACAAAAAGAATATTATAGCATTGGAAGAAGTCCAGAAAAGGGCAACTAGAATGATTAAAGGGTTGGAACACTTTTCCTATGAAGAAAGGTTAAAACACTTGGGGCTCTTTAGCTTGGAGAAACGTCGACTGTGGGGTGACATGACAGAGGTTTACAAGATTATGCATGGGATGGAGAAGGTAGAGAAAGAAGTACTTTTCTCCCATTCTCACAATACGAGAACTCATGGGCACTCAATGAAATTGCTGAGCAGTTGGGTTAGAACGGATAAAAGGAAGTACTTCTTCACCCAAAGGGTGATTAACACATGAATTCACTGCCACAGGAGGTGGTGGCAGCTACAAGCATAGCCAGCTTCAAGAGGGGGTTAGATAAAAATATGGAGCAGCGGTCCATCAGTAGCTATTAGCCACAGTTTGTGTGGCCACTGTGTGACACAGAGTGTTGGACTGGATGGGCCATTGGCCTGATCCATCATGGCTTCTCTTATGTTCTTATGCTTGCTTTAGGAATGTCTGTTTTGTTTCTACTATTTTACGCTTTGTGAAATAATATTTGTAAGTAAAGTAAATAATACAAAGACATCATGACAAATCAGGATTTGTTTTGGCAGAGGGTGACGCAACATACTCTGATCACTATATCATAGTGGTCTTGAAACTTTCCAGACCCCAGACCTACCTGTAACTTTGGACATCAGCAGAGGATCCATGCAAGCATGTGGCAGGATGCTACCACATGACATGTGACAGGAAGAGGAGGAGCTGGATAGTCCTACTTCCTGAATTATGAGTTCCTATTGAGTTAACTTTTTTATTCTTGCTGTTTTCAAGGTCACTGGGTCCCATGTTGATGCCTGGGTGTTAAAGGTGTGTCCCGGGTATAGAAAGCTTGAATACTCCTGTACTAGACCACAGTGGTGCTCTTATTTGATCATTAAGAGCAAGAACCTGCTTGACAGGTATCCTTGGCAGACCAGACAACTGACGTCTCCTCTGCAAACAGAACTGGAACCTGCTTAGCTTCAATGCTTAACAAAAGCAACAACTTTATTGCGTGAATTGGCATTTGACCAAATGCACCTGGATGCTGGGGAGTTGGGAGCTACAGAAATGTCCCAAACTCAGCCCCATAAGTAAATCTCACCTGTGCTGCGTGCAGCATGAATTACTAGGCAAGGAAACAAACAGGGTGTGGGAACGCTGTCTAATTTGGGAGGGGCAGGCTGCCTGTCACTTGGTGGAATCTGCTAACAATAGTTTGCTTTGCAGAAAATGCGAATGGGAACCGAGGGGATCAAAAGCAGCTTTCCTTCTTGTGATGGTTAGAGATGGCTATTTTTGCAGACACTAGCTGATTTTCTGTCCCTCCCTTTCCCACAACTATGCCTCCTAGCCCTTCCAGTGATCACTGTAGCCATTCAGATTGCTCCTGCAATGCTAGTATGCTCTTTTCCCCCCAGAACCTCCTGCATGTACCCCCCCCCCCACTTTAATGCTAGTCTTAGATGGTTGCACAGCTACAAAAAAAATCAGAACAACACACACACACCACTCTGAACTGCAGCTCATGATTTAAAGACAGCATGCTGAGGTGGACCTTGGGAGGGTCAGGAAAAGTGCACTCCCAGATTCATGTAAAGACTCTACCACCACCCATTACCCCAGGGTTGCTAGACTATCATTAAGCAGGATTCATCATTTACAGATGTTAATTAGTTCTGCTTATTGTCTTCCATAGCACATTTGATTCTGTGTTTATTCCACTTTGCCCATCCTCATCCACCCTGAATGGATTGAATTCTCTTTGGTTATTGTTTCAAACTGATCTCTGTATACAATCTCCTCCTCACTCCTGACTTTCTGTTGCTTGCAGCCTTGAATATAAACATATCTGCTATTGAGGTGTACTTCATGTATCTGATGAAGTGAGTTCTGACTCACAAAAACTTATGCTTAATTAGAAACTTAAATTTGGTACATCTTAAAAGTGCCACTGGATTTCTGTCTGGTTCTGTTTTTTGGTGTGATGCTATCGTGCTTGAAATAGTGGTAGAATTCAGAGGTGGTCAGAGGTGACTCTGCTACTTCAGGTGGTTACTATCTTAGAATGATTCCCCATGCCTATATATATATTTCCACCAGTTCTTAGAGAGGCATAACATCCCTTTGGGGTTTCCCCAGAAGTGACATCACACTTTCACTGACAGCCACTTCCCCACCCCACTTGGTTTCCTGCTGGTTGCTAGACAACCCTATTTGACAAGGCCCTTGGCGGCTGGTGGTCTGTAGTTTGGAACCAACCTTTGATCATAGCTGTAAGAGCAGGGTTAGCCCTTCTGCCTCACTTTTGGAAGGCTTCAGTAGTGTATTGCTGGCTGTTGTTTTATCCTGGGAAATAGATGGATATTATTTGTTGCAGAGGCATATTTGGTGTAGTGGTTAAGAGCATGGTGTAGTGGTTACGAGCCTCTGGGAGAACCAGGTTTGATTTCCCACTCCTCCACATGCAGCTGCTGGTGTGACCTTGGGTCAATCATAAGTCCTGTCAGAGCTGTTCTCTCAAGAGTGGTTTGTATTAGAGCTCTCTGAGCCCCATCTACCTCACAGGGTGTCTGTTGTGGGAAGAGGAAGGGAAAGAAGATTGTAAACTGCTCTAAGACTCCAAGTGAAGGGCAGGGTATAGAAAAACCTATAGGTCACCATCTGAGTTTTATAATTTTAATTAAGTTATATGCTGTTTTAATTGTATATTAATTTGTATGTTTATATATGTTGTAAATCACTCAGAGCCTGGCGTGAGCCGGGGTGGGCGATCAATTTATTAATTTAACAGCTTGCTTTTTTGAAGGGGTGTGTGTGCCTTTAAATCTGTAGGAGACAGGCATTTTATTTATAAAATACCTTTAGGGTTTATAAAATTGGAGTCACATTTCCCAAATCTATTTTCCCCACCAAGAGCTCAAACTAACACACAGTTAAAATGAAGTTTTTCTCAACAGGTCATTCTTTGTCCAGTAACTCAGGTGAGAGCCAAACAAATGGTTGCATCGCATACTCTCTGCCAGAAAACTCTCCAAAACATCCAGGCATGACAAACCCAAATCACCAAAAGAGAGGGAACCCCGAAATGACAGATCTAGAACATCCGATAAGTTTGGGTCTGCAAGCATTATGTTTGAATGCAACCGTCCCAGGCTCCTTGCAGTTCAGGAAGCTCCCCATGATTCCACGGGAGGAAGAAGACATATCCAGAACAGAGCCTCTGAATCCATGCATGGATGGCCAAGTTTATGAAAGCATCACAGATGAAGAAAGGAAATTGTTTTCTGAGGACTGGTCAAAAGGGCAGGAAAGCTCTGGCTTGCTATCCAAGAGCTCAAGCTGTGCTACAGTGGGGTTAGCAGAATCTGGCGGGAAAGAGAGCAGAACTGCAGAGGTAAAGGGCATGCATTCACAGTCTGGTGATGCATCAGTACTATTGACAGTGACCCTCGAGAACAATGAGTCACATCTGCAGCTGCAGGAATTGACATGTGAACGAGATGCTCCTACTGAATCTGACTCTGAAATAGAAAAGAAGCTACGGGCAATGTATGCTCGAGTGTGCAAAAAACCCAAGACAGAGCAGCAGTGTCAGCCGGCAAACCATGACAAGCCTACAGAAGAAGGAGAGGAAGAACCGCCACCCATCCCGGAAAAACATTTTGATGATCTCTATGAAAGCATTGAACTGGAGATGCAGGTAGGCTGATTAGCTGTCATGCTGGACCCCCAAGGGAGCTGGTTCACACATGCACGTTGGTTACAGGGGAGAAGGGGCATCATCAAGCAATCTGTTACTTATGTAAATTGCCATCACAGATAGGAAGCTTCCTATCTCTTTACACTAAGTCAAAATGTAATGCTTTTCTTTGGAGACAGTTCACACATTCAGCTTCCATTGATTTACTGTAGAGATGATGTAAATACATGTGTGAATTTTGTCACAGCTACTCTAACAAGGCCCCACGTATATTATAAACTTTTAGCTATCACCACTTACCCAGAAATAACAGTCAGCACTGTAGATTCACTGGAGGTAGTGGTGGAAAATGCCATTGTTGCAACCAACTTTGGGTGACCCTTTTAGAGCTTTCAAGGCAAGAGATGATCAGAAGTGGTTTGCCATTACCTGCCACTGTGTTGCAACCCTGGACTTCCTTAGTGGTCTCCCATCCAAATACAAACCAGAGCTGATCCTGTTTAGCTTCTGAGATCTGATGAGGATCAGGCTAGCTTGCACCATCTAGTTTCACTAAGTATGGGAAATTCTGTTAGGGATTCTTAACTTCTTCCCCGAACTCCAGTTTTGTGGGAAAGAGGGTGTCACATAGCTGGGGACCAGGAAGGGCCTTCTACTGGCTGCCACCACTCTGGTAAGGGTCTGTCTGGGAGGGTCCAGAGCTCACCCCCCCCCCCATGTCTTCCTTCTTAAAAAACACCTATCCATGACCAAAGAGACATGAGGACCCAGGTGCTGTAACAATATCAAGTTTATTGTAAGTGCTCAAAACAACAAGTGATTTGTAAAAACTTTTAGTGCAACAGTGAAAACAGTAAAGGTTGGTGCAAAGAAATAAAAGCCCTGAGGTGACTAGCTATACATTCCCTTCCTCTAATCCCCAAATAGACTCACCATCCCTTGGGTAAGGGATCCCTCCTGCTGCAGCCTGTCTCCAGTTTAGCCTTTCCAAAGAAAACCCACTTCCCTCTGTAGCTGGCCTTTTATTGTTTCTTCCCAGGCCCCACCCCTCTGGGCAAGTTTTCCCTCCAAAACTGCTGCCCACCCAATCAGAGGGACAGAAGCAATCCTGGGAAACATAGGCCCTGTAGCTACTTTAATACAGGCTTTCCTGGAAGCTGGAGGCTGCACTTGGCCTAGGATCAATACAAAGGGAATGACTATTTAAATCAGTTAAAGGTTGTAGTGTGCATATATACCTGCTTTGCCTTTGGAGAACAATCCCTGAACTGATTTCTCCTCATTTGATTGGTATTCAATATGTGATCCAAAGGTTAAAGTGAACCAAAGGGGTTAAAGTGAGCTGTTGCAATCAGGAGCTCTTCATTCATCACCTGTCTTTCATTTTAGAATTAAGTTATTATTGAGGAAGTAGAAGGGGGATTGTTGTCTGTGCTGGGTAGGGCTCATCAGCCCAGTGAGCTGTGAAGGATATAAGCCTGTCCCCACCCTTCACATGGATGGGGTGCTTGGGAACTCCCTTGTGTTTACTTTTGGTGGTTAGAGATGGTCTGGGGGGGAGACCGAGTTTCACATTCTGGTTCAAAGCTCACTGTGTGATACTGGTCAAGTCACTCTCTCTCAGCCAAACCTAGCTCACAGTATTGTGTGAGGATAAAAAGGTGAAAACCATGTGCATCACCATGAGCTCCTTGGACGAAGGAGGGCAAGATAAAAAGGTGTTCAACAGCTGATCCATCTAGTTCAGTAGGATGGCAGTGAATCTCTAGCAAATAGTAGGTCTTTCCAGTCTCTAAGATCTTTTTGATTGGAGGTAGCAGCAACTGAAACTGGGACCTTCGTTCACCGCTGAATTTATGTATCAGTTTGTGTCTGTACACTTGCATAGAGGTCAACACTGATTATACATTCCACATGGCTTGGTTCCAAGGACACCCACCAGACAACATGGGTGGGTGCTGTAAGAGAAGCTGCTGTACAGCTCCCAATTAAAGCATGACATGGTAGTCAGTGTTGTACTAAGATCTAGAAGGCCCAGGTTTGAGTTGCCACACTGCCATGAAAGCTTGCTAAGGGACCTTGGGTCAGATACTTTCTGTTGACCCAATGTACTTAACCAGGGGGAGGTGTTGTTATGAGATAAAATTAGGCTTGCCAATTCCTGGGTCCCAACAGTGGACCTCCCAGTTTTGCAGGCTCTTTCTTGCCCCCAGCCAGCAGGCCAGCAGGGCAGAGAAGCCCCACCCCAACAACCTCCACGTGACTTTCCACCTGGGAAGCCTTAAGAAGACACATAGGAACAGCTTGCTTTTTTAAGGGGTGCGTGTGCCTTTAAATCTGTAGGAGAGAGAGATGCTGGAACTCTTTAGTACAATTCATTTGAATAACTCATTTGCATATGCCACACACCCCTGACATCACCGGAAGGTGATACTAAATTATATCAACTCAGCATCTACCTTAAAATACTTCTTGAAATATAATTGTCATAATAAAACCTTACTCCCATCATACTTTCTAAATTACTTTCTCCTATGTGGTCACAGTGGCATGATGAAGATTTCCATCTGACTGCTTCATATGTTTTGGTTATCTTACCATTTTTTGTGGGGGAAGATATTAGAAAGTTTGTCAAATTGTAGAGTTCAGCAAAATTCTCACAGGGGGTTTGAACAATGGAGCCCAGAAGCAAGTATTGGGGGGGTGGGAATAAGAAATAAAGAGCACAATAAAATTGAGAGGTTCTGTCTGCAGTGCCCTAGTGGAGAACCATCAACAGGCATGATAGGAAGCTTCACACCACACTTTTCTCATTGCCTTTCTTGCTCTCTTTCCACAGGGAAGTGAAACGCCAAGCATCATAACCCCACCAGATGCATGAACCAAGGCACGGGGAAACTGACAAAGTTCAACCCTAGGTCAAGGCTTTTTCTAGGCCTTGCAGGGGGGCACAGAGCCTTATTTGGTGCAAAAAAAAAGCATCCCAGGAGCCAGACTCTTTTCTGTTGCTGGTCCCTGAGGGGCTCCGGTGACCATTCTAGAAAGGCGGTGGTGCATCGGATCCTGGCAGCTCTGCAAAATGATGCAACATAGTGACTCTTCTGTGTTTACAGAAGTACCCCCTTCTTCTGCCAGAATCAAATACACACCTAGCATGTGATAATTGCTTTGAGATGGGGCAATGTTGTGCATTCTGCTCGTCTTGAGGGGATAAGGCTATTCCTGGCTGCAGGCGGGAGCCAGCTCGGCAGCAATTCCTTGAGAGAGCAGCACATCTGAAGCAAATTAGGGAAAACAAGAAGAAATATGACTTTCTGACATGCTCAGATCACTGGAGTACACTGTCTCCCTGCACCTGTAACTTCATTGTTCTCTAAAAGTTGTGACTTATTAATGGGAGACATTCATATCTGCCAGATTTTCCTTGTCCCCTCTCTGTCTTTCCTGCAGTGGATTTGGAACAAATTACCTTTGTGGGATCCACTTTTGAACTTGATTCAGATAGATCATTGCAGAATGCTTTGTAAATTTAGAAGTGTTGAAGTCTGGGGATATTATTGAAGTATTCAGGAGAGTAAAATGTAAAGCAGACTGAATTCCAGAAGGTTTCTCTCCCTTCGCCTGAGTGCCTACATTAGAGAATGGCCAATAAGATTCATGCACATTTGGGGAAAATAATTCTAGGTATGATCTTCAGGAGGTAGAAAGCACTGAAGACATCAACTTCTTATCTTGCCATAAAAATAGCAAATAAAGTGATAGGAAGAAGTACTGAAAACAGTAACTTTCAGTACATTTTCAGGTTGTATGTGTGTGTATGCAATTCTGCTTGGTCCACCACTTGAGGGGGCAAAGATAAAACTGGAGAAAGTGGAAAACGAAGAATCATTGGCCACTAAAGTGATCCAAAGAATGAAGTGCCTTTCTTTTCAAGAGGGGAGGCATGGGAAAGAGTCAGGATCCATGAGCTTTGTCCAGTGGGAGTTCTCTTCAAGCTTATATTTCCATGCTCTCAAACTTTGCCTCACAGTCACAAGGTCTGCACATTTTCCATTTAAAAGAAACTGATTATCAGCAATGTTATTGGTATGTATTTGCCCAATATATATATATTCTTAATCATGAGGCTTTGTATGAAGTGAACACAGATATAGAGTTGGTGCAGCAATATTTGGTACAGTGCTGGAGATCGGAACTCTAGTCTCATTTGAACCACATTCTTAACCTCTGTTCCCATCTGTAAAATGGGCAGTCTGGAAACCTGCCTTGCAGCACTGTTCTGGACACACATGGCTTTGTTTTTGCATCTCTGCCATTTGTTTTCAGTGACCCAGGCTCAGGAGAACTTCCTGGTGGATTTTGCCAATGGTGAGAAAATAGATGTTACAAGAGGGCCCGAGCTTGTAGATCTCAGTAAACTACACACACAATCATCCTTTCTGCATCACGATGATCCTTCCTTGGTGTTGTGTCCACTATCAGCCATAAGCAGAATTATATTGGTCTTTCTGGAGATGGCATTCTTAAAGCTGCCTCATCTTAGCATACTGAGATAAGATGTGTATGAAACTCTTAACATTTTGGGGTTCAATGTTATCCTTTTTCATAATAAAAAAATCAGTTTCAACTGTTGCAATGAGTGCCTTTTAGAAATCGAATATAAACCCATTAAGTTCCTACCCCCTGCATTGCCCTTCCCTCCCCTAATAGACAAAATATCAATGAGGGCATTGTCTTCTGCCCCAATTTCCCCGTGCACACACTGCACACTTTGCTGAATGCTGGCTACTATCTCTCTGGTACAGAAACAAAGGGGAAGCTATGCTAATGTGCTGTTGGCCGGGCCTTGGGGCTGGAAACAAAAGAAGACCATTCAGAGTTAGAGCCTCAGGGTAGCCCATCGGTTGCAATGCTTTCTGGGAGCTTGGCTGTTGTGGAGCAATGGATATGGTAGTTAGAGACCAGACAGGTTATGAGAAAGTTAAAAGGAAACAGCGGATGGTTGCTTTTTGGTAACCAGTAAGGTTTTTTGTTCTCTTGTTGCCTTGGGATGTTTTGAAACCACTCAAAACCTGGGATATCCTTATACAATATACAATAACACAGGCCTTAAGGGACGATGGTGGGTGGGCCTTCAAGCCACAGGCATGTAGGCCTCAGCCACCTCCATGGACATTCTGAATGTCTGACTTGGGCTTGACATAGTCCTGAGTTGTGCTCAGAGAGCTGCTTCTGTCTGCAACCACACTAGGATCACAGTTAGGGTAGGCATTAGCATACCCTGAAGTGGGGAAGCTGCTGGGGCCCAGGGCTTCTGGTGTGGCCCACTGCCACTGACATGCAACTCCCCTCCTCCTAATTGCACACTTACAAGCACACGGCAATCCATGTTCCCAGCTGTGTGCACTGCCCAGTAGTGTAAGCATCTATGAGAGTAGGTGGTGAGAGGGCTCATGAGGGGGTGGGGAAAGTATGCACAGGCACTGCAGCTTAGGGTTGCCAGCTCTGGATTGGGAAATACCTGGAGATTTTGTGGGGTGGAGCCTGAGGAGGGCAGGGTTTGGAGTGGGGAGGGACTTCAATGCAGTATAATGCCACAGAGTCCACCTTCCAAAGCAGCCATTTTCCCCAGGAGAACCAAACTGTTGCCTGGAGATCAGTTGTAATCCCAGGAGACCTTCAGCCACCACCTTGGGGCTGGCAACCTTACTTATGGGTTACCTTGGGGCTCTAATTGTGGGAAGGGAGCAGGGGAGGCGGGTCTGGTAGTAGGTAGAGGAGAGGAGCCCCCCAAAATCTGGAACTGGCCCTGGTCAGAATGCATTAGGCAAGCCTCACTGAAATGGGGGTGGGTGGGGGTGGGGAGTCTGCATATACAATAACACAGACTTAAGGGGTTGTTAGGATGAAGGTAAATTATGTGAAGTGCTCTAAACACCCACAAATGGTGACGAAATAACAATAGTATGATTATTACTGGTTATTTATTTCCAGGTGGTCCATTAAAGACTTCTGTGAGCCCAAAGTGCCCATCTACCATGGTTGTGGCCTGCTACATCCATGTTTCTGTGCTCCCATCCAGCTTTCTGGACCAGCTTTCCTGGTTTGGAGCCCCCCCCCCCACTTCAGGATTATTAGAAAGCTGGGGGGGGGGGAGGGAAATGTTGGTTGGACACACCATTATACCCTATGGTGACTGGTTCCTATAGGATATAATGGAGAATCAATCTGTGGGTATCTGAGGCTCTGGGGGCTGTTTTTTTGAGGTAGAGGCATCATTTTTTCAGCATAGTATCTGGTGTCTCTCCTCAAAATACCCCCCCAAGTTTCAAAAAGATTGGACCAAGGGGTCCAATTCTATGAAACCCAGAAGGAGGTGCACCTATCCTTCATTATTTCCAAATGGAGGGAAGGCATTTAAAAGGCATGCAGTCCCTTTAAATGTGATGTCCAGAACTCCCTTCAGAGTTCAATCATGCTTGTTATACCCTTGCTCCTGGCTCCACCCCCAAAGTCCCCAAATATTTCTTGAGTCAGACATGGTAACCCTAAATCTGCAAAGATTAATAATAATACTGAGAGTTTGCATGAGAATATTTCTGTCCTGTGGCGCAGAGTGGTAAACCTGCAGTATTGCAGTCCAGGCTCTGCTCACAACCTATGTTCAATCCTAGCAGAAGCTGGGTTCAGGTAGCCGGCTCAGGTTGACTCAGCCTTCCATCCTTCTGAGATCCCCCCCAGCTTGCTGGGGGAAAGTGTAGCTGACTGGGGAAGGTAATGGCAAACCACTCCGTAAAAAGTCTGCTGTGAAAACGTCATGATGCTACATCACCCCAGAGTTGGAAATGACTGGTGCTTGCACAGGGGACTGCCTTTACTTTTTTATTTCTATCAAGTCCCTTCCAATGCAGAGTGACAGTAGCAATACTTATCCTCAGGGAAGGCTCCCTGTTGCGCCTCTATATGAAGTCTTGCTCTAGTCTTGCTGCCTTTCAACCAGGAAATGTGTCCAAATCATGTAGAAATGCAGAGAATAAGCTCCTCTGAGGGCCGATTATATGTTCTTTAAAAGTAAAATGGGGAGTTAGTTCAACAACGTAAAATGGGTAGGCTATCACTATATCTCCAATTTGAATACAGGAGGGGGAAAGCATGCCTCTGCTTTCTGAACTTTTGAAATACTGTCCTATATACTGCTGGAAACTGGATGATGGTGCCAAATGCAGCCTCTTTGTCTCTGAGAAGCAGCCACATGGCGAGGCTGCAATGGCAGTTGCTAACAGATGCCCTCAGCAATTCCCTCCACAGTTCACTGCCTTGAACTCCAGCCCAAATCTGCTCTGTTGTGCTTTAATACTTGAAGTAACCAAAGAGAGGTCACAGAGATTGGTAAATAGAAAGCAAATAATAACAACTGTGATATGTTTACAAAAAACTAAGTCAATTTTTCAAGTGTTTGATAAATATTAATACATCTCTGTTTATTCACATCAGCATAAATATCAACAAGTCACTCAACAATGTTAACCAGCACAGTCCAGTCGTCTGATGCTCTTCTCTGTTGCAGGAGTCTGCTTGGTCCTCTTCACCTCAAGTCTCACCCAGGGCAAATCAAGTGCAATAGCCAATAAAATGTTCTTTGTGTCTTTCTTACTCTTGTACTATGTTGTAGACAAATAGCATAAGAGGTCACAATTCTGCAGACAGGCTCACTCAAACACTTGTTTCAATAGGCTTCCACACAGCAGAAGACGTGTAGACTCTGCAAAATCTCTTCCCACTCTCTTTCTCATAGGCATAAATATCAGACAACTCTCAGAGCTATCTAGGCAGAATCGTGACCTTCTTATGCTATTTGTTTACAACATTATACAAGAGTAAGAAAGACACAAAGAATGTTTTATTGGCTATTGCACTTGATTTGTCCTGGGTGACACATGAGGTGAAGAGGACCAAGCAGACTCCTGCAACAGAGAAGAGGGGGGTGCGTGGCGACGCGGAAGATGGCGGACACTTGAAGCAGCAGCTCCCGACACACAGTCCCTTTCTGCTCCTCCCGCTCCCGTTCTTCTGTTATATTCTTACCTGGCATGGGCAAACGAACAGCAGGAAACTCCAAGGCAGCCAAGAAAACCCCCGCGAAAGCCGCACCGACGCAGCAGGTACTCAATTTCCTTCCAACGAGCCCCGGGCCCTTACTCCACTCTGAAATGGCATCCAGCCCTTCCCCCGGCCCCGCTTCGGAAGAGGGCTCTTTATTGACTACCCAAACCTTCCAAGCAGTGATCTCACGTTTGGAGGACGCAATAGGGGATAAAATTTGTAAAGCTATTGCACCCATACAATCAGAACTGAAGAAAATAAACGAAACACTAACAGCAGTCACCCAAACTGCAGATTCTTTATTGCGCCATGGCTTGCTTCAGCCCTTCACCTCCAAGATGGTGTCACCCCCCTCATTGATTCTGCCTATCGTCTGGGGGCAATGCAGCCTAAGTCAAAGGACTTCTCAAGGGACACATTAGCCACGATTCCAGACTCCAGGACCAGAACCCTGATCCTACATAGAGCCCGTTCCGAAGAGGGCCTACTCTACAAGGGGAAGAAGATCCTGGTCCTGGCCAATCTTTCACCGGAAACCTTGCAGCACAGAAAGGAAATGAAACCGATTCTAAATCTACTAACTGAACATAAAATTCACTTCCGCTGGGCTTCTCCTACCCAAATCCTGGTTGTTCACCAGGGCCTTCGACTGACAGCTTTTGATTTCACCTCCGGCTGTGATCTTCTTAAGCATCTGGACATTGATTCTCCTTCATCTCCTGACTCAAGCATGGCTACTTCATTCCGCTCAACCAACTTACCATTCTCTTTCAAGCCAAGAAGACGACGCTAAGTCCACTACACATGTTCACTTCACTTCCTGCTATTTCTATCTCCTGCTACTGAACTGTTGTATTTACAACACCCGTGCCATACTGTTCTAGTTTAAGGGAGCAGGTTTTTCTCTTCTTATATTTTGTTATATCTACAAAGGGACAGTCGGGATGTTCCTTCTTTTTGCTCCCCTCATATTAAATTGCATATTTCTTAAATACGGAGTAAAGTTGCATTGTTCCCTGTTTGGAAACAATGAACAGTTTAGTAAGATTTATGTTGTTAATATTGTTGATTTGTTTTTTTAGGGGGGAAAGTTACCTCTTACTGTTGCCCATGGACGGCCTTTTTCAAAAGGCATTCTTTAATCAGTATTGGTCTATTTTGGTATGCTCTGGCCATAACCCACGAAATCAGTGGATCTTTTCAGTGGTGTTTGGGTTTTTGGAATCTTTTATTTTTATACTGAAAAGTGGTTTGTGTTTTCTTAATTTTGGTCAGACAAATATGGTGTCCCAGACCGTTCCCCCGGGATACTCGGTCTTCCACCAGTCACGGACTAGCGGGCGGGCAGGAGGGGTGGCACTCCTCATACGAAAGGCTTACTCCTTTAGGGCTCTTCCGGCTCCAGAGATTCCAGGCATAGAATGTGTTGGCCTGATGTGGGATGTTGGGGAGGGGTTGGCGATCTGGCTGGTCTACAGACCGCCTAACGCACCGGCCGGCGCCTTACCATCCCTGGTGGAGGCCGCGGCGGGCTGGGCGTTGGAGCACCCAAGGCTTTTGGTCTTGGGTGACTTCAATGTCCATGCCGACAACGCGGCCTCCAGCCAGGCGATGGACCTGGTGTCATCCATGGCGACACTGGGACTCTCCCAGGTTGTTACAACGCCCACTCATCAGGCGGGACACATGTTAGACCTGGTCTTTGCGGCCGGAATATCAGTGACTGATATTGCAATGGAAGCAGTGCCATGGTCAGATCACTTTGCCCTTAAGGCTCGTATGGAGGTGTCACCCAAAACCTGTTTAGGCGGAGAGCGTATTTTAGCTCACCCGCGGAGCCTGATGGACCCGGAACGGTTCCTAACGGCTCTACGGGACACCTGGCCCACTGGCGATTCCCTGGATGATCTGGTAGAGTCCTGGAACGATGGGCTCTCCAGGGCCATCGAGGAGATCGCACCCAAGCGCCCTCTGCGCCCCCGCTCGAAGCCGTCGCCTTGGTTTAACCAGGAGCTGCGGCAACAAAAGCGGGGACTCAGACGACTGGAGAGGCAATGGCAGCGTACTCGAGACGAAGTGACCCGAACATCTTATAGAGAGAGTTTGAAGGCCTATGAGATGGCAATCAAATCCGCAAAGAAAGCATTCTTTGCGGCTAAGATTGCGTCCGCAACTTCGCGCCCGGCACAACTGTTCGACATAATTAGAGGACTTACTACGCTGCCGCAAGGCAGACCAAATTCTATTGAATTGGAAATAGGCTGTGAGGCTTTTGCGAAATTTTTTGCGGATAAAATCGCGTCACTCCGCCCCGACCCCCCTGCCAGTTTTGAGACAGTTAGCGAAACCGAGGCCCCGAGCCTGTCTTCAGATTATACTCTGGATGGCTTTAGCCCCCTCAGCCTGGAGGAAGTTGACAGGATTCTCTTATCGGCTCGCCCAACAACTTGTAAATTGGACCCATGCCCTTCCTGGCTTATTAAATCCTGCCAGGGGGATCTCAGATATCCTGTACGGGATATCATAAATAGATCCCTGACGGAAGGGCATTTTCCAACGCCGCTCAAAGAGGCTGTGGTCCGTCCCCTCCTAAAAAACCATCTTTAGATCCGGCCCAATTGGCACATTATTGGCCGGTCTCAAATCTGCCCTTTTTGGGCAAACTTATTGAGAGGGCAGTGGTGATGCAGTTACAGACTTTCCTGGAGGACGCTTCCATCCTTGACCCATTTCAGTCCGGCTTTCGCCCGGGACATGGGACGGAGACGGTGTTGGTTGCCCTAGTGGATGACCTTCAACGGCATCTGGATCGGGGTGGCTCGGCGGTGCTGATGCTGTTAGACCTGTCGGCTGCGTTCAACACGGTCGACCATTGGCTACTGACGTGTTGCCTCGCCGACGCGGGGATTCAGGGGTTGGCCCTACAGTGGCTTTCCTCTTTCCTTGAAGGTCGGGGACAAAGGGTCGCAATTGGGGGGGAGCTATCCCGTAGGGCACACTCGATTGTGGTGTGCCCCAGGGGGCGGTTCTCTCCCCGATGTTATTTAACATCTATATGCAGCCTCTTGCCCAGATTGCCCGAAGGTTTGGGCTAGGATGTCACCAGTACGCTGATGACACCCAGCTCTATCTACTGATGGACGGCCAGCCGGTCTGTGCCCCGGAAAACCTAGATCGGGCACTACATGCCGTGGCTGAGTGGCTCAGACTGAGTGGGCTGAGGCTAAATCCTGCGAAGACAGAGGTCCTTTGCTTGGGTCGCCGCGGCCCGGGAGGGGGAATTCCCCTACCAGTTTTTGACGGTGCGCCGCTGACAGCGGCGAACAGGGTCAGGAGCTTGGGGGTGCTATTGGAGCCTTCCCTAAAGATGGAGGCTCAGATAGCAGCCGCTGCCAAGTCCGCGTTTTTTCACCTTAGGCGGGCAAGGCAGCTGGCCCCCTTCCTGGAGCGCGATGACCTAGCAACAGTGATCCATGCTACGGTCACCTCGAGGTTGGACTACTGTAATGTCCTCTACATGGGGCTGCCCCTGACCCGAACTCGGAAATTGCAGCTGGTGCAGAATGCCGCGGCCCGGCTGTTACTGGGTCTCCCAAAGTGGGAACACATTCGGCCGGGTCTTTGGACCCTGCACTGGCTTCCAGTAATATACCGAGTCCGGTACAAGGTGCTGGTTATTACCTTTAAAGCCCTATATGGCCTGGGACCTGTCTACCTGAAGGACCGTCTCTCCCCACATGTTCCCCAGAGAGTATTGAGGTCGGGAACACAAAATCTCCTTACTATCCCTGGGCCAAAAGAAGCCCGCTTGAAATCCACCAGAGAAAGGGCTTTCTCTGTTATGGCCCCTACATGGTGGAATCAGCTGCCGGAGGAGGTGAGGGCCCTGCGGGACCTTGTTCAGTTCCGCAGGGCCTCTAAGACGACCCTCTTCCGGCTAGCTTACACCTAGCTAAGATGAGAACTCAATGTAGCTTGCCAGACTTCTGTTTTATATATATTTGGATCGTTTATTAGTTTTTAAGGTTTTATCTGTTTAAAATGTTTAATTGTTTACATATTTAAATATTGTTCAATTTTTATGTTCGACTAATTGTTGAAAGCCGCCCTGAGCCACTTCCCAGCCAGGCACGCAGGCGCGGGAGAAGCGCTGGGATCAGAGGGAGGAGGGAGCAATCCTGGCGCTTGCTGTAAGCATCAGCTGAAGCCAGGCAGACAGGCACGGAGGAAGCACCTGCCCCCTCCGCAAACCCAGCGCTTCGCGAGCACCGGCTGTGGAGGGGGCGGTGTGCTTCCCCCGCACCTGCATGCCTGGTTGGGAGACAGCGGCGAGATCGCTGCCTCCGCCCCCATCGCAAACCCAGCACTTCGCAGGGAGCGATCTCGCCGCTTGTCTCCCAGCCAGGCACGCAGGTGCCGGCGTGCTTCCCCCGCGCCTGTGTGCCTGGCTGGGAGACAAGCGGGAGATCGCTCCCTCTGCCCCCATCGCAAACCCAGCACTTTGCAGGGAGCGATCTCGCCGCTTGTCTCCCAGCCAGGTACGCTGGCGCCGGCGTGCTTCTCCCGCGCCTGCGTGCCTGGCTGGGAGACAAGCGGCGAGATCGCTCCCTGCAAAGTGCTGGGTTTGTGGTGGGGGCGGAGGGAGCGATCTCGCCGCTTGTCTCCCAGCCAGGCACCTGAGTCTAATGGTCTGGAGTGTCTAATGGACCGAAAAATACGGTAATTAAAGCCACTGTGCAACTGAAATCTTCCACATGCAAAACAAATGCTCTATCACTCAGCCACAGCCCTGTCCTGTTCGTGTATTGTATGCCACATGTGGGAGATCAGGAACTGTTATGCTTTCAGTGGCCTGAAATCAGAAGCTTTGCCCTAGGTGTGAATCACCCACTGAGCTGGAAAACCTCTTCCCCCAGCAAAATGCTTCTATCTTTGTGCACAGCCACCCAATGCACTCCCACTTCCCTGTAGAGCTCTGAGTTTGCTTAGAATTGGAGGCATTTTTGGAATCTCTACTGCCATGGGCTTTTTGCCAGCAGCAATCCCAGCATGTCTGCGGCCATGGGCAACCTGACTGGAACTGGAATTCCAAACCTTCATTGTGGCAGCTCAGTGGTAAATAATAATGCCTGATAAGGTAGTTAATAAGAAACTCTGGCCTTTTCTGTATATTAACCCCACAACAACCCCGTGAAACAGGTAAAGGCCTAACTAACATAACGTATTCCCTCATGACACTTTCCTGACATGAAATGGCCCCAGGAGGTGCTGTTTGCAGAAGTGATGGGGTGTGCCCAGGGCTTTTTTTAAGCAGGATTGCACAGGAATGCAATTCCGGCTGGCTTGGCATTGGGATGTGTGGCCTAATATGCAAATGAGTGGCTGCTGGTCCTTTTCTTTTTAAAAGTCCTGTGTGAAACTATGGTGATGTTGGGGGTGTGGCCTAATATGCAAATGAGTTCCTGCTGGCTTCACTCGTGAGGGCAACCACTTTAAAATTTCTCCCCAGTCACCTTCCCTCCATCCCTCAGTAACACTCCCAGAAATCCTGTCAGAACTATTAATAATTGGCACCAGACGGTTCTAAAGTTAAAAACCACAAAATATTTATTAAGGAACAAAAGGCAAGGGAGAGGGATGAAATAATATTGATTATAACTGTTCAATATTAAAAAGGTAAATCAGTTGGCAGCTGGTTGGCAGAATAATTCAATTACAGAGAGTAGAGACTAATCAGGCTGAGGTAAAATATAACACTACTTTGGCAGAATATCTCTAAAATAAACAATAAACCAGGCAGTTTTCAGAGTCCCACTAGACTCTACTTCACACAGGCTGTCTGTGCCTTCTGGGCACTCAAAATGCTGTGACATCAGATGTTTCCTCTAACTTTGGCAGTGCCAAATCATAAAAATAACAAACCTCAATTACTCTTACTCTTACACACACATAGAGAACTCCTGACTGGTGTCAGTATTCTCCCTCACAGACCTTTTCACACTAGCTATCTTCCAGGACTTGCACCCCTCAATACTGATGCGTCTCAGCCCCACAGCTAGTCCTCTGGTCTGAATCTTGGGTAACCCTGCTGACCACTAGAATCCAGTTCACCCCTCAGTGTGTATTTATGTGATCTTGTTTGTAGTTGGAGATTGCCTGATGCGCTGGCAAAATCTCCCACAGATTGTTTCAAACCGCTTGAAAACTCCCTTTTTCAGACAGAGTCCACTCAGCTCTGTCTCCCACAAGGAGCCCAGTCACCCTGGCTGCTCTCAGCCCCTCATCCAGTTGATTTTACAACTGCCCGGCCTCAGTCCACTGTCTTCACTTCAAACTGGTATACTGAAGACTTCTCTCGAAGACTCCCTAGCTCAGACTAAAATCCTGAGGTGTTTTTCTCCTAAGCAAACCTCAAATGGATACCTTTCCGTTGCTTGGGCAACATTCCAGCCAATTGCTGCAAGCCTGTTTCTCAGCTACTCTGGCTAAGTGCCTGAGTCCGTCACCCCCCCCCCCCCCAATTACTTCCCCAAATAGGCAAGAAGCTGGAAATAAATGTGATGTGCCTACATCATCCGGAAGTGGCATAGCCATGTCAGTGATGTGGAGGGGGGATGTTCCGGTTTTTGCCCAAAAATCTGTGGAAGAAACTAATTCTACCATAGAGGTTTTGCCCACAAACCAAAGCGTCGCCCCAACATCACTTCAAGGTGACGTAGCCGTGTTGTGTTTATTTACGGCTTCTTCCTTCCCTACTCCAGGTAAGTGTACCCTCATCCCCCATGGGCTGGACTGACAGATCTGGCAACCCTAATTTACATCTCACTTACAGTAGGGGGAAATGTGGCACGAGAGGAGCAAAATATCTTCTGTGTTTCACACTTCCTCTTTCAGAGTGCCATTTTGCTTGTATTCGTTGTTACCAGTTTATTCATTAGAAATGAGCTGATGCAGTAATAAAAACAATTAGAATTTGTTGTTGGCCCCTAGAAGACGAGTGTCACCTCCCCACCACCAGTTTCTCCATTTCCAAGATCAGTGGCTATTGCATCCAAGGGAGGTACTGCTGCCAACCCAGAGAAGCAGTCATGAAAAATAGCGTTATAGGATACAGTCCAGACCCTGAGACTGGAATTAGTTTGCCTTGAAATGTCTAAAATATGGCCTTTCCTTCCAAGTGGGAGTTACATTGCAAGTTCTCTCATGTTTCCTATAGCAGCTACACAACGAGACTAGTTATTTTGGATGCTACCCTGTTATTCTACAGGAGTGCAAAAAAGCTGCACAACGCTAGCCTCAAAATGTTGCTTTCCCTTCCCTTTGCAATAAAAGCACATTTTCATCTAGCCATGGTGAAGGCAATGCTTGAAGCATGGGCAGATCCTGCCCAATTCTCAGTGACATTCAGATTACACTGCAATACTGTTTTCTAGATGAGTCCACCTTTGAAAAAGGTTCTGGACATTGCAGTTGCTTCAGGATGCAGCAATAAAAATCCTAGCAAAGGGTCTGTTATTGGGGAATATTTAATTGCAGCACTGTATCATCCACCGTTTTCCATTTCATTTTGAGGCCCAGTTGAAAGTGCTAGTAAGGACCTTTAATTTAATTTAATTTTTCAATTTATACCCAACGGACTCAGGGCAGCTTACAACATTAAAACGACAATTAAAACAACATCAAAATGAATCACTTCAAAACATCATCACCACAAAAATGTCGATCAGATTCGAGAGCAGTAGTCAGTACAACAAACCACACAACATCGTGTAGGCTGGAAGCTTTCAACACAGCTTGCGCACCTTGATGGCAGGTGCTACCTTTCATGCCCCATGGCCCTTTTCAGTGGGTGGTTCTTAGGCTCCTATGCTTTTCTAATGCCTATGCTTTACTTCTTATGTGTTTATGTTTTCAATATGAATAATTTAGTTATTTGTACTCTGATCTTGTCTCCAACAGGGATCCAAAAACACTTACAGCATCATACTCCCCTCCTCCACTTTATCATCACAACATAGGGTTCCTAACCTCCCAATCTCAGTTCCAACCCACTGGGCACAAGATTGGCCGGTGGGAGGAGCCCCACCCCTAAAGAGCTCCAATGCACCCAGCACAATGATGTTATCCAGAAGTGACGTAATTGCTCTGGGCACATCAGGCAGGAACGCTCTAGCATTTTGATATAAAACTCTATGACACCATGTGGGAAGTCCCACCCTCCAGCAGCAAAGCAGGACCTTGGAACCCTATCACAACAACAACCTTTTGAGGTAGGTTGGTGGAGAGAATGATTGTCCAAAGATCACTCAGCAAGCTTCCATGGCAGAGGACAGATTTGAACCTGAGTCTCCCAGATCCTAGTCTGACATTCTAACCAGTAGACCATGTTAGGGTTGCAAACTCCAGGTTTGGGAATTCCTGGAGATTTGGGGCTGGTGCTGGGGAGGGCAGAGTTTCAGGAAGAGAGGGAGCTCAGCAGGGAGGTGATATCATAGAGTCCGCCCTCCAAAGCTGCCATTTTCTCCCAGGAAACTGATCTCCGTAGTCTGGCGATGAGTTATAATTCCAGGGGATCTCCAGAACCTACCTGAAGATGGCAACCCTACGCCACATTGGTTCTCACCACATCTGAAAAAGAAAGCTCTGATTTGCTTGAATACATTTTGTTAGGCACTGAATTGCCACTGGACTCCTGTTTAAATTTGCAGCAATAAAACAAAGTTTCCAAACGCCAAGTGGGGCCGGGAGATCTCCCAGAATTATAACTGATCTCCATTTGGAGGGTAGACTCAACAGCACTGAAACCCACTGAGGCCCCTTCCCTCTCCAAGCCCTGCCTTGCCAAGATCTGCTCCCAAATATCCAGGATTTTCCCTACCTGGAGCTGGCAACCCTACAAGTGGTGTCCCTTCTGGAATGATCATTTGGGTCATAAGCAAATGTCAAGCTCCATGTTGGACCTGGGGATCCCCTGGAATTACAGCTTATCTGCTAACTACAGAGATCAGTTCTCCTGGAGAAAAGGAATGCTTTGGAGGGTGGACTCTGTGGCATTGTACCCCACTGAGGTCCCTCTCTTCTCCAGGTATCATCCTCAAATCTCCAGGAGTTTCCCACCCTGTAACTGGCAACTCTACCCACCCCCTCCCCACTGATCCTGCTCTGGTGCGGGGGGGGGGGGGGCGGGGTGGACCTGGCATACCCAAATGCAAATTGATTTAATTAACTGGTTAAAAGGCAAGACTTTGATTTTTCTACTTTGCCCTGTTTGTGTTCTATAGGCTTGGCCCTTCTGCTCTAGGCACTTGCACTATAGGAAAGGAAGGGATCTGCAGCTAGAAGGGCCTTAACTGCAGTCCCCACTCCTACCCTGCCCCAAACTGTGGAACAGCTTCCCTGTTGAGGTTTGAAGTAGTTCCTTTTTTTTTTTAACCTTCCAGAGAAGGTGTCCAATTGACCCCTTTTTGAGCATTGAGGCAAATTTTTCTGTTGCTGTTCCTGGAGTTTGTGGCTGTGTCAGTTGCTATCTGATTTGGTCACTGTCACTGTTGGATCTTGAGCTTTTATGACAAATGGCTCCTATAAATCAACTTCACATCTTTTTTGGCAGTATCTCTCTATAACAGCATAAATGGCTTTTCAGTTACTGTGTCTGGTTGGAAACCTAGAGTCTCATGGCCATAGTGACTCCTCTTCATTCTGTGTGAAACTGGCTGTGTGCTGAGAGAAAGATAGAAAGTTTTCACAGAGAATTGCCTTAGCTGTCCCTGACTTCTGAGAGCCTGGGTGCTAATCAGCCAAAAGTCATGTATCTGCTCTGTAGACATGGCACAAGTGATTGGGAATCAGCCGTTTCCCTGATCCCGTATCCTGATATCATAGGTTGTTTGGTCTCTGCTAGGCTTGTGCATGCCTCAACATCTGCAGACATTAAAGTAACTCTCAATGAATTGCAATTCTCTGCACGGAAGGAACTTGAACCCTCACACACACACGCGCGCGCACACACACATTTATTCTGGGATGTTCCATAGTTATGAGAGGAAGTTGGGCTCTTGAGTCAGCAAAAAACAAGTCAAAGAACATCACGACTGCCAACTTGAAGACACTTCTGAGCCCTGGACTTACGTGACAAGTTGCAAGCTTTGGACTTACGTGACAAGTTGCAAGCCGAGACAGCAGAGAGTGATGTAATCTGAGAGCCTCACGCCCTCTCCCCTACATGTACTGCTGGAGAATTTGTAAGATGGGTTCCAAAGAAGATGCACAGTCATAGAAATCATGAGACTATTCTGAACCAGTCAGCCTGAATGAAAGGACATGAGAAGGCCAGTCATACAGGGTTAGATCCAGTAAACACCCATACCCCACTGAAGTTCTGTTTACAACAGATAGTACTATGTTAGCACCAAAGTACTTGTTTTAATTACTTACTTCACGTATACCCTGACTTCTTCCCCAATGGAGACTAAAAAACAGTTAACATAGTTCTCCTTCCTCAATTTTTAAGAGCCCTTTGGCACAGAGTGGTAAAGCTGCAGTATTGCAGTCAGAACCCTCTGCTAACGACCTGAGTTCGATTCCAGCGGAAGCTGGTTCAGGTTGCCGGTTCGAGGTTGACTCAGCCTTCCATCTTTCCGAGGTCAGTAAAATGAGTACCCAGCTTGCTGGGGGGAAAGTGTAATGACCCGGGAAGGCAATGGCAAACCACCCCGTAAAAAGGTCTGCTGTGAAAAAGTTGTGAAAGCAACATCACCCCAGGGTCGGAAACGACTGGTGCTTGCACAGGGGACCTTTCCTTTCCTTTCCTTCCTCAATTTTACCCTCCCAAGTGCCAACAACCCTGTGTGGTGGGTTAGGCTGAGAGAATGTGACTGGCCCAAGGTGGCCCAGCAAACTTCCATCTTAGAGTGGGGATTCAAACCTGACTGTCCAAGATCATAGATGTGTTGTAACTACTACAGCCACCCTCTGGGTATCATGTAGGGTTGCCAGTTCCCTCTTGGCCATCTGCAGGGGTGGGGACATAGGAATGCCAGCTCCAGATCGGTAAACTCCTGGAGATTTGCTGGTGGATCCTGGAAAGGACCTCAGTGGGGTACAATGCCATAGAATCCACCCTCTAAAGCATCCAGTTTCTCTATGTAAGGTTGTCTGCTCTAGGTTGGAAAATACCTGGAGATTTGGGGGTGTAGAGCCTGAGGAGAATGGGGTTTTGGGAGGAGAGGGACCAATGCCATAGGGTCCACCTTTCAAAGTGGCCATTTTCTCCAGGTAAACTGATTTTGATTGCCTGGAGATCATTTGTAATCCTGGGAGATCTCCAGCTACCACCTGGAGATTGGCCACCCTATGTGCTCAGAGAGGTGTGCAGAGTGGCTGCTCCCGCTATCATCTTGTCCTTGGTGTTCAATCCGAGACAGGTTGAGTCATTTGCTACACGTGCTAGTTCTAGAGAGCTGAAGCTAAACTGGCTGGGGAGAGGATTCTGAGAGCTCACATTAATCTCTTTTTAATAACACCTGTATTTCAATCAACAGATAACACATAAAAGTTTCAACTTGCCCGAACTTCTAAGCAGCTCACAGTAACAGCCACCTAAAGCCACACACATATAGAAATCAAGGAAAACATTAGTTAAAATGAATAGGAAGGATATGTTACTCACCTACAGTTTATTTACAAAATCTATGCCCTGCCTTCCTGCCCTTACCGGAGCCACCAAGAGAGTTAGCAGATCAAAAACATTCATAATAAAAACACAAGTTTAAAACTATTTAAATCAAACAAAGATATCATTAAAACAATTAAAACCAACCTAAAATGCACATAAAGGTAAAGGTAGTCACCTGTGCAAGCACCAGTCGTTTCCAACTCTGAGGTGATGTCACACTGTGACGTTTTCACGGCAGACTTTTTATGGGGTGGTTTGCCATTGCCTTCCCCAGTCATCTATACTTTACCCCCAGCAAGCTGGGTACTCATTTTACCGACCTCGGAAGGATGGAAGGCTGCGTCAACCTTGAGTTGGCTACCTGAACCCAGCTTCCACTGCAGGTTACCACTCTGCGCCACATACTCTACTACTAAAATGCACATACTGTACAATAAAATACACATTCATAAAAACAACAATTAAAACATAGGCAGGAAGAAGGGATGACTGTGGGAAGCCAGACAAAACAAAAGAGGGGACAGGTGAGTATCTCTGAGGAGACAGTTCATGTGCCATGACTGGAAAGCCCTCTCCCAGGTTGCCTTCTGCCTAATCTCACAGGGCAGGGGCACCAGAAGCACAGTCTCAGAAGATTATTGTAGTGGTTGGGTAGATTCATAAGGGAACAGGTACTTCTTCATATATGCTAGTTCCAATCCACAGTAGAACTTTAAAGGTTAACCGTGGCAGCTTAAATTGGACCCAGAAACAGATCGGGAGCCTGTGTAAATCAGCCAAGACAGGAGTGATGTGGTCCCTGCAACCTATGTCATTCAACATTCTGGCTGCAGCATTCTGTACCAACTGAAATTTCCAAACACTTTTCAATAACTGCCCCATATAGAGTACATTGAAGTAATCTGACCTAGATGTAGCCAGGGCATACACTACGGTAGTTGGATCTTTTCTGTCCAGGAATAGCAGCCAGCTAACTTGTTGAAGCTGGTAAAAGGCACTGCTGGCCACAGCTGCCACCCACTTTTCCAGCAGTAAGCCCAGTGGGCCCCCAAACCACAGGCCTGTTCCGTCAAGGGGATTCCACAATCCCACCCAGAATGAGTGACAGTTTAAATCCTGGATCAGACCTGTAATTTACCAGTAGCACTTCTGCCTCCTTAGGATTAAGCTTCAGTTTATTAGCCTGTGTTCACTCCAAAACCTTGCATTCACTCCAGCCTCCCTGGAATGGGTTGGTGAAGGAGAGCCCCTGAATAATTAATTAATATCTCTGTAATATAATAATGAATATAATGCTTTGCCCCCCAAAATTAAAATGTCTGATGTAACTTTTCTGTTGAAATGCTGACCACCGCACAGTGGGTGCAGGCCCCAGCTGGCCAGCTAAGATAAGAAAAACGGCCTCTGAGAGGCGTCTTGCTATAGTAGATAAGTAAAGGAACGATGTCATGGAATGTTACTGGGAAGGACTCTGTGAAGGAGGGATCTTGAAATCAGATAAGCCTGTGTGCCTGTTAAGAAAACTGTCTATATGCAGAATGATTTTAACGCGTTTTCGCACAGGGCTTACCCCGGAGCGATGTCCCTCTTCACTGCGCAGCGTCTGCACGGATTTCGCACCAACTGCTCCGCAGAACCCGGAACAGCCGCAAAGTCCCGCGGCTTTTGCGTCACAAATGTAAACTGGTTTTTGGTGGTTTACATTTGCGATGCAAAAGCCGCGGGACTTTGCGGCTCTTCCGGGTTCTGCGGAGCAGTTGGTGCGAAATCCGCACAGACGCTGCGCGGTGAAGAGGGACATCGCTCCGGGGTAAGCCCTGTGCGAAAACGCCCAGTCTCTGGGGCAGCCAAGCCTGACTGGGTCCTACTTTTGGTACCAGAAGTAAACCTCACTTCAAACCAGAGATTCTGTGCGGACCTCGTTATTTTTCTGCTACATTGGAAGCACAATATTCAGTTGCCAGCCTCTGGGTGGGAGCTAGAATTCTTCCAGAATTACAACTAATTTCCAGACTACAGAGATCCTTTCCCAAGGAGAAAAAAATGGCAGCTTAAGAGGGCAGACTCTATGGTATACCATAGATGCTAGGTGAAACCCCTCGCCCAATCCCCCCCTCTACAGGCCCCACCCCCAATCTCCAGGAATTCCCCAAACAGAGTTGGCAAACCTAGTGGGCAGAGCTGAGCATCATCTGCATATTGGAGGCAACTCAGTCCATATCTCTGGATGACTTCATCCAGCGGTTTCATGTAGGTGTTGACCACAGGGCACAAAGACAAAGATAGTGGGACCCCACAGGCCAAGAAGGCACCACTCTAGGGTAGCCAGGTCTTCCCAAGTTGCCAGATCTGGGTTGGGAAACTCCTGAAGATTTGGGGATGGAGCCTAGAGAGGACAAGGACCTCAGAGGGGTACAATATGACAGAATCCATCCTCCAATGTGTCCATTTTCTTTAGGAAAACTGATCTCTGCAGCCTGGAGATGAGTTGTAATTCCAGGGGATGATCCCCACCTGGATGCTGGAATCCCCACACTCAAGTAGATTTTAAAGAGGAAAAATGTTTGTGTAGCTAATGACAGTAAATAGCAGGGCTTTTTTCTTTTCTGGAAAAAGAGGTGCTGCAACTCTCAAGAGGGAAATGAAGAAGAAACACATGGGGTGGCCCTCATGAACTTTTAAAACATTTTTTGAGAATTTTGCTTCCACTAAGGAGGTTCTGGAACTCCATTCTGCTGCATTCCCCCAGGGGGGGGGGGGAAACCTGGTAAATAGTATAGGTGCTTGTTTTGTACTTCAAAACCAGAGTACAAAACCTATCATAAGAAGTGTATGGGGGAAAGTCTCCCTTTCCTAAAATGTGCCCAGTTGCGGCACTAGAATAAACTCTGTCCAGCATTTTCGTGATAGCTGTTTAAATCTTGTCTGGAAATCTGCATGGCTCTTGTCTCCCACAACTATTCTACACAGACTCTTCCAAGCTCAGGCAAAAAGTAGTAGATGAGGGAGGTCGCTGGACTGGTAGTGTAGCATTCCAGGAACAGGGCCAGAGGGAAAGTTTCCAGTGCCACGGAGAGAACTCGCGAAAGAGAAACTGGGAAGCCTGGGCTCGTTTTTCACTCCCCATTGCTAGCAATCCAAAGGAAGGAAGGAAGGAAGGAATGCAGTTCCTGGGCCATAGGGGAGGGACTCCGTTCAACAACTTAATCGGCTGTGTTTTTGAAATCCAAGACACACTCAGGGTGTGAGTGTGTGAGTGTGTGTTTGTAAAACTGAGTCAGTGACTGTAGGTTAATTTAGCCTCTGGAGAGAGATCAATTTAGCATGTGGCAAACAAATGTCCCCGAGCAAGAACCGCAAGGGAAGATTTGGGAAGGAGGCCAGGAAACTGGGATGGAGGTGGGGGGCGGGGGGGAACTCCACCAAGATTGCTCAAGCTGGGACAGCCGAAGAAGGGCGGGGGATGGGGGGGATGGGTACGAAGGAGTTAGCAAGTCCACCCTTGCTCTGCCAGCGCTGGGCTCTTCAGCTGACACAAAGTGGAGCACCTCATACTTCAAAGCTCCGGTATTTTTTGCACATTCAGCATTTGGAAACAGGAGGCCCAGCAGAGAGGCTTTGTTGGGGGAGAGGAATTCATGCACCAGTCTAGTGCATCAAATCTGTATATGCCGCAAAGTATCTGCATTTTTTTTACACCAAGTTGAAACTGACATATGGCAGCCCCATGGGGTTTTCTAGGCAAGAGGAATTCAGTTGGTTTGCCACTGACTGCCTCTGCATATCAACCGTGGACTTCCTTGGTGGTCTCCCAACCAAATACTAACTAGGGCTGACCCTGCTCAGCTTCTGAGATCTGATAAGACTGGGCTAGCCTGGGCCGTCTCAGTCAGGGCAAGTATCTGCATACAGCACATAAATTCTCTGGAGTCCAAAGAGCAGCCTAAAGACAACTGTGTGTGTGTGTGAGAGAGAAAGAGAGAACAGGCAGTAGTTAGAAATTAGTAGTAAAAGTCAGTTAGTGATGTGGCTTAGTAGAGAAGCACATGGTGTGCAGCATCCTGAGTTCAATACCTGCTGTCTCTAGATTTAAAAGGGAGCAAGAATTGAATAATAATTGTTGCTTCCATGGCAGAGAAGGCAAAAACAAAACAGTGTATAGGTCAGCAGGGGGAAAAACCCCAGAACCGCTGTTAAGGCCACTGTTTTCACCCAATAAAATCTGTCTCAACAGTTTATATTCAATCTCCTTTTTTTTAGTTCATATCAAATGCTTTGTGATCCAAAACCAATAGGCAATATACAATATTCTCATATATCCAAAGTGAAACAAAACAATATGTGCATGTATCCAAAAGTCCCAAGTATCAAACTCTCAAAGTATCTGAAATCCACAAGTATGTTGGTCTCCTGCAAAAATGATTTCTTCTTCAATCAATATCTATACTTTCAAAGTTCCTTAAGGAGTTTAGACTGTTGTTCATGGAAAGTTCCAAAAGCTAAAAGATGACACGTTTCCAGGTATTGTATCATGTTTCAATTGAATTTTTATCTAAATTATATTGGCTTCTAAGTGGGACTTGATCCCAACAGCATTTCAGATAGACAAAGGTTCATGACGTAAGGTGGGATCAATAGGTCCTGTATACATGCACATATTGTTTTGTTTGTTTCACTTTGGATATGTCAGAGAAGGCGGCACTGAGCTACGTGGACCAGCGGTCTGACTTGGCATAAGGCAGCTTCAGATGGTGTGTGCAATTATGTTGATAAGGCAATTCTCAAATGGAACTAGCTTCCTAAAAGCTTGCTATAGTTCCTTAAGAAGTTTCTGCTGGTGGGCTAATCTTTTCCTAATTAATCTATTTTGTTTTTAATTTTTTGTGTGCAGTTATGACATAAAGCAAGCTTTATATAAACAATACGTTGAAATAAATGTTTCTTTTCAGAATGCAGGACCTGTTTTCAAGTATGATAGATTATAGAACAATGCAGACGTCAGCTTGGTCAGAGGCACTGTAGAGGTGCTGCAGAGTGAAGATTCTTAGTTTTGTTTCACTGGTGCTGCAAATGCAGAGCAGGTGCATTAGCAATGGAGCTTCCCGCATGTGTTCCTCTATCTTTTCTCCAGTTTTTCTCTCTGTGCATGAGCTTTGCTGTGACTACACTAGAGTTCTTGAGGATGTGGTCATTACAGCTGTCATGGGAACTCACTGACATTTGGGGAGAGGTTCTTTTCTTCCTACATGTGTTACAGCACTATAATTGTTCTATTAAACTTAGAAACAAATAAGTGACAATTTATTGTTATAGTGCGATACTGCTATGACACACTACTGCTGTTTACATATTTCAAATGTTGATAGAGCTTTTACAGTGTTAAAGCAATAGGTGGTCATTGCTATATTGATCTGTTGCCAGTTATCTATTTTATACTGTCATTGCATTATTACAGCAATATATGGTTATAGTGTTATAGCACTATAGCAATTACTGATTTAAAAACTCAAAAAGCTCTCTGGTGGTAAGATTGGGGGGTCAGGAGGAAATTCTAGGAAATGATGCCTGTGGTGGTCTGTTGGTAATGCCAATGCTAGCAGGATCTTTGCAGGGGAGGAAAATTAACCCCATTCTTTCCAGGCGGTTTAAAAATGCTTTTTGATAGTCTTCTTTTCAAAAAGACCAGAGTAAAGGAAGTCTAGGGGAAAAGTGTATTGAGCATAGGGGAAACCTGGAAAGAGGGTGATTACAGCACAAAGTCATGTGGAAGATACAAAGGAAAGGCACTCCAGTTTGGAATCCAAAGTGCAGAAAAACCTCCAAGTGGAAGCAGTCTAAGTTGGAAATAAATGTGAATCTGGAGTGTGGCATGATTAAGGGCTACTATCCTAGTGGATATTTTTGAATTGCTTTGGTACTGGCTTTTGGCACAGACATATATAGATGGGATAGCTGTCCCATGCTTAGTTACAGCACTATCACAAAATTATTCTGCGAACCACTGACACATCTCCTTTTTCTCATCAAGAAATAAAGATGTCCTATAAAATCTCCTTCCTGTGGATGTGGAACATTTTAAACAACAAGTAGATAACATGTAATCCCTGAGTTGCTGCGCAAACTAGCAAAGATTCCAGTTAGGCTCCCCAACATGTGACCACAGGGACCCAAAGGCTCACCAAAAAACATGTCACCATTGGAAGGTTTTGCTTTCTCAGTGCCATACAAACAACTCCTTGTTCACTTAATACGAAACATATTTTCTTCTTCTGAACTCTGGAGGAGATCATGAGAGCACTGGAGTCGTGTGGTCTCTTGCTTGGCTTCTCCCTGAATCAAGGAAGCTCTTAAGTCTTGATGGGGCTGTTATTGTCAGGAAACACAACCTGATGACTGTGTGACTCCGGCCAGCTTTCCCGGTTCAAAAGCAAAGCCAGGAGGAAGCCGTGGGATGTGGTGAAGGCTTGAAAATGTGAATGCTTCCAGCTAAACACAGCTCAAGTCCTTGACATCATCCTGAAGCCGAGTCTGTGTTTACAGAGATCCCTTTTCCAGCTTCCCTTTACGGCTCCGGGGCACTGTCTCTTTAAGGGAAGAAAACTCCAGCCTCTCTTTTGGCTTCCTTGTGGGCGTCTCTGCAGCGGAGAGAGCCAAGTCAAACAACCTAGACCCCCTCCCTGCTCTCTCTCCTCACGTTTATATATCCAGCCTGCTGAGACTGGATCTCTCTGGCTCAGGAAATATTTGGCAGCTGTGGAGAAAGAAAAAAGAAAAAAAAAACGGGAGGAGGGCGGTGTGGGTTTGGTTCCTATTCCCCTTGTTAACCACAGTGGTGGTGAAAGTTCTCAAGACACATTACAGAACACTTGCTTTTTTAAGAGAAAGGCTCTCACAAAAAAAGGAAAAAGAGAAAAGAAAGGCAATTCAAAGAGAATTAAAGACAAAAAATGCCATCTTAATCTCTAATAACAATCTTGTCTCTGGCACACACAGGCTTGACTATTGTGCAGGGTTTCTTTGGTTTTTTTTTAAACTTTTTCTCATTTTTAAAATATCTATTGTAAAGGTGAATAGAATACAGCAAGTCAAACATATAGACTTTACTTATACAGATAGGCATCATTACAATTAAAAATAAAATTGACATAAATTAATTCCAATAAGAAGAGTAAAACCAGATTAACTGTCTTAATTTTCTACCATAAACAAAGTTCTTCTATTATATTGGGTATCTAGTCTTGATCTACTAAATACCCCATTACAGGATACCAAACTGGAATAAAATGGGGTGAAAAAAACCATCAGAAAGGTTAAATTTTAATTTTGCCGTTATGAATAAATTCCAAAGTTTCTTTTGTTATTGTATTAGTGGGCCTGCAGTTCTTTAAATTGTGTGGCCTATGGGCTAGGCTGGCCTCCACGATTTAAATATATTCAGCTGAATGGACTATTATAAGCTGCTACATCTTATCATGAGCTGGTTAATAATAAAATGTATTTGTATGATGAGGTATCTGAAGTACTTTGACCAATTAGGGACAGTGGTGTTTGTAAATACTAGAGACAGTGTGGTGTTGGGCAGGGAAATTGCGTTTAAAAGACCTAGGCCGTTTTCCCACTTACCTTACCCCGGAGCGACGTCCCTCTTCACCGCGCTGCGTCTGCGCGGATTTCGCACAAACTGCTGCGCAGCACCAGGAAGAGCCGCGTAGTCCCAGGGCTTTTGCGTCGCAAATGTAAACCGCCAAAAAGCAGTTTACATTTGCGATGCAAAAGCCCTGGGACTACGCGGCTCTTCCTGGTGCTGCGCAGCAGTTTGTGCGAAATCCGCGCAGACGCACCGCGGTGAAGAGGGACGTCGCTCCGGGGTAAGGTAAATGGGAAAACGGCCCTAGTTTGTAACCTCTTCTCAACTCTCAATCTGGCCCTGGTAAAGTATTGCCTTATAGTCTAACCTACCTCACTGAATTTGAACGAGGCAAAGTATAGGCCATAGGTGGCCAAACCGCAGCTCGGGAGCCACATGTGACTCTTTCAAGCATATTACGTGGCTCTCCAAGCCCCCACTGCCCCGTTGGCCAGTTTGGAGAAGGCATTTATCTCTTTAAATCACTTATCCAAGACAAGCCATTGAAAGTTTCCTTCCTTCCTTCCTGTCTTGTGGCTCTCAAGCATCTGATGTTCATGCTTTGCAGATCTTAGACATCTGACATTCATGTCTTGTGGCTCTTATATTAAGGAAGTTTAACCACCCCTAGTATAGCCCAATCTTGTCAGATCTTGGAAACTAAGCAGAGTTGGTGCTTGGAAGTGTGACCACCAAGGAAGACTCTGCAGAGGAAGGCAATGGTGAACCACCTCTGCTTCCTGCTTGCATTGAAAGCCCCTTGGCTGGGGTCTTCATTAAGTTGGCTGTGAGCTGACAGCATTTTACACACTCACACAAAAATGCCTGAGCTCTTTAGAGATTGATGAGCTATGAACAAATGGGGAGGCTCGCTAATCTTGCAACACCTTATTTATTTCATTTATTTACCTTATTTATAGTCCACCTTTCTCACAGGTCTCAAGGCAGATTACTCATAGTGAGTCAGTACAATCAACAAAATTGGACATTCAGTAACGAGTTGTCATGGTGGAGTATAGGGAGAGAGGCAGTCCCACAAATACAATAGGCCAAGGCTATGTATGTTATAGCCTGTACCTTAAACTGAGCCCAGTAACAGATGGAGTGTCTGTAGAATGGGAGTAATATGCATGCTCTGTCTAGCTCCCATTAATAGCTGAAAGGCAGCATTTTGGAACAGCTGGAGTTTCTGAGCTGAGTTTGAAAGGAAACGAATGTACAGTACATTAAAGTAGTCCAGCCTTAGTGTTACTGTGGTGTGGATCTAGGTGGCCAGTTTTTTTATCCTAGTATAAGCCTTTGTGGATCTGGACCCAGATGCCTACGGAAGACCATTATTTGTCTGTTTATATATTTCATCCTAGAACTCAGAATGGTACAGATGGGGTTTTTCAGGAGATCTTCCTGCCAGACCCTGTACACAGATACACTTGCTTAACTTTGATAAGGCAGCTACATTTTCTTCTCACTATATGCTTAGGATCCATATGTCTTGGGCTAGTTCACTTAGGAACTGAAACTAGGGTTGCCAAGTCCAATTCAAGAAATATCTGGGGACTTTGGGGGTGGAGCCAGGAGACCTTAGGGGTGGAGTCAAGATCAAGGCTGTGATAAGCATAATTGAACTCCAAAGGGAGTTCTGGCCATCACATTTAAAGGGACGGCACACCTTTTCAATTCCTTTCTTCCATAGGAAATAATGAAGGATAGGGGCACCTTCTTTTGGGGCTCATAGAATTGGACCCCCTGGTCCAATCTTTTTGAAACTTGGTAGGTATTTTGAGGGAAGGCACTAGATGCTATATTGAAAATTTGGTGCCTCAACCCTCAAAAACAGCCCCCCCCCCAGAGCTCCAGATACCCGTGGATCAATTCTCCATGATTTTCTATGGGAATAAATCTCTATAGGGAATAACAGAGTTCCCAGCAGACATTTCCCTCCCCTCCCCTCGCTTTCTGACGACCCTGAAGCGGGAGGTGGGCCTCCAAACTGGGGGATCCCCTGCCCCCACCTGGGGATTGGCAAACCTAACTGAAACTGCCTTGGCAACTTTCACCCTATCATGTGGATTGTCTCCAGTGAAAAATACTGGTTTTGTATGAATCTTTGAGCTATAGCAGTTAATTTGGAATGCCTGACATGTATCAAGATGCTACAGTTAACAGCTAAGGCATAGGTGCATGTAAACAAGCCATGTCTTAATATGCACCAGCAGTGTGCCTGGCATGGCAAAGAACATGTAAATAATATAGGCCATGTGCCCAGTCCTCACACACAATGCTGCCTTATACTGAATCAGAACTTTGGTCCATCAAGGTCTGTATTGTCTACTCAGACCGGCATTGGCTCTCCAGGATCCGAGCTGGAGGTCTTTCTTACTATCTACTGCCTGATCTTTTGAACTGGAGATGCTGGGGATTGAGCATGGGACTTTCTGCATACCAAGCAGGTGCTCTACTACTGAGCCACACAGCCCCTCCTTGCTTTTAGAAAGCTGTTTCTAGGATATTCTACATCAAGACAGCTATAGTGGTATGAAACATGCCCTTGAGACCTGCACAAAACATGTGCCCAAAACATTCATGCATTATAAATGTGGGGTTGAAAAATCAGTCAGTTTCCAAACCACCCTGATAAAGAGTTTTTATTCTGTTGAGTCTACCCCAAAGAACTCTGTTCTTGACACACATGTTCCACCCTGGTCCCATCTTACCCCACCCATAATGAAGCCCTAGGAACCAGTATTTTATGTCAGAAGCTGGCAACCTCAGAACACACATGTATTGCATTTACCAAACATACTTTTTGAAATGAGGTGTTGGAGGAGAGGTTTATGGATACTAGATTCGATTCTTGATCAAGTCATGCCTGAACTCTCTCTGGAAGCTAAAATGACTAAACTGATGCTATCTTACTGGAAAAGATAATAATGGAAAAGATAATAACTGGAAAAGATAATAATGCTACAAAAAGTTGAAGGCAGCAGGAAAAGAGGAAGATCTGAGATGAGATGGATTGACTCTGTCAAGGAAGCCACGGTCCTCAGTTTGCAAGACCTGAGCAAGGCTGTTTTGGAGGTAATTAATTCATAAAGTCACCATAAGTTGGAAGCAAATTGATGACATTAAACACACAACCACCCCGTAAAAAAGTCTGCCATGAAAACGTTGTGATGCGACATCACCCCAGAGTCGGAAATGACTGGTGCACTGCTTGCACAGGGGACTCCCTTTACCTTTTAACACACACTCACTGTACTTTTATTCCACACTTCTTCCTCCACAGAACCCAAGGGCTACATGCATAGCTCTTCCCTCTTCTATTCTGCCTTCACAACAAATCTATGAAGTATTTATATCAAGGGAGAAAGAGAGTGATTTAAACACATGAAACTGTCTTCTATTGAGTCAGACTGTCAAGGTCAATACCGTCTACTCTGACTGGCAGCAGCTGTCCAGAGCCTCAGGCAGAAGTCTTTCACATCACAGACTTCTTTTAAGTGGTGATGCAGGAAGGCGGGATTGAACCTGGGACCTTCTGCAAGCAAAGCAAGTGCCCTCCCACTGAGCCACGTCCCTCCAAGGTCTAATCCAAGGTTATTCATTTAACTGCTTGTCTGAGAGGGACTTGAATGTGGATTTCTCTAGTTCCAGTCTAACAGTCTAAATTACTACACTGTGCTGGCTCAGGAAAGTTGAGATGTGAGTGTACCATTCCAAATGTTAAAGTACTTGTTACTGTCAATCAGCCTCCCTGCCTGGTTATCAATTGACTCAGAAATGCGCAGTGAAAGCCTCCTTTCTTTTCACACAAGCACAGCAATAGCAGAAGAGCTAGCTGAAATGTGCTTTTAAATATGAGTTGGTCTGGTGCTGTCAAAGCTTCTAAAGGAACATCTTTGAGCTGAATGTGTATAGAGACTGCTATTCAGACCTTTTAAAGGTTCTGAAAACCATCAAAACAAGTGGCTGCTTTCCCTTTTTTCAACCCCCCTTCCCCCTTCCTCTTGTTAGCTGGGGTTAAAGGGGAAGGTGGCACCAGGGACTTCATGTAACAGGACATCTGCTCGGCAAAAAGCAGAGTGCATTGGCTGAAAAGTACAAGCAGAAAACTGTGACCCAGAACATTTTGTCTGCACAGGCAAACACACCCCGCCCGCCCGTGTGAATTTATGCCTTGGCCTTTTTTTGAATGAAACATCGAAGGCTTTCTATCTGTCATGTGGAATGGAAGGGAGCCTCAGGGTGTTTTGGAGAACGCTGCAAACAGCCGTTATGTAACTGGCTGCAGCCACATCCTCTCCAAACTGCCTCTTGCGTTGTCAATAAATGTGTAGTTAATACATACCTCTGGGAATATGGGTTGGGTAAATTGGGGACCGAGATCAATTGACACGGATTAGCCATCCCTGTGAAATAACTTTGCCTTACTTATGACCCTCGGGTGGTTAAACATGTTAAAAAGGAAAGAATTTCTCCATCTGTTTAGGCGTACTGAACTAAGGTTGCCAGCTGGCCACGAGGAAGGGGGGGGGAGAGGGATGTCCTAATCCTCTGACAGAGGTTTGATATGCTGAAGTAGGTAGCTGAAGCTTGTCATGGCCTGGAACTAAATAGCATCACCTGATGATTACTGCAGATCAAGCTGATATTAAAGGGACAGCTAGATGGACCAGATTGACAGTTCGCAGACAGCCTTATGTATCTAGTCTAGAATCTGGGAGTGGTAACTATTCCTGTTGCGCTCACATAGAGGATGTGTGTGTGCGTGTAGTATTTACTATTATTTATTTATTTATTTATTTATTTATTATTATAAATTTATTTATTTAAATACTATCACTATTTAAGACAGATGTTCTCCCTCCCCCATTAAAATGCTTGAGGTGGCTCATAACATCAATTAAAACAAATACTAATAGCTAAAAAACATAAAAACAATTAGACAAAAGCTGTGATACAGTAAACAGCATTAAATATCTAACATCCAATTTAAGGTAGGATTAATTCTAAGCAGCCAGTGTAGCATCCCTTTCTGCTTCTTACCGTGGGGACTTCTAATCAGACAAGCACTCAGAGTTCTGAGTTCAGAACTAATACCTGGACGTGTGTGCCTGATTCAGATTGGAACAATGACATAGGAATCAGAGTTGGAAGGAACCTCTAGGGTCATCTTGTTAGCCCCCTGAACAATGCAGCAAATTTTTAAAAATGCCTCCACACCCCCAGTGACCCCTGCTCCATACCCAGACGTTGGCAAAACAACAACAGAATCCCTGGCCAAAATGGCCTGAAGAAAATTGCTTCCTGGCCCCAGAGTGGTGATCAGCATTTCCCTGGGCATATAAGAAATGAACACAAGAACTAAGCACTGATACTTAGGGGAGGAACAGTGGCTCAGTGGTAAAGCATCTGCTTGGTAAGTAGAAGGTCCCAGGTTCAATCTCCGGCATCTCCAACTTAAAGGGTCTGGGCAAATAGGTGTGAAAAACCTCAGTTTGGGAGCCTGGAGAGCCGCTGCCAGTCTGAGTAGATAATACTGACTTTGATGGACCGAGGGTCTGATTCAGTATAAAGCAGCTTCATATGTTCATATGCAACTCTTCCTGCCCTCCCTCTCATGAATTGCCTAAGTTCACAGTTGCTGTCAGATGGCCATCAAGCCTTTGTGTGAAAAACTCCAAAGAAGGAGAGTCTCAAGGAAGCCTGTTCCATTGAGGAACCACTCTGTCAGAAAGTTCTTCCTAACATTTATTCAAAACCTCTTTTGATTTAATTTCAGACTGTTGGTTCTGGTCTGACCCATTGGAGCAACAGAAAACAACTCTACATCATTCTCTGTATGACAGCCCTTCAAGTACTTCAAGATGGTTATCATATCACCTCTCAGTCATCTCTTCTCCAGGCTAAACATCCCGAGCTTCTTCAGCCTTTCCTCATAGGATTTGGTCTCTAGATCCCTCACCATCTTTTTATCCTCCTCTGGACATATTCCAGCTTGTCTATATCCTTCTTAAATTGTGGTGCCCCAAACTGAACACAATACTCTAGGTGTGGTTTAACCAGAGCAGAGTAAAGCAATACCATCACTGTATGATCTGGACGCTATACTTCTGTTGATATAGCTCAAAATCACATTTGCCTTTTTAGCTACCACATCACACTCCTAACTCATATACATTGTATGGTCTACTATGACTCCTAGATCTTTTTTGCATATGCTACCGCCAAGACAAGTCTCCACCACCATATAAATATGCATTTGATTTTTCCTACCGAAATGCAGAATTTGACATTTATCCCTGTTAAAATTCATTTATTTTTTAGCCCAGTTTTCCAGTCTGTCAAGATTATTCTGTATCCTGTCTTCTACCATATCCTTTCTGCTACCCCTCCCAATTTAGTATCATCTGCAAATTTAATAAGCATTTCCTCTATTCCTTCATCCAAATCATTTATAAAGATGTTGAACAAAACAGGACGCAGGACAGATCCTTGAGGCACTCCACTTGTCACTCCTCTCCAAGAGGGTGAGGAACCATTCACAAGCGCTCTTTGGGTGTGATTTGTCAACTAGGTACAAATCCACCTAACAGTGATAGGATCCAAACCACATTTCACCAACTTCTCAACAAGCATATTATGTGGAACCTCATCAAATGCCTTACTGAAATCGAGAAAATCTATGTCTCCAGCATTCCCCTGATCCAGCAACGTAGTAACTTTCTTGAAAAAAGAGAGAAAGTTAGTATGAGATGACTTGTCTTGAGAAACCCATGCTGGCTCTTAGTGATCACAGCCATCCTTTCTAAATGGTCAAGGTTAAGAATGTACGGTATGTGTTTGAAAATTGGACATTGTGGCATGCCGTTTGGAATTTTGTATGAATAATGTTTTATTATGAATTAAGTACTGAAGACAGGAGAGAAAATTATGAAATAGTTCATGTTTATTGATTAATATGTATTAATTAATTATGCTGCTATTGTTTCACATTGAATGAATTTTAATATTTTGCACTTAGTACTTCTGTTGCAAGTTTTTTTCCCCAAGGCAACATGTGCAGCCAGGAATATTGGTGGCAAAGCCGTCACAAATGAGTGGGCTGGAGAAGAGCAGGTGGAGGGGTAGTGCCAGTGGGTCCCACCTGGAGTGCTAGGCCCTAGTGGCTGTCCCACCTCAGGGGATGTATAAAATGGCTTTAGGGTTCTGTTTTTGTTTTACAGAAAATTGAGCATGCCAGGGAGAGGAACTAAACCCTGCCTCCTTCCCTCTTTGTGCTACATTGCTTTAAGCATTTTCCCTCCAGCTCACAGCCGCTATAAAAGTTAGAGGAAGGGGGAAATGTTTCAAATAAAGGCATGCATCACGGTATGGAAAGAGAAGGATTGGGGTCTAGCTTCTTCCATCAATAGCCTCCACCTGCTGTAAAAAGAATACTCCTTATCTCCTCTTTACATGTGAATGGGTGGACATATGAATAAATACATGTGGACAGTTTACATAAATGATAAAAACTGCTCAGTTGCAGTTAATTTCTAGATTGGCAAACAACCAAGAGGGTGATGCCCTGGCTGTGCCTGTCAATTCTGCTTCATAGGAAATTACTTTGACTTTCTAAGTCTCCCTCCTTCCTTTTCCTCCTGTTCTCTGTAAATGGCTATTTCCAAATTTGCAATTTACCCATGCTACAGAAAGCTTTGCTGGCTATGTATGGCGACAGGCTCTCATTTTCTTTTGCTTAGCGCAGAGAGATGATTCTGGGCATGCAAAGTACAAGGGGGAGTATCTGTGACAAACACCTTTGTCTTTCTGTAGAGATCTTTGTAGAGATCTTCTGTGCAAGGTGTGCCAGCATCTTTTCTGTTGTACCTAAATTAAGCTTTACAATGCATCTAATCTGACAATCTGACTAAACATGTCTCATTGGGACAGCAAACAGGATATTGCAGGTTACTAGAACAAGACCCTCAGCCCCACCAGCTGCAGTTAAAGCAAACTGCAGTTAAAATAGTACTATTGAAAGGCTTTGTGTCATTTTTGAGTAATAGTAATTGTTTAAATCCCTTTCATTCCCTAGGCAGCTCTTGGCAGAAGGCTGACTCCACACTTATATCCCAGCCAACAACGTCCAGTGTTCTGTTTATCAGTGGTCTTAAACTTTTTTTTTGCCATAGGTTGTACACAAGTTGTGACTGAGATGCATTGCACGTGCTGGCTTTGTTACTTTAGAGCACAGCATGCTGGCAGAGAAGCAGTTTCTCAATGAAAAGCACAAGGGGAAGCTGATCATTGAACTGGTACTAGAATGTGATGATTCTTGGATAAAAAGGGAGGCTTGGATCATTTTTTCCTGTTTTCAAATGTTGCAAAACTAGCCCCAAATTAGCTGTCTTGTAAAGAAGTACAGAGCAGCTCTGGGTTGATTGTCCTTCTGTTCAAAATCCTTCTCACTACGATGAAAAAAAGGTGTCAGCTGATCACTGAGTCTGTTCAACTCAGCACCAAACAACTCAGATGCCTGCTGAACAGGTTTGCATTGAATTTCCGCTCACAAAAAACTGCATGCGCAAAAATGCTGCCAGTCCAAATAGGTCAACATGCATTACTATTGCTAATGAAACACCAAATGATAACCTATTTTAAAAACTCAGTATAGTTTTTCTGGTAAAAAAAGCCCAGCAGGAACTTGTTTGCATATTAGGCCACACCCCCTGACACCATTGTTTCACACAGGGGTTTTTTTTGTAGAAAAAGCCCAGTCAGAACTCGTTTGCATATTAGGCCACATCGTTGATGCCAAGCCAGCTGGAACTGGATTTCTGTGTGTTCTTGCTTTAAAAAAATGCCCTGAAACTCAGTATTAAATTATCACTGATTTATATGATTTCTGATTGATTTCACTGTCTATTTAAACAATTGTTTTCCAAGTGAAACAGCACAGTAGCCAAGGGGCAGAGAGAGAGTAGTGTTCAATGGGGCAATGTGAGAATGCACATGCACAGAAAAGTCAATTGCACTTACATTTGCACTCTGCCAAATAGCTATGAACTGGCTGGAAAACAGTCAGTCAACAAACTGGTTCCCCTGTTCATGACTGGCAAACAGGTGAACCAAAACAGCAGATCTACGAACATCCCTACTGGGCAAAGCCAGTTGACCCCTCCTGTCACTAGCAGCTCCTTCTCGCCTATTAATCACAGCCACCTTTTCTCCAGTTGTGTCTCTATTCTGCCATTGTAGAAACCTTGCTAAATGACACCTTCTTCCTCCATTTGCCAATTGTGGCTATGCCGGGGAGTCTGAAATATGACTCTTTTGCACTCATTTTAGCCCCATCAGTGCTCCCACTGCCTTTCAATTAATCACTGTGTTTTTATCACAGAGATTTAGGAAATTCTTAGAGTTTTGCTGATGCTGTGGCATCGCTTCTCAAGTGCTCAACTGGAAATGACATCATGACATCACACACACCACTACAGTGTCTTGTTTCTGTAATGCTCCTGGGGGTTGCCAGCAGAGGGCTGGCAATCCCAGGCTGAGAGTAGCAAGAAACTGCAGTTTTATTGAGGGTTCTGGGATGAATGGAAAGCATACCAGGAAAAGGCACCAAAGTGCAAGAGAACTACATTTTGGTACTTTTCCCATTGGGAAACAGCAAATCTCCAGTTTGGGGTGGGACCTCTGCAACAAATGTCCAGCCATGCTTACCCCTGCATTTTACCAAGATAGACTTCTGTGTTGGAGACGTGAATGCGAAGTGGTGAAAAGTGAGACCCACAGATGATGTTTTCTTCCAGACACTACCCAGGAACACCATGCAAAAGCATTATGGAGCATGTTGGTTATTCCTGATAGAACAACACAGAGCAAATGGTATAGTTCTGTGTATAGGATACTAATAGACTACCTGGGGGTAAAAACTAGTGGATGAAATGATACCGTTATTGGTTTGATGCAGTATTATCTGACTCTCATGCAAATCCTCCTATCCTGTGTCATATAGCTGTGGTGAAAACACAGATTGCCACCTAAATGTGAGGCTGGTGGATTAATAGTAACTCAGCATGTCCATCACCCCAATGCTGCTTATGTGGCAGCATCTATAGCTAGGGGTGTGCATTTGGTTCAGCCGAACCGAATCAACCGCTGAATCACCCCTGATTCGGCTGTATATGGAATTGCATACAGGAATTGGGGCCCATTATGTGGGAGCCGAGTATGGCTCCCCGTATACTTCTGTATAGATATTCGGAAGTATACGGAATTCAATGCAAAAGGCAGGAAAGAGGCTTCTGCAGCCTCAGGAGAGCTGCTCGCCTCCTTTCCCGCCTTTGGTAGCCTTTTCCCGCCTCTCCCATAGCCTCCCTGGGATCGGGGAGGTGGGGAGGGGGAAGAGGAGCCCCAGCAGCCAATCCAAAGCATGCATTTGCAAAATGCATTGCAAATGCATGCTTTGCGGGGCTGTTGTGTAGCTGATCCCCCAGCCATCAGCAACATTGTTGTTCTTTTGATCTTTTGCTTACTTGGGTATCCAAGTAAGCACTGTTGTCTGGCCAATCACAGAGCAGTGCTATTTTTTGAAACTGCTCTCTGTAGGGCCAGAGAACCTTTTTATGGAGTCTGCCTGGCTGGACTCCTCCATTGCCGCTGTGTTGGTGTGTGTTGGTGTGAGAGATTGTGCTGTGCTGGCCCTTGGCCTCAGCTGCTGCTGCTCTCTCTCAGCCTTACCAGACTTGCCTGGAGTAGAGAAGACGTCTAAGGTAAGAGTCTTGGGGTTCTTGTTTTTATTTTAGTTGGTAAAAGGACTTTTTAAGACTCAGAGTCCCTTTACTTATCCAGATTTGGGTGGTGGGTAGCTTATTTGGGGTTAGGGGGTTCTGCTGGGGGAGGGGGGCTGAGGTGTGTGGGCCCATATCTTACTTTAGTGAGAGGACTTTTAAAAGTGCAGTGTCCTTTTACTTTTCCTGATTTGGGTGGCTTGGATTTCTTGAGGTTAGGGCGAAGGGTTTTTTTTGGGGGGGGAGGGGTTGGTAAAGTTCCTGTATTGTTAAAAGTTAAGGGTTTTTTTACTGTTTTAAAAGGATTGATTTGTTGCTGCTGTGTTGTGCTGCTGTTGTTCCTTTTCTCTTCTGGTTCTGGTTCTTGGGGGGGGGGGCTGTTTGGCCTAATTTTCATTGTTTAAAAGGCCACTTTTTTAACAGTTGAGTTTCTTGGCCTTCTCCTGTTGTCCCTTTTCCTGGTTCTGGTTTTGGGGGGAAGAAGCTGGCATCTGGGTGAGAGACCCAGAACCAGCAGGCTTGTTGTGCTTGGCCAGCTCTCCTCGCATTCTTTGGGGCAGGGCTGGAGAGCTGGCATCTGGGTTTGCTGTAGCCAAGTCTGCAGAGCAGACCTTGAGCAGATTGTGTTTTGTGTGGCAGGGTTCATAGAGTAGATAGATGTATATAGTGCATTTGGGTCCTATAGAGATTCTCTGATGTGAAGTTAGGTTTGGCTTTGGGTGCCCCAGGAATTGGACCTCCTCGCCCAATCTTTTTGGGACTTGGGGGGGTTTGTAGGGGAGAGTCCCCTGCAGGTCCCCTGCAAATTTGGGGGCTCTCCCTCAAACCCCCTCCCCTCCAGGCGGTTTCAAATATACCCTATTTGCCATTGATTTCAATGGCCCATAGGGTATAATGAGGCCGTATATTCGGAAATAGCTGCACATCTACCGTATATGCGGCTATTCCGACTACGGAATTCAGAAATATACAGGATTCCATATCCCCCCCCCCCGTATATTTCCGAATCCATGTACTACCGAATTTTTTTTTTTTTGCACATCCCTATCTACAGTGATTTGCTCCAGAACACTCATTTGGGGTCCATTCCAGTATAATGTGTACAATCTGAACCAAAATATTTAAGTTGTTGTAGGTGATATTTCTTTTGGCTCTTGCTTTGTAGGCAAAACTTACTTGATATTTATATGGATCTGTTTGAAGAAGAAGAAGAAGATATTGGATTTATATCCAGCCCTCCACTCCGAAGAGTCTCAGAGCGGCTCACAATCTCCTTTACCTTCCTTCCCCACGACAGACACACTGTGAGGTGGGTGGGGCTGGAGAGGGCTCTCACAGCAGCTGCCCTTTCAAGGACAACCTCTGCCAGAGCTATGGCTGACCCAAGGCCATTCCAGCAGGTGCAAGTGGAGGAGTGGAGAATCAAACCCGGTTCTACCCAGATAAGAGTCCGCACACTTAACCATTACACCAAACTGGCTCTCCATCGAACCATCAAAGTTCAAATGTTTTAAGAACTGTTAATTTCTTAGTAATGGTGCCTAACTACCAGAATTTGTTAGGCTAAGAATAACTTATTTGCTTGTGTTAGTGATATTCTACATTAAATTGCAGGTATATTTAAAGGAAAACAAAACAAAGGTTTAAATGGAAGTAAATGTCATTGTCACCATAGGAGGATGGATTTACATGGAAGCATGGAGAAGCTGCAGGGGTGTTGCCCATGGTCTTTGACCCATTGGTCAGGACCCTCTGGTGGGTTGTTGGAACTTGACCAATCAGTTACAAGCTTCTATAGAGCTGCCATTTTAATTGCCTCTTGGAAGGAGTTGGCTGCTTTTGGACAATGTGTAGACAGCAAGGGAACCAATATCTCTAGCTCTCCTTGCAGGTGCAATGAGAAAAAGAACAGGATGGCAAGATGAAGTTATTCATCAGTGGGAAGGATTCCTTTTTAGCATAGATATGTCCAGACAGTGCTCTTCCAGCCCCTGCAAAAGCTCTGGCTTGCCTTCTTTCTCTTCCTCCAGTCTATGCCTCACAGAACTGTACACAGAATTCCAAATGAGGCTGCACCATAGGTACATACAGGGGCATTATGATATTGACCACTTTATTCTCAATCCCTTTCCTAATAATCCCTAACACAAAGTTTTCCTTCTTCACTGCTGCAGCACACTGGGTTGACACTTTTATTGAGCTATCCTCTACAACTCCAAGATCTTCTTCCCTCTCAGTCTCAGCAAGTGCAGGCCCCATTAGCCTATACTTGAAGTTGGGATTTTTTTGTCCCACTGTGCATCAGTTCACACTTAACAACACTGAATTTCATTTGCTACATTGTCACCCACTCACCCAGTTTGTGAAGATCCTCTTGGAGCTCTTCATAGTCAGACTTGGGTTTCACCCTCCGGAATATTTTGTGGCATCTGTAAACTTGGCCACAACAGTACTCACCCCTAGTTCCAGATCACTGATGAATAAACAGTACTGGTTCCACTGCTTACTTCCCTCCATTGTGAGAACTGTCCATTGATTCCTACACTTTTCTGCTTAAGGCAATAGTGATATAAGCCATACTAGATATTTTCTACTCTTTGCTTCCTGCTAAATTGGTAATTTAACCAATTTTTAATCCATAAGATAACCCAACCTCTTATCCCATGACTGCTGAGTTTACTCAGGAGCCTTTGGAGAGGTACTTTGTCAAAACGCTTTTGAAAGGTCAACTATGTATGTCTACCAGGTCACCATTGTCTACATGCTTGTTCATTTTCTCAAAGAACTCCAAAAGGTTATTGAGGCAGGACTTCCCTTTGCAGAAGCCATGCTGAGTTTTCTTCAACAGGCTTTCTCCCTTTATATGCCTAAAGATTCTTATTACAGTTTCTACTAATTTTCCAGGGACAGATTTTAGATCAACTGGCTTGTAATTACGTGGTCTAGAACTTTATCTCTGGTCCCCTCAATTTGTCTCAGTTCTTCAGACTCCTTTCCTGAAAATAGTGGTTGTGGTATAGGTACATGCCCCACACTTCCCACAGTGAACAAATAAATCAATTCTGAACATGTATATAACTGTCTTCCCAGTGTGATCTTTTTATGTATATGTATTATGAAATGTATATAATTGCCTTCCCAGTGTGAACTTTTAAAAGAAAACACAATTGAAGCTTGAAAATTTATTGATGCATTTTATTTGAAACTGTATTATATTTTAAAATGTTGCAATGGTTGGTTTGATGGTTAGCAGTATGTTTTGTCTTTAGATAAGAATTACTGATGATCAACTCAAAACAGGAAAGGAGCTGGCAACCCACCTCATTTTATCTGAGAGTGGGGTTAGGAACTGGATTTATTACTGCTTTATTAATCTGGTTTGAACATGGAATTATGAATTGAATTGTTACGGCCTTAGGGTTGTGATGTGTTATGCTTGAGGAGGGGAACCTTCAAATTTTTATGGAGACATGTATACTATTGTTTGTTACTTTACAGTAAATATTTATATGTATTAATAAATTACTAGCACCCTACAGCCATCTTTTTGAGGTTGTGACTGTAGCTCTGTGGTAGATTACCTGGTTTTCATGTAGAAAGCCTCATTTTCCAGCATCTCCAGTTAAAGGCATCAGGAAGCACGAAGTGTGAAAAACCTTGATCTGAGGCCCTGCAGAGCTACTATCAGACAGGCTAGACAATACGGACTTTGATAGATCAATAATCTATCTTACTGTAAAGTAGCTTCTTGTGTTCACCCTAAACTCCTTGAAGAAAAGCGTATGCAATCAAAATGTTACAGCCATGGGATGACCATCCTTTGTTAACCTGATTGCTCGCAAATCAATTGACAGGTATGATCAATTAAAGCAATTTAGTAATTTAGACTTGAAGCAAGAAATAAATCGCTCAGCTGCCTGAAGGTCAAAACAAATTGGGGTGCATTGGCTCAGACTTCGGTGCAGGATTACTGGCTGCACAGCTTGTTTTCTTTCGAATAATGCCACTTAACAGCACTTTCAAGAGGTCAGACCTCTTCACATACCAACACCCGCGTAATGTGTTGACAAAGTGGGCTTTGCCCCGCAATCTGAAGTAATACAGGAACGGGGTTGCACCCTTCCAGTGAGAAACAGATCTACATGGAGATTTACTCCTGTGTAAACAATCAGCCTGTCAGCAGCATGCTTAATGTGAGCGAAACGGCGAGGAGCACCTGAAATTGTAAAGCGTTGCTAGGCGCGTGTAAGGAAGAGAGCAGGGAAGAGGAACCACTTCTAGCCTCCCTCAGGAGGGTTTTTTCAGGGTGCGGAGCCCCATCGCCGCTAAGGCTCGCGCTATGACAAGAATAACAAACCCACCCTTTCTGGTGAGAAAAGGGCACATGCCATTACTGCCGCCTCAGCAGCTTCGATAACAGCGCGCTTTCGCAGAGTGACGCATCTTAACCTGCCCGCCATCTATTCCCCACCTCTTTTGCTGTAAAGCGATGGGGTTGGTTCTTCACAGTTTCCACTCTGAGCGATTCTCTTTGCTGATTGGTTCTTGGTCTCCTTGCCCGTCCACATCCCTCCTGCCAATCCCGCCTTCCATTCTACTTCCCTCTGTTTCTCCAAGGCCCGCTTGTAGCCCACCAGAGCGAATCTTTTCCCGGTTTGTGTCCGGATAGGCTACTTTGCCTCCCAACCTACTGCTGCGTGTCCCGATTGGGTGCGCTCTCCAGGCGGTTCGCTCCCTGATTGGCTGTCACTCCCTCCCGTTCGTAAGCCCGAACGTGCAGCTCTGGCTGTTCTCTGTGGATGGCAGTGGGGTGCGCAGGTTCCACGTGGGGAGCTGCACGTAGTCAATTTTTTAACCCAGCCTGGAGAGGGAGGGAGCTTAAAGAGTGTGTGGGGGGAGGGGGGAGGGGGAGGTGAGCTTCCACCATCACGTGGTGTGGGGAAAACCCAGAGCAAATCTGAGTGGGGTTGCTCTGAGATTTCGCAATTGGATGAACGTATTGCATGGTATAAACTGAAGGGGGGAGAGTCTCCAACGCACGTTCTGTTTCCTCCTCGCTTCTGTCAGTTGCAAGCCCATCTGCCTCCTGCACACCCCCATATGTCTTAACCTTGTGGCTGCTGCACGTGCTTGTCCTCTGTCTGACTTAAACGCATGAACTGGCAGGCGCAGAATGCATGTTTCCCCCGTATTACTTGCAGAGCCCAAAAATGAATGGAATTTTATATTGGGAGGTGGGGGGAGTATTCCGTGGAAGAGAGGTGAATCTAAAATACAAACGCAGTATTCTGTTGAATTGTGATATTCTGGAAGGATCCCTTTAAGGTGCCACAAGTTTTTTTGGTCCATCAGCGGCTATTAGCCACAAGGTATAGATGGAATTCTCTGTGTCTGGGGTAAGTGATGCTCTGTATTTTTAGTGCTTGAGGAAGCAACACTGGGAGGGCTTCTAGCGTCCTGGTTCCACTGGTGGACCTTCTGATGGCACCTGGTTTTTTTGGCCATTGTGACAGAGTGCTGGACTGGATGGGCCATTGGCCTGATCCAAAATAGCCTTTCTTATGTTTTTATGGTGACAGCAGATAAATATTTTTGAGAGAGGCATTATATTATTAGGGAGGGAAGGAAGGAGGCATGGCATGGCATAACCCAATCTTGTCACCTCTTGGAATTTAAGAAGGGTCAGTACTTGGAAGGGAGACTACCAAGGATGACAAAGGCAAACAGTTTCTGCTTCTTGCTTGCCTTGAAAGCCCCTTGCTGTGGTTGCCATAAGTTGGCTGTGATTTGATGGCATTTTAAACACACATCATTAATGGTTGCCTTAATGAAAGCTGATGTTTGTTACATTGGAAATTACCCACATATTGCCAAAAAAGCACCTTTGCTGAGGTTTTGGTAAAATGTAAGGTTATTTGCTCAACAGAGCTACCCACCTAAATCCACATTTTTACATTGTTTGCTTGCCTTAAGTGAAACCTGTGCACAGGTCACTTTCTTCATCCTCTGCCACCTAATATAAGAGCCCTGCTGGATCTGGCCAATGGCCCATCTAGTTAAGCATCTTTCTCCCCACTGTGGCTAGCCAGATAACCCCAAGCTGGGAAGCCCACAGGTAAATTATGAAAGAAACAACCTCTCCTTTGTAGCTGTTTTTCCCATGCAGCTCATGCTGGTATGGCTGTAACATTATCCACATTGCTGATAGCCATGGCTAGTTCCGTATTCTGTGAATTTGTGTTTTCTAAGCTACTGGCTATAGCTACATCTTGTGGCAGTGAGTTCCATAATTATCTTAAATTCTACCTTCACAAGTTCCAGCAGCTACCCAAGAACAACAGTAATATTTTAAGAAGCATTAGTGAACCATCTTGACCTATAACATACCTCAAGATGTTCTGGAATGCTCCAGGTGATCCAAGGGTTATGCTGTAGTATCTACTGTGACAGCAGTGTGAGAAAGAAGTGCATGAAGTACTAAAATTTGTAACATCTTTAACATTTTTGGGGCAAAACCTCAAAAAGTGTTCTGTGTGGTTTAAAACCACTTTTTTAGCCCAATTAAGGAGACACATTTTTTTTTTTGTTTTTCCTACCTTTCTCACTACATCTTAAGGATGATTACATGGTATAAATCAAAGCAGTCCAACAACAGGAGATGTCTAATGAACAATGCTCAAGACTAGGATTGCCAGTTAGAAACAATGCAGAATTTATATGTCAAAAATGCAGAAATTACATTTTTAAACTGTAAACATTTTTATGCCACAGTAAATCCACAGGCTTAAACATGTAATATATATGTGCAAGTATCTACAAGCTGACATTGACTAGAACATGGATGCATGCTTTCCTTTAAAAATGCATCTAGGATAAAGAAAGCACTATTGAGCGAAGGCAACTTTTGGGAAAGAAAATTCTGCTTTAGTAAGGGATTGAACTAAACCTTTCTGAGTCGTCATTGGGGACAAAGGTAAAGTATAAATAAAGTAAATAAATAAATGATTATTTTGTTTGCATTATTTGTAGTCCACCGTTCTCAGTTGGATTTAAGGTGGATTACAGAGTGAGCCAATACAGCCAACAGGATGGTACATTCAGTAAACAATACAATAAGATTAGGGTTGTAGAACCAACCACAAGTCTAGAAACAGAATTGCAGCAAAGCATGAGAGAATCCATGTATATTTGTTTGCCTTCATGTTCACATGTTAAACGGGGGAGGGAATTAGCCCCCTTAAAAACTGTATATCTTGTGTATGGGGCAGAGGAGCAAAACCCTGCTCCATCCCCACTTCAATTTGCAGCATCCTGTTCCTTTCAGCATTTCTCTGCTGAAATTGTTCTTCTTTCTCCAGATGCTGCATTTTCAGTTATAATAATTATAATAATAACTTTTTATTTATATCCCTCCCTCCCCGCCAAGGCAGGCTCAGGGCGGCTCACAACACATAAATACAATATACAATAAAACCATAATACACAGTAATTACAATTAGATAAAACCATCATTTAAATTGACTTATATTAAATTAACATTATGGTGCTATAACTCAGATCTTCTATAAAATTCAGTGGCTAAAAACATCTTCAGCGAATCTATCTTGGCTCAGCATTAAGTGAAGGCCATTTTAAAGAGAAAAGTCTTGCAGGCCCTGCGGAATTGGTCCAAACGCCGCAGAGCCCGCACTTCCTCTGGGAGCTGGTTCCACAGTAGTGGAGCTGCAATAGAGAAGGCCTGTTCCCGAGTAGGCTTCAATTTGGCCTCCCTTGGCCCAGGATATTCAGCTGGTTCTTTCCAGCTGACCTCAGCACTCTCTGGGGTTCATATGGGGAGAGACGGTCTCTCAGGTAGGCAGGTCCTCGGCCATATAGGGCTTTAAAGGTAATAACCAGCACTTTGTAACGAACCCAGTACACCACTGGCAGCCAGTGCAGCCCCCGCAGCCCTGGCTGTATGTGCTCCCACCTCGGGAGTCCCAACAACAGCCTAGCCGCTGCATTCTGCGCCAGCTGCAGCCGCCGGGTTCGGCACAAAAGCAGCCCCATGTAGAGGGCATTACAGTAATCCAGTCTCGAGGTGACCGTTGCATGGATCACCGTTGCTAGGTCCCGGCGCTCAAGGAAGGGGGCCAACTGCTTCGCCCGTCGAAGATGAAAAAATGCGGACTTGGCAGTGGCCGCTATCTGTGCCTCCATTGACAGTGAAGGCTCCAGAAAAACCCCCAAGCTCTTGATCCGCTGAAAGCGGCACACCGTCAAAAACCGGAAGAGGGATTTCCCTTCCCGGGGCACCACGGCCCAAGCAAAGGACCTCTTTCTTCGTTGGATTCAACTTCAACCTGCTCAGCCTGAACCAACCTGCCATGGCCTGCAATGCTAGGTCCAGATTTTTTGGGACGCAGTCAGGCCGACCGTCCATTAGTAGATAGAGCTGGGTGTCATCTGCATATTGATGGCACCCAAGCCCAAACCTCCGGGCAATTTGGCAAGGGGGTGCATGTAGATGTTAAATAACATCGGAGAGAGAACTGCCCCCTGTGGCACCCCAAACACTAGTGAGTGCCTCTGGGACAGCTCTCCCCCAATTGCCACCCTTTGTCCCCGTCTATCAAGGAAGGAGGAAAGCCACTGCAAGGCCGACCCCCTAATCCCTGCGTCGGTGAGCCGGTGGGTCAGCAACCTATGGTCGGCCATGTCGAACGCAGCCGACAGATCTAACAACATCAGCACCACCACGCCGCCTCGATCCAGATGCCGCTGGAGGTCATCCACCAAGGCGACCAGCACTGTCTTTGTCCCATGACCTGGACAGAACTTCTCTACCTCACTTTAAAAATGAATAGGAAGACATTTATTTATTTATTTATTTATTTATTTGGGATTTATATCCCGCCCTTCCCACGGATGGCTCAGGGCGGCTTCCAACAATTCATCAAACTTAAAAGTAAACAATTTCAAATGTAAAACAATTAAATAATTTAAGCAGTTAAAACATTAAAACAGAGTAATTCAGTTTCCTGTGAACAGATGGCTGGCCAGTTTCCTCCGGTTGTTATCCTAGCTATCCTAGGATAATTTATCCTAGCTATCCATGCAAATTCTCCCTTGAGTTTGATTTGATCCTCAGCCCTCACTTGGCATATTCAGTTGAGTGCCTGACTGATCAGTTCCTGAGGTTCCTCTTTTCCATTGTCTCACAATTGCTTGTGGTAATAATGTTATCAGTGTCCCTGCTTATTTGCTGAACTTATTTACCAGATGTCATTATGTGTTTCCACATAACAATCAAATGATAAGTATTTATGTTTGAGATCAGGCTCAGTTCCAATGTCCACAGTTTTTGACTACCAAATTGCCACATAACGGTTCACCACCAAACAATTCTACTTCAGTTATCCAGAATATCTCTAGAAAACATGGAACAACATAACTTGGTATCTTGTGGAATACACTGCCAGAAGATGTAGTGATGACCACAAGCGTAGACTACTTTAAAGGAGGATTAGACAGATTCATGGAGAATAGATCCATCAGTGGCTGCTAGCCATGATGACTAAGCACTCCTTTTTGGGGGGCTTTTTTAATTTTTCATGTGTGTGTGTATCTGCACCTGGAAGTTATGTTGACCTCTGGTGACTGTCCCCTACTGGGAGCCTGGAAAATATTCACAAAGGTGGCTGAATAGGCCTACCCCGCCTCTCAGACTGGCTATTTCAAGGACAGTTTCCCATCCAAGTACTAACCACAGTCAACCCTACTTAACTTCCGAGATCTGATGAGATTAAGCTTGCCTGGGCTATCCACATCAGGGCAAGGGAACCACCATATTCAGAGGAAGCAACGTTGGGGAAAGGCCTTGGCCTCCATGCCCTGTTGTTTGTCCTCCAAAGTGTGAGACAGGATGCTGGACTAGATGAACCACTGGTCTGATCCAGCAGGGTTCTTCCCTTATAATCCAACACCCAAAAGAAAAACTTCAAGAAATTAAAAGGCAATTTAGACTCATAAAAGAAGGCAGGCAGGAACTAGACAAAACCCTTAAATTTAAGAATGTCACTACAGACCGAGAGCAAGATAATTCAGACTATGGCATCCCTCATTACTATGAATGGCTGTAAAAGTAGGACAGTAAAGCAAGATGACCCAATGAAAATGGATTCATTTGAAATTTGTTGGAGGAGTTTTAGAAATACCATGGACTACAAAAAAGACAAGTGAATTCTAGATCTAATCAAGCCTGATTTCACCTTAGAAGCTAAAATGACTACACTGAGGCTATCATACTTTGGTCACGTCATAAGACAAGAGTCACTGGAAAAGATAGTAATGCTGGGCAGAGTTGAAGGCAGCTAGAAGAACAGGAAGACCCAGCATGAGAGGGATTGACTGAAGAAAGGTTGTCACACCCTTCAGTATGCAAGACAAGGATGTTGATAGGAGGCAATTTTGGAGGTCATGAATTGAAAGGGTTGGCATAAGTCAGAATCAACTTGAATGGCACACAAACATGGACAGTTTTGGTAACTCAATCTCAGTGCATGTAAAACTCTTCCCACAATGTGGATTTCACCAAATTAACAGCAATCAGTGACAAATAAGTAGTTTAGATAATCAGACAAGGATAGGTAGGTAGTCTAATAATGGAACAAATACAATTGTGTTAATTATTATTGAAATTGGCAAGAATTTGTGAGGGCTTTTGACTTGGACAAAAAAAGATAATTTTTTGGAGGGATGTGGCAAGTGGTAAATATTTAGGAAAAAATCTATAGAAAGGCTAAATGTTACATGTTTTTTCATAGATTGTTTTCTTTTAAGGGAGCAAAGAGGTTGGGGGGTTTCAGTGAAAAAATGACCACACAGGAGAAAGGATAAACCAGCCCACTCCCACCAGTGTTCCTTGCTCCAGCTCTGAAGGATTACATTGTTTAAAAACTCCAAATGACTCACCCCTTAACAATACTAGGGAGGAAATACACGTGATTGCATGCTGTTTCTGGTTTATGCTAGGGTCATTTAGACCAGGAGTGGCCAACGGTAGCTCTCCAGATATTTTTTTTTGCCTACAACTCCCATCAGCCCCAGCCATTGGCCATGCTGGCTGGGGTTGATGGGAGTTGTAGGCAAAAAACATCTGGAGAGCTACCGTTGGCCACCCCTGATTTGGACAGTCAATCCCAGCACAAAATGCAAGAAAGAGCAAAAATCAACCACTGCTCAAGAAGGAGTAACTAGGATCAAAAGAGAGAGAGAGAGCAGTAAGCATGTAATGGTTCCATGGGAGTAAAATGGTATGTAATACATTCAGAAAAGAGTTACACACAAATATGCCCCAAGCCACAATGCTAAATCATTAAAAACGAGGAAGTATGTGTACAAGTAATATGGGATCTGTAATTAAGTTATTATTAAAGTTAGATAACACAGCACTAATGAAAGCTGTCTTGGATAGAGACTTGGCTTGGAGTATTTGCCTCGCTTGATTGAATGGCAGCATGTCTCCATGCTTTTTAATTTGGGGTACAATTCATCTGTTTCATCTCTGATATGGAATTGCATCCTCACAGAGCAAAACAGGATCTTATTAATTTCATAAAGGCGGTAATACTGGTGGAGGATCACAGTTATATCTTTCAGTTAACTTGCTTTCTCTTGAGATAAGCAGGAACACAATTTGTTTTTCACAAAATGTTACATTAAGGAGAATGGAACAACAACTCCTTTTTAAAATCCATAGGCCTACTGTTCCTAAACATGGGTGTCCAAAGTGGATTGTGGCTCTCTTATTGGGGGGAGGAGCCAGGAGGTAGATTAGGGAGAGTAAGAAAGAGAAGCAGGCTCAAAGAGGCTCAGTGGTAAATTTGAGTTTACTGTTGAATAATTTGTGAATTCTCAGTGTGATGCATGCTATCAAGGGTCAACAATGCCTTTCTCTACATACTACAAACTGGTCAGTCCACAGGCAAAAGAATAACTAAGGTATGCGTCTGATATAAATGTTAATATTCATCAGTAGTACAACATTGCAGTCTCTCCCAGGACTAGGACTGTCAGCCTTCAGGTCATGGCTGGAGATCTCTTGGAGCTCTCCTGGGAACTGCACTGGCTACCAGTAATATACCGGATTCGCTACAAGGTACTACTTATCACCTTTAAAGCCCTATATGGCCTAGGACCTGCCTACCTTAGGGACTGTCTCTCTTCACACATTCCCCAGAGGGTACTTAGATCTGGATTTCAAAATCTATTAGCAATCCCTCAGCCAAGGGAGGCCAAACTATAGACCACTAGAGAGAGAGCCTTCTCGATAGCAGCCCCCTACTGGTGGAACCAACTGCCAGAGGACTTTGCGGGACCTCGCCCAGTTTCACAAGGCCTGCAAGACCACTCTCTTCCAGTTGGCTTGTAACTGACGCTGAGCCTTGTACTGTAGGGAAATTGAAGAAATATTGTTGCCATTGAAACTATATAACATCAAAGTCAATCCCAAATCACCAAACCATTTTTTGACTGTTTTAATTATTGAATGTGCAATTTTATAATATTGTATGGATTTTAATTGTTGTGGTTTTATGCTGTGAGCCGCCCTGAGCCTGCCTCGGTGGGGAGGGCGGGATATAAATCAAATAAAGTATGTAAGGGATTACAACTGATCTCCAGACAACAGAGATCAGTTCACCTGGGAAAATGGCTGTTTTGGAAGGTGGACTATTTGGCATTATACCACACTGAAGTCCTTACCTTTCCAAAACCCTGCCCTACTCAGGCTCCACCCCCCTCCCCAAAATCTCCAGGTATTTCCCAACCCGGAACAGGCAACCGTAGCCAGGACACTGTTGCTAATCTAGTAAATATTCTCCAGCAAAAGAATGTCAAAGGCAGACTCCTCAATGAAACTGCTCAATTAGAATTCCTCAAGAGGTCTGATACTGCCTCCTAACACCAAAAACTAGGGATTCATCATTTATTTGAGGTGTTAACCATTTTACGGAAACTAAGGAGATTGTGTTGCCACCAGGTATTGGTTAGATTTGAATTTTACATGATTATCTCACCATTTACATTCTGCCTTTCTTGGTTGGTTTTTTTCTTTTTGGCTTTTATAACTTTTTATATTACATACACCTGTGAATCTGACAAAGTGGAATCTAGGGTTACTGACTTTCATGTGGGGCCTGGAGATCAACCAGAATTATAGCTGATTTCCAGACAGGATCACTGCCCCTGAGTGGAAAAAAATGGCTGCTTTTGATGGTGGACCTTATGGCATGATATCCCTCTGAGGTCCTTTCCCTCCTCAAACTCTGCCCTCACCAGGTTCCACCCCGAAATCTCCAGGAATTTCCCAAGTGAGAGTTGGCAATAAGATCATGAAGGTTTATGTTAGAATGTTTTAAAAAAACCTTGTTACCCTTTATTTTATCTGTTGCGATCCCAGTTTGTGTGTGTATTGGAACACAAAGCATGTCATCTTCAAAATGCAGCGGAAAATTATACATATTGGGGAATTCCATGGAGCCCTTTGCCAAGAGCTTCTGAAGGTAATTGCTTCATAGCTGTTTTGCCAGATATATTTTTCTATAAACGAAAGTTTTCAACAATATAAAGTTAAATTGGAAGTCTAGATGTGCTGTTAGCCCTATTATGACTACATGTTTCTGTCTAAATAACACACTTTTATAGTTTACTACAAAATTACTCTTTTTTCAACTTTTATTTCTTCCTCTGAGGGCAAAAATTAAAATATATGTGCATCTTGTGGTTTGCTTTTTCTTGAGTACTGTGTACAGTTTTGCTTGTAGAAAGTGATGGCATTTATACTTTTAAATTTCACGAAAATCCCAAATATTACAATTCCCATGGGCTAAGATATAAATGATGCATTTTATGTTGTTAAAGAGTACAGTAAGTTTAGGCTCATACCAAAGTTTTGTACCCAGCCTCAATAAAGAAATGGCAAACTTTCTGCAACTTTTAAGTCTGTACCTTTAAAAAAAAAAAACTAACATGTCCATGAAGTCTAGACTATGTGTAAGAAAAATTTTTTACCCAGAGAGGAGGGAGGAGCATTCAAAAATGCAGCAATCTGGTACAGCCTAGAACAAATCTTGACTTCTGCTGTTTGAACAGGCCCTAAATTCTTGACATTCATAGGGTTTGTCATCTGTTGACAAGAATTTCAGCCTGAATAAGCTGGAAGGAACCTTGAATGCCATCTAGTCTACCCTGCCCCATTCACAATGACTTTCATCTTCACTGGAGAAACACACTGTTAAAGTCCTAAGCAGTTATATTCTTCAAAATCCATACAAGAAGAAGAGATTGGATTTATACCCTGTCCTTCACTCAGAATCTCAGAGCAGTTTACAATCGCCTTCTGTTTCTCTCTCCGTTTCATTTATTTATCTCCCCATATCATTTATTTGAGCAGGTGGGGCTGAGAGAGCTCTTCAAGAACTGCTCTTGAGATAACAGCTCTGAGAGAACTGTGACTGACCCAGGGTCATCCAGCAGCTGCAGGCGAAGTGGGGAATCAAACCCCATTCTCCAGATTAGAATCTGCAGCTCTTAACCACTGCACCAAACTGATTCTCACTTAAGTCAGTGGGTTTACAAGGGCATAACTCTGCTCTGGCAAAGCTTCAGCCACCCTGTGGAACAGAAGAAAACTCCAGCCTTGACTTCAGCTGCAGATTCAGTCCTGTAGAATCCTGCTGCTGTTTTGATCTTTGATTATAGCCAGGAGGAAACATCTGCTGGTCTGACACCCATTTGTAGATCTTTGTGGTTTGGGCATGCATTGCTCAGCCATGTGTGTTCATGTTCTCCTCCTTGTCCATAGCTAAAGCAAGACAATGATCAATGTGGGTGTCTTACAACTGGAATCTGTTTATAGTTCACTAACGGTTTTCCAGGACTATGGCCCTCCAGATGAGGGCTAACAGCATTTGATGCAATTGCTGAAACTATGAAGTCTCTCCAAAACTGAAGTGCTTTACAGAGGGATTTGCGCTTGTGGGGAATGCACTCATTTCACTTTGGCCTCTGCCAAACAGGTTTTGTGTTGCTTCAAAAATCTACTGAACCTGACATCTCTTTTGAACCATTTCCTCAGGCAGCTTCCCCAGGTAGGTTTTGCTCTGCTTTGATATCCAAACTGAAGCATGGTTTCTAAGGGGGGGAGCATCCACCCAGTGACACCCTTCCAGGGGTGGAATTCTAGCAGGAGCTCCTTTGCATATTAGGCCACACACCCCTGATGTAGCCAATCCTCCAAGAGCTTACAAAAAAAAACCTTGTAAGCTCTTGGACGATTGCCTACATCAGGGTGTGAGTGGCCTAATATGCAAAGGAGCTCCTGCTAGAATTCCACCCCACTTCCCATTGTCCACTTCCTGGGTTTTCCCCAGTTTGATGAGAACTTCCCCAATCTTTTGGGAATGACTGCAGTCAGAGTTCCTTTGGATGCCATCTGCATGGGAATGTGCTGCCCAGTTCTGAAGATCCTGCTACTTTGGCACCAAATTCTTTGCCACAGCCTCACAAGAACCCTATTTCTTCCTGCCACCACATTGCTTTCTTTCAGCTTTTTGAAAAATCAGCAATTGCTAGATTACTGCATTATAATGATTGCCAGGATCTTCTGGCTGTTCTGAATTCCCAACTTTCATTTCCCCCAAAGTCTCTAATCCACACATCGTAATACTGATGATCACTGTGGTTCCTGCCAATGTGTTTCCTGGCATCCCTTTACAACTTTCTCAAAGCATCTTTTCCTTTAAGCAAAAAGCCAGCCCTAGCTTTCCTCCAGGAGGTGCTTCAGAAGAACCTAGGAGGCATCACCTTTATGTCCATTGTAGGAGGATGCTTGGGGTGGAACTTCCTAATATTCTATGTTTTGTAATTGGCTGCTATTATGTTGTGATAAACAATAAAAATTGTTAGTCTTAAAGGTGCTACTGGACTCTTTAATATTTTATACCCTGCCCTTCTCTCTGAATCAGAGACTCAGAGTGGCTTACAATCTCCTATATCTTCTCCCCCCACAACAGACACCCTGTGAGGTGGGTGGAGCTGAGAAGGCTCTCACAATCTGGGTCCTCATTGGGGAGAAAGGCAGGGTATAAATCCTTCTGTGCCATTTTCTGATCTCAGTTGCCCTCCCTGCAGCTTCTGTTAACCTCACTAGGGAAACCAGAGCAAAGACTTCTCAGCTGCTCCAGAGGGCAAGACTGGATTCAGTGCACTTAAAGGATGTCAGTGCACTGTGGCAGTAGGGGATCAGGTCAGGAGCTGATTCAAGGATCAAACTTTCCACAAGGTGAGGTTTTAGTATCAATTTTTCTGGTGTCTTGATCTAATTTTAACTGGAAGGCAAGCAGGCAGGCTGGGCGGCTGACTTTGATCAGGTGCTGGCCAGGGTTAGTGACAGACTCAAGACATGCATCTTCTGTTCCCTTTTTTCTTAAAGTTGTGCAAAATCCTTTCAGGTGCCTTCTCAGCCAGTGCACTTCCAGAAGCAGGAAAGAAAAAAGATCAGCTATGGACTGCTGCTAGAGGTTGCTCCCTGCTTCCCTCTCTCTGTCCACTGCTCTCCTGTGCAACCAGAGATACTGGGACAAATACAGAGCTTTCCCTCCTGCTGCACGTTTGAGAAGCACATGGCGCTTGTGAGCGGGCAATTCAGAGCCCCAGCCAACGACACTCCATGTGCTCCTAGAGCTGGCATAGTGTGCAGCTGGCTTGGCTATATCCCAGGCTGACAGAGGCCGTCAAGTAGGAAGGGGGAGGGAGAAAGAGTGTTTGTGTGCCTGAATTAAGCCGTCTTGGAACTTGTTTCAGTCTTGCCTCAATGCCCAGTCTTTAAATTAAGGGACCAGCCTCTTCTAATAGGGTCTATTCACATTGTGGAAGAAAGGAGTGGGGGTGGGGGAAAATAAACTTCCGAGGTCTGCAAAAAACTGGTCAGCATCTTCTACTTCACAGGATTCAGTGTCACAAGTTGAGGAGATGGCCAATTGGATGGCTTGAAAAGCAGGGGTGGGGACGCTGTAAGCCAAATGCCCTCAAAACGAAGTTGGGGAATTGTCAGGTGGGCACCTGGCTTAATCAGGATCTTTTACCTGTGTATACAGGATTCCATGTCCAGAAATTAATGCTTAAAAATATTAGGGACTCTAATTAAGTAAAACAATTAAAATTTATACCAGAAAATTATAGATCACACACACAAGATCAAAATACTCATAAAATCATACATACAGTCCTAAGAAAATTAGATAGAGATATAGAGAAACACATGGGTCGACGAACAGGGTGATATTTACCGATCGTAGTCTTCAAGGAAGGCTCCAATGGAGATGAGCAAGGAAGTGGGATAGGAGACCCGAAACTTGGCCTTAGAATTGGGGATGGATCTTGACAGCGGAATTGGGATACCGCTAGAAGCACACCTGTGGGTAGCTAGTCCACAGGTTATAAGGACTATCTTGAGCCCTTAGGGAATGGGAGGTACGAGGGAGGAGGAAGGTGGTCAGCTGATGCATGACCTCCCAAAAGGGGAGGCTTTGCAGTGACCATAAGGGCTGGACTACTGCGATAGCCAATAGAAAGTTCATTGGTGGCACCTAATTGGGTGCCCATACCTGACCAATGAACAGGCTTGGGTCCTGGTTACCTGAGTGAACTTTCAGGTTGAAATGGACCAGGGTGGGGGTGCTCCAAAGTACAGAGAAGAATGGGGGAAATCACTGGGTGGAGGTGTGCTTGAGTTTATCACACTTATCTAAGAGGGTGACAATAGAGGGCCAAATTGTTATCTAAGGTAACACTCGGTTTACACAAAGGAACTTGGCACTGGCTAAAGATGGTTTTCCTCTTCGTCTGTCTTCTTGGCATCAGTCTTTGTTTTGAGTTCCGCTGGACAAAGACAGTGGCAGTTGGACAATTAGCCACGCCTGGGGTGGGTCGGTTGCCTACAATCACAGGTGACATCTGGCGAATACGTGAACTGTTCGCTTCGCTGGAATGAAGTCTGGCCTTGTAGGAAGATGGCTGCATGTGGTGTTAGCCCTCCACAGTGGATTCCATGGTCAGTGCTTCAAAACCGTTCGCCTGGATAGCTCCTGGTGGCGCAGTCTCCTCCGCTCCACGGCCGAGATGGACGTCATACAGAAGGGCGGAAAGCCCTCTGTTCTCCTGGTGGGCACTCTTGTACCGGTCTTGAGTGCCTTCATAGCGTTATGGCTGCTAGTACTGCATAAGTCCCTTTCGCCCCTGGATAGGTTCACTCACACTCTCTGGCCAGATGTGTGTGAGCTACTTCTCCAAGTGCTCTGGCAACCAAGTTGGTAACTACGATGTTCTGTAAGGGGTTTTCCCTCACAATTCCCCCCCTCAAGACCTACGTCACCGTCTGGCGACAAGGTCTTGAATCATCAATAAAAAGTCCACAGTTGATTTTGACAGGCGAAGTCCGTGTCGAGCCAAGTATCTACTGGGGTGTACCTTCTATCTAAAAAGGTTGGAGCTTCTATCTAAACTACTCAAAAATAGTATTTGAAAAATACAGTGTTCCAATGGGCCAAAGGATACTTCCTCAACTACTACGATTCAGAGGTAACAGGCATTGGCAACATTGTACATCATACAGTATTTCCAGAAGCAGGGTTAAGATTTCATAAGCAATGACATAAAAGAGTGATTTCTTAAAATCAGGCAGAAAAACTTGTAGTTCAGTGACAGGCAGAATGCACAAAACGGGTTGATTGCACCATTTCTTATTCTGCTGCCATTTGGTGAGACCAGTGAGGGATAATGCTAGACTTGAAATTTTAGGCATATAACACAGTTATGTGTTATCTCAGTCATCCTCAGGGCCAGCCCTCCCACTAGGCAAACTAGGCGGTTGCCTAGGGCGCAGAGAGGCAAGGGGTGACAAATTGGGCTCTCGCCCCCCCTCCGGTGCCCCAGGCAAGCGCTTAGCTTGCTTCCCTCCCCGCTGCTGCCACCGCTAGCCCCCTCCAGGCTGCCCCCTTGGCACAGCGGCCCCCCCACCCCCCAGGCACTCCGCTCGCCTGCCTGCCGCCGCTAAAAGCATCAGCACTTCGCTTGCTCCCTTCCCCCTGCTTGCCAGCTAAAAGTAAGCTTAGCCGGATTCGCAGCTTGCGCCTGCGCATTTTATCTCTTAATGGGGGGGCAGGACACCAAGTGGGGGGACGGGGGGAGGGGTGCGGAGCCACGGGGGGGAGCCGTGGGGGGCACTTTGGGGGGGGGGGCGCCAGGCAGCAAGTCTGCCTAGGGCACCCCAGGGCATCGGGTCAGCCCTGGTCATCCTTACCACAGAGATAAAAGGTAAGCCAGTATCATCGTTCCCATATTATAGCTAAACCACTGAGCCAGAGACAGTGGCTTACATAAGGCCACAAAGCCTTGAGTCCAAGTGAGAAAGATGTGCTATAAATAATGTAAATCAATCAATCAAATAAAATGAGTTTATGGCCTGGCTGCAATATACCTTTAGGACTCTCATGTATAAATTCACAAAGCTACACCAAGAATGTTTATGGAGAGTTCTTGGTCTTTGTGCAAGCCTTAAAGACAAAAACTGTGACTGCTTATTTCATCATGTAGCTAGGGATGTCTGATTAAGCATGCTCTGAAACGGGGCATCTCCTAAAGCCTGTGTATATAACCTAGACAGGATACAGTAACTTTAGACTATAGAAGGAGCTTCCAGGACTGAATGGGAAGCTATATTTAAGCATAAGATTGAACGAATGGACGGAGGAGTCAGAAATTCTGAGTGAGAAACCAGGTGGGTTCCACCAAGGATGCTCTGCAGCTGATCACTGCCTGGTTCTAGTCCATTTGATTGAGAAGTATACTTCTTCAGTAAATAATCATCTATATGTAGCCTTTGTGGACTTATGCTCAGCATCTGATAGTATCTCTAGAACCAGATTATGGTAGAAGCTAAAGGAAAACCACAACCAGCAGATTCTTGCTGTGGGTTTTGACTAGATTATATCAAGGCACAGGAGTGAAAATCAGATGTAGCCCTGGAGGCCAGACTACAGATTCTATCCCAACTTTACAGGTGTTCAACAAGGTTCTCTTTTATCCCCTAACTTATCAATGATATCGTCAAAGCAGTTTCAAGACCTACTCACAATGAACCTACCTTTAATGATCAAGATCTTTCAATTGTGATTAATGATCATGACACTGTGTAATCCTGCACAACAACAGCATGTTAGCTCGTTTTAGCTTCTACTCTGCTGATAAAGGTTTACAAGGTTTTTTTTTTCACACAGGAGAGAAGTATTACCCAGCAGCTAAAAGGGTTTTTTGGGAAAAAATTAATCAAATGATACTTTATGGCACAGAAGTGTGGGTAGATGTATCTGAGACTATTTATTTCTTCTTATTAAAATTCCTGAGAAAAATAACCAGACTACCAAAGTGTGTATCCAGTATAACTATTTACCAAGCATTTGCAATTCCTAAATTAGAATCAGTAGCTTGACTGGACACATTTAGACTTAGGATCACAATTCTTTTTAACTATACACCTAAACTTCTTAAACTAGAAGATCCCTTTCAGAGTTAATGGGAGAGACAGATTGATCAGAAACTGGAACAACTAGTCTTTACTCCAGCTTTACTATTCTTGATGGGAAGTGAGAAAACTGTATTTCAAAGGGTCGAAAAGCAGCTATTGAGGCTCGATTTCGGAAGTGCGCATTAGTGAGCAACAACACTTGTCTGCAATGGACTTGAACCTACAGCTACCTTACCTGCATATTTGAAGTCCGTGACAGTTCCCTGGTATCAAGATATTTTTTCTAACGAGATTTATTTATTTTATTTACGTATATCCCACGCTCCCCTTAACGGGATCAGGGAGGCTTGAATTGAATGCTGTAAACCCCAGAAATGAAAGGTCATTTTTTGGGAGTTCCCTTTTCATAATGCTGGTACTTCTCCAATACTGAGAAGGTAGGTACCTTGGATCACCTAGTTATTAAATGCCCCAATTTCAGTGAGGAGAGACAGAGACGGATTACCTCGATATTTGAGAAAAATGAGCTCACAAATATTAATCAGAGCCTTTGTTTTCTTGTACAAGATAAGGCATCCTATCTTTTAGCAATCCATCTTGAAATTGAAAAAAAACCTTTTGCGATTGGAGTGAGATTCCTTGCCCCCCCCCCTGGGGGGAGTAGGCTGAAGGCTGTGGCCAAAAGAGCCTTATCATAAAAGGAAAGGTTGCCCTATGGAGTGACTGGCTGCGGTGAAGGGGATGCACCTTCCACATGCTCAGATGCCCTTTTAAAATAATTCTAAAAGATTAAGGCGACAATCCAGCCACAGAGCTAGAGACGCTTGAGTCTATTCATTTCTAAGCATGCCTAAATCTGGGCTGCGTAGCTGTTTTTAGTTCAGCAACATCAAGAATGGCTGATTTATTATTGAGTTCCATTGATTCAAAACCTGTATTGTGAAATAAACTTACTTAACCAAGAACTTACTGCACTGCGTGCTTACTGAAACAGACTCATCTATGAAAACTCAAACTTTAAATAACGTCACCCTTTAGATTGGTGGCCTTTGGCCTTTGCAGACCCAGGAAGCCTAGGTGTCATCAGGGACCCCTTGGATTACAAGAAGACGACGACTGCAGATTTATACCCCGCCCTACTCTCTGAATCAGAGACTCAGAGCGGCTTTAAAAAGTAGTCGCCTGTGCAAGCACCAGTCGTTTTTTTCGACTCTGGGGTGACGTTGCTTTCACAACGTTTTCATCGCAGACTTTTAACGGGGTGGTTTGCCATTGCCTTCCTCAGTCATCTACACTTCCCCACCAGCAAGCTGGGTACTCATTTTACCAACCTCAGAAGGATGGAAGGCTGAGACACCGTGGAGCCGGCTACCTGAACCAGCTTCTGCTGGGATTGAACTCAGGTTGTGAGGAGAGGGCTCCGACTGCAGTACTGCAGCTTTACCACTCTGTGGCTTACAATCTCCTATAATATCTTCTCCCCCCTACAACAGACACCCTGTGAGGTGCGTGGGGCTGAGAGGGCTCTCACAGCAGCTGCCCTTTCAAGGACAACTCCTGCAATAGCTATGGCTAACCCAAGGCCATTCTAGCAACTTTAAGTGGAGGAGTGGGGAAGCAAACCCGGTTCTACTAGATAAGAGTCCACACACTTAACCACTACACCAGGGGTGGCCAATGGTAGCTCTCCAGATGTTTTTGCCTACAACTCCCATCAGTCCCAGTCAGCATGGCTGATGACTGGGGCTGATGGGAGTTGTAGGCAAAAAACTTCTGGAGAGCTACCATTGGCCACCCTTGCACTACACCAAACTGGCTCTCAACCATGAGACCTCAGAGCTGCAAGTCACATGACAGGAAGAGGAGGAGCTGGTGTTTAAAATGTATCCTCTGATTCTCAGCAGGCGTACAAATGTATCCTTGCTTCTCTATACATGTGCCTCAATAACCTTGTGCTGCCCCTTTGGGCCACACATGACCCTGCCTTCTACCGAGTCAGATCACTGGCCTATCAAGACCAGAATCATCCACTCTGACTGGCAGGAGGTCTCCAGATCTTCAGGCAGAGGATTTTCAGGTCACCTACTACCTGATCCTAAAATCATTTGGAGATGGATTTTATTGGGGCCTTCTTTCTGTATGCAAAACGGATGCTCTATCACTGAGCCAGGACCCCTTCAGCCCCCCCCCGGGGGAGGGGGTTGAAAGGACCACTGCTTTCGAAGGTCCCCAGAGGGCTTTCCCTGCAAGCCTTACACCAATCATTAGAAAGTAGGTCAGCATTCTTATGCCCATATCGCAGCTGGGGAGGCCTCAAGAAAGCTTGCCTGCGACCGTCTGGCGAGAAAACATTTGAACCCGGAGCCGTTCAGCCGGCACCTCTTCCCTTCTTAGCACCCCTGCGCTTGGCCCCGGCAAACTGTTGAGCCGCTACAGAGCTCCGAAGCGAGTCAGCCGCCTTCAGCAATTGGCACTGAAAAGCAAGTTCAGGCGCTGAGGCCCGGATGCGCCGGAGAACAATTAATAAAATTAGGCAGATTTCCCCTTTGATCTTCCTCATATTGGGAGGGGGAGGCAGGAATTCCTTCGCAGGCTGGAAGGGGAAACATGAGCATTTGGGAGCCCAAGATTGGTTCACACAGAATGCTCTGCAGAGGCAACAGCGCGCGTTTGAATGCGCTAAAAACACCAGCCCTGGAAGCAAATCAGAAAAAAAGGCGAAGGAGGCGCAAGCGGTGTGTGGGTGCGCGGTTGTGGGAGGGCTGAAGCTTTGGCTTCAGTGTTTATTTTTTGCTGCGCTCCGGCTGGGGGCGTGTATTTAAATGGAGCCGCTCAGCCAATGCGCGCCGAGGGGCTGGCCCATGTGGGCAGCTTGTTTACAACAGACCTTCCCGAGGAGCTTTAACCCGGCCGGCAAGAAAAAGGCGAGACGCAAAGCCCGGCGCCGGGAGCATGTGAAGCCGCGTGGCACTGGAGGCGGCTTTTTCGGCCGGGCGGCCAAGCGCGTCGGTGAGAGTCGCGGCCCTCAGGAGCAACTGCTAGACAGCGTCGTTCAGCGACTCGAGGTAAGAAAAGGAAAGAAAGAGGAGACTGTGGCTGGGCAGTGGGTGGGAGGCGCGTGGGTCTTGCAGAAGAAACGGGGAAGGGCTGGATCCTGCTCCCCAACAGCGTAACTTACTGCCTGTTCCTGTAGGTTGCCCCCAGTATTTGACACAGAGGCATATTGCCTCCATGATTCCAGGCTAATAGCCCTTAGACTTTCTTTGCTTGTCTACTGATAAGAGGGATTCCTTTTAGGGTTGGCAGCTCTAGGTTGAGGAATTTTTGGAGATTTGGGGGTGGAGGGTGGGGTTTGGGGAAGGAGAAGAACCCGTAGAGTTCACCTTCCAAAGCAGCCATTTTCTCTAGGGGAACTGGTTTATGGGGATCAATTGTAATTCCAGGGGATCTCCAGGCCCCACCTGGAGGTTGACAACCGTTGTCCCTCCCAAGCACCAGCAGGTTTAGAGACTGGCTCTTCATCTAATTATCTGTTTTTGTTAATAGCAAATCTAAGGTGGTGGCTGCCCACTAGATTTGGTGACAAGGAATTCCACAAGTGACTTTTTTCCACCCTGAACTTACCTGTCAATCAATTTCATTAAGCAGTCCTGAATTCTAGAATTATGATACATAAAAATTTTTGTGTTCTTTTCATCACTGTATGAACCTCCATCATGTCTCCTCCCTAATTTCCTTCCCCCCAACCCCAAAAGTCCCTAAAATCTTTGTTGCTTTGAATCTGCAGCCCTTTTGGGTATTATCTGAAGGAGTGAGTTGTGACTCAGGAAAGCTCATGTAGAGATGTTGGTAGGCTTTTGAGTGCCACTGGATTTCAGTTTTATATTGTCTTTTCTAGTACCATGATCCACTTTTATGAATCTTGGCAGATAGTGTACATGTCTGGGGTTTTGCTGCCTCTGGTGTAATCAAGGAACTGAACTGCTTTAACTCCAGCTAGATTGGTTGACTTCCCTCTCCCAATTTTCTGTTATTTTCCTTTCTTGCCATTTTCCCCGGCTGCCACTATGACTCCCAAAGAGTGAAGTGAGGCTCATTTGCTTCAGTGACTTTGAGGCATTTTGCTCTCTGTGCACTTTCTGAATGAATTTCATTTTGCAGAATGCAGCACAGTTGCGGCCTTGGCTGTGTGAACAGATATGTTGTGGGACTGGAAGGGTGTGTGCTTAGTTGTGTATATGTTTGCAGGGTAACAGGAGTCTCTAGGCAGCAAATGGGTATGGGCGAACTCTGTGGAGGAGACACTCACCACATATCTCTTCCCTTCAGCCTACAAACCGTGATTGTGCTTGTTTTGTATAGGGTTACATAAGAATGTCATAGTCTCCACAGATTTCTGCATGGAAATAATACATCCTTGTGGCATAAACAAAGAACAGCAGACTCCGTTGCCCCCAGTCCCATGTATTTCCCCCCATGTATGGAGAAGAATCTTGAGAGTCTCTTGGACTGCAAGAAGATCCAGTCAGTCAGTCCTAAGGGAAATCAACACAGACTGTTCCCTGGAAAGTCAGATGCTGAAGCTGAAGCTCAAATACTTTGGCCACCAAATGAGAAGGGAGCACTCACTAGAGATCCTGATGCTGGGAAAGACAGAAGGATCCTGATGCTGGGAAAGACAGAAGGCAAAAGAAGAAGGGGACAGCAAAAGATGAGATGGCTGGACAGCATTACGGATGCAACAAACACGAATTTGAGCAGACTTTGGAGGATGGTGGAAGACAGGAGGGTCTGGTGTGACTTTGTCCATGGAGTCAAAGAGTTGGACTCGACTGTGCAACTGAACAACAAATGGATCTGTAACACATGCAAGTGAAGCAGTGACTGAGAGTGGATTTTGCAGTTTACCTTGGTTGAATAAACTTTCAGCCAAGCCCCATCTAAGTGGTGGTAGAAAGTGCCATTAAGTCACAGCCATCTAAAGGTGATGCCGTTGGTTTTCAAGGCAAGAAATGAACACATGTGGTTTGCCATTGCCTGCCTCTGCTTAGCAACGCTGGCCTTCCCATCCAAGTACTAACCAGTGCTAACCCTGGTTAGCTTCTGAGGTCTGATGGGATAGATGGGGCTAGCTTGGAACATCCAGGTCAGGGCTCATCTAGACACAGGACAAATTGTGGAGCTCCCTCCCCAATGCAAATTACTCTGCCTCCCCATCATGGCCTTCCTCCAGAAGGTGAAGGCTCTTCTGTTCTGTTTGATGTTCTCACTGGCTCTGCTTCCCATGGATGTGCATCATTAATTGTTTGTAATTGTTTTATGCATGTGTATTTTAAAGTATTTAATATTTTGATTGTTTGCCACCTTAGGGGCTCTAACTTGAGTGGAAAGGTGGCGTAAACTGTTATAGTTTGCACTAACTTTCCTGATTTATTTCTTTAACTTAGCCCTTTGGGGTCTCTAAGCATGGTAATATGACACACTAAGCAGAAGTATTCCCCCCTCCGCAGAATTAAAATATAAGGGTTGATGTATACAAAATGCATAGTCAGCCATCATCCATGTTGATCACCTTAATTTTCCAGATATTCTGTTAGACCAGAATTTTCCAAATTTAGACATTGTTAGTCTTGTTAAGAAAAAATATCCACATTTGAGTCATCCCAAATACAAATAAGTTTGGATTCATACAACCACATACCATAATTCATAGAATGCCTTGCAATTATTGTGTGTACTAGCTTGGTTGTATGGAATGTTCCTTACAGGCCAGGCATCGTGGGCTACCCTTAGAGTGGCCAGATCCCTCCTGGCAACTGGTGGAGGATGGGGGGTATTTACCAGTAGAAAGAGGGCCTAGGCCATGTTGTTGGTGTTGCACCAGAAGTTATGTCATCGTGCCAGTGATTTCTGAGTGACACTCTGGTATTTGGAAAAAACTCTTTGGTAAACCTGGCTTCTACCATAGCTTTTGCCCAAATACCAGAACATCACTTAGAAAATGATGTCACTTCCTGCGTAACACCAGCAATGTGGCCTAGGCCTTCTTTCTACTGTTAAGTCCTCCCACCAGCCAGCTAATTGGGGGCTGGGAAGCAGGGCATGGCAGCAGGGAATCCCCAGCCACCAACCCCTGAGGGTCTAGCAACCCCACCTACCCTTGAAGAGTGTTGCAGATAGGATTGCCACGAGCCCCCAAGTCCCAGCAGGGGTTCCCCTGCTTTTGGAGGTTTTGATCTGCTGCTGACCAGCTGGCTGGCAGGGGATTCCCCCCCTCCCCCAATAGGAACAGTGCGTGGCAACTTCTCTTATATGATGACATCACTTCCAGGTGACATCATCTTGCTAGGGACATCATAGAGTTTTGCCCAAAAACCAGAGCATCACACGAAACATTACATCCAAGTTACATCATCAGGTCGGGGACGTCGCATGCGTCATCTCACCCACCTGCAGAATGCTCCCCAATTCCCCCCACCATGATAGCAAGGAGACTTGGCAACCTTGTTGGAAACTGCAGCTGATGCAGAATGCTGTGGCTTGACTGCTGGTTTGGACCAGCTGTTGGGAGCACGTGACCCCGATAGTACAGCAATTACACTGGCTACTGATCCACTCCCAAGCCCAGTTCAGGGTGCTGGCTTTGTCCTATAAAGCTGTATATGGCTTGAGACCAGGTATCTGAAGTACCATTTTCTTCCATCTGTTCCTGCCCAGGAATTAAAATCACAGGGAGATGCCCTCCTGACTGTCTCACCAATTAAAGATACTTGTTTGGTGGTTACATGAGAGAGGGCCTCTTCCACAATCATGGGTCAACTTCCCCAAGGAGGTGTGCCTGGCCCCCTCATTGTCAGTCTTCAGGAGGCAGCTTTAGTTAGGACTGCTTTGGATTGATTTAGCTTTTATTATTGGGAATCCTAATTGCAGTTTTTAAATTGTGACTTTTAACGGGTTTTATAATTGTTGTTGTAATTGTGTTTTTATGTTTTAGTTATATGGTAAGTCTCCTTGAGTTCCACAAGTGAGAAAGGAGGCTAACAAATATTTTAAATAAACTGGTGAAGCCATTATATTGCACAAGTGAAGTATCAATCAGGGGCAGACAAAAACGAAATAGGTGTGCGGTCTTTTGAGACCACATCTTCTTATGTTCATGTCTATCATGTACAGGAAAATGAAGGATGAAGTGAGTAGCAGTGATAATCTTTTATCCGGTCTCTGGAGACAGGCTGCTCAAAGAAGAGTGGGACAGAGCCACTACCTTGTGTGTGCTTTTATGATGATAATTTACTCTAAGTTGACCATAAAAAGGAAGTTTGGATGGGAGAAATGGTTGGCTGGTCCACTTTGTGGGCCTTTTAAAATCCCAATCCAAGTTGGCAACTAGGTAAGTAACACCTGGGGTTGCCAGCCCTGGGTGGGAAGCACCTGGAGATTTTGTAGGTGGAGCCTTGGGACTGAGGGGTTTGGAGAGGGAGGACCTCACAGTATAATGCCATAGAGTCCATTTTCTCCAGGGGTACTGATCTCTGTCCTCTGGAGAGAAATTGTAATAGTGGGAAATCTCCAGGTGCCACCTGGAGGTTGTCAACCCTACACCTCTTTAGCAAAATCTTTCAAACCAGAAATATGGAAAAGAGACAATCCAAATCCATTTGAGTTAAGTTTTTAAAATCACACCTACCTCAGTTAATCTGTACAAGAGTGCCTAAGTACACTTACACATTTATAGGATATTTACGTCCTGTGTTGCGGGTTGTTTTCTTCATACTTAAAATCTTGTCCAGGTCTGTTGTCTCTGCACCCCCAAACAACAATTAAATCTTGGATTAATTTTGGGTTATATTTAGGGGGTTAAAAAGCATGTGCAAATGAATTTCTTTCTCTTTTTATAAACCATGTTCCGGTTTTCACTACATTTTTGGTGAGCTGTTAGGTTTTTGTCTTGTGTTCAGGAATAACAAGGGTGGGGGAACTTCCTCAAAAATGAAGGCTGAGCTTTAAAAGATATCAGGAGGTCATGAAAGCTGCGACTGATATCATGGCAAGCCTCTGTTTTCCTTGTTATTAGAGGAGCCTCAATTCCTACACCCCTTCCTACAAACAACTCAGCCTTCTGTTTGCTCTGTAGGTGTGTCTCTCCAAACAAATGAACAAACTTTGAGTCCAGTGGCACCTTTTAAGACCAAAAGAATTTTATTCGTGCAAGCTTCTTTCATGCGTGTGCACACTTGTTCAGCATGCACAGGAAAACTTATGCCTTGAATAAAACTCTGTTGGTCTGGACTCAAACTTTGCTCTGCTGCTTCAGACCAACTCGGCTATCCACCTGAATCTATCTCCAAACAAATGTCTGCAAACATGCAAAACAAACAGCAGGGAGGGAGGGAAGCCTTTGTTAAAACCAAGCCACATCCCCAGTGCCTGTCTGCATCCAGAGCTGCATCTACTGCATGCATGTCTAAAACTCCATGGGGTAGAGTATACATGCATCTTGGCAATACTGAGCAGTGCAGTCCTAAACAGAGTTACACTCTTCTAAGCCTGAGCAGGATTAGTAACTCTGTTTAGGATAGCCCTGCAAGTGATGTGGAGGAGCCATTTCTAATCCTGCAAGCAAAGCTTTCCACACTTCTCAAGGGAGTCCATTCACACATTCAGCCACCAGTCACCCCATGTACAGCCAGCCAGTTACTTTCTGTGTAGGAAAAAAACCGCCCTCATTGATGAAATGCAGCAGAAGTGTTAGTTTGATTGCAAGGATAGGAAGCTTCTCACCTCCAGGGGTTAACTGCAGTGTACTGAGTGTATTTTGTGGAAATGAAAAGCTTGTATATCCCTGTGCCCAGAAAAATACTTTGAAATCCATATGCACATACGCTCAAGGTGTTGTGCACATTCTTTTACCACACGTATCAATTTCCTGTAATGCTCTAATACTAACACTGCAAAGCACAATTGGACTACACAAAATCTATTGAAAATGTGCTTGAAAGGGTATAACTATACATTTAGAACAATTCAACTAATAGTGGGAGACCTCCAGGTGCTGCCTGGGGTAAAAAGTCAAGGGTATTTATATTGAAATCCATGGACTGAGACTGAAGTAACTTTGTACAGGATTGCATTGTTAACTATCTGTGCTTCATGACTGTGATGGAGAAGCCTGTAGTCTCCTGTATGCATCTTTTATAAACATTTATGTGTTTACTGCCTATACTTTAATACTGCCTCTCAAAACTCCTTGAAGGAGCCCATGACAAAATCGGAAACAAGTCAGCTAGTCATGAAAATACCCACCCAATCAGCAACATTAACAATGCAATCTAATAGCAATGTAATGTACAGCTAAAACTAACAATAACAGTAAAATTACAACTTCCTAGAACATCCATAAAGCATAATGAAGATCATGAAAGGAACAACAAGGGCGAGGTCAGACGCTCAGAAAATCCCGCTACGGGCATGAGTGGAGTCCGGAAGCATGTCGGATTTTAAGCGGTTGTCCAAACGTCAGCATCTGCGAATGGTGGTTAGCTCGTTCGAGCCCCGCGTTGAGACGACTGGGACGCGGACTAATTTGATACTGCTTTAAATCCGGAACAAAATTCTTCTGACAGTTCCTGAGCGGAATTTCTCTGTTTGAATGCTCCATCGTTGGCGACTCATCGGAAGCGCATCACCGCTTCCCTCCCAAAGCCCCCTGCAAGTGATATCACTGCGCCAGTGAATGAGCGAGCGAATGTTGGCTCGATAAATTGTTTACCCGCCCCTATGTCCGGAAACAAAACTCACTTTTGAAACTAGATGTGAATTCCTTGGGTTTTTTTCTGCACGCGTAGTGCTCGTGCTGGAAAAGTAGTGCCAACGGACTAGCAAAACTGTTAGTGATCCAACCCATTTAAAAGTGACGCGCTGCAGATAGCAGGCATCACTGCGCCTGCGCTAATGCAGATTGACATCTCATGAAATGAGGTCTGGTAGAGCACTCTGATCGACCAGCGATGGGACTCACATGGGATAGAATGGGAGCCTGGCTGTTGTCTGATCGGAAAATTGGTTGTGTGGATTATAATAGAGGCGCGTTGCAGATGGATTTAATGGTGTGACTGCACCCCAAGCCAGACAAAAACATATAATATGACAGATAACAAAGAGGCAACCAAGAAATCAGGAGATGAAAACTGGTTAGGGTAGGGGCTAGAAAAGATCCCTAAGCGTAAGGATGTGTCATTAGCAACCAAGATCAATATAATTCAAGACATAGTATTCCCCATTACTATGTACGGGTGTGAAAGTTGAACAATGAAGAAAGTTGACAGGAGGAAACTTGAATCATTTTAAATGTAGTGCTGGAGGAGAGTTTTATGGCTATCATGGACCACTTGAAAGATAAATAAGTGGGTTCTAGATCAAATCAAGCCTGAACTCTCCTTTGAAGCTAAAATGACTCAACCAAGGCTACTGTGCTTTGATCACATGAGTGTCACTAGAAATGACAACAATGCTAGGAAAAGTTGAAGGCAGCAGGAAAAGAGGAAGACCCCCTAACATGAGATGGATGGACTCAATAAAGGAAGCCACAGTCCTCAGTTTGCAAGACCTGAAACAAGGCTGTTAATAGGATGTTTTGGAGGTAATTCATTCATATAGTCACTGTAACCTGGAAGTAACTTGACAGCACTTAACACACACAGGATGGACAACCAATAAAATGGATAAAATGTTTAAAACAGCCAAATAAGTTAACTAAAATTATGTGTGTGTTTTGGGGGGGGGGCTCAAATAAAGTCTGGGCAAATAAAAATGTCTTAAACTCCTAACTTGCTTCCAATCCCTTCCAAAACGGTCTGACTCCTACCAGGCAGTTCATACTTAAATATGTGCTATGGCAATCCGTGGGGTAGATTTCTGCCTGTCAGTCTCAGCCTGACCTACCTACAGGGCTGTTGTTATTAAAGACAAAATGGAGGAGGGGGAAAACCATGTGTACTGGAGAAAGGGCAGCATAAAAATAGGTATTGTGTGATTGGCCTTCTGGCCCCTATTCGTGAGGAATGGGCTTGTCTGGTATATCCTGAATTGTGTGCCCAATTCTGCACTAGACCTTTAATCCTGGTTCAGCCCTGTCCCCAAACTGACATTTTACACTTGAATCATAGAAACCAACTCTATGAGTTTATAATTCTAGCGTAGATGATCAGTTTGGAGACAAGGCTGAACCAGGATTAAAGGTCTAGTGCAGAATTGGCCTCCTAAAGCAGCTTGCCTCTTTTCCAACTTCTTGGCATACTCTGTCAGTCACCCTGGTCATTCCCCAGTTTTTATATTCGAGAATACAAGAACGAGTCTGCTGGACAAGACCAAATAGAGAGTCAAAAACACAGATTCCCACGGAGGCTAGTTCGATGCCTCTGTGAAGCCTGTAAGCAGGATGCGAAGCTGCTGGTGTTCAGGGTAGACTGCCTCTGTTCATGGAGGTTCCATTTAGCGACGGCAGCTCCAGGCCGTTGCTAAACCCAAAGTGGACCTAGTCCTAGCTCAGCGTTCCTTCGGCTGGAGCGGGAAGCAGCAAGGCATGAGGGTGGTGATGGCTTGCGTTGCCTCCGCTGCTTCTCGCCTGGGAAGAGCGTCGCGCCGCCTTGTGCCAGCGGCAAGCGGCCTCTGGTTGGAGCACAGCCGCCCGCGCCCTCTCCCAGCCCGCCGTCTGCCTTCGCGAGTCTCCCAGCGTCGCTATGGGGCCGGCTTGCGAGCGCCTCCCTTCCCAGCCGGCACTCCAGGCCGGAGGCTGCCGGCAGCCGCGTACGTGAGGCTGCCTGTGCCGGGGACAGCGGAGGGGAGGGGACTGGCGGGGAGGAGGGGATGCGGGCGCGGAGGGGGGGGGGAGCTGCAAGGGGAAGGTGAATTTCAAAACAAGCTTCGGGAGGGAAGGAGGGAGCGGAGCTGGCGAGCGGCAGGAGGTAAGCGGAGGGGCGCTTGGGGAAGGGAAGTCCTCCTTGCGCGCCGGGATCGGGGGCGCTGCTGCGTGGAAAGCGGCCCGCCGACGTTCTTGCAAGCCAAGGGGGACCGGCAGACAAGCGGAGGAAATGCTTGACGGCGGAGTTGCTGCAGCTACTGGCTGGCCGGCCGGCTGCCCCCCTTCCCTCCCCGCCTTGGGCGCAATCGCTGCCCCCTCGTGCAAACCCGGCTTGCGTCGTTCTGCTGCTCCCAGGGCCACGATTCCTGAGCTCGACTAGCACAAGGAGCCCCTCTCCGCGCCCTACCTTCCTCCCCCCTCCCCAGCGGCTCCGATCTCGGGCAAGGGACACCCCCCTCCAAATCTCTCTGTCTGCAGGGATTGATCGCGGGGCGTTGCAGAGTCCTTTCCTCGCCGTCCGAGTAGCCGGCTTGGGCACCCCTCAGATCACCCTACATATACAGCCGGTTTCCCCGGTTCGCCGTCTTGCCTCTGCGCGATTGGAGCCCTTTTTATTTCTCCCTCTTCCCTATGCAAACTCCCCCGTAGCCTCAGGACTGGAGGTTTGCATGCGTCGCACCCCTTTCCTCTCTATAGTCCTCTCTAGTTGCTTCGTAAGAGCGCTACAGGATCCCCCAACCCATTGTCCGCCGTTACTAGTCCGCACGGCCCTTCTGTGTGCAGTATCCCTTGGGTTGTGTATGTGTGTGTGCGTGGACGGAGTTGTGTTTTGATCCACGCGTGGTTGCCACGCCTCCTCCTCGATCTTCCTCAGTGTCAGTTCTGCACCGCGCGCAAAGAGTAAACACCCTCCTGCTCGGTTCGGCTTCTGCCGCTCTGGCTACTCCCGTCACACCCCCTTCTGGAGCCCGCCCGGCTCCTGCTCCAGCCCTCCAGAAGCGCAGCCAGCAGCGTCGCTCCCGCTCCCTCTTTGCTTGCAGCCGCGCCTTGCCCTCTTTCTGTACATGGCATGCCCACTCCTCTGGCAGCCGGGTTCGGCACAGTCGCCACGCCCCCTTCTTGCGGCCTTGTCATGCTGCCGCCGCTTCGCGCCCAAGCCACGCCCCTTCGTGTGCATTTGCCGTGCGTCTTCCTGTGGCGGTAACCGCACCGCTGCCCCTCTTTGCAACAGCGGGACCCGCTGGTTTCTCTGTTGCACCTCCCCCTCCCCCCCAGTGTTGCAATCTTTGGATCTAGCGAAGAGTTACCCTCTTATGTAACTGACCTTATTGTGTTTTCCTGCAGTTTCGTTTGTGTTACTTTTCAGGCAACCCTACAATACCTAGTGGTGTGGCCACCGTCTGCCCCTTCTTGCACCTTCCCAGTAGGGCTGCCAACTTTTAAACTTCATTTAACATCATTTTGATCTGCAGCAATTATCAGGTAGTGTTATATAGGGCAGTGCCTTGAAATGCTTTAACTGCCAAATTGTGCATATTAAACCTCTAGTAAAGGGATAAGACATTTGATACTCCCACGCCCAGTTGGCAACCTTAGCTGGCAGGCAGTTTCCTTTGTCTTGTGGAGCCTGATCCTAAGCATGGTTACACAGAAGTAAATCCTTCCCACTACAGTGGGACTTACCCCAGTGCGTTACAACCTAATCCTTGCCCCTGCTAACACTGTTGTTTGTTAAGTGCAGTCAGTCCCCTCAAAGGGATTGATATTTTAAGCAGCCAGGTGAGAGGCTGTTGGTAAGCCTAGTTTCTGGGTTTGGGCCCTCCAGGCAGGCTTCAGCTCTGGGATCTCTGATTTTAGAAACTTTGCACTGGACGCAAAAGAAGTTGGCTTAGGGGAATGGGAAACAGCAAAGCATAGCATTGAAAGGGTGGAATTGTACCCCCATATTCCCTGGTCTTGTCCACCCCCTAAGCTGCCCTTGATTGCTGCAGATATCGTGTCTTTATACCTCTTTGACCTCTCCAATTGTCCTGGGGAGGTGGCAGGTGATACCTATCAGTGGATTGAATTTGAGCTTCCAGTTGCTGAACCCTAATCTAAAGCAAGCTTCCTGGATGTCATTTCAGGCTTCCGATTATAGTGGGTGGAGGAGTCACCCCAGAGCTAGGGAGCAGCATGCTCTCTTGTTGCTGCAGCCTGCTTTCTCTGTTCTTACTGTCCAACCTCACTGCGATGTAACAGATTGCAGCCTTATTGAACACCGTGCCTGACTCCAGTGCATGCCCATGGTTCTGTTTTTTACACGGGCCACCACACCCCCTCTAATTGGCTCTTGCCACCCTGTCCCATGAAACCTGTAGCACAGACGTGAATTTTATCTCGATTCCGCTGCATGTGAGCCGCACCCCCTGTGAGTCATATCCCATTCCTCGAGATGCATGATGCAACTGCTCCCTTTCTCACCCAACATTTAAGTAGCACTCAGCATACTTTGCTACCATCCCAGGGAGGTAGTCAGCCCTGTCATTCTTTTGCTTGCCCAGCCGTTTCTTTATGCTTCTTTCTGCTTGCTGTGGCTTAGACTCTTATGTCACTGTTGCCTGTTTGTCTAGAGCATAGAATCCTGTACAGGAGACCAGGAAGAGAAGTTTACCAAAGTTGGTTGCCCGTACTTTGAGGATGCACACAAACCAGTACAGGCGTATGAGGAACAGATGAATGGGGAGAGGGGAGGTGGGGATTAAGGGCTGTTGCATTTTGCAGATTTAGACCCACTCTTCCTGAGATGCTAGTCCTTGACATGCAGGGAATTGTATTTTTCTTGGAGGAAACTCTCCCCCCCCCCCGCTACTTGCACCAGTTGTAGCCAGCAGGTGTTGGGGATAGCTCATGACTTGAGTTTTCCTCCAAGAAAAATAAAATTCCCTGCATGTAAAAAACTAGCATCTCAGGAAGAGTGTTACCACTGTTCAGGGAAAGGGGTTTTCCCCCTTTCTTATAGCGGAGCATTCATGCTTGATATAATCTTACCTGCAGGTCCAGAGAAAGACAGTCCAGGGCAAGCTGCAACATCTGATTATGTGGCATGTGTAGATCAGTTCTTTCTTGTATGTCTAGTGCTGTCGCTGTTGAATGCTCCTCTGTGCAATTTTGTGTGGACATCCTTGCCATTAAGTGCTGGATGTTCCACTGGGCAGTGGGCATGTTCTCTCCATGGCTTTTGTTTTTCTGTTCAGTGAAATGGACTGGCGGTGAACATATTGACTTGAACCTGAGAGATTATGAAAGTGAAGTCCTATGCAGAGTTACACTAGGCTACGCTCCTTGATTTCAGTAGGTTTAACTGGAGTTAGCACTGCATAGGATGGGCATGCTTAGTGAATTTTTTTTCTTTGGGGCTGTAATATGCTGCTCTGCCCATGCACCAAAGTGTGTATGTATGTATAGCTTTTGCTGGCTGATAACTCATGCTGAGGGCTAGGAGAATATGTCTGAGTCACTTTCAAAGTGGCTAGTATCATCAGTCCAAAGAAGAATGCTTCAGACACACTCATCTATTACTCCATTTTTCTGAGTTTACACTAAAGCTAAGTTTTGCATATCAAAAGTACTTGGGTTTAAACCTAGTCAACTAAGAATGCTTGAGGTACATGCATAATGCATAATTTGTGCGGTGGGACCATCGTGGTAGTGCACTCACCACTGTTTGTTCAGATTTCAGCAGACATGGATTTGTGTGCATAGCACTTATTGGCTCATTCTTGTATCATCACAAAAACTGCCACATTTTCTGGATCAGTTTTTGTACCTTAGAAAAGCTGATTTTTTTTTTTGATAAATGCTGTCAAATGAACTTCAGAATGGACAAACATACAAGTTGCTCTTTAAAATAAAATCAAAGGACTGTCCATCAGAAGCATGAGATGAGGGGGCAAAACTGAGCAGTAAATCAGCATTAACTTGAGAGGCTAGTATATCTGTTATTTGTAGTGCAGAAGGAATCATGTAGGGAATAAAAAACTGCTCAACTTCTGCTTTTAGGCCCATATGCACAGCGCCCCCCCCCCCCCCCGCATGTGCCTTGTGCAAAACTCTCTATCCTGTCCTGCACTCCTTGGTAAGATCAGCTTCCTTTAGTGCAGGCTTGTTGCTGGGAGGATGAAAAAGAGGGGAGAGGCACTGTAAAAGAGACTTCGAAGTATGTCAGGCTACCATTGCCTTTCTGAAAGAGATGTAGAAATGAGGAATAAAACAGCCTGTTTCAGGTTGTGCTTTGCATGCATTCAGTTCTGCAGTCTTTGCTCCCTTGTTGCACCCTTATGCCCTTCACTTTTGCCTCTGGGCAAGAATGCCACACCCCCCTGTAACAATCTCTTCCCTGCTGCTTTGCAGGAATATGCTGAGGATATCAGATCTAAGTTTACAAGCTGCAGGCTTGCCTTCTAAGAAAGCTGCCAGCTCTAGCTCCTCCCCCCTTCCTCCTGTGTCTATCCGTTAACCCGTTGACATGCTGCCCAGCCAGCCACCCTTTGCTCCGCTTCAGTGCTGGGGCTAGGAAAGCACAGGCAGAAGTGAGTGTGATTTGTGTTCTGATTAATCCAGAGGCTGGTCAGTTTAATTGAAGTCTGTAGGGCCAAATATTATCATCCCAAGACCTTTGTCACAATCATGTGATGCTTCTCATGTTGTTTTGGTAGATATTGTGTGGAAGCTGGGAAGTACACTTATCTGTAGCTAACCCCATTGGATGCAGTAGGAATTTATTTTCCCCCATTGGACACAGTAGGGCTTGTTTTTGTTGTTGCCATCAAGTTACAATTGATTTATGGCCATGTAAGGTTTTCAGAGGTGGTTTGCCATTGCCTGCTTCATATTTTTTGAAGATCTCCCATTCAAACACTAGCCAGGGCCGACCCTGCTTAGTTTCTGAGATCTGATGAGATTGGCTATCCAGATCAGGGATAGTAGGACTTACTTCCCAGTAAATGTGTATCAAACTCTCTTATGTGCTTGAGGTGCTGTACACACACTCAGAAGTCTTATTGCTCTCTGTTGTGTTGATAAGTCTGATGTCTGCAGTCATGTGTACATAGTGAGTCAGTGGTTCAGATATCACATCAGCTGTGAATTCACTGCAGGGCAAAGTTATTTATTTATTTCATTTCTCCTTGCTTTTCATTCCAGTAGGGACCCAAAGCAATGCACATAATTCTCTCCTTTTTCCCTTACAACAACCCTGTGAGGTAGGTTAGGCTAAGAGAGCATGACTTGTCCAAGGTCTCCCAGCAAGCTTCCATAGCATGAGTGGGGATTTGATGGGTCTTCTAGATACTAGTCTGACTATCTTAACCACTGTACCGCATTAGTCTTAATCTAACTATGACAATCCCTATCTATCTATGACAATAACCTCAGCCTCTGTCCTCCTATCTGAATTATAGAAATAATAGAAGCATAGAGCTGGAAGTGACCTCAGAGGCAATCTAGTCCAACCCCCTGTACAACACAGGAAATTCATAACTCCCTCCCAACCCTTCCCCAGTGACCCCTGCTCTATTCCCAGAGGAAGGCAAGAAACCTCCAGGGATCCCTGGACAATCTGGCATGGAGGAAAAACCCTCTTGAACCCAAAGTGATGATCCATTTTACTCTAGGCATGTAAAAAAGAGCCATGATAGCTGAGCCCTGACTCATCCCATCCTGCCTTTCCTTTCATGATCTGTCTAAGTTCACGGAATCAGCATTGCTGTTTGCTGGCCGTCTTGGCCTCTGCTTAGAAGCCTCTAAAGAAGGAAGAGCCCATCACCTCCGGAGAAAGCCTGGTCCATCGAAGAACTAGTCTAATTGTCAGGAAGTTCTTCCTAATGTTTAGTTGAAAACCTTTGATTTATTTTCAATCTGTTAGTTCTGGTCTGACCTTCTGGGGCAAAAGAAAACACCTTTGCTCTATCATATTGCCTTTTAGTCATTTCTTCTTCAGGCTAAATTGTGCCAGGCTACCTTGCAGGGATTACTAAATGCTTTCAACAATCAGACATTTCTTAATATTGCTATTATGATTATGGTGATCACTATAGCCTATTTTCCACTTAAAAAGTGCTCCTTTCTAGCCCCCAGCTGGGGTCTTCCGTTCCTGAGCTTGAAAACTGAGAAGCTAACATACTTGACATTGGTCAAATCTGTATCTTTGGAACCAAAAATCGCTCATGTTTTGGGTATCCAGCCAGAAATATCTCCTGTTCAGGCTGGGTAAGGTGTTAAAGAAGGCATGTGGAAACGTTTGTAAATGGTAAACTTAATTTGCCAACTGAATCCGGTAGGCCTCACATTTTGGGATTTGAATTTTGACATGGCAATTCAAAAACGAATCTTGAAATACATGTCATGGCATGAAACTTTATACTCAGCAGGAGATTTCAGTCTTTGGCAGCAGCGCGTGTATGACAAAACTCAGTATTTGCTGACAGGAATCAAGCTTGGGTGCCAAGATGGATTTTTAAATGTGCATTTTGATAGTCTTTTGTACAAGAAGTTAAATCTCTATATGGCATTTCCTTGCCTAAGATTTTTCTAAGTGTTTCTGTGTTTATTTTAAAGTATTTTTAAAAATCAATTTTAGGATTTACACTACCATGACTCTCCAAATTTATACATTGTTATTGTACCCTTTCTCCAAGGAGCCCAGGGCAGCTTGTGTGGTTTTCCTCCCCCATTATGAAGCCCTGTGGGAGATGTTAGGCTGAGAGAATTACAGGCTGAAGCCCACCCAGAGAGCTGAACTGGGATTTGACCCTACATCTCTCATATGTTGGTAGTCCAGCTCACTAACCATTATACCACACTGGCTTGATTTCCCCCCCTATTCCCCATTCTCGCTGATTCATATATTCTGTTGGTTTTTTCTCCCCTTCTTTCCTCTAGTATTTGGCTCCTTGGCCATGCCCAATTCCTGCGTTCTTTGTTTTGCTCATGAGGAGAACCTCTACTGGCAAGCAGGCCTTTTCTTGCCTGTAAGCTTATGACCTGAGGTTCAGGGCCCAGGGATGTCTCAGAAGAAGCTGCTGTGACCATATGGAAAGCAAATGGCACATACATTTCTGAGGAACTGAAGTTTATTCTTTTCTCACATTATTGAGTTTGTTTACAGTAGTAGAACCCTAACTTTGATGGCCAACGCTAGCCCAATGTGGTCAAATTTCGGAAGCTAAGCAGGGTTATTCCCGGTTAGTATTTGGATTGGATACCATCAAGGAAATCCACCTCTGAAAGTCTCTTGCCTCGAAAACTATGAGGTAGCTGTAAATCAGCTGTGACTTGATGGTACTTTCCACCACCACAGATTTAAGAACAGGACCCAGTTGATGTCTTGTTGTTTACCGTATTTGTTCGTTTGTTATGGAAAAATTTGTATCCTTCAGGTTTATTGGCAGAACGAGCAAGAACAGTTCTTTATCTCATTCCTCAGTTCAGTAGTGCTACAAGGCAGGCTCCAGGGTTGAGCCCATTTTACAGATGAGGATATGAGATTGAGAGCTTAGAATGCAGAGGCTTTAATGTTGAGTCTAAACTACTTGTCTCTGTAACCAATTTTTGTCCATTCCCTTTCCTTTAACGGTCAACTCATTTAAGTTAAAGTCTCAAGTTAGTCCACTCTGAATTATTTTTATCATATGTATTTATCTATATTTTAAATGCTGCTTTATTTCTAAATTTGGAATTAACCCTTTAAAAACTTCTTAACCCCATCATTAAAAAATATATATATTTTACCTCCATGTAATCACCACTGAAAATAATTTTGCCATGGCTAAAGAAATTCTTGGATCCTCATCCTTTAATAAAAATGGTACAAGTTGTATATTGCTCAGGACTGGATCAAACCATTATACTCTGTATAGGTCATAACATGGGCAATACAAAATCATGTGATCCAATGTCTCAAGCTTTCCACATCTGCAATATCTGTCCTAGAAAGTGTCTTCACAGAAGATAAAATATTGTCAGCAGTTGGTCAGACAGTAAGTCTCTTGTTATCTTTAGTCCTCATAGATATGAAGCGGCTTTTAAAACTGAGCAGATAATATTTGGTGGTGTATTCCTAAAAATATTATGTACACATTCAGAAACACATGAGTATGTTATTTACAAGTCTTCAGGCTGAGTCTTGGGGTTGGGTTAATCCCTGGATTTCTGTAGATCATGCTAGCTCAATGATGGTTAATAGGGGTTTCTTTAAAAAAAAAAGACAAGGCTGAAGTGGTGGCACCATGTTACGCTCGATTTATGGCTACCCTGTAGGGTTTCTGAGACAAGAGATGAACAGAAGTGGTTTGTTATTGCCTGCCTCTGTGTAGCAACCTTGGGCTTCCATGGTGGTCTTCCATTCCAGTACTAGGCTTCTGAGATCTGATGAGATCAGCTCATCCAGGTTGGGATTAACAGACTATGTTGCTGAATTAGAAGTGAACCCCCTGTTTATGCAACGGAAGCTTATCCGGCTTTGAGAAAACCATCCCTTAGCTTAGTTACTTGTTTCCTGCCAACATTGTCCCTTGGGGATGTGTGGGCATCTGTTTTGTTTTTGTACCTTCCTCCTAGACAGTTCTTTTTTTAAAAAAAAAAATGAGTGTGTGTTCATATTCATTGGGAAATGCAAATTAAATGAATACCTCTAAATATACTTCAGCCATTCAGTTGTATAAACCCATGCTGGAGATGTGCACAGGGAACACCCTGCCTCTCCTTGGTGAGGCCCAGTAGAGCGTATGTTTCCTTGAGAACCAGCTGCTTGTACCCACGCATGTGGGGGCAGGGCTTTCTGTTGGCACATGTGACTTTCAGGCTGGCACTGCTGAATGTGTAGAAGTTAAACGCGGCTGCTAACAATTGTGAGGCTGCTACGGATCTTTGGTCCTGAAATGTATTTGAGAGTTGACTTTATCATAAACAAGGAGAAGTAGCAGTCCTCAGATGGAAGCTCTGTGAAGGACATATAGTGAGAGACAGGTAGATCTGTCCCATGACGCACAATTGTGTTTGTAGTTTCTTTTGTTCATTTGACTAGGGTCTCTGCAGGAGGATGTTCTGATAGAGGGTACCTCTTATTTCATATTAGTGGGAATGGTTTTTGTGTTGCAGTGTGGAGGTTTTCACTGCAAGCTTCCAAATCTGGGCATTGCCCTGGGCAGTTCTTCTATAATCTATATTGTTTCTCACGCACCCCGTTTTTGTCATTAGCTTGCAGCTGTTCTCCACGTTCTCTCCTCTCCTTCTGGGATGGCTCTTGGCAGTTCTTTCCAGACTTTATTAGAGTTTCTTTGCCTACCGCTGGGGGTCCTGTCCAAGGGCCCATGACAGTTGACCTTTCTTGCGGCACAGTGGCATCCAGAAATGTCTGGGATGCGGCGGAAGAAGAGGATATGGTGCTGAAACTGGAGCTTTCATTCATGGTGTAGAGTCTCTACAAAACCAGATGTGATATATGTAGTACTAAACTTTCTCCAATTGCAGCAGAGACGAAAATGCAGCATTATTTTAGTTAATCATTTTTTTAAAAAAATCCTGCTTATCTTCATTCAATCAAGGACAGTTTCTCTGTGTTGCTACAGGCATATTTTAGTTAATCTTTGTACTTTTGCTTCTATAGTGATTTCTTCTAATAAGAATTTTTGAATTTTCATGGGAGTTCAGCAGGACATTGTTTAATAATGCAAGGAAAAGTCTTCTTTTCTCTTCTGCTGCCTTGTGTATGTGTGAAAAGTTCATTCAGTTGTCTTGTATGGGTTTGCTTTTAGGAGTTGTAAGCGAAAATGGGATGGGTATTCAAAGGTGGTTGCTGGCCATTGTTTTTGGTTCCTGTGGTGTCTGAATGCTCATTCAAATGCACATCCATTACTCCCTGACTAGCATGTGCCCAGGTTTGTGTATACAGCTGCTGATATTGGATTGTACTGGATGGAATTGGAAGAAGGTTGGCTTGAGATAAGTGTTCACACTAATGGAACTCTGGGTTTCTGTAGAAGAAATTAAATCTTCCCAAGAAAGGGGAAATAAAAAAAAATCTGTAAAGTTTTTGGATGGCTGTGATTTCCATTTGACACTGTTCAGATTCACCAAAACAAACTGGTGATTTTTCAGAGAGCTCTAGGCAAATCTTCTTAACCTGGAGGTGGTGATTTCTGATTCCTTGTCTGTTATTTGCTGAAGCACTCACATTGAAGTTCACCATGCTAAAATAATTTCCCTTGGGTAGCTTCAGCACCTCATCCTTTCTGCTTACTTATTAGAATTCATGTGGAGCTTCTCTAGGCCAATAACAAAACTTGACCCTCCCCCAGAAATGGAACTATTGCAAAGGAAAATTAGATTAAATGGTGGCATTTCATTCCTTCAACCCTATGCATGTTTACTTGGAAGCAATTCCCATTTATTACAAATGGAATTCACCTCTTAGTAGCTGTGGTTAGTAATAATCTTTCTGAGTAATATAGAAATTGCAGGTAGCCATTAGGACCCCCCAGGCAATATTAGGACAGTATTAAGAACTTCATTAAGTAGTGAGCAACCTATTAGCTAAACAGAACTCTTCTTCAGGCTAGATTTCAAAGTGTTTTGTTGAATGTTTGCTCACTTCTTTGTGATGGTTTGGTTTATCCTGATGAATCTCCCCTCAGTGAGTAATTTTATGTACATTTGTTTGAGAAGAGACTCCGTTGCAGTCCAGGTTGTGAGACTTAGGGTTGCTAACATGAGGCTGGCAAATGGCAGGAGTAGGTTTGCCAATTCTGGGTTGGGAAATTCCTGGAGATTTGGAGATAGATACTGGGGAATAGGGTTGCCAATCCTCAGTTTTTTATTTGAACTCTAGTGAGTACTGAACATTGGATAAGAGGTACTTCATACATGGAGCTGCTGCTTTTCTTCCAATCCCCAGGTGGCAGCAGGGGATCCCTTGGTTTGGAGGCCCTCCGCCTGCTTCAGGGTCATCAGAAAGTGTGTGTGTGTGGGGGGGGAGGGAAATGTCTGCTGGGCACATCATTATTCCCTATTCCCATAGGGCATAGTGGAGAATTGATCTGTGGGTATCTGGGACTCTGGGAGGCTGTTTTTGAGATAGAGGCATCAAATTGGCAGCATAGCATTCAGTGCCTCTCCCCAAATCCCCTCCAAGTTTCAAAAAGATTGGAACAGGAGGTCCAATTCTATGAGCCCCAAAAGAATGTGCCTCTATCCTTCATTATTTTGAATGGAGGGAAGGCATTTAAAGGGTTTGTGGTCTCTTTAAACATGATGACCAGAACTCCCTTTGGAGTTCAATTATGCCTGTCACAACCTTCCTCCTGGTCCCCAGATATTTCTTGAATTGAACCTGGCAACCCTACTGGGGAGACTGGAGATTGGCAAGGGGAGGGACCTCACCATGCTGTAATTCTGTAGAGTCTACCCGCCATATACAGCTGGTTTTTTTCAGGGGAAACTGATCTCTGCAGTCTGGAGAACAGTTACAATTCCAGGAGATTTCCAGGCCCCACCAGGAGGTTGGCAAACACAGTGGGATCCTGAGTGAGTGTGTGTGTGTGGATTGCAGTTGTTGAATATTTTTGCAAGTCACATTGTTTGCCTTTCCCTTACCTTTGAATGGAACAAAAATCAACATACTGGATTTTATAACAACTGTTGTCTGCAAGGAAAGGCATTTTTAGGCTCACTTTAAAAAACAACAACATGGCCTGAGGAGGATTAATCTGATTTGAGAAAAGGGGAGGGATCATAGCCATTGAAATTAAAATCTCAAAGACAGAAGAGTAAGTGTGAGCCAGAGGAGAGAGAAAATGGAATTCAACTGTGAGCATAGGGCTGTAGTGAGATCACATAGTGAAAGTGTCTCAGTAGGATGGAGGATGGAGTTAGGAGTTGGAGCACTGCTGTAGATCCCCATTAGGGTTAATCCAGTAATGGAATCAGTTGCAGTCCAAAATTTGAGCTGAGGGGGCTAGAATGAACAGCAGGAAGAGGGGATGCTGGCAAGCTAGGAAAAGCAGCAGCAGTTTGGACAGACAATACTGCCCCCTTTCTTTGCCTCTCTGTAGATTTGAGTGGCTCACTGTAAAGGCACCAGAATACCAATGTGGAAACTCCTACTTCATGTTCTGGCTAATCTTGACAAGTACTAGGTGGAAGACACAGACACTGTAGCATAGATCAAGGGTCCCTAATTTTGCTGAGCCTGCAGGCACCTTTAGAATTCTGATACAGGTTGGTGGGTGCAAGTACAAAATGGCTGCCTGAGTAGGTGCAGCTGACTACAAAATGGCAGCCACAGGAGGCTGAGCCAACCAGAAAATGTCAGGGAGTTGAGGTCATGTTTAACTCTAATAGTAACTCTTCAACATTTTTAGGCAGAAGCTCTGTTTAACAGAATGTCTTTCAAAATTAACATATTATTTTAAAATATTTTCTTGCATATAAATGTAGTAACACAGTGAAGATCCTTGTACTGTGGTGGTATCTGTTGCTGAAGCAACTTTTAAAGAACCTGCACAGCCAATCTGATCTCCATAGGCCAGTCAGAAGCTCCAGAAGTTTTGCTAAAAAATCTTGACTAACACCAGAAGTTGTTGGTGGGCACCATAGTACTGATGGGCAGCACACAGGACTTCTGCTGTAGGTCATGCATGTTTAGGTCCTATCAGTACACACCTCAAAACTTGTATGATGAATTTATGAAGCCTTTTTACCTAGCTGGCATCTGCCTAGACTTCTTTAGGAAGGGCTGACGCTTGCTTTGAGAAAGAAGGCGGTTCTCTGAGACATGGTTGTTTATATGGTGTATGCATTCCATCTTCCATGAGCTAATATCATTATCTCCTTATCTTTGTTGTTGGCAGTGTGTCCAAGATGGCGAGTGTGCTGTCCAGACGGCTGGGGAAGCGATCCCTGCTGGGTGCCCGCATTTCCGCTCCCCCTTTGCTAGGGGATGGGGTTCTTGTGACAACACAAGTTTCATCTTTGCAACCAGAGCTTAGTGAAACATCTTCGCCCCTTGCTTCCTATGAAGATAGCCACTCAAAGGATCAGGCTGAAGAGTCCACCAGTCAGAACCAACACTGGCTGGCACTGCAACCAGGACAACAGGTATCAAAGTGGTTTCTGCTTATGGATGTATTGTAGTCTTGGTGACCTTACACTGAATAAGGGATTCAAAATTCTGTTGTTGGTTCTTTTGTGCTTCTATCTGTTGCTGTAAACTGGGGCACATAACACAGTAGGAAAGAAGTGCAGGTTAAGCAAGATTAGCATTCCACATTTGTAGTTTATTCTCTATGTTTCTGGAGATGTTATGTTTCATGTTGAAATTACGTGGTGTCAGGAAGGAATAGACTGCAAGAGCCTGTATCGCTGGATTTTATGACAAGACACCTTTGGCTTCTTTGGCTTTAGCTGCAGCTGACTGTCTACAAAAACAGTCCGCTCAGAAGTAATCATACCTACACTGAAGGAAACACTGAATAAAATCATTGCAAATTGTACAAAACAGAGCTATGTCCTGAAAGCCTGGCCAAAATAAAATGATCCCCCAACTTTTTAATATCTGCAGTGTTTGGTTTAGATGAGAGGCCTCTTTTCAGACAATGCCAATACCAATTTTGATGTTGGAAGTACTGGATTCAGCAAGGCCAGTAGGGGCTCATTGGATACATCTGCAAGAAAACCAAATAACAAAAAGTCAAAACTTCCAATGGAAAGTCAGAGATAGGGACAGGTTTTCTGATTAAAACAAACAGAATTATGTCTCTTTAATCTCCACTGCATGGTCAGCAGAAATCCCATGGGTGTATTTGCTGATGGAAGTGGGTGGGTGCATTTTGGCAGGTGTAAGACCACCCCCCATTTCATCCCCACTTTGTAGTCTACCCTTCCAGTGAGTAGTATTCATGGGGCTTTCCACACTTTATCATCTTGTCAACCATATGAAGTAGGCTGGGTATGAAGAAAGTGGCTGGTTTAAGGTCACTCTGGGAGGATTTCAACCTGGGTTTTTCCAGTTCAAGTCCCAGTACTTGATCCACTGGCCACCCACTGGTTTCTGTTCTGTTTGCCAGCATATTGGTCTTAGATGGTGGCTGGGCTTACAATAGAACTCCAGGCAAGAGAGATCAGTTCACCTGGAGAAAATGACCATCTTGGAAGATGGATTTTATGGCATTATACCCCATTGAAATCCCTCCCCAAACTTTGCCCTCTTCAGGCTTCACCCCTAAAATCTCCTGGTATTTCCCAAACCAGGCCTGGCTACCCTATGCAGGTGCCATGGTGAAATGGGCCTGGTTTTAGCTTTTGGCAGCCTTTCAACTCCCCTCACAGCCTCATTTCCCATTTTCATAAGAGTTTTATTCATCTTATGCAAGATAAGAAAAGAGGGAGACACTTAAGGCAAAAATTAACTTGAGCATGGGTAGCCTTTTTCAGTTTGTTATGAGCACTCACAAAAAAAGGATGGATTTTGTGAGGAGATCTCTTGTGATTCTGTTTTGTGTGAAGCATTCTGGACTTCGGCAGAGAGATCTCCGAATTGTGCTGGGCTGGCCATTTTCTGTACCTCTTTATCACAGAACTGGTTGTTGCTGCATCCTTGATCTTTCCACATGGTAATTGGAGTTCCCCTATAAATAGGCCCCAAGAATAGCTTTCACAAGTGTGCGCATCTCAGCATAGATATAATTACATTCATAAAAATAGACTTTGGGAAGTTAGGCAATAGCTATCTCCAGTTAGGTCATATTGGAGGGGGTCCAGGGGAAGACCCGTGGGGAGCCTCTCCACAGAGTAGTAGGGGGTGGGGAATGGTTTTGCTGTAAGAAGAAGGCATTCCATCCTTGCCAAATGCACTCTTTTCATTTGCACAATTATAAGCATGTTCGATAAGGAAAAGTATAATCTTTGAAGCCTAATCTGAATATGGTTTGAAGATAGTGTGAAAACAAACTGAAAGCCACATGCTTCTTACAGTACCTGTTGCTACTTGAGCTAGACAATTTGAGTCTAAATACATGTATACCTTGTTAGGCATAACAATCATAGGTATGAAATGTCTATAGCTCCCTGTAACATCCCCATTTATTTAATTCAAAATTTATTTTGAATTTTTTTAAAAAATCTTCCTTTACCTGTGATAACATGTCAGATAAAAATCCCAAGAATGTCTGGTTGGATCAGACTAACAGTCCATCTTGTCCAATATTTTTGCCTCTAATGATTAGTCAGATGTTGGTTTTGGAAAGCGGGGTATCAGCTACTCCTCTCCCTTTTTTTTGGTAGCCGTCAGAGGGAATACTGTCTTTGAACATGGAGACTGCATCCAACTGTTAGAGGTCATGACTATGGTTAGATCTGTCTTCCAGGAACGAGCAGAATTCTTTTCCAGAAGGGACATTGTACAAAAGAGGAAAGTGGATGTACTGAGAAAATGCAAAATAACACCTGTGTTGGAGGATAAATTATTACCTTTAACTGATAGAAAGTTTTCCCTTTGTAGGTTTATGTCTTCTACAATGGGCAAGAAAATGCTGGTCTGGTGGACCACCATGACCCCAAAAGTAATGAAGTGAAGGTGTTGCTCCTGGAGCAGGGGATTCACATCTGCAGGAAAGCCCAGGAAGTGAGGCTAGCTGAGCTCCAGATACCGGCTCTCCCAACTTTTGAGATGGACCATGGAACTCCCACAACAGTGGGCTACAGCACTGTCCCTGTGGCGATGGAACAGTGTCCGACCACAGCACCTGTTGCCACAGCATCTGCTCCAAGACTGGTTTCTAGGAATATTGATGTACCAAAAAGGTGTGTCTGGGGTGGTCTGTCATCATTATGGTCTTCTTTTGTTGGGCCAGCAGAATTACTGGATTTAGAGAATCTTTGCAGTCTTTCTTTCTGAAGCAGCACAGCTATATTATTTTTGAGAGAAGACTTCATATTACCTGCTTAATAAGAAGAGGAAAAACATTAGGAAAACATAATTTCCTTATACTGAATAAATAATGCCTATCTAATGTGCATGCTTTTAAATTTACTTTCAGAGTCTATGAATCAAGGGTCAGGCCTAGCTCATTGCTTGCTGGCCTATCCCAGCCAGCCCATGGCACAGCCAATTAGAGAGGGGCTGGAGGAGGAGAGAAGATTGGCAGCCTTGCAGGAGGGAAGGGAGAGGAGAGAGCAATCACCACTCCCCAGGAATAGGCCAGGTGTGGCTGGCCAGGTGGGGACTGGCAGGCAGGGCTAGATGGATTCTTTAAAGAGGGCTCCTGTAAGAGGCCAGGAAGGAAGGGCACAGCTGTGGGCCAGAGAAGAGCTGATGTCCTTGGACAGAAGGAATTGTGTGAAGCAAACCCACCCTTTTTAGCCTATTTCTGAGGCCTTGGGAGATTCGGCAGGGTGGACCCAACAGGATTGCTGAGGGCTGACCGAAGAAGCTGGAGAGGGGAGGAAAGCCTCATTTAATAAAAAAGAAAGAAAGAAATATGATGAAAATAACAAGCAAATGAGACTTGAACAAGAAGAGTGATCAGCCCTTTCACAAAGTTGTTCAAAGACCCTCTGGAATAAAAATATATTTGGCTTGCTTTGAAAGGCCTGGTGGCCAACCTAGTCTACCAAGGGAGTGAGTTCCACAGGGGGCAGTGATAGGAAAGGCCCTCCCTCAGGTTGCTGCAGGAAGGTTCCATCCAAAGACCACAGACTTTTATAAAGTTTGTTAACTGCTTTTTTGGTAAGAACCATCCAACTCAATGCAATGTACAATCAATGAAAAACTGCTTCTCTTCCAAAACCTGTAAGAGACCCAATAGTCTTCTCTGCCTTTGGGTTGCTGGGGGAAGACCAAACATCTTTGTAGGGATGCTCATCTAGTACTACTAATTTTTTTTTTCCATTGGAATCCCTGATAGGTTTTTGAGGAATCTCAGGGTTTCTTAACACAGTTTAAAAAAACAACAACACTGCTCAGTTTTTACAGGTCAGATTGTTACTTTGATGTGAAATTTCTGCTTGTCTGTTTTCTTTTTTTCTCCCCAGAGTATATGCAGATTTACTTAGAATGTCCTTGGTTAAGGCCTATTACTTAATTCTGGTGTACAAACCTGGAATCTCCCAAGAAATCTCTTAACTCTCTGACCCAACTAATGCTTTATATTTAAAATTGGCAGTGAAAAAACCATACATGCTGTCGACTGATTTCCAGGTACTCAGTGTTCCAAAGACCTGCTCTTGGGGGCTGTTTGGACTAACTGCTTGAATAATTCATTATGCTAAAAGCATGTTTTATAGATCTTTCTTAGCCCTCCTGGAGAAGCAAGAGAATGGAACTCCTACAGTGCCATCCTAAATGGAGTTATTCCCTTCTAAATCCACTGACTTCAGTGGGATTAGACAAGTCCAACTCTGCTTAAGGCAACACTGCTGTCTTAGTACAAAAATCCAAGCTGTGTACATTTTTCTGCCTGTATTTAAAAAGGGTCCTGGACTTGATTTGACCTTGCTGATTTTAGAGCTGTCCCTTAAAGCTTATTCCTAAATGTGTGCTAAAAGCAAAAGAATTTTTAAAAATCAAGATGCTTTATTGGAAGACTGTTTTTTTAACAATGAATTCCTGCACTGGGGAGTGTTAATGGTTCCAGTAGATCTGTAATACAATCCACCTGAAATACTTCCTATAAGAGCCCATTGCAATAAACAGGAGCTTCACAGGATGCTGTGGAGGGACTTGAAATCAGCTTTCCCAAGCCCAGTGCTGTATCCACCAGAAGACATTGGTCTCTTGTTCTAGGGAGCTTACTGTTTTTCTTCCTCCCATTGCAGGAAATCGGATTCTGCAGTGGACATGGATGAGATGATGGCCGCAATGGTCTTGACCAGCTTATCCTGCAGTCCAGTTGTCCAGAGCCCCCCTAACAGCGACACCAGCATCCCTGGTGAGTGTGCTGCAGCAGCTGTTCAGCTAGGGAAAGCCTATTTCTGCATGCACAACGAACAGTGCAGTGACATAAATTCTAGAGATGTCAGCAAAATACCTTGGCCGCTTAACTCAAACTGATTTGGGAAATTTCAATCCCTCTCTGCTCCCTCGATGTTGTTCCTGGATTTGGTAGTCCAGAGCCCTCTTGCCTGTTGACTTCCTTCCTTCCCGTGGACAATTTGCACACTGCTGGAGCCAAAAATGCAGTGAGCAGTAGATACTGCCTGTTTTTTTTAACAATGAATCCTTGCATTTGGGAGTGTTAATGATTGCAGTAGATCTGTAGTACAATCCACCCCAAATACTTCCTATATTAGCCCATTGCAATAAACAGGAGCTTCCCAGGATGCTTCTTTCATTCTATTGCCCTGAGGTAAGGGCAGAAGAAAGTCAGACGCCTCTAGTATTTATACCAGGCTTTACCAATACAGAGGCTGCATACTGCCAGCCAGTCAGAGCTCATATTGCAAGCCTCTGTTTGCTTTTGCAGCTGAAGAACAGGTGTCCCATCCTTGGCCTGTTACATTTCAAGCCCTGCTATATTTCCTCTCAGCCCCTTTCTTCCACTTTTCCCAGCCAGTGTCTACTCCTGTTTCTTAAACTACCTAGGCTTCTGACCTCCAGGTTCCTTGTCCCACTCCCCTAGCCTCCCCCTCCTCTTTTGCTGTGAGGCAAATTGAGGCAGTTGCCTTGGGGACAGTTTTGGGTGTCAATAAAAGCAGCAGACCAGGAGGCAGGTGGCTCTCACCCACAGGACACAATACATTGGGGAAGCACTCTGTATATGTCTAAATGTGTATGTTATGTCATTAAAGGTCTGTCATTAAAGGATGGACGTTCGGGAAGCTCTCCTGTGCAAGCCCCACTGATATGAATAGGAGTTGTGCCAGATTTCAGCAGGGCTTGTTCATGAGAAGTCTTACCTAGAGCATTTGTGACCCATGTTGCTTAGCAGGAAGAGGTGATGCTATCCAGGTTTTCCATCTCTAGCCACAGATTGTCTGGCTCTGTATGACTTCTTCCTCTTCTCCACCCCAAGCTTGCCTCATGTATCTGTCTGTTCTGCCCTTCCTCCCAGGGAAGTATGTATGGCTCTTCCTTTTATAACCTTACAACAACCCTGTTGAGGGAGCTTAGAACAAAAAATAGGGAGTGTGGTTTCCCAGTAAGCTTCACTACTCAATGGAGAATATGAACCTATGCTTTCTGGTTCTAATCTGACACTGTCTAGTATCCCATTCTGGCCGTCAGCCAATGAGCTGAGAGACAGTTTGGATAGAGTGATGTGCAATGCTGGTGAATGTGGACATGTTAGGTCATCATGGCAATGCAAGTGTGGGGGGGGGAGTTCTTTGCAAGGTGCTTAAACCTTCCCTCACAATTCCTCTCTTTGGGCCTTCATCCCCAAGTACCACCAGACTTACTTCTCATCTCAGAACCATTTTTTTGGGAGGGGAGGGGGAATGAGAAAAATGGCCAGTAGGGAGTAAGGAATTGTCAGATGGGGCAAAGACTTTGCTTCCTGCCTTCCTTGGGCTTCTGATTCCTCTCTGAAAATGACCCCTATATTAGCTATAGGAGGTGGACTCAGGGTTAGGGACTCTATGCCTTGGAATGTCTCATTCTGGCCTAATTTCAAGCAAGGTAGGAGAGCAACTGCAAGCGTGGAAGGAAGAACGCTTTCCTTAGAGGGGAAAACCCACCCCTGTAATCTGTGAGGAACTTGTGAGTCAAATCCCTTAAGGTTGCTGTTCGTGGCAATCCATTCTGTCTCCTCTGCAGCTGCCAGACAGCTAGCTGCCTAGAAAGGCAGCTGACTGAATGAGGGATGCCGTCTGCATTCCCAGAGAGAGCGAGAGACACGGGACAAGAAACCTGACCCACCGCTGCTTTCCAGTCAGTTGCTCAGACCTATTACGGGAGTGGCGGGCACGGGAGCACCAAGGAGCCGGTGCCTTTATTTAGAGGCGCTTCCCGTTTCTCCGGAGAGTTGCCTTGGATCTGAGAGCATAAAAATAGCATCCTGCCACCGTGGGAAATGAAAGAGTCTTGCAGCTGAATGTGGCAGCCAGGCCTGTGGATCAGCTGCAGGCTGTGTTGTCAGTGATGGACGGGAAAACACAATGGAAATGGGGTGGGGGACACATTTTGCTCTCTTGTTTCCAGCTGCATACTTTAATTATACCAATTAATTTGATGAAAAAAGATGCCAGTTTCTATCGTGTCTCCCCTAGTGAGACTAAGGAAGCATAACTCTGGCTTGGCATGCTGTCTGAGCTGACCATGATTGGCTGAAAAATCCCAAATTGGAAACCGTGATATGAAGTGGGTTTGCAGACCATAGTTTTGCTGAGTAAGATTTGGCACAATAATAGCGCCTAGTATGTTTGTACAGCTGTTTCAGTATTTGTAGCACGTCAAATCCTTGCAGTAATCCTTGCAACAGCCTTCTGAGGTAGTCCAGTATTATAATTGTCCTATTGCAGAGACATAGAGAGAGAGAAAGAGAGCAACTTGCCTGAAATCACTGAGAGTATTTGGGGCTGAGATGACATTTGAACTGGCAGCCTCCCAGATCACAGCTCAGTCTCTCAGCTGTCATGTCTGAACTGGTAAACTGAGAGTGAAGTTTAAAGCGGAGGGAATGGGAAATGAAAGCTGGCATGCAGCTTTAAGCTACATTTACCTGTTGTACGTTTAGAAGCTTCAGGTGTACTTGGAGTTCTAACATAAGTTGAACTTAGAGGAGCTTGCTTTTGGCCTGTTTTGTTCTGGTCTCAGGCCTGGTGTTGGGACTGAGGCAACATTGGTTATTCTGGTGGAGGTTCTCCGGTTACAACTGGCCATGGGTAATGCATACCTTTTGGTCCTGCTCGATTTATCTATGGCCTTTGACACAGTTGGCCAGTCTTATCTTGCTGGAGCAGTTGGAAAATAGAGTTGATGAGAAGGGAACAGTATTTCATTTACTGAAAATATTTATACCTGGCATTTCTCCCAAAAAAGAAGGTAGCGTTGGTGGTTTCAATCATCTGATGTCTACTGCAGCTTCAGAGACTTGTCACTGAGAATGCCAGTTTGGCATCTCACTTGTGGAGTGCCACAGGGTTCTGTCCTTCCTGCAGTAAACATACCACTAAGTGTCATTATCCTGTAGATTTGGTTTGTGAGAAGTGAGGGTCCTAGCTGTCTGTTGGGCCTAACCCTTAGTGTTGCTAGCCCTCAATAGCCCCAAATCAAGAAGGGATGAGTGGTCATAGGTAGCCTGTCCCTGCTGATCTTGCTGGCTTCAGCTTCGTGTCTGCACAGCCTGGAGCAGGTAGCAGGGAACCTTCTCAATGGACTCCTTCTGGGACCTTTTGAAGTCAGCATGGCAAACTTTGAATGCCTACCCACTGCTTTGGGCCTATCATGAATGGTTGGTGTCCCTCCATGTGCGGTTGCATGGAAGAATATTCCATTTCACTTGCAGTCTGATGCAGGTTTACCAAAATGGTGTGAACTAAGCCATGTTTGATATAAAAGAAATAACTCCCTCATTTGTTGGTTTGGATGTATACATCTGATGTAAAATGCAAGGTGTTGTACTTAGGTAGCACATATTTGTTTAGTAGAAATAAAGGCATTGCATAGCTCAGGGGTGGCCAAACTGTGGCTCGACAGCTACATGTGCCTCTTTCACACATATTGTGTGGCTCTCAAAGCCCTCACTGCCCTGTTGACTGGCTTGGAGAAGGCATTAGTCTCTTTAAATCACTTCTCCAAACCAAGCCAACTGGCAATGTGGAGAATGCATTTAAAATTAACATTGCCTTCTTTCCACCTCTCCCCATCTCTTTTCTTTCTTTCTTTCTTTCTTTCTTTCTTTCTTTCTTTCTTTCTTTCTTTCTTTCTTTCTTTCTTTCTTTCTTTCTTTCTTTCTTTCTTTCTTTCTTTCTTTCTTTCTTTCTTTCTTTCTTTCTTTCTTTCTTTCTTCCTTCCTTCCTTCCTTCCTTCCTTCCTTCCTTCCTTCCTTCCTTCCTTTCTTTCTTTCCTTCCTTCCTTCCTTCCTTCCTTCCTTCCTTCCTTCCTTCCTTCCTTCCTTCCTTCCTTCCTTCCTTCCTTCCTACCTACCTACCTACCTACCTACCTACCTACCTACCTACCTACCTACATCTGGCATTCATGTCTTGTGGCTCTCAAACATCTGATGTTTATTCCATGTAGCTCTTATGTTAAATCAGTTTGACCACCCCAGCATAGGTGAAGCAGATCAGGCAGTCACGTGGAGACTGTGACTGGCTCAGTGGTAGAGCATCTCCTTTGCACACAGAAGGTTTGGTCCCCAGCATCTGCATTTAAAGGATCTCATATAGCAGGTGCTAAAAAGCTTCATTTAAAAAAAATATATGGTAATCCCCTGTGCAAGCACCAGTCGTTTTCACGGCAGACTTTTTATGGGGTGGTTTGCCATTGCCTTCCCTGGTCATCTACACTTTCCCCCCAGCAAGCTGGGTTCGCATTTTACCGACCTCGGAAGGATAGAAGGCTGAGTTAACCCTGAGCCGGCTACCTGAACCCAGCTTCTGCTGGGATCGAACTCAGGTCGTGAGCAGAGAGTTCGGACTGCAGTACTGCAGCTTTAGCACGCTGTGCCACAGGGCTGCTAAAAAAAGGGAAAGCTTCATAGGAAAGGACTTTTTTGTATAACTTCTATTTTTTTTTTTAAGGATATCAACAAACTGGCTGGGGCCAGGCAACACACAGAATTTCTGAGCATGGGTTTCTTCTGTTCACCTTAAGAAAGATCTTAATTTTTCAGCTTTCTTCTGTCCCTAACGTTCAGAATTTTTGCATTAGACTCTTAAACTGACATATATTGCATCTAGCCTGTGCTTTCAAAAACACAGTTCTTGGCCGAATGACCTGGATTCTGCACACTGAATGGAAATAAGAAATGCACAAACATGTTAGCTTGCAATCTAAATGTTATCTGCAGGTTTTCAGTTGTGGGCAGGAAGCTACAAAACTCATTATTTATTATTATTATTATATTAGATTTGTACAGTCTGTACCTTCACCCCCATGGCCTTTGGAAGTTCAGCTCATCCCCTCTTTGAAACTTTATCTGGTGATGTGCACATGTTTTCATGTAGCTCCACAAAAACGTTATAAGAATTGGCAGATACGGCACACATTGCTATGAGTGTGGGCTGGAGCTTAACACCCACCCACCCCGCCCTGGTACCCTGTTAGTGTGATGCAGTTGTTCATGCCTGTTACTATCTCTCTTTCTGTGCCTCAGCATCCCAAGCAGCGTGTGATGTGTGGAAAGAGAGTGGCGATATGTCGGACGGTGGCAGCAGCACCACCAGTGGGCACTGGAGTGGTGGCAGTGGCATCTCCACCCCTTCACCTCCCCACTCTGAGGCCAGCCCCAAGTATGCAAGCGAGGCCTTCAGTTCCCCTCGGGCTGATGACGGCTTTGAGACGGACTCGGATCCTTTTGTCTTTGAGGAGCCTGCTCCGAGGAAAAGAAAGGTGTGGAGAGTAGAAACAAAAATGGGAGAGGGGCACGTGGAATTCTCTTTTGTCCCCTAGATCTTTTGGAGAGGTTAATAGATTAATAAATTTTACAATTAATTAAAAAAAAAATAAGGAGTTCTGTGGAAATAGAGATGGGAGCTGGGGATAGGAGTGTTGACTTCTCTTTTGTCTCCTAGTCTAGGAGTCCTAGATCTTTCGAAGAGGTTAATAAATTAATAATTCTTACAATTAATTACCAAAATGAGGAGTCGCAGTTAAATTCTTGCTGCCCCAATTTGAATTTTCCCCAGAATAATGTAAGTTTTTTTTGGTGGCTGGGGTGGGTGGGCAGGAATTAATGTTTCCCTGATATTATGGGGATAGTATCTTTAAGAGTAAGGGAAATTCTTGCTCCTATAGATAGATATTTGGGGTAACTTGAGGGCTTGGCCACATGCTGACCCTGATCTATGTTTCTTCTAGAATTCTGTGAAGGTGATGTACAAGTGTCTGTGGCCCAGCTGTGGCAAAGTCCTTCGCTCCATTGTCGGGATCAAGAGACATGTGAAGACTCAGCACTTGGGGTAAGGCCTCCAATTCCAGTTTAAGCTGCAGTCACAAAAACCGCAGTGGATAAATTCCTGCAAGTTGTCATTCAGAAGGGTGGGACTTGACCCAGCCCATCACAGCCAGGCTGAGGCAGTGGGCAGTCTTACCATAATCCAGTTCTAGATTGATCCAGGTGGGCAGCCGTGTTGGTCTGAAGCAGTAGAACAGATTTTGAGTCCAGTGACTCCTTCAGGACTAACAAAAGTTTATTCAAGGTATGAGGTTTCGTGTGCACACACATTTCTTTGGACACATAGAAATGGAAACCAACTTTTGTATATATAGGCACATTCCTCTACATAGATGAACAGCAAATTAGCATGCAACTTAATGAAGATGTTTTGATATATGCAAAGACTAAATACCAGTCCTAGATCATGTGTGTTCACCCCCACCCCATTTTGAGTTAGCTATTTAAAAACATTTATTAACCTTATGCAGCTCAAGGTGACTTATAATATAAATAAAATACATATGTACATAAAATAGAGTACATTAAAATGGTGGTGGAAAAGTGCCATCAACTCTCAGCTGACTTAGGGTAGCCCTGTAGAGTTTTCAAGGCAAGAGATGTTCAGAGTTGGTTTGCCATTGTCAGCCTCTGCGTAGCAACCCTGGTGTTCCTTGGTAGTTTCCCATCCAAGCACTAACCAAGGCTGGTCATGCTTAACTTCTGAGATCTAATGAGATAACATAGGCCCGAATAACACCCAGATCCCAAGCTTGAGCCTAGGCCGCAAAGGTTTTGGTTCAGGCCTTTGAAATTCAAGGTATGAACAAGAGAGAAATACTTTGCTTTTTCCTTCCAAGGAAGGTCATATTTTGTGAGGGTCCCAGGATTCACTGTTCTGCTTTCTTGCAAGGAAATAGGTCTCTTTCTGGTGGTTAGAGTGATTGGATCTGGGAGGATCCAGGATTGAGTCCCCATTCTGCCATGGAAGCTTACAGGGAGACCTTGCACCAGCCACTCTCCTTCTCTTTCAGCCTAACCTACATCACAAGGTTGTCCTCCATTTTATCCTTAAAACAATTTTGTGAGCTGGGATATAAATACTAGCTTTACCTCAGTAACTGACCTCAGGCACTCTAAGGCCGCAGGACACTTAGTCTTAGATCCAGGATAGCTGCCTGCATTCCTGACATGGCTTTGACAGCATCCCTTATACACACATGATACAAGCATGCACAATCAATGTGCATAAAAGGGAGCCAGATAGTGCCCCCACGATTCTCCTCCTTTCTAACTCGCAGCCTGCCATCACCATAGAGCCTACATATGTGCAACCTTATGTTGCTTTTCCAGGGCTTTAGAAGACACTCTATGGCAGGGGTGTCAAACATGCAGTTTGGGGGCCAAAACAGGCCCCTGGAGGGCTCCAATCAGGCCCCTGAGCAACTAGCTGTCATCTGCTTCCTTCTCCCTATATCTTGCTTCCTTCTGCATAACAGCTTGCTTTGTAAAGCTTGCTCAATCGCGCAGGAGCTACAGAGCAAAGCCTCAATTTTCTCCATTGACTGAGGCTCTTCTCTTGGGGAGGGTGGGGGGGAGGGAGAGCTTGCTTTACCAGGCTCTCTCAATTGCACAGCAGAGCTACTGAGCCAAGCCTCTCTTCCTTCTATTGGCTGAGGCTCCTCCTCCACCCAAGTCCCCTGGGGAAGGAAGGAAAGAGCCAGAGCTTCCTTTGCCCTGGTTCCTATGGGAGAAATACAAAGAAAGCATCTTTAAGACCAGTGAGTGCTAATGTTTTAAGTATGTTTAAAAGTTTTTTAAAAATATATCTGTGTTTGTGTTCTTTATAAAATTTATATCTCTGCTACCTAATCTTAAATAGGTACACACATGGCCCGGCCCAACGTGGCTCGGCCCAACAAGGTCTCATTTTTGTCAGATCTGGCCCTCATAACAATTGAGTTTGACGCCCCTGGTCTATGGGATGTAGGGCCACTGGGTGTGATCCTGCTCCCCTGTCTACACCCATTGCCTAGACACACTTCTGTTGAATGCAAAGGGCTACTATTGTGCTGACATTTTAATCTGGTTTATGTATTCATGAGTTCTTAAAGGTTTTACTTTCCAGTGTGGTTGTGGATACAGCTTGGGTTATCAGAGCTACTTTTTCAAGCTGTGCTTTTGGTGTGATGTAGAGGGGGGCCCTCTGGTGGGGAGGATGTGTTATTTTCCTTTTAGGTGCTAGAATAAAACTGGTTTGGCTGATTAGACATACCTATGCAGCCAAAAACCAGATGTTCTGTGTTGTCCTTTTACTTGTAAAGGCACAGTCCATTTTGTCTTAGGGACCTGGGTCAGGATTTCCTCCATATCCCTTTTTCTTCTTTGATGCTTCGTTAGTTTCCTGGCTCTTTAGCACCACTGACTCTTCCCACACGCAGATCTCTTTTGAGCGATTTCTTTATCCTGGCTGCAAAATTCCCACTTTCTACCTTGCCTGTCCAATCCTCTCCAACACACAGTCATGTTTGTATCACACAAAACTGACTTTCCACTTCCATGACAGCAACTGGACTGACCTTTTTATTGGCGGGGGGCAGTGTTATGTGTTTGCATATTCTACATGCAAAGCATATGCCTTACTCATGAGCAACAGCCTCACCCTCTTTCTAGCTTCCCTTCTGTGGCTCATGTCAAAGTGCACTGATGCAGCCATGTCTCAGAAATATCAATCAAGAAACACAGTCCCATCTTTCAGCCCCAACTGGCTGGGAACCAGAGAGGATGGGTGATTGAAGATCATATGATCTGTTGCAGGGATCCCCAACATTATATCCATGGGCACCATGGCACCTGCTGGCACCTTTTAGAAAGCAGGCAAGGTCTGGTGGGGCTTTTGCTCACCAGGGCTTCTGATTGGCCATTGGAGATGTGACTGGTTGTGCAGTTTCCCCCCAAAAAAATTGTTCCTTTAAAAAAGGCTTTCTGTTAATCAACAACAACAACAAATTTTATTTGTATCCCTCCCTCCCCGCCGGAGCAGGCTCAGGGTGGCTAACAACATAGTTCAGGGTTGATTATACAAATGGATAAAATTACATTAAACATTATAAGCGTTTAATCAAAGCTTCTGTCAGACATGTTGAATAGTTAGAGTTATACAGAACCTCACTCCCTGACATTTTATGGTTGTCTCCTGTGGCAATCATTTTTTTCATTGGCCCTGCCTCTGGTGGCAGCCATTTTGTGGTTGCACACAGCACTGTGTGCCAGAATTTCAAAGTTGTCCCACAGGCTCAGAAAGATAGGGGACCCCTGATCTACCAGTTGTCCTGTAGCAATAAGGAGAATGCCTGTGCATTTTTTTTTTTTTTAGTGCTGGGTGAAGAGGACCTCTCCTTTTAATGCAGGAAAGAGATGTCTTTGTACTGAATATCCAAAAGTTTGGAAAACTAACCCAGGGACAGTATTGTTGCCTGAACTTTCTCTATCCCTTAAGCATGTCTTTCTTCCTCCATCTGCTGCAGGGATGGGGCCAACTCTGACCAGAGGAAGAGGGAAGAAGACTTCTATTACACTGAAATGCAAGTGAAGGAGGAGGCACCACCTGAGCCCACAGGGACTGTTGCCAACCCCTCTTCAGACTCCACCCCCGTTATCATCCAGCAGGCTCCATCCAAGCCCGAGACCCTCATTCCAGATCAGGCCACCCCTTTGGAGTCTCCCTTGGCCAGCAGTGCCCTCAGCCAGTCTGCTCCCAGTTCTTTTTGGCATATCCAGGCTGACCATGCATACCAGGTGGGTACAGAGAGTAGCATGTTATTGAGGGCGGTAGGGTGTCTGCAGAAGGTGGACCGTGCATGGACCCCCTGTGTGCTTGAACTCTGGTTGAAACCTCAGTCCTTTCCTCTCTGCCCCTATTCCCATCTGGAAAAGGGTTGCTTTTGGTCAGTCTCCGCCAGTTCACACCCCATCAACTTGTATTTATATAGTATAATTCTTTGCACTCTATTTTACCACCATGGCTGGAGTTGGCGGTGGGGGGGGGGGGGGAGGAGTTGCATTTTTGTCAAGACTCCACAGTGTCTGTGTAATGATGTCTTCTGTGTTTGTTATAATACCTCCAAAGCCCACATGAACTCTACCATTGGTTAGGCCTTTACAGTCATTGCATCATCTCATGCCTGTGGCCTTCTCTCTGTAATTAATTAGAAAACAATGTGAAGCTTTACTTTTTTACAACACCAAAGTCTTTATAACCTGCATGGTTGCTCTGCCTCTGGTTTATTAATTTGCTGGCTTTTAAACATAACATTTGTATCAATGTGGGAATAATAGGATATTGGGAATTTTTGGAAACCAGCAATCTTTGAAACTCCTCAAAAGTTTCAAATGTGAGTCCCTGGAGAGCTGCTGCCAATCAGAGTAGACAATGCTGTCCTTGGTAGATCAAGAGTCTGACTCAGTCAAAGGCAACTTCATGTATGTCAAGACGGTTATCTAAGTAATTAACGTGCCATGATTCCACAAACAACCGTTTTTCTATGTGAGGGATGAGACCATCTCCAAATATGGCACTGTGGTTATATAATACACCTTTCTGCTCTTTTTGCTTGGTACTAACTGTACACATCTTTTGGCACCTAGCCAGGTAGGCTTGCCACCTGTTCTTTATTTCAAAGAATGGTTCCTTATTTAGCATTTAATAGAAATACTTATGAAAAAGATGAATCATAACTGCAAAAACCAACTAGAATACATTGGAAGAGCGGCATATTCTAGTCAAGTGCTGTTAATGTTCTGATGCGTAAGATGTCGGTTTTTAAGGGCCCTACAACATATTCCTTCCTTGGAAACTCTTCAGATGGGAAACTTAAGACCTAGGTATTTTTGTCTAATCACCACTTAAATAAGTAGATTTATTTCTTCCTTGGGAAATTGTTGGCATTAGCAAATTGGAATCCAGATTGTTTTACGGTATCTGAATTTTCATTGTTTCTACTAATTCTAGAAGTTTAGTTCTCTAATTATTAGTACTTTTATGAGATGCTTTGTCATTTTTTTCGTGCTTGATTGCTATTTGAGTAAGTTGTATATTTGAGCAAGTGTGTGTCTGGATGTAAACTGTTTATTTGTATTGTTATAAATCACCCCATGCATGAAAGCAGAGAGGTGGCATCAGTATTTTAAATAAACATGTTCCATGTTTGGCTGTCTAGCTGAAAGGTAGCTTTTCTGCATCATAACAGAAATGGACATTGCCTTTTTGAGTTATAAGAACCTCTCAAATGTCCCAAATCCACTGCTTTTCTTATGCTTTTAGGACTCTTTCCATAACATTCTGCGCACATGTTAGCGGCAGTACATTTGCCTTTTGATATTTTAATGCCGAAAGCGGAATCCTTAGACTGTGGTTTGGTTAGTCTCTACATCTGAAACAAGATGTTAAAACTTTTTCACCTTTAAATATATACAGCCTCCCATCCTAAACCTCTTCAACTGGGTGAAAATAAAGAACTTGAAGTGTTAAAAATAAAAGAGCTGTATGTCTTGTAAATAGAGCGATCCTAAGAACACTTTGTTGTGGGAGTAAACCTTCTTGAATAGGATACTGCATAGACCTGCTGAGGATAGCTCTCAAGATGGCAGCAATAGGGAGGTACGGTTGGCTGCTTAATGTACCATTTGCCTTTGTTTTCTTTGCAGGCTTTGCCATCCATTCAGATCCCTGTCTCCCCACACATATTCACTAGCATCAGCTGGGCTGCTGCCACATCCACCATTCCAACCCTCTCGCCGGTGAGTCTGGCTTTTTGTGTTGATGAGGGCAGGAGTCTTGATGCAGAGCTCCAGTTCAATGCAGAGACCCATTTAAGAAATGTGTCTGGTGAAAGGCAGCAGGTTTGTGTGTTTTGGTTGCAAAGAACTGAACTACTGGTTAATTGGTTTTGGCTATAGTGCACAAATGCCATTCCTTTATAGGAATCCCACCCACCCTCTGAACTGCTGTTTGCTCTAGTTGTGGGGTGAGGAAGGCAATTACCCATATTATGCTTGGATCCAGTGAAGTATTTCTGTATAGGGAAGAAGTTTTGCTGACCACTTTCTCACATTCCCCCATGTGGCAACCCCAAATGCTATGGACATATGGAACTATGGACATACGAAGCTGCCTTATACTGAATCAGACCCTTGGTCCATCAAAGTCATTATTGTCTACTCAGACTGGCAGCGGCTCTCCAGGGTCTCAAGCTGAGGTTTTTCACACCTATTTGCCTGGACCCTTTTTTGGAAATGCCAGGGATTGAACCTGGGACCTTCTGCTTACCAAGCAGGTGCTCTACCACTGAACCACCGTCCCTCCCTTACCAAGCAGATGCTCTTCTTTGGGGTCCCCTGTTACCCTGGAACAGCTGTTTAGGGGGGCATTTTGAGATGCAACAAGAGGGGAGAAGTGATATAGTTGTTGTCCACAGGTGGAAACTCTTCCACTCATGTAAATGTTCCACTGGATCCAAGCATATGTCTTTTTTCCCCCCTCTGCAAGATGCTAGTTGGAGAATAGGAGTGGGATTTCTACAAAAAGAATATTTATTTATTTATTTATTTCGACTTATATCCCGCCCTCTCCGCAAGTGGACACAGTTGGCTTCCTCTGTGTAGCTGTCCTTTCAAATCCTGCCCACCGTCACGTGCTTTTAACTTATAAAAGATGTCAGGAGATCTGAAGAACGCTGATTTCCCATACAGTATGGCTCTAAGGGGGTCCTGATAACGATCTGGAATTGTTTCTTATTACTTCATTTATATCTAATTTCCCCAGCCCCCCCTTCCCAGCAACTTTGAATCAGTTTACAACACTAAGGATGTAAACCAGATATTATGGTGAAACAATAAGAACTGACCCCCCAAGCTTCTTGGTTGCAGGTTCGAAGCCGGTCCCTGAGTTTCAGTGAGCAGCAGCAGCAGCAGCAGCCGCCACCCATTCTGAAATCCCACCTGATTGTTGCGTCTCCTCCTCGGGCACCCAGTGGCACCAGGTAAGAAGCTACCGAGAGGCTGGCCATGATGTCCTTGGTGGGCTACAAATAATATTATTGAAGAAATCCTATTTGTTTTCTTGCCCTGGGGGGGATGGCATTGATTTTTTTTTTGTGTGTGTGTGTTTTTAAACACTTTGTTGGCATTCAAATGTCCAAACAAAACTTAAGTTTGTCTGTGATGTGCACAAACATGGTTAGGCTCACATGTCCCCTCCTTTGGGTTGGCAGCAGGTGTGCAGAAAAATGCCATGTCCCTTTATGTATATATGTGCTGTCTGACTATAACCAATGACATGGGATGGAGAAAGTAGAGAAAGAAGTACTTTTCTCCCTTTCTCACAATACAAGAACTCGTGGGCATTCGATGAAATTGCTGAGCAGAAAGGTTAAAACGGATAAAAGGAAGTACTTCTTCACCCAAAGGGTGATTAACGTGGAATTCACTGCCACAGGAGGTGGTGGCGGCCACAAGTATAGCCACCTTCAAGAAGGGTTTAGATAAATATATGGAGCACAGGTCCATCAGTGGCTATTAGCCACAGTGTGTGTGTGTATATAAAATTTTTTGCCACTGTGTGACACAGAGTGTTGGACTTGATGGGCCGTTGGCCTGATCCAACATGGCTTCTCTTATGTTCTTATGACTCTTGGTGACCCCAGCAAGGGGCTTTCAAGGCTAGTGAGAAGCAGAGAGTGCTTGCTGTTGCACTCTTCTGTAAATGTTCCACTAGATCCCAGCCTATGTCTCCCAAGTATTTATTTATTTATTTAATGGACTTATATCCCGCCCTTCTCACCAAAGTGTCTCAGGGCGGCTCACAACATAATGATTCATACAGTTCCATTTAAAACATTTACAGATACAATAAAAGCATAGTTAATAAAACAAGATAAAATAAAGCCAGCGGTCTATAAGAGCATTTTGTTCCATCCAAAGATGTTCCATCCAAGTATCAGTTAGGTGTTATAGGCCTGCCGGAAGAAGTACTGACCTTGCTTAGCTTCCCTCCTCTTGTTCTTTTAATAGAGACTTAACATGTGGAAATGGACAGTCAGCTCATCATGGCTTGGAGGTAAATAGTATCAGATCAAACTGATACTAAAGGGACAGCTAGAGTGACCAGTAAAAAAAAGCTGCTGACCCTTTTGCTCCCTCCTTTCTTTGTGCATTACTCTCAGACTGAAGAAAGGAGTCTTTCACCAGCTCCCAATTAGACATGATGTCTTAATTTGGGTCTAATGGAGGTTAGTTTCCTTCCCAGTAGCTAAGATTACTTCCTAGCTAGGAATCTCAAAAACTGGGAAAGAAACACATCTTACTGTGCAAACCTAAGCAGAGTTGCATCATTCTAAGCTCACTGTGCTTAGAATGTTGTAACTTTGCTTAGGATGGCCCTGTTAGCTTCTTAAGGCATCCACATTTGGATGTCCTGACTACTTGGTCGTAGCGGAAGACTTCAGTCTTGGTAAGCTTCACAAGGGCAGGAGGAGCTGAGGCCAAGGGAACAGGGCACATGTGAGCTTAATTGTTTTTTTGGGTGTCTTAAGGGTAGCCCCCATTACAAGCTGTGAGATTAACAGAGGGTTCTTCTACTTTTGGGGAGGAACTATAGCTCACTGGCAGAGCACATGATTGACATGTAGAAAGTCTCCGATTCTGTCTGTAGCATCTCTAGTTAAAAGGATCTCATATGAACATATGAAGCTGCCTTATACTGAATCAGACCCTCGGTCCATCAAAGTCAGTATTGTCTTCTCAGACTGGCAGCAGCTCTCCAGGGTCTCAAGCTGAGGTTTTTCTCAAGTAGCAGGGCTGAATAGATGTTTTATAAACCTATCCTATACGGGATCAGGCCATTGGTTTTATCTAGAAGAATAAGACAACTGCAAATTTATACCCCGCCCTTCTCTCTGAATCAGAGACTCAGAGCAGCTTACAATCTCCTGTATTTTAACCCCCCACAACCGACACCTTGTGAGGTGGGTGAGACTTTCGAGGACAACTCCCGCGAGAGCTATGGCTAACCCAAGGCCATTCAAGCTGTAAGTGGAGAAGTGGGGAATAAAACCCAGTTCTCCCAGATAAGAGTCCTCACACTTAACCACTACACCAAACTGGCTCTCTCAAGGATAGACTGACATTAGTTCTTCAGGATCTCCAGTGGAGGTTTTTCATGTCCCCTCTTACCTGATCCTTTTAACTGGAGATGTCAGGAGTTGAAATCAGAACCTTCTGCATGCAAAACATAGTCTGCAACAAGGTCCTCAACATGATGCTTGCTGACACCATCCTTGGTGCCCACCAAGTGTTTTTAGAAAGTGGGTGGGGCTAGATGTGTGGCACTTGCCCAGCAGGGCTTCTGATTGGCCACTGAAGTTCTGATTGGTTGGATGGATTAAAATAACATTATTTCAATGGGCAGCTGCCACCACTGTGTCCCTTTTGTACCATTTCAGTCTTCTTTCCCAGTGTATTTTTCAAATTACTCCTCTTGCACTTAGACCTGTTCTTTATGTAAGACTTTGCCTCCTACAGCAGTCATTATGTGGTTGGCTCTGTCTCCTGTGGCAGCCATTTTGTGGTTGCCTCCACTATCCTTTGTCAGAATTCCAGTGATACCCACAGGCTCAGAAAGGTTGGGAACCCCTGCTCTACAGTTGAGCCACAATCCCTTCACCTTAAAAGGGCTGTTTCTAGAAATCTGCTGAAAATTAATTAGTGCTTGGGCCAGTCTGATCAGTGGTCTATCTTGACATGTGTTCATGTACCCAATTTCATGAGTCACTCACAAAAGCTCATACCCTGCCATAAATTTTGTTAGTCTTTAAGGTGCTACTGAATTCTTGCTTTTTTCTACTGCTACAGACTGACCAACACAGCTACCCGTCTTCATATACTCACTATTTATGTTCTGCTTCCTATATTTTATTGTATATTGTTGCTTTTAATTATTGCTTGGATGTTTGTTCATACTTATTTAAGTATGTTCATACTTATTTAAGCTGCCTTGGAGATGCTGTGTAGTAAAGCTAAAAGCATTGTGATTAAACAAAACAAACTTTGGTTGTTCACTGACAGGAAAGTCCGTGGCGAAGCCAAGAAGTGCCGCAAAGTTTATGGCATTGAGCACCGTGACCAGTGGTGCACAGCCTGTCGGTGGAAAAAGGCCTGCCAGCGATTTCTGGACTGAGAGCACACACATATACACGCACACACACTTTCAAGTGTTTGGAGATCTCCCTCTAGCCACTGGCCATAAACAACCGGCCACACCTCAGTGTGTGATGCTACATCTGGGGGCTTGGTGTCCTAGAAGCAGATCCTAGTGCTTCATTGGAGATTTCAAGAGCCACGTGCTCATTCTGAGCTCTGTACAGTCTACATCTGCCAGGTTTTCTATTTTTCAATGTTTTGTGGGAATGTTTTTTACACATTGTCCTTTTTAAAAACACGCATACAATCAGTCTCCATTTCTATTTGTAAATAAGAGGGGTAAAGAAAGGGGAGGAGCAGAAAACAACTGGCTTGATAGATATGACAGATTTCTTTCTTGGTGGGCCTAGGGACCAAAGAACTCTGAACTGCTTCCTGATAGGTGGATGAGGTTGTCTGGGTAGCAGTAAGGAGCATTAAGTCTGTCCTTCCTGCCTCCCTGAATTTACTTAATGGGCACAAAAGGGAACAGAGCACGTTGGCGGAGGGGAGCAGTTGACTTGCTTCAGTCTGTTGGTCCCCCTGCCCCAGAGGAATGAATAGATTGCACTCTGAAGCGTGTGTTGCTTTTGCAAAGCAGACGCAGTTGGAAAAACAATCAGCGTTGCATTAAATTACAATCAAATTACAATCAAACCTAGAAACACCATAAAGTAGAAAGAATTTGCAAAAAGATGACTTTTCTCCACCAGTGCTGTTTGGTCACTTTGAAGGGGGAAGCAAGAACATTTGAAATGGCTTGAAAGGTGACTTTTGCAGTTCTTCTATATGCCACAGTTATGGGGCAGAGAGGATTTAGATGCCTGTTCCACTCTCCTCCCCTGGGAGAATCTGATTGTTGCAAAGCAAATAACTTTAGAAGACTGATGTTTGTGGGGCTATTTGCACCAGTGGAGGGGTGGTGAGAGCATGGGGTCCTCTTTTTCTTGAGGTTTTGTTCCTGCACTCCTGGTTTGACCCTTTCTGGGCCATTCTGCACATTACATGGCAGCAAACTGGAGGTTCCGGCTAAACGCATGTTTGACCAGGAGCTGCCAAGAAATCCTGACTCCCTGATTGGTCTTCTAGAATGATGCACATGTCTCCAAACATGCACATGAATTATTCACACACTGAAGTTGTGGATTTGGGTTTTTATATATATATATAAGTGTATAGATAAAATGTAATGTGTGAAGCTGTCATGCCTAGGATAGGTCTTGCTGTTTGGCAGCTTTGTAGTTGCTCCAGTTGTAGTTGGAACAAACCAGCCGGGGTGCTGAAACGCTGAGGCAGTCTAGTGTTCCCCATTCTCCTCCCTTCCTTGGCAGGGGCAGCCCAGTTGCACAAACCGCCCAAATTACTGAGCACCAGCAAAGCAGCAAGCAACTCAGGTGCTACATCCCAGAATTCCTTGCTGTTTCTCAAAGCATACTGGAGCACAACTCTTGCGTTAAGCAGAGAACTCAGCGGGTGACAAAGTGTCTTGGGCTGTCTCCTCTTCTTCTTGAGCTAGTCCAGTGCCAAAGCCTTTCTGGTCCTGCATACAGGAATCTTTCCTGCATCTGGATGGAGCCAAAACCAAGTTAGTAGGGTTGTCATGTGTTTGTTATAAAATGTAACGGGAGTGGAATTCTAGCAGGAGGTCCTTTGCATATTAGGCCACACACCCCTGATGTAGCCAGTCTTCCAAGAGCTTACAAAAAAGAACCTTGTAAGCTCTTGGAGGATTGGCTACATCAGGGGTGTGTGGCCTAATATGCAAAGGAGCTCCTGCTTGAATTCCACCCCTGAATATAACTGATGCAGAAGCCTTGTTCCTTGACAGTGAAGGGGCCCTCAGGTTAGAGAGAACATTTCTAGAACTTTTGAAGCCATGGGGGGACAAAACCCTTTATTTTAAGAATTGGGGGGATATTATTTTGGAAAAAAATGGAAATTTGGGGGGAAAGCGAAATATATAAAATGCTTACTAAGCTAAGCTAAAGCATGTGAACCGGATCAAGTACACTTTAGCTCAGATAATGACACTACTTTATTTATGAAATTTTAAAAAATATAAATACCCTGTTATTCAAATCATAATTAACAATATACCCAGAGTTAGAGAAGAAGCTGCAGACTGTTGCATCCTAGGTACCAATGCCTATCTAAATATTTTGCTATTTGAGACCACAAGAATAAAATAAAAATAGAAACCAGTGACATTGAAGTAAACAATAATAAGGCATTATCTAGACCTGAAAACGGTGCATAGATCATCAAACAAGAAACATAAAATTCACATGAATGCGTGAAGCTGCCTTATAGCAAAACAGACCATTGATCCATTAAGGTTAGTTTGTCTACTCAGAGTGGCAGCAGCTCTCCAGGGTCTCGGGTGGAGAAAGATCTTTCACATCACCTCCTACTGGTTCTTTCAACTGGAGATGCTAGGGATTGCTGGGACCTTCTGGGTGCCTTGCAGAATCTCTACCACTGACCTGTAATCCCTCCCCTGTCAGTTTGTTTAAATAGAAAATAAACTTGGGGGAAAAAAAATCTCTGTAATAGTTATAAACTATATATCATAGGTTGTTATAGACCATTCCACACACACACGATTTCAAGCTTCAGATAAAACCCACAACAAGAGTTTTGGGGGTTCCTTCCCCCTGATTTTTGTCTGTTTTCTTTTTCGATAAGGACTTCATGAACCATTCATCCAGCTCATTCTATGTGCAGACAGGTGAGGGATTAGACTTTCCCATTGGGTCCACGTGTCCATGCCCACTGAATATTCGTGTGTTTGGTTGTAACATTTGCAGATGGATTTTATGAGTGTATAAACTATCATGTGGGAAAGGACCAAATTGTAAAAACAGTTTACTGGATTTTGTGTGGGTTGAAGATACTGCAGGGGCCTAGGCACATTGGCATTTATGTGCACAGGCCGCGTGCAAGTGATCCATCCAGCATATGAATGTGCAGTATCCCAAAGGGACAGGTATATTCAGTACACTGGACCTCTGTTGGAGTCTATTGTGGAACCTAATGCCAGGAGTTTGCGGCAAACACTCAAGTGCACACCACGCAGATGTGAGTGTAGCACTACTCAAGCAGAGGACTTCAGTGCTGCTCTTCAACATGGCTATCATCATGACTCCCTCCCCCCACTCCCAGCACCAGTTTGCAAGAAGCCATAGTTTCTTCTAATGGGGATATGGCATCCTTCATCTCAAAAAGCCACATTGCACCATTTGCTTTTGTTCGGCCAATGTAAAATGGCAGCTGCAACCTGTATAGTGCATAGTGCCTCAGCAGAGGTGGGTGAGGGTATGGGTGGCAGTGAGAAGAGTTTGGACTGTTTGTGGAGGATCCCCCGCACCAGCGTTTTGATAATCAGGAGCCATAAACTAAAGATGCAAACCCAAGGCAGGTTCTGTTGCAGGAGCAAGTCTGCTATTTTAAAGGGGAAGGACTGTTTCCCCCTCCCTGCTAATCTCTTGTATAATAGCGACTGAACCATGTGACTTGGAGAACTATTATTTCTTTACAAAAATGTGAGCCCTGTTGCTTTAAGGGTACCAGGGTGGGGTTGGGTGGGGCAGTTTAAAAAGGAGTTTCTGTACATTATTGGTGCTTGTTGATATTTTTGTGCTCTTTTGTTTGTAATTTTGTGCATAATATACACAGTATGTTGGGGAGGGGGGAGGGGTTATTTTTCTAGCCCGGACTTCTGTTCAGTGCTAAACTGGTGGATGCCAAAATGACCTTGCAAAGAACAAGAGGTCAGTTGAACTGGAATGCTAAAATTTGATTTCAACTGGATTATTTTTTCAAATTTGGAACATGGAAATTTAAGAATATGCAGACTTCAGATTTTAGCCAGTGCTTCTGAATTATTATTTTTTAAATCTGAAGTTGTCACTTGATGATGTGGAAACATTGGAGTCTTCCTACAAATGTGAAGTTCTGATAACAGAACTTGGATTTCAGTGACAATGTTTTAAAAATGCTGAGTTTAGTTTTTGAAATCCCAATATCCCCCCAATAAATTTGAATATTGACTTTCATAAATTTACATTTACAACTGGGACAAAACCTTCATTTCAGCTCTAGCTGGCCCCTCCTGTTCCCTTCTTCCTGGCCCTACCCTCAAATACTCAATGAATGTTGCTCCTTCTTTCTCTTCTAGAGTTCCTTTTTCAGTGGACTGTTGTGGAATGCTGAAGCAGGAAGTTCTCATTTTAGTTCTGTTTTCAGACATGTTCTTAGAGGAAAGGTCTATCAGTGCCACTAGCCATGATGACTGAAGGGAACCTCCACATTCAGAAGCAGTAAACTCCTACATACCAGTGTCAACATCCAGAGAAGGCCTTGGCCTCTGTACCCTGTGGTTGACCCTTCAGGGCAACTGATTGGCCACTGTGTGAAACAGGATGATGGACTGGATGAATCCACTGATCAGATCCAGCAGAGCCTTTCTTGTGTTCTAAAATGGATTGCAGTAGGAATCATCAACCAGAGGCTCCCAAATCAAATTGAACCCCCAGCACCAATTAGTCTTTCCAGCAGAGAGGTGCTAGAGAGATGCTTGGCTGCTGCGGCAATTGATCCTTTTGGCAGCCCACCTTTTTAAGATGGCAGAAGGGCGTTCATCCCCTCAGAAGCCTCTCTTGTTAGATGAGAGGAAGGCTTACTGTTGTGCCAGTTTTCAGTGCTGACTTGTGGCTTGGTAGGAGGTTAAAAAGATTTGGCTCTTTGTGAACAGGCATAGCTGTGCCTTTGTTTGTCTTCAGGCCTGCTATTGGGCACAAATCAGTGATACCAGCAGTCCAACACAGGCTTCTGGAGGTTCTACATGACAACATCTGTATCTAATGACCCAAAGGCTTCTTCTGTCAATTATTTTGGCAGTTGTTTCTAATCCCATATCCCTTGCCATTTTCTACTTTGTTTCTCCTCAAAACCCTGGCTTTGGTAGGCAGGTTTGTCATTTCAGTGAGAGTACTGACATCTGCCCACACCATCAAGTCTAACCTCCCCCCCCCCTTTCACTCACACACACACAGCTCACACCACTGTGTCAAAAGTCAACATTCATATTTAAGAATGTTTCTTTTGTTTTGGATTGAAAGGCCTCTATAGCCAAATAATCTCTGATGGTTCTCAGGTTGAAGCAACTTCCATCTCTCTAGAAGGGAAGTTTTGGGGGGTGGGGGTGGGTTTCCATCCCTGGTTTAAAATAACACTGGGCAATAAATAATTTTCTTTAAAAAATTCTCCTTCAGTTAAAAGGGAAGGGAAGTTGAGAAAGCACTCTTTTTTTGTTTTGTTTGTGTCACTGGGACTTAGGAGAAGTTCCAGATATGGTGGAAGATCAGTTTCCTCACTTTCAGAAGCCTGGGCCCTGCATTTAAAAAGATTATCTTCTTTTGCTTGTTTTTGTTTTGATTAAGGTGGAATTGGGAAAGAGGGAAATTGTAAAGGATTCCCAAATAAGCAGTCAAATGTTGAAACATGTGGTGTACGGTATTCCCTTGCTAAGCTACGCAGACTCTTGGGTGTAAAATGGTTCTCTTGTTCCCAGGATACCATAGGAGCATGTGCTGTTGGTAGAGACCAGCTACTGCCAAAGCTCAATAGGGGCTGTTCTCTACCTTTCAGCACATCACCAACCTTTATCCAATGCCTCATTCCAAAATTTATAGCACTTAAGTTTGGAGCATGGGAAAAAAAACTTACCTTACATAGGAGTATATTTGTTATCAGTATTTTTTAAAAAAATGGGATAAGGGGTTTTTTTTGTTTTCCTTTTCACTTTATTTTTTGAGCTGTGCGGTACACATTTGACTGGATGATATGTCAGTGATTTTTTTGTGTGTGTTGAGAATATGTTTTTCTTTTTTAAAAAATCTTGCTTTTGTAGTAATGTGAAGGTCAGGAAGAGGAAGGGGATATCTGTGTGAAAATGGGTGGGGGATTGTTCTAGGAGACTCTTCTTTCCTCACTTGCAGTTTTTACATCTGCGCTGAATAGGTGCAAATCTTGTCCCCCCCCCCTTTTTTTTTTTGAACTGGAGATGCTGGGGATTGAACCTGTGATGGGCAAAACACTGAGCCATGGCCCCTCCTGTGACTGCACACCCCTCCCCCCTTCTGTTCAGTCCTGTCCTAGCAGAAGCCAGAGCAGATCCAATTTTGCCATGGCTTTGGTAAAAGCTGTTATGGGAGGTCTGTATTTAGATACCAATTCTGAGCTCAAAGACAGAGTCACCTTTAATATCGATGATCCAGCTGATGGAGGAAGAACTACTCTGAGCTCCCTGGTGGGATAAAAACCACCCCAAACAAATATTCCAGTGTTTCCTTTGTAGAAAAGAATTTGAACCCCCACCCAAAGTCTCACACCCCCCCATGCACATCTTCAGTTGTTCCAGAAATTTTACATCTTTTGTCTTGAAAAAGAGGGGGGGGAGAGTTATGAGTATTTTGGGTAGTTTCGCTGCCCCCATTTCTTAGGTCAGGTTTCCTCTTCAAATGTGGTTGCTTTCTCTGTCCCTTTGTCCTTCATAGAAATGAAGACTTTTTGTAGTTAGAAGAACTGCCCTCCCCCAAGCCAAACATTCCTTTGCCCAGCTCAACGTATTGAATAGGAGCAGCTGACCTGCACTGCTAGTAGTCCTAACTGAACCCTTTTCTTGCCATATTTCAAGGACGCAGGTGCATGTCTACTTTTGGAGGATTTAAAGAAAAGAAAACATACCATGGCTCTCCTTTCCTTGGCACACCTTGCCATTTCACATCCTGGTTTCAAGGTCTAGTGACTGTGCATCTGTTTTGAAGATCCAAGACATTTTCTGCAAACCTGCCCCCCCCCCCACACCCTGCACACAAACACTTTGGGCTGGTTTTCTTTTCAGAAGGGATGGCAGAGAGATTTTAAGCATTTGTATATAGCATAAGAATCTTTTTCAGTAGCACTAACTGGAGGCTACTTTCTGTTCTTCCTATGTACTGTGAAACCCTGTTTTTGACCCCAGATGCTAGAGCGAAAAAGACAAATACTGTGGAGAAACTTAGCACCTTTGATATACACCAGTCTATGGGTAGTTGGACTGGAAGCCATTAGACAAAGCATAGCCCAGTCTGTAACTCAGTTACAAGGCCTGCTTCAAATTTAATGGCCAAATCCCTTTGAATGGCAGAATAGTTGCACAATGGGATGTGTGCACATGGCTATGCTGAATGTGTATACATGCATGCATATGCATGCACACAATATTTGCCCACTTGGGCTCTGGGATTGACATTGATCTCTACCCAAAGACACCTATATGCAGCTGCAAGCCGTTACACCCTCCATCTCTGGTGCAGGAAGCTGTATATTCAACAGAAAAGGGAGCCAAGCAAAAACTAGCCATTTCGCCTTCAAAAGCAAGGGGAGTGACCCAAGTCACTCCATGTTACTCCCAACCATTATGTAATATTCCCACAGGGAGATTTGCATTTGGGCAGCTTGGAGGATAAAGCTGCTAGTCCAGTTTAACTTCACATCTCCATAAATCCAAATTACACAGGTTAACCTATTTTGTGGGTTTGGTAGTTAGGGAATATAGTGAGAAACAACTTGCCCTTTCAGTTCAGAGACATTTTAAATGGGGAAAAGGATGGGATGCTTTAATGTGCAAACAGCCACTGTTTTGGATGCTGATCCGCTATCAAGCCTAGCGGGGGAATATATCGTATTGGTGAATTACTGTCTAATTGGAGCTTTGCTTTTCAATTGTCTTCCAAGTATTATTTTTTATTGTAAACAAAAAAAAATGTGAAATGTAATTTTTACAACAGCAATATGAAATATATTTTATAATAAAATGATATGCCCTAATACTTTTTTGTGCTTTTTCCCCACTTCACTTCTGTCTGTAGAAAATAAGGAAATGGAAATGTGTCTGCTTCTGATATCCTTCACGCATACCTTTCCCAGCAGGATTGCCCCCATGCTGATCTGAACTTGATTTTCATGAGCTCTTTACTCTGTGGCTCTCCCCACAACAGTGGTATAATTTGGACTTCTGCAGGACACTCTCATACTTCCACCAGCTAACTTTCTTGGCTTTCTCTGGCTGCATTGCAGTTTCTCCCAGACATGCTGTAGCAGAACTTTCCTGAGGTTTTGTAAAGCAAGTTTGGGAAAATGTGGATTTCCACGTCTCCCCACCCACAACTACATTTATCCTCCTGCACACCGTCACTGTCCCATTATGGTAGGGTTTTTTACCCATTTTTTAAAAAATGGTAGTTGATGGAGTAAAAAACCCATTGGTGGTGAAGGGCAATAAAGCAGGCAGGTGAAGAAAGCATGGAATAAATCTCTATGCAGAAGTACCATTCATAAAGAAACAGCTGGAAGGGGCCAAAAGGGTAATCTAGTTTGCCCCCCTGCACAATGCAGGGAATTGACAGCTATTTCAAAGCAGAATGGGGAATTGTGTCCCCACGTAGATGGGACCTAAGTGTAAAGATTCTAGCTGTGCAGGTCAGTTTCCTGGCTTGTCACTTGAATGGGTTCTAAATATGCCAGGAACTCTGAATTGCCAGAATGGAAATCTTTTCACACAGGTGGTCCTGGACTGACATGGGAACAGCTATGCACTAAGAAAGCTGGGAAACGGACCCTAGAGACCACTGCATCCATGAGCTTAAGCTCATCTATACAATATGATTCTTTCTGAAGCAGGCAAAGCCAAATCAACTTCTGTGGCAAAGCAAAAGGCCACTGCCATTTTGGAAAATAAGAGCCAAGCAGTGGTGCTTTGGGCTGTGTGATTTTGTTTTTTGATCTGCAAAACACACACAGCACAATGCAGATGAGCCAGCTGAGCTGCAGTTCCAATGCAACAGTGTGTGCAAACATCAAAAGACTTGGGGATCCATGTCAGTAAGTAGAAAGTTCCCTAAACAGCGCTGAAGAATGTATTTAGTAAACTTTTATGCTATCTTCCTATTATAAGCAATGACCATGGTGATAGTGTAAATTGCTGTAAAGTTGCAGCTAACTTATGGTGACTCCTCATGGGGCAAGAAATGTTCAGAGGTGGTTTGCCATTGCCGACCTCTGTGACCCTAGAATTCCTTAGTGCCAGAGGGAGCCAGCATGGTGTAGTGGCTAAGAGCAGCACTCTAATCTGGAGAACTGGGTTTGATTCCCCACTCCTCCAAATGAAGTCTGTTGGGCCACTCACAAATCTCTTAGAACTCTCCTGCCCCACCTACCTCACAAGACCCTGTTGTGGGGAGAGGAAACTGCTTTGAGATACCTTAAGGTAGGGAAAAGTGGGGTATAAAAATAACTCTTCTTGGGGGTCTTTCATCCATGTACTTAGGGTAGACTCTGGTTAGCTGCCCACATTTGGCTAGCCTGGACCTTCCATGTCAGGCCAGTATCCATCGTGTAGTATAACATTTTGTTTTAAAAAATAAACCATTAAATCACAATACGCAGGATTTTTTTGAGCAGGAACACACAGGAACACAGTTCCGGCTGGCTTTGCGTCACAAGTTGTGGCCTAATACGCAAACGAGTTCCTGCTGGGCCTTTTCTACAAAAAAGCTGTGTGAAACAATGGTGATATCAGGGGGTGTGGTCTAATATGCAAATGAGTTCTTTAAAAAGATCCCTGACAATACCTAAAAACAAAACAAGTTCTGGGACTGTACAATCTCATTGCAAGAAAGAGCTGCCGGATCTTACCTGGCTGCTGGTGGGGCGCCATAGAGTTTTTAAATCCAAATGATAGAGCATCCCCCATGCGACATGCTTAGTGTGATAATGTCACTTCTGGATGATGTCATTGTGCTGGGCATATTGGCTGATGATGGAGCTCTTTCAAAGTGGTGCTCCCCCTGCCAGCCATCTCTGTGTTGGTGAGTTGGAGGCCCTGAAATTGGGGGAAACCCCATCGGGTGGGGGAATGAAAACCCTAGAAGAAAGTATGTCTTAAGTCTGGCAAAACTGGAATCAATGTTTTATTACGAAAGTTCCCAATGGTTTGGTTTTATTACCACTGATTTGGAGCTCACAAATGTTAAGTTTTTGTGCCTTAAAGGGTGCTGGGGGGCAATCTTGGAGGCCCTTTGCGGGGAACCAGGAGGCTGCCCTTGTATAGTGTAAGCTGAACAGCTTTTGTGTCTGCATGTAAACACAGTGATGCTTTGGATCTCAGCCAGTGCTTTCCATGTATGCTTCATGGAAAAGATGAACATGAGTCCAATAAACGGTGCCTATCTGCAAAACTTGGGTCCAATAAACGATGACTATCTGCAAAACTTGGGCTATTCAATACTGTGTGGTTTTTATTTGGTCTTATATAAATCACTCCAGGAGTCTATGTGGGGTTCGGGCGAACCAGATTTAGATCCCTGAGGATGAAACTGGAGAGAGTTTTCAGCATGCAGTGAGATAAAGAAGTAGATTTCATAACCTGTTTCAGGCTTCTGGGTTGGGTCCGATATGGAAAAAGAAGAGATAAGAGACCTGGCTGGATGAGATAGAGTTGGGTGGGGCAATAAATAATTGGATGTTTCCAAAAAGGAATTTCCCACCCCCTCACTTTCGATTGCTATGAATTATGACTTCACCAGCATCTATCAATCTTGCCGACTGCAGCTTTTCCAGATAAAGATGAAACGCTTGCAGTTTAAGTGATTCCCCACCTCACAGCTTCCTGAGAAAGTAATTAAAAAGAGACCTGGGTGGCTCACAAATTGGTCCAATTGCTGTCATGTGGTAAAATGTCTTTATTCAAACCTCTGCTTCTGGGACAGGGCATTTTTGTTATGTGCACCTAAAGTTAAATTTAATTCCCTCTTTTCAGACTCATGGAGGGGAGGGATAGAGAGAAAGACAAAGCAGGAATCAAGTTTCACCTTTAAGATCAACTGATTTTTATTCAGAACGTAAGCTTTCATGTGCTCTCTTAAGTACACTTCATCAGACGAGGGGATCAGGTATTGTGAGCTGAAATACAAGCAGTCTGGCAAACTAACTGGTCACATAAAACAGTGTGGCTAGGCCATTTGGTCTGGATAGCCATAAAAGGTAATAAAATTCTCTGCCAAATTGTGTTTTTGCAAATCTAGGTGAATCACAGAAGGACATGTATATCCAACTTGTATTTCAGCTCACAATACCTGATCCCCTCGTCTGATGAAGTGTGCTTAAGAGAGCGCACGAAAGCTTACATTCTGAATAAAAATTGGTTGGTCTCAAAGGTGAAACTTGATTCCTGCTTTGTTCTACTGCTTCAGACCAACATGGCTGCCCACTTGGATCTATCTAGAGAGAAAGACACTTCCTCAAATATCCTGGGTGCAGCTAAATGGTGGAAGCTGACCATCTTTTTATTTACTGAGCACATATAAAGCAGTCCTAAACTGATTCAGAGACCATGTGTCCACCACCAGGGCTTTTTTTATAGCAGGAACTCCTTTGCATATTAGACTATACCGCCTCTTCCCCCCAGGTGCAGCCAATCCTCCAAGAGCTTACAGGGCTTTTCTTATAGGGCCTACTATAAGCTCCTGGAGGATTGGCTACATTGGGGGGGAGGGTGTAGCCTGATATGCAAAGGAGTTCCTGCTACAAAAAAAGTCCTGTCCACTGCTAAGTCTCAAGTGAGAGAAAGGTCTTCCTCAGTGCCAGCTACAGGAGATGCTAGGGACTCTGTACATGCAAAGCAGTTGATTTAGCACTGAACCACCAGCTCTCTCCCAAGAGGTCTGTTTTAGACTGACTTCCTACAATCTACAAATTGAACCCAAAACCTTTTGAGGAGGGACTGGCTTATTGGCAGAACATAGAGTTGCCAAGACCAATTCAAGAAATATCTGGTGACTTTGGGGGTGGAGCCAAGATCAAGCCTGTGACAAGCATAATTGAACTCTAAGGGAGTTCTGGCTATCACATTTAAAGGGACGGCACACCTTTTCAATTCCTTCCTTCCATAGGAAATAATGAAGGATAGGGGCACCTTCTTTTGGGGCTCATAGAATTGGACCCCTTGGTCCAATCTTTTTGAACCTGGGGGGTATTTTGGGGAGAGGCACTAGATGCTATACTGAAAATTTGGTGCCTCTACCCCAAAAAACAGCTCCCCCAGAGCCCCAGATACCCACGGATCAATTCTCCATGATTTTCTATGGGAATAAATCTCCATAGGGAATAACAGAGTTCCCAGCAGACATTTCCCTCCCCTCCCCCAGCTTTCTGACGACCCTGAAGCGGGGGGAGGGTCTCCAAACCGGGGGATCCCCTGCCCTCACCTGGGGATTGGCAACCCTAGCAGAACATCTGTTTGGCATGCAGAAGGTTCCAAGTTCAATCCCCAGCATCTCCAGATAAAAGTATCAGGTAGGCGTTGATGTGAAAACCCTCAGCCTGAGACCCTGGAGAGCCAAGGGTCTGATTTAGTATCCAGCAGCTTCATGTATTCATGCACAGTAGGTGCTCTCCCACTGAGCTATGTAGGACCTTTTAGCAGCTGCAAACAATGTAAGTCTCCAATTTTTTAAAATGAAAAGATATAAAGTCAGCTTAGCTTGTGCAGTGCTGTATAGAAGAGAGAATTTCAACTGATGTTGTGGTTCACTGAGCACCTGGTAGGTCCTAATCCACTGCTGGAATATTGTGTCCAACTTGGTAAGTCAGCATGCCCAGACCTACCCTAAAAGAAGAGTACAGTGAACCCAAATTACTCCATTTTGCTTCAGAGTCCAAATTATTAATATTACAGCAGCATTTGAGAAAGCCAAACTGCTAAGTGGCACTCACATGGAGCCCAGATGTTGCATTTATAAACAGTAATAAGGACATGATAAAGCAACAAGTAGGCCAGGCTCAGGTGTTATACTTTAGGTGACACAAGCACCTAAAACCAGTGGTTGGAGTGGCGACTAGGACCTGGGAGATCCAGGTTTGAATCCCCATTCTGCTACAGAAGCCTGCTGTGTGGCTCTGGGCCAGTCACACACTCTCAGCCTATCCTTTCAGGAAAACCAAAGATAACTGCATGAATGAGAAAGAGTGGTCTTTGTTAGAACAAATCTGCTCATTTAGGCTGGAATACATTATTTCCCTCCCCCTTCTTTTTAGTCACACAACAATCCAAGGAAGTGGGCCATTAGAAATAAGGGGTTCCCTGCTGGATCAGACCAGTGATTCATCTAGTCTTGTCTCACATGGTGGCCAACAGACAGCCCAGAGAGCCAAATAAAAGAACAGAGGCCAAGGCTGTTCTCTGATTCTGCCTCCTATCTTTGCTATTCAGAGGTGTACTGCTTCTGAACATGGATGTTCCCTTCGGTCACCATGGCTAACTACCATAGATCTAACCTCCATGAAGCCGTCAAATCCCCTTTTCAAGTCATCTATGCACACAGCTATCACTACATCCACAGGCAGCAAATTTCACAATTAAATTACTCATTACATAAAGAAGAAAAGAATCTCTCACCATTGCAGGGCCAGTGTGTGGGATTAGGCAAGGTAGGTGGCTGCCTAGAGCACCACCTCGCCGCGGGGGTGGTGCCCCCTCCTTGTCCTTGCTCACGCTGACCCTGATACTGTGCAACATTCTTTGCTCTGATTGCTTGGAGCAAAGAAAGAATGCCACACCCCCTGCCCAGCAGTCCTCTCCCGCTTCGAAGGGAACTGAACAGGGGCTGCGTGGTGTGATCGGAGGGAAGAAACAGCATCTCCTGCAGCCCCTGCTTAGCTCCCTCTGAAGTGGGAGAAGGCTGCTGGGCAAATGGTGCGCCGTGCACTATTGTGATGATGTCACTTCTGGGTGATGTCATTGCGCCGCGTGTGCTTTGCACACGCAATTACAGGCCATGAGGGGCAGCAATGCAGGGTTCTGCCTTGGGTGGCAGAAACTCTAAAGCTGGGGCTGCACCATTGCATTGGGTACCCCCAAGTTCTAGTGTTATGGGAAAGGGAGATAAACTCTCTTCATCCACTTTCTCTATTCCATTAGTAATTTTATAAACTTCTGTCATGTCCCCTGCTTAGCTGTCTTTTTCTAGACTGCAAGTCTCAGAATGTCTAGCCTAGTCAGGCTGATACGTAATCCACCCAGATTATCAGAAAAACTTCCTCTACAACTGAATATTTCAGTGGCTTCTCTTCTATGAGAATGCCATGACATCTAGAAAGCTAACAGCTCTGTGAGTGGGAAAAACTTCACAATCTGTTTCCTCCCATGTTGAGTCTTTCATTTGAGCACTTTCCATATAACAAGCATTATACAATCTTACAATTTATTTTTCTTTCTTGTTTCTGCTCCACATTTTCAACCTGGATTACCAGTGTGGTTTATATAAAATACAGTCAAACCTTAGAGCTGTTCAGTTAAACACACAGAATGAAAAGCAACGAGATGCAAAACCTTTAGCAACAAATTCCACAAGGAAAGAACAACCACTGAAAAGGCTCTGTTTACTACTTTCTAAAATTCGGAAATGGGGGGCATTTAAGGCAGAGCTCTGTCTGTCAACCAAAGAGTATGAGAAGGTTCATTCAGGTGTTTCTGTGTGCATTCCTTGATGTGACGTGAGGTTTGTCCTCTGAAGTCCTTTCCTCACTTGAAGCATGGATATGGTTTTTCTCCTGTGTGGATTCTCTTATGCTTAATAAGGCTTGATTGATCACAAAAGCTCTTGTGGCAGTCTGAACAACTGTATGGTCTCTCCCCAGTGTGAATCCTCTAATGTGAAGTAATGCTAGTGACTGAATCTAACAAAGTTTTGCAAGCATTTATGTGGTGTCTCTCCAGTGTGGATGCTTTCATGGTGCTTTGACAGAAGTGCTTTCCACATTCTGAGCACTGGTATGTAATCTCTCCTGAATGGATCCTCTAATGTTGAATAAGACTAGACTGAGTACTGAAGCTCAGGCCACAGTCAGATCAACCATACTGTTTTTCTTCTGTGTGGATTCTCTTATGTTTAATATGACTGGATCAATCATGAAAGCTGTTAACAGTCTGAGCAGCTGTGCAGTCTCTCCACAGCGTGGGTTATTTCATGCAATGTAAGACTTGTGCTCTGAAGCTCTTTCCACACTCCAGGCATTAAAGCTTGTGCTGCAGCTGACACTTTCCCCACACTCAACTATTTATATGGTTTCTCCCCTTTGAGAAGCATTTGGCACTCAGGGCTTCTGCTCCAGCTGAAGCTCTCCCAAAACTTCGTTAGTTGGTTTATTTCCTGAGTGAATTCTCCAGTGAACACGAATATATTTGTTCATTTTCTTTTTCATTTCCTTTTTTGTTTGATAGGGATTTCACAGAAATTTACATCCTGACAAAGGATGGATTTATCCATTCTCTTTTCTCCTTGTTACGTTGGTCCCTCTGGCTCCCCAAAGTTCTCTTTCAACTCCTCAGATTTGCCTTTTTCTGATGATAGCCCTAGGGGTTCTAGCCATCATTTATTTTCTAACCTCCAGGATGAAAAAAACAAAACAATCAGTAAGAACCTGAAGGATGAACAAATTCTCAGATTAGTTCCTCCCTTTCTCTGAACTGCTCCCCGCCCTGTCACCTCCACAGCAAGCAGCTGGTCATACCTTTTCCTTGGCCAGACAACCAGCAGTGGAGTCTTGTTTTGCATTGGAATGTCAATTTAAATGTTAATAGGCTTGAGGCCAAACTCATGCAAGATGCTGGGAAACACTTCACAATCTCATGTTTAATACAGCTGCCAAAATCGTGTGTTTGTGTGTGTGTAGGCATACTGTTGATCAGGGAAACTTCAAGGGGAGGGGGAAATAATTATTCCTTCTCTTTTCTAGCAACACAGCTCTAATCCATATAGAGATGGGAAGGCCTGAATAAACCCAGAAAAAAATGAGGGGGGGGGGGGTTTCCCACCCTTTTCCAGAAAAATTGGGGGACATAGATTATGGGATATTTTCTTTTAAAATGATAGATAACATCTTTATGACAAGGTGATAGGGCTGCCAATCCCCCGGTGGGGACAGGGGATCCCCCAGTTTGGAGACCCTCCCCCTGCTTCAGGGTCATCAGAAAGCACGGGGAGGGAGAGGAAATGTCTGCTGGGTGCTCATTATTCCCTATGGAAACCGATTCCCATAGGGTATACTTGATCTGTGGGTACCTGGGCTCTGGGGAGGCTGGGTTTTTTTAGGTAGAGGCACCAAATATTCTGCATAGCATTTGGTGCCTCTCCTCAAAAAGTCCCCCAAGTTTCAGAAACATTGGACTAGGGGGTCCAATTGTATGAGCCCCCAAAGAAGGTGTCCCTATTCTTCATTATTTCCAGTGAAGGGAAGGCATTTCAAAGGTGTGTGGTCCCTTTAAATGTGATGGCCAGAACTCCCTTTGGAATTCAATTATTCTTCTCACAACTTTGCTTCTAGCTCCACCCCCAAAGTCTCCTGGCTCCACCCCCAAAATCCCCTGGCAACCCTAGCTGAAGCACCTAAAACAAACTCTCACCAAGAAAGGCAAGGCAACATGTTTGGATGTAATTATGCAAAATAAAGTGAAAACAAAGAACCTGACAAAACAGAATCTAGCTCAGAAAACTTCTGGCATAATACATTTTATTTATCCCCCACAGACACAAGGGGAATAATACATGGTTCTTCCTCCCCATTATATCAACATCTAGCATTTATATCTCTTCTAAAGTGTCAAATTATTTCCCATACATTTCTTGCACAAACCTGACAAAAACTTTAGGTCAGTGTTATTATGCTTTTATTACACTTGGCTGAAGTGCCACAAGACTTTCTGTCATTTTGGGTAGCAACAGATCAGAATGTCTGTCCCCTCTGAAAAGTGACATCTTCATTGTGTAACTTCTGTAACCCAAGATGGAAGAAAACCTGAACACTAAGCATTCGTAACCAAGAAATAGGAATTGGAGAATTTCCAGTAACTGCTTGCCCCAAATACTCATCTTCACTTCATCAAAGCACAAGAATAGGCATCTCTCCAAGACAGGTCTCAGCTTCAGATGGTTGCTGGAATTGCTTTCTGTGATCAGATAGATAAGAGACATATTTTCCACACATACTTTTCCTCCTCTGCAAGTTCCCTGAGGAATGCCCAAGTTCTTCCTCAAGCTTTCCCCATAAGCATTGTGGGTATTTTGTTTTTTACCAGTGTCAGTTCTTATCTGAACTGTGGTTTCATGGAGTGTCTTTTGACCTCCCTCCCAAAGAATGGGTTCATCCTCCAGTGGGTGGGTTTCCTGCTGGCATTTTGGACTCGCCAAGATGTTTTCCTGTTCAGAATACTGGAAAGTATTCTCTTCTACTTTACATGCTGATGTCACCCATGGTCTCCCTGGTCCTGAATCTTTCTTGCCAGTGCTTTTTTTTTGTAGAAAAAGCCTAGCAGGAACTCATATTAGGCCACGCCCCTGGTGTCACTGCAAGTGATGTCACCCATTCAGTTATTTTCTGCATATTGACACAGAACACTACAGTGTCATCAGCTGAATTTCATGGATGTGCGTTCTCATACAGCCCAATGAGAGACCTTGTTTCCTCCTCCCCACATGGCTGGAGAGAGAGACCCATGTGTGGTGGAGCAGGCAGTGGCAGCCCAGCTTCTCCCGGAAGGGGGTACTCATGGGTGGCTCTGCATGTCTTGCTCTTCACAAGCCCGTTGGAGGCTGGAGATGGTAGAGAGGACGGAGAGTGCAGTCTAGGAGCACATGGCTGCCTAGTGCCTTCCCTCTGCCAGAGACCCTTTTTTGAGCCAGAGCCCTGGCCAAACCAGCCAGAACTGCGTTCCTGTGAATTCCTGCTTAAAAAAACGCCCTGCTTCTGATACATATTGCTTTGGACACTTGGACTTTGGCTTCTGGATATATTTTAAAAAACACCAAATAACTTTTCATCTGAACTGGAAAATAGAGAATAAATACAATACTGAACAGGCCATAAGTTCTCCTAAAAAGCCCTTGTGGGAATGGAGCTCAGCGAAGGAAGAAATTAAAGGGAACTGAGAAATGTTGACATGCATCACACTCATGATAATTCAGCTCTGAGCAAAACAAAACAAGACACACGTTTCAAACTCAAATTATCATCTTATATAAAATAAAATATATAAAATGAGCTAAAGACTCCCCAGAATCTGTTTCTTGAACATCATCCCCAATGCTGACATCACAGAATCACATTCTAATCACATTCTAATCGGGATGGGGGGCACATTTGCCCCTGTAACTGGAATACATTCAAGAAATTTTTGAAAATCCTAAAAGAAACACATTCTAGAATCTTCTGTAGCAGGTGTGTGCAGAAAAGAGGCAATGGGTCCACCAATGAAACCACTAAGCAATGTTCAATAAACCACAGAGAACTTACTGGTTGAAGAATTTTTTGTCAAAAATGCTGGCTTCCCTGGAGCATACATATAAGAATAATTTAGCTCAGATGAGATATGCCAGCTGATAACAGATTGTGCATACCTCTTGCTTTGGAAATTTAGCATATTGTTAGCCCTTATCTGTGGACAAAACTCAGTCAAGAAAACAAAACTCAGTCCACCTCTGCTTTGTAGGGCCTCTCAAATATTTCTGTGATGCACTCTCCCCAAAGCTTTCCTCTATTCAAAAAACCCCCAAAGGCTCTAGAAATGTAGCCATATTAGTCTGCTGTAGCCAAAACAATAAAGTGTCTTGTGCCACCAAAAAAGGCTAGAGCCCTTTTCATCAGATGCATGAAGTGTTACATTCACTTGGCAGGGATCTACATATACAGACCAAAGCTACAAACGAAGGGTGGAAAGGGAGAATTACTACACCAAGAGCCCAGATATCCCATTTCTCAGTATATAGGCACACTGCATTACTTTGCAGAGTACAGATGAAAACAAGATCTAGCCTAAAAAATAAATAATCCAATCAGACTGGGTATGGACCACTCCCAAACCTTGATGAAGTAAGGATGAGCCTGAACAGTGTACATAAACCTGGAAGGAGGTACGGTTCTTTTCCCCAATGAGGTAAACCACCCCAGTCTCTACTGAGTCCAAATCTGATGTGTCAAATCTGCATAGGAATTCCACCCAGCAATTTCTGTAGACATTCTAAGCACAGAGCAGCCTCTCATAGTCCTGGATACAGCCAGCTTGTGTAGTGGTTAAGTGCACCGACTCTTATCTGGGAGAACTGGGTTTGATTCCCCAGTCCTCTACTTGCAGTTACTGGAATGGCCTTGGGCAGGGCTGGTGCCAGAACCCAGAGCCCTGCCCCCCCACTCTAATTGTGCATGCTTTGCACGTGCAGCACAATGATGTCACCTTAAAGTGAGGTAATCGCAATGGCAGGGAGAGAGGGTTCTTGCTTGCCCACCCTTGCCCGGCCCTCTCCCCCACTTCAGAGGGAGCTGGCTGGGCTGTGGGCCAGTTCTGAGATTCAGAGTGAAGGGCAAGGTATAAATCCAGTTGTTTCTTCTTCTTCTTCTTCTTCTTCTTCTTCTTCTTCTTCTTCTTCTTCTTCTTCTTCTTCTTCTTCTTCTTCTTCTTCTTCTTCTTCTTCTTCTCCTTCTTCTTCAGAGAATTTTATTGCGTGTGTGTTTCAGGGCACTGCTGCTTTAAAATTTTATTGAGCAGATATCCTGATTTTGGGGTGTTTTTCCTGTAGCTGCCATTTTTCAAGATGGTGCATATGGTTATTGCGTTATTTAAAAATTCACGGAGGATGTTCATCTTGATGTCAAAAATATGTTTTTGAGGTTAATAGATCCAAATATACAATTATATTAGTTGTACAGAGATATATTTTTCCTATAGCCACCATTTTGCAAGATGGCAGATCCTTTTCCACATTCTAGTAAGATGCTCATATTGGTGTTAAACCATGGGCGTTTTCGCATTGACCTTAATCGGCAGCGACGTCCCTCTTCACCGCGCAGGATCTGCGCGGATTTCGCACTGCAACCCAAGCAAGAAGTAGCACACGCTGTACCTGTTGGATTTTGAGCTGCTACCCAGGCAAGAAGTAGCACATTTATTGGTACTGCGTGTCTATCAATGAAAGGATACAGACAGTTGACTTTGGTACCATTACAGCAATTGGAAATTAATTTGTATTTTGAGTTGTGCTGTATTCATGGACATTTGTAAGAATTTTGGTGAAGAATACATGAATAGGATATAAGAAATATCGGTGGAGCAAGTATTTGCAATATATAAGTAACACAGTGGTTTATTTCAGTTGTTACTAATCAGTACACTCTGGTTTCCAGTTTTGCCCACCTGGGGATTGGCAACCCTAGCTTCAGTGCATGTCTACGTCTGTAACAACAGTTTAGATGAGCTTTGGGTCAGAATTGGAGGAAAATGACATTGCATTCTTTTACATAAACTTCTCATCAACCGTGAACCTGAAGTATGCAGCACTATTGTCAAGTGCTACATCCTAACCAGTGATGTTGTTTTAAACAAGCTTGGGATCAAACCAGTATCAATGAGAACAGAGCCAGTTGGGATCCATTCATTAGGGTCAGTGCTCTTAACTGGATCACCTTCCTCCTCCTGAGGAGAACCAGGGCCCAGGTCCTGTAAGAAATCATCACTGGGGTCTGCTGCTTTTCCAGGGGGACTACAGGCACGCACTCCTCAGGGCCTCCCCCCTGACTCTGTGGTATCCTTTTCCAAGGTCCTGGGGGAGACTGTGGTGGGTCCAGAAGCAGGTCTACTCATACTGATGCCTCCTGTCTTGAGGGCCCTTCTGACTTAGGGGATGGGGCTGTACTAATGAAGTGTCCCTTCTGGGAGGAAGTTCTACTTCTCTGGGGTCTACCTTACAGAAAGTTTCTGCAAGTGTGGGTCACAGGGATGGCCATCCTCTGAAAGAGTTGTCAACTTCCAGGTGGCACCTGGAGAGCTCCCTCTATTACAATTGATTACCTGAGATCTCCCACTATTACAATTGATCTTCAGGCCAAATTATAATTGATCTTCAGACTAGAGCCAGTTTGGTGTAATGGTTAAGTGTGCGGACTCTTATCTGGGAGAACCGGGTTTGAGCCCCCACTTCTCTACTTGCAACTGCTGAGATGGCCTTGGACCAGCCATAGCTCTTGCAGAGCTGTCCTTGAAAGGGCAGCTGCTTGTAAGAGCTCTCTCAGCCCCACCTACCTCACAGGGTGTCTGTTGTGGGAAGGGAAGGGAAAGGAAAGGAGACTGTAAGCCGCTCTCAGACTCCTTTGGGTAGCGAAGGGCGGGGTATAAATCCAATCTTCTTCTTCTCTTAAAGTTACAAGTTCCCCTTGAGAAAATGGCAGTTTTGGACTATGGACTCTGTGGTATTATAATACCTTGCTGAGGTCCCTTCTCTTCCTAAACCTGACCTTTACAGGCTCCACTTCCCATATCTCCAGATATTTCCCAACCTAGAACTGACCCATCCTTCGATGATCTCATCCTCCCTCATGACAGAGAGTCACTTAAACCTCTCTCTCCTAACCATTCAAGGTCTAAACCATTTGATACCAATGAAGTGTCTCATAGAAGGAACTAAATATTTTACCATTATTTAAAGGAGCAGAATAAATATTTTTTCTGTATTTTAGGAGTTGTCACCTTGACAATTTTCCTGCTACATTTTGCCTCAATATTACAAAAAGTAAAAAATAACAGCTTGTCTGGAAGGTTGAATGGACTAGAAAGGAACAAACTAGAAAGGGAAAAAGCTGACTTAACAACTTATTACAACACTCAGAACAATAGAATCCCTAGAACTTAACAGGGCTGTTTTTGAGCAGGAACACATAGGAATGCAGTTCTGGCTGGCTTAGTGTCAGGGGTGTGTGGCCTAAAATGCAAATGAGCCCCTGCTGGGCTTTTTCTTATCTCTCTACATACGCTAACCTCATTCAGTCTGTATTCTCACCAATCCCCCCTGAAGGGCTATACTTTCTTTTAATTTAATTTAATTTTTTAGGAATAGTAGATCAGAATAATGATTGCAATGTAATGAATAGTAGAATGTAATGTAATTTGTAATGGTAGATTGTAATGTATTTCTCTGGGATGGGGACAGAGGAGATACACTGCACAGCCAGTCTCCCCACATCAAAGAGGATGTTGTATGGTTGCTTCCACTCTTGAGCATCTCAAGTTAATTACTCTCAGCCAGGGGTGGAATTCTAGCAGGAGCTCCTTTGCATATTAGGCCACACACCCCTGATGTAGCCAATCCTCCAAGAGCTTGCAAGGCTCTTTTTTGTAAGGTCTTGGAGGATTGGCTACATCACGGGGTGTGGTCTAATATGCAAAGGAGCTCCTGCTAGAATTCCACCCCTGCTCTCAGCATACCACAGGTAAAAAGGGTACCTCTGCCCATTACTCTCCCATTTTGATATATTTGATATATTTCAATGTCTCTCTCCACCCCCCACCCCTGAAATTAAACCCAAACTAATGGCCACCATATAAACTAAGCTCCTTATTCCAGTTTGATCCTTGCATCTGTTAAACACTTTCATTATGCTGTATGCTGTTTGCTGATCATCCTCTACCTAAATGCATGGACTGGTGATTTCCATTTCAATGTATCTGAAGAAGTGTGCTTGCACACAAAAGCTTACAGCTCGAATAAAACTTTGTGGGTCTTAAAAGTGCCATTAGACCCAGACTTTGTTCAACTAAAATTATGTTATTTCATTCTGCACAGCCGATCAAATCTTCAGTGGCTAATCGTCTGGGCAAGAGCCCCTCATATAGCTCCACTCATTTTCTAAAAACTCTTGTTGGATGCTAGAAAAGGTGTTGGCAGGTTCCCTGCTGCTCATGGGCACCAGGTGGGGAACATCTGAACTACAGGCTACAACAAACCCTGTTAATAGAAATCAATGGGATTTATTTCTGAATAGGAGCTATCTGAAAGGCATTCAGCAAATAAATGCAATCCAGATTAGGAATGCCAGCCTCCAGGTGGAAGAAACATAAACAAACACTGTGGTATGCTGGCCAACGCATTTAAGTAAAATTTATTTCAAGAATCATGCACATCTTTTGTCATATTATAAAGAACCTTGCAATATCACCAAAAAAGGTCCACCCAATGCGTACCCAGATATAGGCTCATTTTGTCAAAGTCTTCCTCAGGAGTATTCCCAGGGCTTTTTTTGAGCAGGAGCACAGTTTCAGCTGGCTTGGCAACAGGGGGTGTGGCCCAATATGCAATTGAGTTCTTGCTGGGCTTTTTTGTAGAATTCCTATTTACTTCAAAGTTATCAGCCTCTTGTTACAATTTAGTGCGTATATTGAGAGCAAGCCAGTCCTTAACCTCTTCTCTAAACAGATACAAAAACCTTCTGAATATGGCTGGCAAAATGCTCTCTTGCTGGCAAAGTACTCTCTTAATACCACTTAAGTGTTTAATTTTAATTTAGGAGCATCCTAGTCTTGAAACTCTTCTTTAACCAGATGCAAAAGCTTTATGAATTTTGCTGGCAAATTGCTCTCTACCTTTATAATGTGACAAATTGCTCTCTTCTGTATAATGTGACAAAAGATTTGTATGATTCTTGAAAAAAGATTTGCTAAATGTGTTAGCCAGCATAGCACAGGGTTTGTTTATTTGTGTTTTCTCTAATATGAACTGTGGCCCCATGCTGTTTTTTCAAACTCCAGGTGGAGCCTGGAGCTATCCCAGAATTACAACTGAACTCCAGCCATCAGAGATCAGTTCCCCTGGAGAAAATGGCAGCTTTGGAGGATGGTTTCTATGGCGCTATACCCTGAAGTCCCTCCCCTCCCCAAATGCCACCTTTGACCCCCAAATCTTCAGAATTGGCAACCCTAACCCAGATCCACCACATTTTTTACTTTGTGATCGTGTCTGTATTCAGGCCGTTGGATCAAATCCAAACATGCCAGCAAGCTTGTATCTTGATTCAGGTGTAGCTCTTGAAATAGTTGCAACACATTTTTTGGGTTGCCTTGCTCCTAGATAATGAATTGCTGCCAGTGGGAACTTCAAAGTGAAACTAGAAATGAGAGGCAAAGCCAGCACCCTTGGGCTGGAAGGCACAAAACAAAGTAGGTGTGCTTTTTGGCATTTGCTTTAATGAACCATTCTTTTGGGCTCAGTAGCAGATGATATGCACAAGAGTGCTGAAGTTGCCTTCCCTCTACTGAGTCAGGCCATTGGTCTGTCAAGCTCAGTATTGTCTGTGTACTCTTATAGAATCATAGAGCTGGAAGGGACCTCCAGGTCCATCTAGTCTAACCCCCTGCACAATGCAGGAAATTTACATGTACCTCCCCCTAACACACACCCAATTACCACTGCTTCAAGCCCAGAAGACGGTAAAAAGAAAAAAAAAAAACTCTCCAGGATCCCTTGCCAAACTGGCCTGGAGAGAAATTGCTGCCTGACCTCAACGTGGCAAACTACATTTCCCTGGGCGTGTAAGAAGGGGCCACAAGAACTAAGCATGGATGCAACCCATCCATGCCCTCCTTCTCATGATCTTCTAAAGTTCACAGAATCAGCATTGCTGTCAGATGGCCATCTAGCCTCTGTTTGAAAACCTCCAAAGAAGGAGAGCCCACCACCTCTGGAGGAAGCCTGTTTCACTGAGGAACCACTCTGTCAGGGAGTTCTTTTGATTTACAGTAATTTCAACTCATTGGTTCTTGTCTAACCTTCTGGGGCAACAGAAAACAATTCCATACAACCTTTATATGACAGCCCTTCAAGTGCTTGAAGATGGTTATCATATCACCTCTCAGCTGTCTCCTCTCCAGGCTAAACATACCCAGCCAGCTCCTTCAACCCTATAACCTGAGCCCACATGTGGGGAAGGCGGGATACAAATCCAATTTTAAAAATAAATTTTAAAACCCTTTCCTCATAGGATTTGGTCTCCAGATCCCTCACCATCTTTGTTGCTCTCCTCTGGACATGTTCCAGCTTGACTATATCCTTCTTCAGTTGTGGTGCCCCAAACTGAACACAATACTCTGGGTGATGTCTAACCAGAGCAGAGTAAAGCAATACCATCACTCATTTGATCTTCACTCACAATCACTCACTTCTGTTGGTAACAGCCCAAAATCACAGTGGCCTTTTTAAGTATTGCATCACACTGCTGACTCATGTTCAGTATGTTCTCCTAAGGTCCCTAGATCCTCTTGGCATAAACTACTGCCAAGACAAGTCTCCCCCGTCTTATAATCATGCATTTTATTTTTTCTACCTAAATGCAAAACTTTGCATTTATTTTGGTTAAAATTCATTTTATTTGTTTTACCCCCGTTTTCCAGCCTGTCAAGGTCATCCTGTATCCTGTTTCTGTCTTCTACTGTATTTGCGACCCCTCCCAATTTAGTGCCATCTGCAAATGTAATAAGCATTCCCTCTATTCCTTCATCCAAATCATTTATAAAGATGTTGAACAAAACAGGTCCCAGGACAGATCCTTGAGGCACTCCACTTGTCACTCTTCTCCAAGAGGATGAGGCCATTCACAAGCACTCTGACTGGCAGTGGCTCTCCAGGGTCTCAAGCAGAGGTCTTTAACATCATATTATGCTTGGTCCTTTTAAGTGAAAATGCCAAAGATTGGATCTGGGAGCTTCTGGGTGTCAAAGCAGATGCTCTACCACTGAGCCATGGCCCCGTACCCAAATACAATGCTATTGCCATCGCCAGGTATTCTCTCAAAAGCAGAGACTGATTGCCTGGCACTGGAATACATAATTCCCCTGTAAGATCATGTTTACAAACTCTCTTATGAATGTAGGGTGTGACAAGAGCCTATAGCTGAAGGCTCAGCTATATGAGGCACTGCAAATAGAGCTCTCTACATTTTCACATCCCTCCTAAAAAATCACATAATGCACAGTTCCAACAGACCTGGAGAAAAATGTTTTGTCCTTTTAAAATAAGTGCAGTGTATGGAAGTAGAAATTAAAATAAGTGCAATATATAGTACACTTCTCCAGGCAATCCTAGGTGCATGGGGGTCCAAATCCAACCCACTGCATACTGCTAGGGAATGAGTTTAAGCCATGCACCATTTTCCTGACCTGAAACAGTTCCAAGGAGTCACTAGTTATCCTGTTGGCTCAAACATACAAGTACTGATAGGGCTGCCCATACGTCTGCCCTTATTTTTCCATGTTTCTGTTGTTTGTTGGGAGATGACATTTAGTGGTTGCCCCCTTGTGTCTGTGGAAAGTTTATGAGCAATTTCTTTGTGCTTGCTCATTAATGGCTAAAAATACTTCTGTGCTTTTAAACCTTTGAGAAATGAGGCTCTCAGGCAGCGTGACCAGCCATCCTCCCCAATTGGCAAACGGTCCTTTCCTGACAGCGAGATCTCAGTAGGTGTGGCAGAGGTGCAAGGCCTTACCTCAGATGGGTGGCCCCTCCCACGAGCCCTTTCGCCCCACACACCCCTCCTTCCCCCTTCAGTAGCAAAGGGCCTTAATTTGGTGCAAGCAACCACCAAACCAGGGAGGGCCCAGAATAACCCCTCCCCACAGCCCCCCACGGAGGGCACTACTAGGTGAGCAATCAAGGCTGAGGTGCGCGGAGCATGAAGGGAAACTAAAGTTTCTAGGCTTGCCAGCCTCCAGGTGGGGCCTGGAGATTTTTGTAACTGATCTCCAGCTGGCAGAGGTCAGCTCCCCTGGAGAAAATGGCTGCTTTGAAGGGTGGACTCTAGGGCATTGCACTATGCTTAGCCCCCACCCCTCCCCCTCTCCTGGATCCACCAACATCCCCAGGTATTTTCCAACCCACATGGCAACCCTAATTAAACAAGGTAGGAATCAACCAGAAAAGAAGAAAACCTTCTTTAGAGGAGTAGTTTTAACAGCCTGAACAGCTAAGAGGGCGAAATTAACATAGAAAGAGGCTGGCAATAAACTTCCTAATGCGGCTGCCTCATGAGGGACCCCTCCTGGTCCTAGCCCACCATCCTTGGATAGATTGGATTGGGGGGGGGGGTCCTCTCCTGCCAGCAGCAGCCCCACTGCAACCCACTCAAGGAAAAGACTGCCTCCCCAGCCCCAGGCAGCAGGGCCTTATATGCTTTCTCCCATGACCCTGCCCTCTGGGTTGTGATTGGCCCTCCCTTTCCCTCCAATCTCACCCCAATCCAATTGCAGGGCTCAGAGGGTGCCTGGGAAATGTAGACCTCCTGCAAACTTTGCACCAGGCCTCAGGGGCCTTCTGGAGGGCTGTAGTCCTTGCTGAGTCTTTCACCTTTAGGGGTGCCCAAATCCCCAGTTGGGGGCAGAGGATCCCCTGGTTGGAGGCCCTCCCCCCACTTCAGGGTTAGCAGAAAGCGTTGTGTGTGTGTGGGGGGGGAGACTTCATTATACCCTGTGGAGACTTGTTCTCATAGTGTATAAGAGAATAAATCCATGTATATGTGAGGTTCCGGGGGGGATGGTGGAGCTGGTTTTTTTGGAAGAGACGCCAAATTTTCAGAATAATACCTGGTGCTTCTCCACAAAAGACACCCCCCCCCCAAGTTTCAAAAAGATTGGACCAGGCAGTCAAATTCCATGAGCCCCAAAAGAAGGTGCCCCCATTCTCCCATTATTTCCAGTGAAGGGAAGGCAATTAACAGGAATGCAGTCCCTTTATTTCTTTATTTAAATGTGATGAACAGAACTCTGAAGGAGTTCAATCATGCTAGTCACAATCTTGCTCCTGGCTCCACCCCCAAAATTCCCCAATATTTCCTGAGTCAGACCTGAAAGCCCTATGAGAGAGCTAGTTTGGGGTAGTGCTTAAGTGCACGAACTCTTAACTGGGAGAGCCAGGTTTGATTCCCCACTCTTCCACTTGCAGCTACTGGAATGGGCTTGGGTCAGCCATAGCTCTTCTAGGAGTTGTCTTTGAAAGGGGCAGCTGCTGTAAGATCTCTCTTAGCCTCACCTGCCTCAGAGATTCAGAGTATAGGGTGGGATATAAATCCAATATCTTCTTCTTCTATTCAACTGAGTCCTGGGATCATGACAGGACCATCTGGGGGAGTGATGCTCTGCATTCATGGTGCTTGGGGGGGCACACTGGGAGGGCTTCTGGAGTTCTGGTCCCACAGTTGGACCTCTTGTTGGCCCCTGAGTTTTGGCAAATGTGTGGACTGGGTGGGCCATTGGCCTGATCTAACATGGCTTCTCTTATGTTCTTATGTTTGGGGCAGTGATGCTCTGTCTTCTAGGTGCTTGGGAGGCACAGTGGGAGGGCCTCTGGAGATCTGGCCTTACTGAGATGGATTCCCAAGAGGGTACATGAGTTTTGGCCACTGTTTGGTACAAAGTGTGGGATTGAGCACATTATGAGAAGAGTGGTTGGGAAAGACCATCATGCTAGCAGAAGTTGAAGGCAGTCGGAAAAGAGGAAGACTCAACAGGGGACGGGTTGACTCCATGAAGGAAGCCATGTTGGGGGCCCTCCGTTTGCAAGACCTGAGCAAGGCTGTTGCTGAGAAGATGGTTTTGGACAGTGGTTTTTTTTGTATAAAAAGCACAGCAGGATCACCGCCTGACCTGGCTTCCGCATGGCAGGTTGGGCCAGTCAGAGCCCTGGCCGGCCCAGGCGGAGGAGCTCCTGGAAGCTCCTGCAGAAAAACAGCCCTGGTTTTGGAGCTCATGAATTCGTGGAGCTGACTTGGAGTGTCTTCACACAATCATCTACTGGGCCTGCTTTTTCCTTAGGTGATGCTCATGATCTCTGCCACCAGGTGGCACTCAAAGGCAGCCTTCCTCCTGCCAGCAGTGGGCGGGGGGGGGGGGGGGGGGGGACAGAGCAGGTCTGAGACCCTGGAAGGAAGGAAGGGAATTGGGGGTGCTTTTTCTGGACTGCTGAAACCACCTTCTCCAGATGCTCTGTGCCTGCCTGTGTTTTCCAGGAGTGGCTCCCAGGCCTTCTTTTAAAAAAGGTAAAGGTAGTCCCCTATGCAAGCACCAGTCATTTCCAACTCTGGGGTGATGTCGCATCACGACATTTTCACAGCAGACTTTTTACAGGGTGGTTTGCCATTGCCTTCCACAGTCATCTACACTTTCCTCCCTTTACCTGCTCCCTAATTCGCTTCGTTTTTGCCTTTGCTAGATTCTGTAGTGGGTCTTTCAGAAGGTCCAGGATTTCGAGGTGTCAGCTCCTCCCCAAGGTCTCTGGATGTGAACTCTCAGAGTGGGCAGGGGGTGCATAGGTCCTTTTGTCCATGCATGTGCATGAAACCTGAAGGCCACATCGGGTTGTCAACTCAGGGCTGGGGAATCCCTGGGGGTGCAGGGGTGGTGGAGCCTGGGGAGGAGGGGCTTTGGGACAAGGTGGGACCTCAGTGGAGAAAATGCCATACTTTATATTGATTACACTGATCTGTTGCATTCTGAGCAGGACATTAATCTGTGTTGGAGACAGATGACAGGTGTGTGCGCTAATCCAATTTCTACCTTTGGAGTAAAGGTTGGGTTTGTGTGTGCTGTTTTAATACCATGCAGAATCTCTCTGACCAAAAGCAGCAGGACAAAAAAGCTAGGAATGTGTTTAGTCAGTTTTTAAATGTAAATTATTTCTATCTCATCATATCTCTTTAGACCCAAGACAGCTAAGAAAGCAACAGCAAGGACATCAAAACAACAGCCCACCAGCTAGATAAAAACAACACCCAGTTTAACAAAAAAAAGAAAAAGAAAAGGTAAAGGTAGTCCCCTGTGGAAGCACCAGTCATTTTCGACTCTGGGGTGATGTTGCTTTCACAACGTTTTCACGGCAGACTTTTTACGGGGTGGTTTGCCATTGCCTTTCCCAGTCATCTACATTTTCTCCCCAGCAAGCTGGGTACTCATTTTACTGACCTCGGAAGGATGGAAGGCTGAGTCAACCTGGAGCCGGCTACCTGAACCAGCTTCAGCTGTGATCGAACTCAGGTCGTGAGCAGAAGGCTCCCATTGCATTACTGCAGCTTTACCACTCTGTGCTATGGGGCTGTTAAGTTTAACAAAAATCAGGGGTTAAAAATGCAGCTAGAGCTTCTAAAACAGTTTACCATTTGCACTTTGAAATGAAACTGTACTTTACACCTTCCTAAATGCAATCAGTGAACAATGAAGGCACCCTCTACTGCAGGGGCAGATTGGCCATTAAGACCACCAGAAAAAGTCCTGGTGGGCCAGTGGCCTGGGGTGCTGCTGCCCCATTAGGTCAGGCCTGTTTAAAGCTGGGGGTGGCCTTCACCCCAATCAAGGTGGGCACAAGCAGCCACCATAAGTGGGCATACATGCCTGAGCAGCTGTCCCCAGCTCCAGCCCCATGGGAATTTGCTCTTCTTCCTTTTCCAGGGCCTTTTTTGTTGAAAAAGCCCAGCAGGAACTAATTTGCATTTTAGGCCACACCCCCTGATGCCAAGCCAACTGGAACTGCGTTCCTGTGTGATCCTGCTAAAGAAAGCCCTGATCCTAGGAGAGGGTATCACCAGGAGAAAGCCATCAAAAGAATGTAGTTGGCATTTGGGAGCATACTGGGAGATGTGGCTATAACACCATGGGAAACGATTATCCAGCCTCTTTTAATTCTCTTATGAATTTTTTTCTACCAAAAATGTCTACCTTGTTTTCCTGTCTGTTTCTGCAATTGTATGTCCTTCTATTCTACACCCACTAGAGGGAAATGTTTACCAAATATTTCAATTTTTTTCTCCCGAGTGCTTACTATAACATAATACAGGCTTCAGCCACTAGATAGCAGTGCACACTCTCCAAGATTTCCAGCCATGTTGCTGGGCCTAAAATTATACCCATGAAGAGGTGTGTATTGGGGAGTTGGGAGGGCTAGAGCAAACTGTCATAGGCTCCACAAGGTTAAGTGGTGGGGTCTTATTAGCCTTTCAGTAGAAAGTAAGGTCGCTGGACAAATCCCTTGTTGACAGTGTGACTGGCAAGTTTGTCAAACTGAAACCAAGGAAGAAGTCATTCAAGTAGGCTAGTTATTTTAATATTAAATCAGTGTTTCTCCCGTTAAATTAAAGGGAACACCCTGGCTACTTATAAGGATATTCCAGGGGGATTTGCTGCCTGACTTCAAAGCGGTAATCAGCATTTCCCTGGGTATGTAAGAAAGGGCCACAATGAAGAGAAGAAAAGATTGGATTTATACCCTGCCCTCCATTACCCGAAGGAGTCTCAGAGTGGTTTACAGCCTCCGTTTCCTCCCCACAACAGACACCCTGTGAGCAATTTACCCTCTAAGCTGTGGAGTCTTGTGAGCAAAAATGGCACTTTGTGAGCTAGTGGCACTAAAGTTGTGAGCTACTGAATAAATTAGTTTGTTCTGGTGCCATTTTTCCTGAGTTAAGACAAAAATGTGTGAGTCGGAGGCTAAAAAAACTGTGAGCTAGCTCACAATAACACAGCTTAGAGGGAACACTGCCTGTGAGGTAGGTGGAGCTGAGAGAGCTCTAATAGAAACAGCTCTTGAGAGCAACAGCTCTTTGAGAACTTGTGACTGACTCAAGGTCACCTCAGCTGGTGCATGTGGAGGAGTGGGGAACCAAACCTGGTTCTCCTATATGATTCCGCACATTTAACCACTACACCAAACTGGAGAACTAAGCACTGTTTCAATACATGTCCGGAGGTTTTTGGGACCGCTTAGTCATCTTATCCTCACAAAATGCAGCGCTTGGACTTAAGGTGCTACCCAACTTTCACCTTGAACTATTATGAGGGGTTTATTGGCTTGAAGGAGCCACACAGTAAACTGGATGACTGAGAAACAGGTTTATTTCAGTGGTAGGAGTGGCTTGGTTATTTCTTTTTTTCTCCAGCCTTCTTAATATTATACCGTAGTAACAAATTTACTGAGGAGCTGTGGCCTGAGAGTAACAGTTACTAAGCAGGATTCTTGGTTGACTATTTCAGAAACAACATAGAACAGAAAGGCTTTTGACTTTTAAATGTCCTTGACAGAAACCCAAACTTTTATAACACAGAGCAGATAAGCTTCCTCTTTTCAACTGTTTTTGACAGGAACAGGATCAGCAGCGTAGACTTTTCAATTTCCTGGGGGGGGGGCTGGGGCCCAGCCAGAGACATTTGATCCAGTGACATCACAGGGAGAAGCCAGTGACATCACAGAGAGGGGCCTCCATTACCACTACCTATGAATTTATGGAGAAGCTCCCTCCCCATAAATTTAGGAAGCACCCCTCCAACACTGCCCATGGATCGGGCCAAACCCAGAAAAAGGTGGGAGTTGGCCAGTGGTTATAGTGGTATCTCAGAGGTCCCTGTTTTTGAAATTCACTTTTAGAATAGTCACTTTGAGATCTGCAAATATACATATAATGTGCACAGGACAAACTAATGGTCACAAATTTGACAGTAAAAGGCAATACAGAAAAGCTTTAGGGGAACATTTCCCTTTCCCCCACTGTTTTCTGATGACCCTGAAGCACAATCTCCTTTACCTCCCCCTCCCAACAGACACCCTGTGAGGGCTAAGAGAGCTCTTACAGCAGCTGCCCTTTCAAGGACAACTCTGGCAAAAGTGATGATTGACCCAAGGCCGTTCCAGCAGCTGCAAGTGGAAGAGTGGGGAATCAAACCCGGTTCTCCCAGATAAGAGTCCATGCACTTTTCTACACCAAACTGGCTTTCACCGACTATATGTTGAGTTCAATATATGCTACAGTTTACAGCTGCTGCTGATACCGGGACTTGACACCTAAATCATTCAGTTTTCACTTACACTCAGAAATTAAACTTTTATTTCATTTCATGTAGTCAACATATCCTGCCCTACCCACAAAATGGGCTCAGGATGGCTCACATCATAAAACCAACAGCAGCAAAACAATATATAAGATCAGTGATTAATAGCAAAAAAAAGGCTCATGTCAGATAAAATAAGTATGTGTGCAATCTAAATGAAACAGTATACATGCACACAAAAGCTGATGCCCAGAATAAAACTTGGTTAGTTCTTAAAGGTGCCACTGGCCTCAAATTTTGTTCTTAAATGCCTCTGATCTTCATGGCCACACTCAATCACACTTTCCCCCCAAATGTAAATTGGAACCAAGCAAGTATTTTGAATCCACCAACAATGTTCCCTCTAAGTTGCAGAGTTTTGTGAGCAAAAACTCTACTTTGTGAGCTACTAGCATTAAAGTTGTGAGCTACTGGCATTAAAGTTGTGAACTACTGCATAAATTATTGTGCTCCAGGGCCATTTTTACTAAGACAAAAATGTGTGAGCTGGAGGCTAAAAATCTGTGAGCTAGCTCACACTAACTCAGCTTAGAGGGAACACTGTCCACCAAAGAGAGCCTGAAGTCTGACTGTTGGTGCATTAAAAGTGGAGGGGGAAGGAGTGTCACTATTATCTTAACAATTGCTGCTGTATATTGACAATTATCTTGACAATTGCTGCCCTATCCAAGGCTGATTGGTTCGTCTTTTCCACCTCATGATACTTTCAAGGCAAGAGAAGCAAAAGCTCAATTAGCATTTCTAAGGACCTAAGCTTGGGTTGTAAAGTCATTAAGTCATTCATAAAGTCATTCACTGACTTTGAAACTCAGAGGGAAAAATCCATTCATGCCTTTGAAGCCTCAGGTCCTGTGTTGATTGCCCAGCAGGGGCTTAGCCACGAGTGGGAAAACCCTGGGGGGGCTGCAGCCCCCCAGCCCCTGCGTACTTTACTCCTATGAACAGGACCCTAAACCCTGCCTGTCTTCAAAATACGGAAAGTCCCTAATGGACTCCCTGCCTAACCAGCAGACCTGGTAACTCTTCTTCTGCCAAAATCCAACAACCCCCAACTCTGCCAGTTGGTCAGTAGTTAAGCTATACATCTCTGTTTTTTACTGTTGCAGTCCACTGTCTGAGGGGGGGATTTGCTGAGGCTCCTGGAGGGCAGAACTAGAAACAGTCACAGGGGGTTTCTGGGCTGCTGCTACTGGAGGGGGACACACCAGAATTGCCACTGTGTCTGCATTTTTGTGTGTGTAGGTGCAACAGAGAACAGGAGCAGGAGTTGGGGTGGGAACATGGGCATCAGTGAACTATGGATGTCATTCTTGCCCAGCTTGCCTCTATAATGGGGCATGTTTTTGCACCCCTCCATATAGATGGAGATTATATTTCCATCTGAATTTAATATAGCACCATGTTTATTTGATTAAATGATTTAGAGCTTTTATTAGCCTCTTTTCTTCCTTACAGAGCTCAAGGCAGTTTACAGCATAGATAAAACATATACAAAACTAGGATTTAAAATCACTATTCAGGATTGCTAATAAACTTAACCAAATGGAGTCCTAAATAAAGCAGTCTTCAACAGCCTCCTAAAGATCAAAAGCAAGGGGGCCAGGCACACCTCCTTGGGGAGGTTATTCCATAATCATGGGGCTGCCACTGAAAAGGCCCTCTTTCATGTACCTACCAAATCAGCTTAATCGAGCAATGGCTTGAGAGCTGAAAAAAAAGGAATTAACAAGCAAAGGACAGTCCTCCTGCTGTAAATAAGATATTTTCCCAGTTCAATAGTTTTTGGACCTGAAGTTAAAGGGTTCCTGGAGGCTGGGAGGAATCTGGCGAAACAATATTGTCAGGTTCTTGAAATGAGCCAGGCCTTGCTGTCATTGGCAGACGTGATGTTTTTATAAACCTTCTATCATCAACCAAGATCTTGGTCTCAGCCTCTGGGTGTCAGTGACATTAGGGTTGCCAACCTCCAGGTGGACCCTGGTGACCACCCAGCATTACATTCCCAGACTGGAGAACAGTTCCCCTGGATAAAAGGGCAGTTTTGGAGGGTGGAATCTATGGCATTATACTGCACGAGGTCCCTCCCCAATCTCTGTCTTCCTCAGGCTCCACCCCAAATCTCCAGGAATTCCCCAACCTGGAGTTGGCAACCCTAGGTGTAGGGAAGAGGAGGTGAAAGAAAGGAGCAGATAGGCTAGATGTTGTTGCCATTGGCTGGCCAAGGAACAAGACAGATCCAGTAGAGCTGCTGAAGCCCTCAGCAATCTTTGTTGGTTAGAATGAAAGCTAGTGTAGTGTTGCCCTTGGACAATGATCTGGGAGAGACAGACTTTCAAGAGGGGATGGGATAAACATATGGAGCAGAGGTCCATCAGTGGCTATTAGCCACAAGGTATAGATCAGGGGTGGCCAATGGTAGCTCTCCAGATGTTTTTTGCCTACAACTCCCATCAGCCCCAGCCAGCATGGCCAATGGCTGGGGCTGAGGGGAGTTGTAGGCAAAAAACATCTGGAGAGCTACCATTGGCCACCCCTGGTAGATAGAACTCTCTGTCTGGGGCAAGTGATGCTCTGTATTCTTGGTGCTTGGGGGGCACAGTGGGAGGGCTTCTAGTAGTCCTGGCCCCACTGGTGGACCTCCTGATGGCACTTGGTTTTTTGGCCACTGTGTGACACAGTGTTGGACTGGATGGATCAATGGCCTGATCCAACATGGCTTCTCTTATGTTCTTATGTCTTCAGTCCCCACCAGTGTTCCCTCTAAGCTGAGTTAGTGAGATCTAGCTCACAGTTTTTAGCCTCCATCTCACACATTTTTGTCATAGCTCAGGAAAAATGGTCCCAACTAATATATGCAGTAGCTCACAACTTTAAAGCCAGTAGCTCACAAACCAAAATTTTTGCTCACAAGACTCTGCACCTTAGAGGAAGTATAGGTCTCCACCCACTCAGTAATGAAATTCTGTGAGCGACCTTGGAAAAGCCGCTTCCTCTTAACCTAATCTAAGCATTGCAGTGAGGATAAGATGAGAAAGGGAGAGCCAACATAGGCTGCTATGAGTTCTTTGTAGGAAAGATGAGACACAAGCATACCGGCAGGTGGAGAATGTTTCAACAGGTGTGGCTTCTTTTATTAACAGGAATAGCAACACTGGCTAACATTCAGTGTGACTATCAGAAATGATTTGTTCCAGTTGGATGCATTGACTTTCATATCCTAGAAGCTGAAAAGGCATGAAATCACAGCTTCTCCAAGTTTCTGTTCCGATCCTCACTTTGTCCCCTCTGATGAAATGGGAAGAGTTCTAATATCCCTTTCCTAGGAGTGTCATGAAAGTTAATGAGCGATGACTGCAAAATGATCTCAAATAGTTGCACTAAGAGAAAATGGGATTATGGATGAATGACGGCGGCTTTTCTCTCCTGCCCCATCACAATAAGCTTGGGTATAACTCCTGTTAAAGCCCCCCTCCCCTTGCAATGGCTCTGTACACTGCGTATTCCCCTCTACAGGAGTCCATCCCAACTTCCTCCTCAGCCCAGTTTGGTGTAGTGGTTAAGTGTGCGGACTCTTATCTGGGAGAACCGGGTTTGATTCCCCACTCCTCCACTTGCACCTGCTAGAATGGCCTTGGGTCAGCCATAGCTCTGGCAGAGGTTGTCCTTGAAAGGGCAGCTGCTGTGAGAGCCCTCTCCAGCCCCACCCACCTCACAGGGTGTCTGTTGTGGGGGAGGAAGGTAAAGGAGATTGTGAGCCGCTCTGAGACTCTTCGGAGTGGAGGGCGGGATATAAATCCAATATCTTCATCTTCTTCATCTTCCAGGCAATGTCAAGATAGAGAGTTCGCAGGTATAGATACACTCCCTGATGTAGCCACTCCTCCAAGAGCTTACAGTAGGCCCTGTAAGCTCTTGAAGGATGGTCTACATCAGGGGTGTGTGGCCTAATATGCAAAGGAGTTCCTGCTACAAAAAACCCCCTGAATAAATGCCTTTCTTTCACCAGTCCTCTCACCACAAGGTGCCCTGCAGCCCCCTGGATGTAGGGAGATGAAAGTTTTCTGCCCCACACCATGTGACTTTCAGGCATGCTGGAGCACTAGAACCGAGCCATTGTTTTAAAGAAATGAATCGCTGCAGTAGCTCAGTTTGAAATGGGTTCTGCTCAGTTAAATAAATAAAAATGAACATTTGTTATGGAAAAATAATTTAACCTGGCAACGGCATGCTCATCTCCCAGCGTGCAGGAAACATAAATTTTCCCCAAACTACAATGAAGCATTGTCATTTTTGTGTGTGTCTCTCTCTGCTCTCTTTCCATGGCATTGAGTTTTATGAGAGTCCATTTCATTCCTCAGCACGGCTCGGCGAAGGCTTGCTGTACCACTGAGAGCACTTAGTACTTCCCTGGGCTTGTTTTATGAATGCTGGTGCAGGAAGATTCTGGTTCAGGACAATCAAACCGTTCTGGACCACTGGTCCCTTCTGATTATATCGAGCTCATCTCTCCGGGCTGTTCTATGTCCCTTCCAGCGAGCGCAGCAGGAAATAATTTTTTCTCTTTAAAAGGCTTTTGGATAAGAATTGGATCATAGGCAGTCGATACGCTTGTGACTCATTGAGAAGGCAGCAAATACTATCTGATGCCTTTCCCTTCGTTTACCTATAACGCCAGGGCTTCATTTGTCTCAGGCTGTGGTCCCCAAATTCATTTTCCATCCCCGAGCACCATACTGGAAAACAATATCATCAACACCCTATTTAAGCATGCATATGTATGAGCGAGAGATGGCTGAGGCTGTGCAAAGCAGAGAAATTATTGTTTCTTCAGGTCCTTCATCTGCTCCTGCCCTTCCTGTAATGTCAGCAAAAGTTGTTTGGCTCTGATGCTGTCACTGCCACCATTAGCACTGGGTGGTGTGCGGGGAGGAATGTGAAGCAGCCAGGTAAATTTTGTCTACTTTGTCTGTGGAGGGGGATGTGGCTCTTAGGTAGAGCAAGCCCTGGAATCTCCATTTAAGGACAGTAGGAGATGTGAAAGACCTTGGCTAAGCAGAGTCACACCCTTCCAAGCTGTTGACGTCAATAGACCCAGAAGGATGGGCTTTTCTCTGGATGGTAATGCGACAATCCTTTCCTTTCATCTGATTAAGGCTCCTTGGCTAAAAGTCTTGAGTGCTCAACAACCCTTCTGTTAAGTAGCATCATCTGGACTCAGCACAAAACCAATGGAAAAAAATTGCAAGGGTAAGGTTTGGGAATCTGTTTGATAAAAGGAGAAAAACTCGCTTGCGATGAAATAAAGATGAAAAATTACCTCTTTTAAAGGCTAATATAAAGAGAACACTCCAATAAGTGATGTATTAAAGTATGAATTTCCCCCTGAGAACAATCACAAAGGTGGTCTGGGTGAGGAATATTTCTTAATGTTCGTTTCATAATCAGAGTGGGTTGTTCATTTAATTAAGATCATAAGAAAGCTCTAAAATAGTTTCAGAGGAGCTAGCCATGTTAACTCACTTCCTGAATCCACTCCTCCCTCCCTTTACCACCTATATATCTCAGGCCAGTTTCTACATACCCTTCACACATCTGACAAAGAGAGCTGTGTTTCTCGAAAGCTTATGCTACAATAAAATTTGTTAGTTAAAGGTGCTACTGGACTCTTTACTAAGCTAGTTTGGGATAGTTAGATAAGCATAGGAAGTAAGCAATTTAGGTGGAGGAATACAAAAAATTGCAGAAGAGCACATCCTGTGGGCATGAATCCATATATTCAAGTAATCCTTTACTTGGATATTCTTGATATAGGCCTTAACAACTGCGGGTTCCAGGCCCTGAATAATGTCAGGGTTTAGTCCAATATGAAGAGGCTTGTGGTTCAGAATGGTAAAGCTGCAATCCAAGCTCTGCTCACGACCTGAGTTTGATCGCGGCAGAAGCCTGGTTTAGGTAGCTGGCTCATGGTTGACTCAGCCTTCCATCCTTCTGAGGTTGGTAAAATGAGTACCCAGCTTGCTGGGGTAAAGTGTAAATGACTGAGGAAGGCAATGGCAAAACCACCCCGTTAAAAAGTCTGCCATGAAAACGTTATGAAAGCAATGTCACCCCAGAGTCGGAAACGACCGGTGCTTGCACATGTTAGGCAAATTGCCCTAAAAATATGATTTTGGGGAATTTAGAGTGGTGGGCAATCAGCCTTTTAGCGAGATCTAAAAACCTGTTTATAGAGAAGGTGTCTGCTTTGAGAGTTACCCTCCCAGTAATAAGGCAAGATGGTCTAATAATCAATGGGGTGTTTTATTTAAGGAACAAGGGCAAACATACAAGGGCATAAAATCATGCAACATACATACAGGCCTAAGAAAACAGATATGAAATTGATAGAGGGGTAACACAAGGGTAAAAACAGACGGGGTATACGACCTGATCCTGGTGGCTTAGGGTTCAGTTACAACTAGAAGATATAGACATGCACTGCAATGTGCCATGCCTGATGCTCCTTACTTAGAGTAGGAAGGGAGGAACAATCTGGTTACATATTGCTCAGGCATAGAAAGGAAAAGGTTCTCCCAAAAATGGGCTGGCTTGTTGGTGGGCAGTATCTAGTCTATTCAGGGCACCTGGTTGGATGCCCACCTCCAGTCAATGAGCAGACCTGACTCTGGTCACCTGAATGGATCTCCAGGTAACAATGGGATAGGGAGAGGCTCCAAAGTGGCAGTTTGGTCAAGGCGTGGGTGAAAGGGATTAAACAAGCTATCCAAACTTATCTAAAGGTGACAATAGAGGGCCAAATTGGTACCTAAGGTGACACCCGATCTATACAAAAAACTTCTGGCTCTGGGGAGACTGGTCTTCCTCTTCTTGCTCTTCTGGCTAGCTCAGTCCTTTGTCTGAAGTTCCATTTGACAAAGACTTGGGCAGTCTGGCAGAATCCACGCCTAAGCTAAGCTTGATTGCCTTATGTAGATATAACATCTGTTGAGTATGTGAGCCTCTCGCTTCTCTGTCATGGAGTCTGGCACTGCAGGAACATGGTCGCTGATGATGTTAGCCTACCAACATGGCTTTCACAGTCAAGGCTGAAAACCGCTTGCCTGGACAGTTCCTGGCGACACGACTTCTTCCATTGCAACGGCCGAGATGGTGCATGCACGGAGCGGCTGGAAACCCATCTGTACTTCTGGCTAGCACTCTTCCAGAGATATAGAGTGCTGTTGTAACACTAAGGCTGTTAGTATTCACATATGTCTCTTATAAAATGGTAGATAAAACCCATGTTTCACAGCAGATGTGTGTGAGTTGTTTCTCCAGGCAACCCTGGGTGATTACGATGTCCGTATATAACTGAAATTAAGGGTCTCTTGCTCACACACAGGGGAGTACCTCTACCTTTTTAAAAAAATTCCAATAAAATCAATTGAAAGTATTCGAGCCAATCTTCCAATTAGTCAGATTATTTTGGCCAGAGATTTTCATGCTAGAATGGAGCCTGATGATAATGGGTTGATGCAGAAATTAATTGGCTCAGACATTCCTTATAAACTCAGTTTGACAAGAGTTTCTAAGGATATAGTTGTTAAGCTGATATATAGTTAATATAGTTGTCTTTTCAACAAGAGTGGCTCCCTTTGTGAAGACTGAAGTGGGTGATTTCTTTTGGAAGTGATTGTCTTCCAATTACAAAGGTATAATGAGATCTTAATCCTTCCCACTTATTGTCTTTACCTTATTGTCTGAATCTCTTGACCAGTCATCTAATTCTTTATGTCATACCCATTGGAACCCTAGACTTTAGGGTTAGAGAGTCAGTTTGGTGTAGTGGTTAAGTGCACAGACTCTTATCTGGGAGAATGGAGTTTGATTCCCCACTCCTTTACTTGCAACTGCTGGGCCTTGGTCAGCCATAGCTTCTGTCGAGCTGTCCTTGAAAGGGCAGCTTCTGTGAGAGCTCTCTCAGCCCCATCTACTTCACAGGGTCTGTTTGGGGGGGGGGAAGGTAAAGGAGATTGTAAGCTGCTCTGAGACTTTGAGATTCAGAGTGAAGGGTGGGATATAAATCCAATATCATAATATTCTTTATTTAATAGTTCAGAGTTTTCAATGATCTGACTCAGTGAAGGCAGCTTCATGGATTCACATGAAAGTGGTTCTCTAATCTCAGGCAAAGGAAGACCTTTTCCAACCCCCACTGCCTGGTCTTGCTATGCAGGAGAATAAGGTGGTCGGTTTTTGCTAGTGACTGCAAGGGAAGGAGGAGCTTCAGTCTTCCCTCCTGCACTGAGTGTTTTTATCTATAATTATATATATAATTTGGATGAGATCTCCAAGGAATACTGGGGTGTGATGCAGAGGCAGGCAATGGCAAACCACCTTGGACTGTCTCTTGTCTTGAAAAACTTACATAATTGCCATAAATCAGCTGTGACGTGATGGTGAAAACAAAAACAAAAACCTTTAGACTCTTAGGTGTGTATTTAGCTTGCCCTGGTTTAACCCCATATGAATCTAATCCAGGACCTTGACTGAACTAGAAGATCTAAAGAAAATTATAGAAGTTGGTTCCATTGTTGGATACAACACTTCACATAAAAGCTTCAGAGAGGGGGGGAGTGGCTCTGACCAATATCCAGTCAGGAGCTTTTGCCTAGCGCTCTCCCAGCTGTCTCCAAAGTTATATCTTTTTTCACCCCTTTAACTATATTTTTTGAACTTTTGAAAGATGCCTCCGAAAGGGGGAAAAAAAACCAAGCAGAAGGAAAAAAGCTTTCAGCCTTTAACTAACTTCTTGGAACAGCCATCCACCTCCCACGCAAGGTTGGGGAGAGATGAGGAACCAGAAACTGAAGATAGCCCTCTCACTGTGAATTTATTGTCTCAAGCTATGTCTAAATTAAGACAAGAATTACGAGAGGACATAACTTCTATGCTTCAACCAATGTGTCAGCGTCTGGATGAATTAGAGAATTCTTGTAAACTGGCAACCCAGACCGCACAAGAAGCCTTAAAAAAAGCTCAAGAGATGACTTCAGATGCATGGACAAGGGAACGAGTTTTAACAATGGACTTTCGTAGCCGGGAGCTGTGCTTAAAATTTAGAGGTTTTAAATCGGATGTGGAAGCTGAAATGGACTTATATATATTCATGGCAAATTGGCTTGCTGAAGTAACCCACCTGGAAGTCGAAATTCTCCCACTCATTCAGAAAGCATATTGTGTTGGCAAGGTATGTGAAGACAATTCGTCTTATACCAGAGATATTGTGGTGCAGGTCAAGGATTATAGAATGAGGCAAAGAGTCTTTGCAGAGGCTAGGGAGAGGGGAGGCTTCGACTACCAGGGGTTAAAGATTCAGGTCTTTCCGGATCTTCCTCCTGAATTTTTAAGAATCAGAAGAGACCTTAAGGACACAACTGCCAAATTGCGGGACTTAAAAATTAAATATGCACATCTAGCCATCTTATGGATATTATGATCACAGTATTTTAGCACCCATTTATATATTTTATCTATTTTAAATTAATTTATTATATAATTGATATATTAAAATGGTTTACATTGTTTTATATGAATCATGGGATTTCCATGTCTGTTAGCCGCCCTGAGCCCGCTTCGGCGGGGGAGGGCGGGATATAAAAATAAAGTTGTTGTTATTATTATTATTATTATTATTATTATTATTATTATTATTATTATTAAATATAAATGGCTACAATCAGGCAAACTATGTGTCCAAAAAGGCTCCACTTCGTTTACAGCTTATGACGCAGCCTCAGGTGAGATACTACTCTCTAAATTAATTCCCTTTTCCCCTACATCAAGAGTTAATAAGAGAAAGGAATCCTCTCCACTCGTTCCTCCAAGAACAACCCGTGCGTGTACTGAGGAAGTTCATGTCAATCTGGAAGAAAATATGGACTCTATTTAAAAGACACTGAAGCAACAAGAAAAGGGAAAAGCTGAAGAAACTTATAATTTATATTTATTGTTTTTTCTTTCAGAATTAAAGGCTGGGTGGGGTCAGCTGGTGAGAGCACCTGGGTAACATCCCTCCTTGTTTAATTCAGCCCAGGTGAAGAAAGAAGGACTTTCTTTTTTTCCCCCTTCTTCTTGACCTTAATTTTAAGGTCTCCAGGGACTGAGATATATAGTTAGAATTTATTCTTTATGGATTTTTTTGAGAGTAGAAGGAATAATCAAGATATAGAAGAAGAAGGAAAATAAGAAGTTATATTGAATGCTTGTGGTATTAAGTTTTAAAAAATCTGTTAGGGAAAGCAGCATTGTTAAGCTTAATTATTCCTCTGCTATAAAAAAATATAAAATATAAATAGACACATATATATATATTAAGTGGTGTGGAATGGTAACATATGAGATATTTTTAAGTTGCGTTGTTTTTGATTTGTTATTATGGTACACCTACCTGTTGGAACAGGTAGTAATTGTAATGAGTCTATAATAAAAAATTTGAGTATGAAAAAAAGCTTCAGAGAGAACCCTTCTTGCCTCATCCATCCCATACACAACTAGGTTCTACTTTCCAAACTCTTCCTATGTACAGAAGCATTCATAAATGTGTTTCTTACCTGCAGTGCCCATTCTGCCATTTCAAATCTTCCCTGTCCATTCCCTCCTCACTCTGTTGCATGTGTAGGTTAGGGAGATCTATTAACAGAAAGTACCAGGGATTGGGGCCTTTTGCATGTAAAGCATTTCCCCAAACTGGGGGAGGGAGAGAGAGACTAGAGCTACACAATTCTGGTTGCAGAGGGAGGCAGGCACTGTGCTTTTGGGGAATAGTGGCAGCATATCTCTTTTGTTCTCTGAATGTCAACAGAGTGTAGGGGGAATAGGGAAATTATATTTGAATAGCTGTCATTCCATTCATTTTTGATGTTTAGAAGTTTGTGCCGTTAGAGAAACTGTAGTCTGTTGTTTGGCAGGCTAGAAAAGCAGAGTAGGAAAGGAAAAATGAAAGATGAAGGAGAAAGGAGAAAGTAGACCAGGGGCTATAAGAAGGATGGAAGAATAAAAACCTCATGTTAAGCAGGACTTTTTAAACAGAAAAAAACTCAGCATGAACTCATTTGCATATTAGACCATACCTCTGATACCAATCCAGCCAGAACTGTGTTCCTGCTCAAAAAAAGCCCCGGTGTTAAGAATCCTGACTTGTGTCGTTTCCTTGCTTGCATTGGACTACAAAAGGCATCTTATGGCACACAGCCTTGCCTCTGCCACGGAGCCTCACCCCTTCCCAAGCTCTGTGCCCAACCCTAAAGAGGTCCAGGGTATTGTGGAAAGGAAGGCAGTTTGCTTTTTGGATCTACTTCTTCAACAGCAAGAAGGGTCGTTTCTCCTTCATGTCTTCTGCCACTTTCTTCTCCCTCGTGACTCAGACCAAGGCAATCTGCTTAAGAATGGTGCTGTGAATTCTTGCAGGGTCTTTCATTTACTCCAGCAGCAAGATCCATTACCATCACCAGCCAATGCCTTCAAGGCAGTACCAGGAAAGTTCCATTGCTAAAAGAGGAGCAACAGCTCTTGTTTACAAGGAAAACCAAAGTTTGGGAGGGACCGTGGCTCAGTGGTAGAGCATCTGCTTGGGAAGCAGAAGGTCCCAGGTTCAATCCCTGGCATCTCCAATTAAAAAGGGTCCAGGCAAATAGGCATGAAAAACCTCAGCTTGAGACCCTGGAGAGCCACTGCCAGTCTGAGTAGACAATACTGACTTTGATGGACCAAGGGTCTGATACAGTAGAAGGCAGCTTCATATGTTCATATGATTTACAATACAAGAACTCGTGGGCATTTGATGAAATTGCTGAGCAGTCAGGTTAAAACGGATAAAAGGAAGTACTTCACTCAAAGGGTGATTAACATGTGGAATTCACTGCCACAGGACGTGGTGGCGGCTACAAGCTTCAAGACGGGATTGGATAAAAATATGGAGCAGAGGTCCATCAGTGGCTATTAGCCACAGTGTGTGTGTGTGTATACATTTTTTTTGGCCACTGTGTGACACAGAGTGTTGGACTGGATGGGCCATTGGCCTGATCCAACATGGCTTCTCTTATGTTCTTATGGAATTCCTGTTGGGACAAAGCACCTGGGGGTGGGGGTGGAATTAGAGGGGACACTTGCAGGTGAGGGAAGGGTGATACTGAACAGCTGAAACTCCCAGGCCCCCCTTTACCAGACAGAAGTAGCAGCCAGGCTTTGAAGATGTGCACAGTGCCAGATGTAACTGACTTTGCTACCAGTGAGGTGTCCCAGAGTCAGTAACTGGTTCCCTTTGGATGAGAGCGGTCTGGAGTCTTAGGGCAGTTTTGTAGAATTTTATGTATTTACACATATACAGGCAGACCACATGTAGAGGCAAAAAAGCACTTCTACAGGGCAGTAGATCTGCTATGCCAAATCAGGTCTCCAAGAAAAAATCCTGCATCCTCAAGGTGTCCCCCTTCCCCCAACACATCCTCTCCTCTACTTGAAAGGGTGCTTCCTCCAAGCTCTGGGGAATACTTAGACACAGATCCATCAGATTATTTAACAATTATTGCCCATGGAGTAACCTTATTGCTCTTTTTCAGAGTCCTTTGTTACAATGTTAGAGTCCTTTGGCCAAACCCATTCAGAGTAATTGGGCAGCCAACCTGCCACACTCCTTAGCAGCTGCAGCAAGAGCTAACAGGGTGATTTGGGTGGCAGTCCAAAATGAACAACAGTATTGATGATGATCTAGTTGCTGTTAACCCATCTTAAACACAGTGTGCGCGCGTTTTTTTTAAAGAAACCTTTAATACAATTATTATTTCATTGGAAACCCTGCAGAGAAAGCAAGAAGTTTTGAGGTTTCGAGATGGCTTTAGAGCAAAGATTTCCAGGAAAAGCATCAGTCTTTGACAACTGAGTGTGCGCCATGGTCTTTATAGATCCCTGTCCCCCGCCTAGTTCTGTAAATGGCTGTGAAAACAGCTGCACCATCTGAAGTCGTGTTTTCTAGGCAGCCGATGTGCATTCCAAACCATTTGTACATTCTTGGGATGTTGCACCGGTCTTTGCATTAAATTGGACTGACAAGAAGCAGGAAAGCAAAATATGCCTGCCACTGTCTTCTTCCTGCTGAATGGACATAAATAGTAATTGGTGCTGCCATTCCTGCCCCCCCCCCAACTCACCGTGCTAATACAATAGACATTAAGTCCATCTGATTGCTTCTTTATATTCAATGTGCTGGAAAAGGAGAGATAGTTGTTTCCTCTTCCCTCCATTCAATTAAACGACAACTCAATTACCTATTGGCTTCATTGCTAATGAGGTTGTAAGTGGGAGCTCAGAGGTGGGACCTAGGTTAATTGAAGGTGTGTATGTGTGTGGTCTTAAAACGTGAGGTAGAGGATGTTGCTGACAGACCAGCCCTCAAAAAGGATAGTTTCAGAGTGTAGCCATGATAGTCTGCAGTAAAACTGACTTGAGTTCCTGATGAAGAGAGTTTTGACTTTCTAATAGCATCTAATTCTCCCAGCCTGCTTTCACAGAAGAGGGAAGGTGGCATGATTAATCCAATCTCATCAGAGCTCAGAAGCTAAGCACGGTTTGTACTGGGATGGGAGCCCACCAAAGAAAACTCCGCAGAGGAAGGCGATGGCAAACCGCCTCTGTTTCTCACTTGTTTTGAAAGCCCCTTGGTGTGGTCACCATAAGGCAGTTGTGACTTGACAGCGTAAATGTATGTACTTCCACAGAACTCAGGATAGAACAGGAGAGAGGAGAACCTAACAACTCTGTATGAAGGGTCAGAGACAGTGACTGGCCCAAGCTTTATGGCTGTGTAGGGGGAAATGGGCACAGCTCTTCCAAATCCCACTATACTTTATTGACTCTCAACTTGAAGCAATGGCTTCTTTACACAAATCCACCCCCAGACAGTGTGGTTCAGTGGCTTACCTGCCATACTAGGAAAGTAGAGTCGTGGGTTTAAATTCCCACTCAGACATTGTATATGGTTACTAGCTAGCCTGAAGGAAAATGTCCTGTCCTTTTTAGAAGAAGATGAAAATATTGGATTTATACCCCGCCCTTCACTCTGAATCTCAGAGTGTCTTACGATCTCCCTTACCTCTCCCCCACCCAATATACATCCTGTGAGGTAAGTGGGTCTCTCACAGCAGCTGCCCTTTCAAGGACAGCTCTGCGAGAGCGATGGCTGACCCAAGGCCATTCCAGCAGCTGCAAGTGGAGGAGTGGGGAATCAAACCTGGTTCTGCCAGATACCACTACACTAGGGTTGGCCAAGGGTAGCTCTCCAGATTTTTTTTGCCTACAACTCCCATCAGTCCCAGCCAGCATGGCCAATGGCTGGGGCTGATGGGAGTTGTAGGCAAAAAACATCTGGAGAGCTATCCTTGGCCACCCCTGCACTACACCAAACTGCCTCTCAGAGGCTTAATGGGTCATTTACCAGATGATATTATTTGCCTCTGTGCCATGAAAAAGCTTCACTTGACCATTTCCACCCATTAAGTCTCTCTGATTCTCCAAGGCTTTTGGCACCCCAGTTGCCAAGCTCACTTGTTGAACTTGGGCCAGCCGTTCTCATTCTCTCTCTCATGAGCTGCTCTCACAGGGTTGTTGTAAGGATCCACTGGGGTATGCTGCTGTCCTGAGATCCTTGGAGGAAGGATAAAGTATAATAGAAATGAGACAAAAATGAGATAAAAATATTATAGGAAGAGCATATTGTAAGCCACCTGAGTCCTGCTTTCAGAAAAGGGCAGCCTAAAAATTGAATTAAATAAATAAATATACATCTCTTCACATCACTTCAGTCACAGTGCTTTTCAAATAATTTGTTCCGTGCATCTAGAATCAAACTCCACACACTCCTCTTTCACATTATAGTTGTTTTGACTGACAGCAGACCTCTCAAAATGCAGCCCAGAGCAGGAACAGGATGTCCTAAGTAGACTGCTTAGTCCTTTCCTTTCCTGCCATTTTCACACCCCCTTCCAAACTGCTTCCCCACCTGTGGAAGAAAAGAGAAAAGTGCTTGAATGGAGGAATCCTAAGTGGGTCTACGGAGAAGTAAGTTCCATGTTATTCAGTGGGATCTACTCCCAGGAAAGTATCTTTGGGATTGTAGCATAAGCAGGGCTTTTTTTTTTTGTAGCAGGAACTCTTTTGTATATTAGGCCATACCCCCCTGATGTAGCCAATCCTCCAAGAGTTTACAGGGCTCTTAGTACAGGGCCTACTGTAAGCCCCAGGAGGATTGACTACATTAGGGGTGTGTGGCCTAATATGCATAGGAGTTCCTGCTACAAAAAAAGACCTGAGCGTAAATAGGCATTGCTGCTTCAGATGTGATAAGCTTGCTGCACACAAGCAAATTCACAGAGCACACAAATTATTAGCCCTGTGCAGATGTTGCAGTTACATGCGCACTGCAAATCCTCCTTGTGTGTGAACAGGAGTAATGTGTGTATTTATCATGGAAGGTACAGCTCTGCTGTGTGCTAACTGACCCCTAAACTCTTCAGGGTTCATGTTTTCAAGTGCATATGATCAATATGCCCATTGCCCCTTTTTGCACCACACAGCAACTGTGCGTGTCAAGGGGATCCATGGGGACTTGGTGGGTTCTGTATGTCTGAAAAGGGCTACTGTGTTGTGACTAAGCTCCTCAAGTGTCTGTCTCTGATGTCCCTTTGGATATCTGGCTTCTGGCTAAGCGATTGAGTGTGAAGTTGGGATCTGTGAGAGCTGCTACATGTGTATATTTGAAGTAAGGGTTTATTGATGTGTACACTTTCAGTTAGGAAAATTAGACTTGCCTTTTGCTATTTAACTATGGTGAGCCCAAAATACAGCACAGAGTAATCTACATTTTAAAAAGATCTTCATGAGACTGCCAGATATGCTGCTCTTTCTTGATGTTAAGTCGCAACAGATTTATGGGTTTTTCAAGGCAAGAGCCATTCAGAAGTCATTTGCCATGGCCAGCCTCTGTGTAGCACCCTGGTATTCCTTGGTGGTCTCCCATCAAAATACTAACTAGGGCTGACTTTGCTTAGCTTCTGAGATCTGATGAGAGTGGGCTATCCAGGTGAGGGAGGATAGAAGGCAGGTAATCATTGAACTGAAATTCATTACCTTTAAATCCAGCTGACAGAGATCAGGAGCATATGTGTCTGTTGAAATTCTATGCAAGAAAACAAAGAATGTGCTATTGCACACAGTGAAGATACGACAGGTAAGACATTCCCTTTAAAAAAAAAAGCTCACATTTTCTTTTTAAATCCTTACTTGTACAGTTTTCCATTATGCCTTGTGTTTCTTTCCCTTTCCCCCCCTTGTAATGTTTCTTTCAAATTTCAGTCTTCTTAGATGTTTTGAACTAAATAAACCAAGTCATCTTTCCCCTGTCTGATTTTCTGCTTTGAAGGAGGCAGCCAGCTGGAGGAAAGAAAGACAAGATCAATATTCTTGCATTCTGGAGGACTGGAAGTGCCAAGATGTGACACATGGAGATCATGAACATTTTCTGCTGGAGGTTCTTCACTGAATCCGAGTACGTCAGGTATGACGGGGGGAAATCGAAAAGAGTCTTGTGGCACCTGACAGATTTATTGTGGCATCAGCTTTTATGGACTAAAGACTACTTAATCTATTTAAAATGTTTAAAGGCTGCCTCTCCATACCCACTTGCATACACAGACAGACGCAAACACACATGCAAAAGCCCAAAGTGATTTGCACCCTATAAAACACCACTGTAGCTGTACTTAACTGACACTGGATACAGACTAATTTTTTGGTAAATGGAAGGGAAGATAAAATTTCTGCCAATCCTCTCTTCTTCAAAAGACCCCTCGTGGCATTTGTGAGATCCTCTGCCCCCTCCCCCCTGCCCAGAGCAACATTTTTAGAAGATCAGTGTGCTGCAGAGGGAAGGCAGAAAAGTTTCTCCATTAGCAGAAAATTTAGTCTGGTTGCAACCCACTGTCTCTTTCTTTTGTCATCCTAGATGGACAAGAAATGGAAAAGCTTTTAGTTAAATCCCGTTATTCTGCATTTTCTCTTGACGCTGCCTGCCTGAAGTTTTCAATGTTGAAAATGAACTGTTAAGGAATCTGGGTGGTGGTTGTTGCTTCACTGTGCCATGTGTCTCTTCCATAAAAAGTGCTATTCTAAACCACGATTTAATCCTGGTTTAGCATCCTAGAGACTGTGAAAGAAATGAACTTCGAGTTTGTTAAGACACCAAATATTCAGGGTCCACAGCAAACTGGAGTTTGATTGTAGACTTCTCAATTTAAGAAGTCTTCAGCCATGCTCCATGCATGATGGGAGAAGAGAAGGAACACTCCTATGTACTGGCATATATACCTTCCTCTAATCTCAGCCATAGGCTCTCTCACAATAGCTAGCGGAAGGGCCCTATATCTAATTGAGCTTGTGGGCACTGCTGGTATTTTGAGAACAAGTAGAGAGCACCACCACAAAATGGCTGCTTGGAAAACAGGAATCCACAAAATATGGGGGACACAAGCCAAGCAACCTCCTCCTGTGATGGAGGTAGCAATTCCTGAATGGGTGCTCCCTGCAGACCCAAAGATAAATGTCTCTAGTAGTGTTTGGAGGTACCTCCTGCTCCCAGTGAGGTTGAGGAGTGCTGGAAATGGCTCTTAGCTTTGGGGAAGAAGACTGTAGATGCCTAGAAACACATCGGAGGGCCCAATATTTGAGATCACTGGTCTCGTGTGGATAGAAGGCTTATTGATGCATAAATCGATCTAAAAGAAACTGTTCAGAGTTTAGCTTTTCTCAGCACTGCTTTTAGCAATTGGGTCATTTAGTCTTTTGGAGCTTGTTTACACTTCTTGTAAGCTTGTTAAATGGCTAATAGAGTGACTGTGAATGCAGAGCGTAGGCAATGCCATTTTGAAGGAAGAGGCTAGGTCTGTCCCCACAAGAAAGCTCTGCATGCCTCACATGCCTGTCAGGGGGAAGGGCAGGAAATGTAGTAAAACACTGATTTTATTTCTTAAAATGCACCAAGCACAAACTATAACATCTCCAGATAACTGCACAGAGTTTTCCACTTCCTTACGCATGGTTTTATTTGCAGGTTTCTCCCTGAAGAAAAACTGGGAGAGAAACTCACAAAAACTGTTGTTTTGCTTATGTTGGGTGAACAAAATGGCCCCTCTGGAAGCTGATCCTAGATGAAGTGACTCTAGTAGATTGGGTACTTAATGAAATGATAAATGAGCCAAGAACCAAAAGTTAACATGGAGCTGCTGAATGCCACCAATGACATAACAAAGTAGTAACTGAACAAAATAAAGCAGAATGCAGGAATTTGAAAAACTGATATGCCTCTGTTTCCTCAGATAAAATAATGAACAAAAGAGAGAAAATGAATCCATTAGTCAGCATGGATCAGTGTGACTGAGCTCACAACTGCTCCCTTCTTCCCTTACCACTCTGGGCCACCACAGACTTCCAGAAAAAGATTTCCTCTGGTTTTCGCCATACCACCCAGACCCAACCTTGGCAGGCCAAACCAAATCACAGGACTTGCTGTAAGCATGAATAGACCTTTTCTTTTCCTGTCCCATTCTTCACATTTTAGTCCACCCTTCCTCCAAGAAGCCTGAGATTCTGTTCACGATCGCTTTCTGCCCCCTTTTAGCCACCCTATGGAGGTCAGCTTTTGCTGAGAGCAGCAGACTGGAGGCCACGTTTCTCCTTCCCTCCACTTCAGTAAAAGGCCCACTGAACTTAAAACCATACAGCAGCACTGCCTTGCCAGCTCCCTGGGCAACCAGGGCACCTGGGATTTCACCTCCTAATTCCCTCCTCACAGCTAAGGCTACCAACTCTGGCTTGAGAAACTCCTGGAGATTGGGGGCAGTACCTGAGTAAAGTTGCCAACTCTGAGTTTGGAAATTCCTGGATGTTTCAGTGAAGCCTAAGGAGGGTGGTATTTAGGGAGGGAAAAGACCACAGTGGGGCATTATGCCATAGTGAAGCAGCCATTTTCTCCAAGAGATCTAATCTTTGTCATCTGGAACACAGCTGTAATTCCTGGAGATCTCCAGGCCCCACCTGGAGGTTAGCCAAACCTGGGAGGGACTGCGATACAGAAATCAAGCACAAAAAGCCAAAAGGCTGTCACAATCACTCTTCACTAAACCACAAACCTCCAAATATCTCAAAACTATACAACAAAGTATTTATAGGTCATCTTACACAACGTTATTACTTATACCTATCATATACAAATATTACAATTATGAATGCTCATATTCTCATATACAACCAGAATAAACATTGCTATGCGTGCCATATATGGATCGAAAACCTCCTTAAAGATATTTAAAGCAGCTTTTTGTGGTTGATTTCCCACCTGGAGGTTAGCAACTCCACTGAAGGGAAGTTTTGACTGTGGAGGGAACTCAGCAGAAATTAGGGTATGTCAGGACCCCCCTGGACACTGGCAGGGGGATGGGGGGGGCAGAGTTGCCAGATCCAGACTGGAAACCTCCTGGGTGGAGGCTGGAGATGACAGGAACCTCAGTGGGGTACAAGGGTATAGAGTCCACTCTCCAAAGTATCCATTTTCTCCAAGAGAACTGATCTCTTTAGTCTGGAGATGACCTGTAATTCTGGGGGATCCCAGGTCCCACCGGGAGTCCAGCATCTCTAACAGGAATGTCACACTGCAGAGTTTGCCTTTTAAAACTACTGTTTCCTCCAGTGAAACTGCTCTCTGTAAGCTGGAGATCAGTTGTAATTTTGGGAGGACTCCAGGACCCACCTGGAGGTTGGCATCTCTATTTCACAGCTGCCCCTCCCCTCTATTTGTGCAGAACTTAATCCAAGCAAAGGCCTTCCTTCATGCAGCTTTGGCTCCCCTTTTTTGCCTCTACCAGGATCAGTCCTAGATCCTTCCTCATCCGTGGTCAGCTTTTGCCTCCTCCTCCTATATCGGCGTGATCAGAGACAATGGAAAAGATGGTGACGATATTAACGCTGCTGCTTCCTTTGTCTGGAAACCAAACACAAACACAGACATGTGAGAGAGAATGGATAGACACAAAGAGCTAACATAGGACTTGTTCCTTGGTGGCCGTAGCCAGCAGTGACAGCAGTGTTGTTGTTTTTAAATAATGCCCTTTAATGTACTTTCCCCTCCTCATTCCAAACTCAGAGCAGCCAAGAAGAAGACTGCAGATTTATACCCCATCCTTCTCTCTGAATCAGAGACTCAGAGCAGCTTACAATCTCCTATATCTTCTCCCCCCACAACAGACACCCTGTGAGGTGTGGGGCTGAGAGGGCTCTCAGAGCAGCTGCCCTTTCAAGGGCAACTCCTATGATAGCTATGGCTAATCCAAGGCCATTCCAGCAGCTGTAAGTGACGGAGTGGGGAATCAAACCTGGTTCTCCCAGATAAGTCTGCACACTTAACCACTACACCAAACTGGCCAAGCAACACTTGGGCTCAGTCTGCATTTACATGGTGCAAGGTGAACAAGCCAGTCAGATCCCACTGACCTGCGGTGGGGAGTGTATGCATTGGAGATGCTTTGCCCAGGCTTCTGTGAGATGAGCAGGAGAGCCAGTTTGGTGTAGTGGTTAAGTGTGCGGACTCTTATCTGGGAGAGCCAGGTTTGATTCCCCATCCTCCACGTGCAGCTGCTAGCATGGCCTTGGGTCAGCCATAGCTCTGGCAGAGGTTGTCCTTGAAAGGGCAGCTGCTGTGAGAGCCCTCTCCAGCCCCACCCACCTCACAGGGTGTCTGTTGTGGGGGAGGAAGGTAAAGGAGATTGTGAGCCGCTCTGAGACTCTTCGGAGTGGAGGGCGGGATATAAATCCAATATCTTCTTCTTCTTCTTCTTCTTCTTCTTCTTCTTCTTCTTCTTCTTCTTCTTCTTCTTCTTCTTCTTCTTCTTCTTCTTCTTCTTCTTCTTCTTCTTCTTCTTCTTCTTCTTCTTCTGTGAGCTGGGGTCCAGGGAGGGCTCAGGCCACCTTGCAGCTACACTGCCAACTGCAAATGTGGAGGTCCCCTCTTGCTTGGGGCTGGGCTGACCCTGGCAGGGGTGGCCCCCATGGGAAGCACAGCAGAGGGCCCTGACACTGATTCTCAAGCCCCATGTTGGACTTATGCTCAGGGTACCAGAATCGCTAAGACCAGCCCTGCACTTGACTGACCCAAAACAGCAGTTCTTACGTCCTTATGAAACTTAGAGCCATTTGGTACAAAGGGAAGAAAATGTGCAACTGGGTAATGTTTTTCTGCTTACCTGGAAGCTGTCTTGGTGGCAGGGAACCTCTGCTAAGAGTTAAGTCTGAGTCGTCTGAAAATATATTAGAAAATGTGCTGTCTTTCCTGGGGAGAGAAATGCTCAGATTAGCAGTTGTGTAACCCCTTGAGGGCCAAACTCAAGGAAATACTTTGGAACAAGCTAGCTTATACACTCAAAGAGGGTAGCAGTTGTTGATTTTGTCAAGTGGTCTAGTTAAAAATATCACAGAGCAATCGGTGGTCCTAGATGATCATGCTGCTGAGAGAACTTCTGCAAACCAAAATCAGGAATAGACTGGTTTTATTAAATACTTAGACATAAAAAATAAAGTGGCTTCAGGACAGTATAGCCTTGAGGCAGACAGGCTCAAGGATACTGTCCTAAGAATGCTTTCCTGGGAGTAAGCCCCATTGAATAAAATAGGACTTAACTTTAAGTAGACTCCCTTAGGATTGTTCTCTAAGCCTCTTCTAATGCAAACGTGTATCTTGACAAAAACCAGGGGGGTTTTTTGTAGCAGGAACTCCTTTACGTATTAGGCCACACACCCCAGATGTAGCCAATCCTCCTGGAATTTACAGTAGACTCTATAATAAGAGCCCTGTAAGCTCTTGGAGGATTCACTACATCAAGGGTGTATGGCCTAATACGCAAAGAAGTTCCTGCTACAAAAAAAGCCCTGAGAAAACCTAACTGAAACCATTTGTATCCGATCCTTTCTCACAGGAAACTTAGGCCAAGGTGGGTAGCTGCGTTAGTCTGCCTGCGGCAGTGGAAAAGACTTCAGTAGCACCTTAAACACTAACAATGTTTGTGGTAGGGTATGCGCTTCTGTGAGTCATCGCTCACTTCTTCAGATACTCTTTTCTATTGTTACGATAAAGTTAGAGTGACATGCACAGGACTATCTGCATATGCCTTGGTAACATCCAGATTAGACTACTGTTAACACACTGTGTAGGGTTGCCGTTGAAGACTGTTCAGAAACTTCAGCTGGTCCAAAAGTTGGAAGAAAGATTATTAACTGTTGCAAGTTATATCTGGCATGTTACATTACATTGGTGGATGGCGGTTGGTATCCAAGCTAAATTCAAGGCGCTGCATCTGGCCTTTGAAAATCCCAAATGTTTGAGTCCAGGATGCCTTAGAGTGTATTTTCAGGGCAATCCTTAGGACACTTTCCTGGGAGTAAGCCCCATTATATAGACTGTAGTAGAATTCAGAGTAGACCTGCTTAGGATTGCTGTCTTTGTCCCTCTATGCATTGTGCTCTGAGTTCTTGCCTGGGGAGAAATTGATGCCCACTAGGACCAGGGCCTTTTCTGTGGTGGCACCACAGTTATGGAATTGTCTGTTTTTACTATGCCATTGGGTTATGTTGGTGGCTTTTATAATTTATCATAGTTAGTGTTTGATATTGGATTTTTGCATTTGAAGACTTAGGGAATGTCAGTTAGTACAAAATGCAGGAGCAAGATTACTAATCCTAGACCGATTTTGCATTCAGTTTACCCTGCTGTCACTTGCTAAAAACCAGTTTCCGTTTGCCCAGTGAAAACTGCAATGTTTGCTGTAGCTCTGGAGCAGATAGCGGGAAATCCGAAGGATGCTGCGCGGAGAAGAGGAATGTGACAGCAGGGTAAGCTGAGTGCGAAATCGGTCCTACTGACATAGCTGCAAGAAGTCATCTCACTAGTTCCTGAATGCTCTACCAATTCATTTCCAGGCACCATTCAAAATACTGGAGCTCACTTTTAAAACCCCAAATAGATTGAAACCAGTTATAGTCTAGTCCTAAGCACAGTTACATCCTCCTAAGTGGAATAATTTCAGTAGACTTAGAAGGGTGCTGAGGACTGCTCCCCCTTCCCCATGAACCTGCAAAGCACTAAGATCAGTACACAAGACCTGTGGAATATGCCCCTTTACTCATGCAAGGTGGGTTGACCATTAAGGATGGGGCCTTTCTCTGTGGCTCTCCTCATTTGCAAACTCCCTCCCTGCCACTTAAGTTTCAGGTGCCTGGTAAAACCATTTATTCTCCTGGCCTTTTATGGGTTAGTTTTCAGGTGGTTAGTTTTGCTTCCTTTAATTACATGGGTGGCATTGCTACTAAGTTAATTTATTACGTTTTTCATATTCTGCTATTTTTAACACTGCCAAACTAAATTGGTTTAAATCTTAACAGCTGCTGCAGTTAAAATGTTTGAATGGTGTTATTCTTGCTAGCCTTATTGATTTAGTGGTTTGGTGGGAGCATTGCTGTATTTGTATTCTGCAGGTCCCCTGAGGAAGCTGAACACCAACGCTTAGTGGTTATTAATCTTTTGGAATAAAATTCCCTGCCCACTGCATCGTTTTTTCTTTGTTTCTTTTAGTTCTTGGTGCACTGCCTTAAGAACATTAGGATAGTTATGAGGCAGTATGAAAAGGACTGAAAGAAAAAAGAGAGAGGAAAGGAATCCGAATTTCCCTTCTAGCATCTGCCAGGATGCCCTGCTCACATGTGGTGAGTGGCATCTCCCCAAGAGTTCTTTCAAAGTGGGGGTAAAGCTTATTGGAGCTCATTCAACCAATGTTTGGAGAAGAGGCTGATGACATCTCAGACTCTACTTTGTCCTAACCCCTTGTAGCCTCCAAGTCAGCTTGATATATGTATTTTTGCACCAGTGTCACAATGGGACACTAATCTAAACCCAGTAACATTGATTAGCTTAGACTGGAGCAACTTTGACCAGAATTGCACTGCCAATCTGCAGCTTGTTTGCTTATTTAAGATTTCCATGCTTATAAATAGCACCACAGCACCATACAAAGCCAGTAGAAACATAGCACCATACAAAGCCAGCAGAATGAAAAACAGAAGCATTAATAATGACAAAGTATTAACTCATTACCAACTTAATGAAACAACCACCAAATTTCACAAATCTGCAGACCACCAAAGGCTAACTTGAACAGAACAGACTTGAATATATGAAGCTGCTTCACACCAAGTCAAACCATTGCTCTATCTAGTTCAGAACTCTATGCTGTAACTGGCAATGGCTCTCCTAGGCCTCAAGAACAAAGCCTTTCCCAACAACTAGGACTTTCTGCATGGAAAACATGTCCTTTGAGTCATCAATCTAGACTTTACTTGGTGCCTAAAAGATGACAAGAATGATGCCAGGCAAATAGTTCTTGGGGAGAGGGGTTTGCATAAGTAGAGCATAACTCATCTAACTTACAAAAGTGGAGGGACCTGGAGCAATAGCTCTTAGGATGATCTTGACATACGGACAATATTCTTGTAGGAAGTGCTGGTCCTTCTGGTGGCCACAGACCATTCAGAACTTTGGAAGCTCAATACCAAGCATAGTGAGTTGTGCAAATAAAGCTTAACGGATATAATATAGCCCCATGGTACAGAGTGGCAAGCTGCAGTACTGCAGTTCAAGCTCTGCTCATGACCTGAGTTTGATCCCAGCAGAAGCTGGGTTCAGGTAGCCGGCTCAAGGTTGACTCATCCTTCCAAGGTTGGTAAAATGAGTACCCAGCTTGGTGGGGGTAAAGTGTAGATGACTGGGGAAGGCAATGGCAAACCACCCTGTAAAAAGTCTGCTGTGAAAACTTGGTGATGCGATGTCACCACAGAGTCGGAAAGGACTGGTGCTTGCACAGGGGACTACCCTTACCTGATATAACAAAGTATTAACTCATTACCAACTTAATGAAACAACCACCACATTTCACAAATCTGCAGACCACCAAAAGCTAAGTTGCACAGAACAGACTTGAATATATGAAGCTACTTCACACCAAGTCAAACCATTGCTATGTATGGCTCTGCTCAGCTATGTATGGCTTTGCTCACTGTGCTGGATTCCTTGTCTGATTAAGTGTGCTTAAGAGCACACGAAAGTTTACATTCTAAATAAAAATTGGTTGGTCTTAAAGGCGAACTTGACTCCTGCTTTGTTTCAGTACCTAGGACAGTTTCCTCAAGTTGCATTGCAGAAAGATGCAAAAGCAGCTTTATGCTGCTGCTTTCACCGCTGCTTTGTAAAGCAAACAGAATGGTTGTCTAGATTCAGCATTGACTTCAATGCATCTTATGTTTTAATTACCCTTCCTCTCATTCCATCCATTCTCAGTCAACCCTTTCTCATCATTCTCAGGCAACGCTTGTCAATGGAGCAGTGGGAGGGAACATTTAGGAGTTTGCATCAATTGCCAAGGCCAACCTTCTGTTCTAAAAACTGACCAAGTTATTAGTGCAGCAGATGTTGAAAACTAATGAATATTTTCCCTTTCCATATTCTAAAGCTTTGAAACTATGCTTGCAGAAACTATGATAGGGAAGCAGACAGACACTAATCAATTAGTAACTTGCCAGTGTCCCTTTCTGGCCACAATAAGAGTGGAGGAGCATGGAGGTGTCAGTAGACAGAGGCAGCCTGGAAATGAGCTAAGACCAAGACTGCTAAAAAAAATCAGGGGAGCTGTTCATAAAAGAACTGGGACTACAGAGCCCAGCTGTTTAGATATTACATCAACAGCTTCCAGGTAGCAACTGATTACTGAGGGATTTTATAGTAGTCTTGACAGTCCATCCTTCATGCTGCATCAATGGATGCATCATATCAGGACCAAATGGACCATATCAGCATCTCATCCACCAGGGACAGTAGGAATGGTGTTGTGGCTCAGTGGTAGAGTATCTGCTTGGCATATAGAAGGTCTCAGGTTCAACCCCCAGCATCTCCACTTTAAAAGGATGAAGTGATATGAAAGATCCTGAGAGCCTCTGCCAGTCAGAGTACACAGTACTGACTTTGATAGACCAATGGCGTGACTCAGTGTAAGCCAGGGGTTTTCAACCTTTTCGAACCTGAGGGCACTTTTGGAATTCTGACCAAATGGCTGCTACAGGAGACAGATCCAATCACAGAGAGGAAGCCTAAGTTCAGGGAAGAAGAGGGATAATTTTTAGACTGTGGTGGCAGTTGCCACTGAAACCATGTTAATCTACTCTGCCCAGCTAACTGAATCTTCAGCTGCTAGTCAGAAGCTCTGCTGGGCAAATGCCCCGCCTGACCTCACCCACAAAATGGTTAATGGCTTTTTTTGTAGCAGGAACTCCTTTGCATATTTGTCCACACCCCTCTGTTGTAGCCAATCATCCTGGAGCTTACAGTAGGTTCTATACTAAGAGTCCTGTAAGCTCTTGGAGGATTGGCTACATCAGGGGTGTGTGGCCAGATCTGCAAAAGAGTTCCTGCTACAAAAAAAAGCCCTGAATGGGTTTCAGGAAAGGTGTTGGAGGGTACCATGGCAGCCATGAGCACCCTGTTGCGGAGCCCTTGTATAAGACACATGCATGTGTTCAGCATTGTCACTGAATAAGCCAACTGTCTCTGGCCATTTTAATATATATCTGAACCTTTTGCTTGGTAGTACAGGACAGATGACCAAAGTACCCCAGGATGAAAGAGTGTACCCTGGATTATTGGTGTTTCATTTCTCTGTACCACCATGCCAAGTGATAAGAAGCTGCTCCTTAGCTTCCCTGGATTTCTAAACAGGTGCCAACTTGTGTTAAGATTCTCACCACTTGGCAGGATTTGTCAAAAGATCAATTTGCTGGATGGTGATATCCATACTGTGATAAGTCACCATTTGGTGGATGGTAATCTGTGTGCATGCTGTGATTAAAGCTGAAGCCCTTTTGTCCTGCCCTCAATGTGGCATGTCTTCTGGAGACAAAAATGCCCCCCCCCCGGACTTACATGGATATTGCAGGTTGACTTGTATTGTAGCTTTCAAAGCTCTCCAGATCAGAGTACAGGCTCCGCCGACTACTGGTCAGCAGCCTAGATCTCATGCGAATTATATAATCCTCTGATTTTGTGTAATTTTCTCCCACGATGGTTTCCTGGCTCTGAAGCTTTGATTTGGTTGCCTTCCTCTCTAAAGACTCCATCTCGTCTTCCCAGTCTTCATCCTATAAGAAATAACCAATGTAATTCATTTACTTATATCTCAACATCAATAAGCATGTCAGAGTAAAAGGAGGGTTGCTGCCCTGAGGAGCTTCCAAAGCTAAAGTTTGACATAAGGAGATAGCAAGAGAAGGAGGAAGGAGGGCAGCAGTGGCGATAAATGAGAGGATATTCCACTTAGGCTTTGTTTTTGCATGGTGGTGGGTGGTTGACCCTACAGAAAAGGAGGAACTCTAAGGAAGTGAGGGAGGAAGAATTCTGGGTGGCAGCTCCAGACAAAAGAGGTAGCAAGAGGGACTTTTGAATGAGTGGTGGAACTGGAAGAGCAGGATGAGATGTAGTTGACCATGAGGAGCTATATCTCACTGCCACAGGAGGTGGTGGCAGCTACATGCAGAGATGGCTTAGACAGATTCAAGTGGGGATTGGATAAACATATGTTGCAGAGGTCCATCAGTAGCTATTAGCCACAGGGCATAGATGGAACTCTATGTCTGGGGCAGTGATGCTCTGTATTCATGGTGCTTGGGGGGGCAACAGTGGGAGGGCTTCTAGTGTCCTGGCCCCACTGATGGACCTCCTGATGGCACCTGTATTTTTTGGCCACTGTGTGACACATAGTGTTGGACTGGAGGGGCCATTGGCCTGATCCTACATGGCTTTTCTTATGGTCTTATGTCCTTATGAGGGTAGAGAGATAAGGGGAGGTAAGGCTTTGAAGGCAAGGAGTTTGTGCTGGAGTCTGGAACATATAAGAAGTCAAAGAGGGCATCATATGATCAGGTGAATGACTGCATCAGAGTTCTGGATAAAGGTGAAGGGGAGGAAAAGGAGAAGGTACCAGGCAACAGTGAAGGCTAGCAGTGACCAGTGCATGAGACAGGGAGTTTCCTTTAAGGGGTCATAAAAGGAAAAGCAATATCAATTCATAACAGACAGTATACAGGAGCCAAAGTACAGAGAAGAGGCCACAGAGGAAGCTACGGCTTCGTACAGGCTGGATTGTGTCAATTTCAGTGGATATAGAGAGTGTATGAAGGCTGTAGAAAAGGATGAGAATTCAGCCTCAGACATTAGGAATCTGAGATGGGGGAGGCATCTAAACAGAAATATCAGCCAGGCAATCGAAGATGGAAAAGCCATTGAGAGAGACAGCGTTTTGGGGTGGTGGAGTAGCAATTCCAGAAGGGGTGAGGTTTGGAGAGAGAGAGAGAGAGAGAGAAAGAAAGGGGTGCCACAATATGAGAAACAAAATGTATAAAAAGGAGAAGACTCAAGCAGAGAGAGGGCCATCATACGCAGCTACTAAGAAACACCAACTGATCACAAATGGACACTAAATACCCTTTAGTATATTAATGGCATGAGTCTAGCTCCTCCTCTTAGTTCAGGTCCCAGGAGATGATAGCAAGACAGGCAGAATACTGTGGGACAAAAGTAGCAAGCAAGAAAAGGAAGGGGAAAGGTTAGAAGTAAGCAAGACAGAATGAACTGGATTCTTTGAATGGGAGCCAAGCACATGTTGCAGTAAATGCTGGGGTTTTCAGGGGCCTAGAGGGTACTAAACTCAACTGCACTAACTGACCAAGCACAAGAGGGGGAATTCTGGGAAGATGGCTGCCAGTGTGCAAGATCCAGACTGAGCGTTTCTCTTTCTTTCCTGACTAGGGTTGCCAGGCCCATCCTGGCAACCAGCAGGAACACCAGGGGCTCAGTGACATGAGGGCTGTCAGCAACAGCATGACGTCAGTTCATGAAAAATCCAGAAGGGATATCATATCTCTGTAGCAATCGCTGGAAACTCTATGGTGGAAGAGTTTACAGCAATTCCTAGAGAGGTATGATGTCATTCGCAGGTCCCCCCCCCCCGCAAGTGACATCATGATGTCATCAACAGTGGTTTTTAAAATATTTTTTCTCTTCCAACAGCTACTTGGAGTGCCAGCAGGCAATGCCCACTGAGGGTTAGGAGATATGGCAACCCTTCTACTGCAGCTTGAATTTATACCCTAAAAGCAGAGGTGTAAAATTTCCAGTAATTTTGAAACCATGGAAAAATAGGGCTTTTTACTTTTGTTTTCCAAAAATGGAAATTGGGTGAAACTTGAAATATATTAAATTATTCCTTTTTTAATTAATATATTAACTTATTCCTTATTGAATCAATATATTTTGCTCCTGCAATGTCATAAAATCTATCCTTCATTGCTTAGTTTACATATAAAATTGTATTAATTAGTTATCAAATTTTAAAGTCTAACTGCCTTAGTTTTTATAAGCAAAAGTATAGATTCGCTCCATACTAAAGTGAGAGAGATGCATATTGTTGTACCTTGAGCTATCTTAGCCCATTTCACTTATTCAGGAAGGAAAAAAACCCTGATAGTTCAGTTTTCAATGCTCTCCCAAATTTTTCAATTTTCCCATTGGAAATATTTTTAAAAGTTCTGTGGAAAAAAGTTTTCCCAGATTTTTGGTCTGGGCTCTCACCTCTGTATCTGAAAAGTCATCATGATCTAGTTCTGTTTCTATGGCTATTTCACTTGGGACAACTTGAACACTAAGGGTCTCTCTTGTTGTGTGAGATTTGGTGTAGGGCCGCAAATAGCTGCGTGGCGGATGATGGAGGAGGCGGATGAGTGACAGCCAGCAGTCAAACAAGGCCTTTACATCCTCAGTGGAGGAATACAGCTGAAGGTAATAAGAACGTCTGTTGATCAGCTTGATCTTGATGAGTTGCTTCTCAGAGTCATGGATGGAGATCCGCACAAACTTCAAAGGGATGAGCCTGTTGTGAAAGCCAAGAGGATGAAAATGCAGAGCACCTGGGGGCAACCAAACGAGGTCCAATGTATCTAACAGACTGGCTCCTCCTTCTCTTCCACCATGTTCCATCCAGTAGAGTAACTGAAGTTCAAATGGTAGGAGGTGTCCAGCTGGACGTGGGGAAGTGTGCTCAGGGCCTGTTTCTGTGCACAAGCAAGACAAGGCAGCTGCTTGGGACATCATGACAATCAGGGCTTTTTTTGTAGAAAAAGTCCACCAGGAACTTATTTGCATACACCTCCAGATAGTACCATTGTTTCATACAGGGCTTTTTTTGTAGAAAAAGCCCAGCAGGAAATCATTTGCATATTAGACCACAGCCCTTGACACCAAGCCAGCCGGAACTGCATTCCTGTGCACTCCTGCTGGGAAAAAAAAGCCCTGATGACAACAGGCATAAGCCCAGCTATATTTCTCATTGTTGGTCCTTTCCCCCTCCACTGGAGACTAGCTATAGAGTCAGATGGGAGGACTGATAGCAGATAACTCCCAACCCTAAATCCTCTACCTTTTGTGATTTCAGGAGCAGAAGAAAAAAAATAGTAGCATCATTGGTGATGTTCTAGGAATTTCCTCAGTTTCTGTAGTGAAGACATAGACTAGAACATCACCCAGATGTGTTGTCACATTCTCCAAATCTCCACCTAAAATGGACGTTGCATCCTCCATGACACTTTTGGAATTCCCCTGTCTTTATTGTCTTTACTATAAAGATTAGGGAAATTCCTAGAACAGCACAGAAGATGCAACATCACATCCACTGAAACTCCACCCTCCCCAGGCACTGCCCTAAAAAACCTCCTGGCATTTGCTGGTGAAGGGCTGACCAACCTTATTTCCATAAAAGCTACTGCCAGTTCCCAAGCTATTGCACACTATATATCCAGAATGAAAATGTCACAGGTACATCAACTACTATTGTTGTATAAGGAAGGAGCACTATTAAAATACTCATTAAAATGCATGCTGCCTTGGGAGTTATGATCCCTTCCAATGAACAAATAAATATTATAAATCCAGGGTTGGATTCTAGGACTCTCTCCCACCAAGTCTTCTTCCAGCAGAAAAGACTTCCTTCAACAAAGAAGGACTTTTTCCCTATCAGAAGAATTCTTTCTGCATCGGAAAAAGCCCTTGTTCATGGGAGGAAGTCCTTCTTAAGAGAGAAGACCAAAGAGAGTCATAAGATCCACTTTACCAGGACAGAATCATATAATCCAGGTCCTAATGTTAAGGACATTAAAAAAAGAAAGAAAAATATATATCAGAGAACCAGCGGTTATTTTTCACAAACCTGTGTTGGGCCGATCAGGAACTATTTAATCGGGTGGTGGAGCAAAATTATATCTTGGTAGGCATTACAACTTTACATCTTGCATTTGCTTATTTCTTAAAGCATCTTCAGTGCAGAGGACTGCACAGCAATTGTTTTGTACAATTCTATGACACCTACACTCACCTCGTGAGCATCAACTCTTCTCTGTGTTGTCCTGAAGAGACCCGGCCAACACCTGGACGAGCAATGAACATTATATTGGGCAAGGGCAGTTTGGGGTTGGTGGTGGCAATACCCACAATGGCCTGGTTACAGTTGTTGTGGATGAATACTTGCTTGCCCTTCCGTGTGACCTTCAAGAAGAGAAAAGCAAGAGCTGAGAACAACTGATATTGCTTTGGCATGATGCTTTTGGTCACCCAGTTTAAGGATAAAGAAACACAAGATGGCTGTCTCTATCTTGCACATGAATCTGCCTAATTCTGAGTCAGACAGTTGATCTTTGACTGGCAGCAGCTCTCCAGGGTCTCATAGCAAAGTCTGTCACATCACTTATTGCCAAATTCTTTTTAGCAGGAGGTGAACCTTGGACATTTTACATGCAAAACAGATGTTCTACTACTGAGCCATAGCCCCATCCTGAGGTGACCTGGCCCTGTTATTGGAGAATATAAGAAGAATGGAGCCAAGTACCTGATCAATAACCATGGAGTGTCTGCAGAGTAGGAATGATATGCAGGTTCTGTATAGCTGGGATGTGTGATTCTGTACCAAACAGAGCAGGGGTGGGCAAAGGTAGCTCTCCAGATGTTTTTTGTCTACAACTCCCATCAGCCCAGCCATTGGCCATGCTGGCTGGGGCTGATGGGAGTTGTAGGCAAAAAACATATGGAGAGCTACCGTTGGTCACTCCTGAAATAGAGGTTTTGAGTTGTTTTTAAGGGCAGGCCCATGTAGAGTGTATTACAGTAGTCTAGGTAATCATAGCATGGATTCAAATGGCCAATTCAGCCCAATTAGGGTATGAGATAGGGTTGCCAAGTCCAACTCAGGAAATATCTGGGGACTTTGGAGGTGGAGCCAGGAGGAAGGTTGTGACAAGCACAACTGAACTCCAAAGGGAGTTCTGGCCATTACATATAAAGAGACCGTGCTCCTTTTAAATGCCTTCCTTCCATCAGAAATGGAGGATAGGGGCATCTTCTTTTGGGGCTCATAGAATTGGACCCCTGGTCCAATATTTTTGAAACTTGGGGGGTGTTTTGAGGACAGCCACCAGATGCTAAGCTGAAAATTTTGTGCCTCTGCCTAAAAAACAGTCCCTCCAGAGCCTTAGGTACCCACAGACCAATTCTCCATTATTTCTTATAGATACTGGTTTCCGTAGGGAATAACGGAGTGCCCAGCAGACATTTCCCCCCCCCACTTTCTGATAACCCTAATGTTGGAGGAGGACCAAATTGGGGGATCCCCTGTCCCCAACTGAAGATTGGCAACCCTCCTATAAGACCATCTTTCGAGCTAAGTGGAGTTGGCAGAATGCCTTTTATTGCAGCTGCATCAGCTTTGCTTCTCCAGCAATAAAGGTGGACCTAGAATCACCCCAAGGCTCTTAACTGAGTCCATGAGAGACAACTGGACAGCATAAAAACTGCCCTTCAAGGCCTTGGCCTTCCTACTCAACATTACCTCAGCCTTGTCAGGATCCAGTTTCAGCTCCTTAATCCATTAAACTAATGGCTAAAAGATGGCTAGCTAATGGATAAAGAAATGTAGACTTTGGTGTTTCAGCTTCTTAATCTTAACCATGCAACTAATGGCTAAAAGAGGGCTAGCTAATGGATAAAGAAATGTAGTGCTGAGCATTATTAGCATATTAATAGCACCCAATTTTAAAACTATGAATGATTTCTCCCAAGGCTTTTATGAAGAGATTGCATGGGGGACTAAACTTGAACCTTGTGGAACACCACAAGGCAAATCTCATACTGTAGAAAACATGTCTCCTACACTGATAGATAGACAGACAGATACTGGTTATGTGACTGTCAGCCCATTTTAACTCTCTTGTCTTGTCAGAAATGAGAAGAATTAGGCTATACTTCTACTTTGGTTCCAAAATTCAGAGAAGCAGAGGATCAGAAAGATTCTTGCTGGTTACTCCTTTGGCAGCAGGATGGTACCTGCGACTGGCTAATATACACATTTTGATATGTAACCACTTGGCAAAATGTCAGCTGACTAGTCTACACAAACAACCAGATGTGATGGTAGAACAGTTCTTGTCTTGTATCACTTCACACTACAGGGTGCGTGTGTGGGGGGGCTGTTTGGATACTTCCCTGCTCAAAAACAAACAAACAAAAACTCCAGAAACAGAAAGCCAGCTTGTTTGGAAGAAGTTTAGGCTAGGTTGACATTTTTTGTATTTAAGGAGTTTTTAATATCATGAAATCTCCTAACTACAATCTGAAAAGACAGCATAGAGGAGCAACTTATATCTGTTTATACAGAATACCCATCAGGAATGTCCTGCCAGGAATGTTTTTTTTTAAAGATGTAAGATATAGATTTATTACTATATGTTACCAATAAAATTGTTTTAACCTCAAAAAAAAAAAAAAAGGGGAATGTCCTGCCAGTGAATAGGGTTCCCAGATCCCCCCTGGCCACCTGTGGGAAGTAGGGGGCATAAGGTTGTCAGATCCAGGTTAAGAAACTCCTAAAGATTTGAAAGTAGAGCCTGGGGAGGACAGGGACCTCAGTGGGGCACAATGCCACAGAATCCACCCTCCAAAATATCCATTTTCTCCAGGGGAGCTCATCTCTGTAGTCTGGAGATGAGCTGTGATAATGGGAGATCCCAGATCTCACCTGGAGACTGATCCTTACAGAAGAAGACCATGGATTTATACCCTGCACACCTCTCTGAATCAGAATCTCAGAGCGGCTTACAATCTCCTTTATCATCTTCCCCAACAACAGACACCCTGTGAGGTGGGTGTGGCTGAGAGAGCTCTCACAGAAGCTGCCCCTTCAAGGACAACTCTGCGAGAACTATGGCTGACCCCAGGCCATTCCAGCAGCTGCAAGTGGAGGAGTGGGGAATTAAACCCAATTCTCCCAGATAAGAGTCCACACACTTAACCGCTACACCAAACTGGCTTTCAAGGATAAAAACTCAGACCATCTTGGTTCTAGAGTACATAATGTATTTTCAAGATAGCCTCTCCTCTTTTTCACTTACCTGGATAAAACTGCTCTCAAACATTGCAATAGACTGAAACAAGGGGTATTCCCCATTTCCAAGATACTGTTGCAGAGTTCTTTGGATTGGATGTTGGGCTACAGAAGTGAAATCACAGACTGGATGAGAGGCATGAGAAGACCTCCCCAGTGAGCCACCTGCAAGCAAAATGGCACAGACTAAGGCTGATTCCGCATTTGGCGTTTGCCCTCCTTTCGCTCCGGGGTTGTTCCATGTGGGCCAGATTTCCTGATTCCGCATTAGAGGATTTCCCCCGGATTCAGTTCCCAATCTGTTCCATGTTTTCTGATTCCGCATTACCGCTGCTCCCGGAGTTCCCCCTCCCTCATACGTTTCCCTTTTTTTTTTTACACGCATGCGTGTTTGCGTTACAACGTAACATCTTTGTTTGCATTACAACATAATGCCAGAGGCATAATACTGGCAAAGTCACGTGTTTTCCTTTCGCCCTGCCTGAGTCGGCGATCCACCATTTTTATCCACACACGCTGAATGTTAAGCACACAGTTTTCCGTTAAAACCTATAACAAATTACAAACAGATGCGTGAAAATGGGGGGGGGGAGAAATATGCAGAGGGGTTAAGGGAGAAAGTTTCCCCAACCTATCAAAAATATAAAGCTGTAAACATAATCAAATTTCTGCTCCCGTTTGAGGCCATGGGGGGGGATCGATAAAAGTGGCAATCACGCATTTTAAAGTAGTTCGTGCAACATCGCTTTTTATTTAGTTGTGTTGCAACGATCTTATTTGGAAAAAAATATAGCAGTCAGGATTGATTTTTTTTCGGAGGGGGGAAGAACATAATCACAATGCAATGGCACATTATCAAATTCACGTGGAATATAGTAAAGAAGGGGGCAGGTGCAACTAAGTGATGCATTCAGAAAAAGAAAATAGCGTTACATCGTTATATTGTTTTCGCGTTGTAACGCGAAACGAGTTGTTTTTTTAAAAAAATTAATCCATTTCAGGAAAATATTGCATAATTTCCAAAGGGAGTAAAATTGCGGAAGTATGACGAAATAACTGGGCGGAATCATGGGCGTGGAGTTATGTGGGTGTGTTCTACTGATGCAAGAAGTTTGACAGCACACTGCCTCGAGTTCTGCACATAAGATTCTGAGCCTTGGAACCGCAGTAAAAAAAAGATCTGGTATTTTGCCGATCTCCTTAATCCAGGGCAGCACAGCTTCGGAGGCGGGTCAAACTGCCGCCTCGGGTCAAAATGTGCGGAAACCAACATCTGCCCCGGGGGAAACACAGTGTCGGAGCCAGAGCAAAGGCTAATGCGGAATCACCCTAAGACAGCCAGTGGCAAAAAACAAAAAAAAGGGAAAAGAGACTGTATCTATGGCAGCCAAACTGATTTTAGGCCATTGAATAGTCATGGCTTTCCACAGGAATTCTGGGAATTGTAATTGGGAGGGGTTGATGAGGGTTTTCTGGTAAAACTTTAGTCTCATAGATTGACATTTCTGATAATGCTTTAGACTAGAGGAAAGACAAAGCAGCCAAACTGGCTGAAGTTAGTAGTGTAGATGGTTCCAAAGAAAGCAACTTGTTCATATGTGGATCTGGGCACCCGCCCAACCTCTGTGTCTATCTGGTAATACCTATCATTTTGCCTTAAGGAACCTTTTATTTTTAAGGCTTTTATTTTTAATCTAGTATACACTATGTTCCTGACACTTTAATGGACAGTTATAGACTACTTGAATATATAAAGGTGCTTTTGGAATATGTGTCCTCAAGCCCTGTCTTCCCCAGGCTCCACCCCCAAAATATCCAGGTATTTCCCAACCCAGAGCTGCTACCCTACATGGACCATATACCATACCTGCAAATCGTCGGAGGAAGGCCCTTTTCACTGTATGAATATCTTCTCCTGTTCCAGGAACTGTTATACCTCTAGTGACAGTGTTCAGCTCATTGTAGCGCAACCCTCTCATGGCTGGGAAGGAAGAGAAAAATTACATCTATCTGAACCATAGCTCAAATCAAGCCTGATTAACTGAGGCCTACATTTGGAATACCTATAACCTTAGCTGCCTTAATCAATGACGCCTTAATTCAGGGGTGTCAAACTGATTTGTTATGAGGGCCGGATCTGACATAAATGAGACTTTGTTGGGCCAGGTTGGGCTAGGCCATGTTGGGCCAGGCCATGTGTAAGATTAGGTGGCAGAGAAATAAACTTTTTAAAGGACACAGACAAACACAACTAAAGATTTTTTTTTTAAAAAAACCCTTAAAATAAAACATGCTTAAAACATTAGCACTTGTTGGTCTTAAGGGTGCTTTCTTTGTATTTCTCCCTTGGGATCCAAGGAACTGGGCAAAGGAAACTCTGGCTCTTTCTCTCCCTCTCCATTGGACCAGGAGGAGGAGGAGCCTCAACCACTGGAGAAATTTGAGGTTTTGCCCTGTGTGATTGAGCAAGCTTCTGTGTGATTGAGATGCAGAAGGAAGCAAGAGAGAGGGGAAAGGAAGTAGACAAGAGCCAGTTGCTCGGCGGCCTGATAAGGAGCCCTCTGGGGGCCTGATTTGGCCCGCAGGCTGCATGTTTGACATGTGGTTTGCTTGTTTGTACTGCTTTTCATTCTTCAATCCTAGTGCTACTGATTTGTTATTGGAGGTCTTGGCTGTTTGATTGTACATATTTTTTATATTTTGTACTGCCTTGAATCTCAGCAGCAAAGGTGGCTATCAGTGAAGTAAATCAATCAATCAGTAATGTCAGAAGCCCTTGAGATGCTGTGGAATGCACTGTGTTTGGCAGACCAAGATTTGAATCCCTTCCCAATTGGTTGTCCTTGGCTGATTTTACTCTACTCTGGGTAATATCGCAGGTTTGTTATCAGGATAGGGCTGCAATTCTGAAGTCCCCATGGATCAGTACAGGGACTGATAATAATTAGTATTCGTCAGTGGTCTGCAGTCAGGGTGAGCACCGAAGTGGCCAAGTTTATGGATGGCATCAAGTTTATGCTGCGTAATAAAATGCATGCAGGTTGCAAGGAGCTCCATAAGGAATCCTTTATTATGGGTTATGAATAGGCTGCTATGGAACGGCATGGTAAACTCTGTGCCAGGCTAATCATTTAATGTGTTTTAGTTTAGAAAAAAAGTTTATGAGTGGGGCGAGACATTAACAAAATGATGTATGGAAGAGAGAAATTGGATTTTTTCCTCTCCCGTAAAGCTAGAACTGGGATTTATGTAGAGAAATTGATGTGTAATAAATTCAGGCCAGACAAAAATATATTTCTTTATGCAATGATGGGATTCATTGTCAGAAGATGAAGTGATATGACGATGGGCCACTAGCTTAGATCATTTGAAAGAGAAATAGAGAAATACATAGAGGATAAAATATCTTGGAAGCAATTAGCTGATAACCAAATCAAAGTTCCATACTCAGAGACAGTATAACTTTGAATACCAGTTGATCAGGGGACAAACAGAAGGTGAAGGTTTTTACCTTCAAGCCCTGCTTGTGGGAGTCTCAGAAGCCTGAACAGGAGGAAGAATCATGTACTGGGTGGATCTTTGGTTTGATCCTGCAGAACTGTTGCAGTTCTCTGTAGAAATAAAATTGGTGGCCCATGCCAATTGCTAAGACAAGAAAATGGAACCACCACTCAAACTGAGAGGTGGTCTTGTGTATGAGAGGGGATGCCACAGAAGAAGGGAAGAAAAAAGGGAGAAGAATGTGGGCCAGTGATTTAGGCCTAGCTCTTGTTGCCATGGAAGCCCAGTGATGTGGTAGCAACAGGGCCGGCCCTGCCACTAGGCAAACTAGGCAGCTGCCTAGGGTGCCGGGAGGTAGAGGGCGCTGAATTGGGCTCTCCCTCCCTCAGCAAACGCCTAGTTTGTCTCCTCCCTCCCTGGTCAATTTCATTGCTGGGGAATTGGCGCTCGAGTGCCACACTCAATTGAAACCATCTATAGTGCCCCCCCACCGAACACCTGATAAAGACTTAAACACTCACTCAAAGTCAGCGCTACGGGGGCCGGCAGAAAAGAGCATGCGCCGCCGCTCCCTCCTCCCACTTCCTTCCCATCCGGGAAGTGGGAGGCGGCGGTGGCACGTGGCCTTTCCTTCCTACTGCGGCAGGCCAGCCGGCTGGTCCCACAGCGCTGACTTTGAGTGAGTGTTTGAGTCTTTATCAGGTGTTTGGCCGGGGGGGGGGGCGCCTTAGATGGCTAACCGGGGAGTGTGGTGCTCAAATGCCAGTTTCCCCACACTGAAATTGACCATGGAGGGAAGGGAAGGAGGAGGAGGCGCGGCCACGGGGGCGGGGGGAGCCAGGGGGTGGGGAGGCGGGGCACAGTGGCCTCATGGAGGGGGAGTGCTGTGGAGGGGGGCCCCGGGAGTTTGCCTAGGGTGCCATTCACCCTCGGGCCGCCCCTGGGTAGCAGAGATGTGGCCAGGGGCTTGCTGGGAAACTGAATATATTGTTGTACAAATCTGCATGACACCTTTTGCAGACTGATGAGGAAAGTGGATAGCGAGCTGCACCTTTTCACTAAGAATGAAAAAGGCAAATTGCCTGATAGCTTGGCAAGTCAAAGGTAAGGGCTGGAGCTTTCGAGTCTTCCAAAACTAAGTGGCAGAGTCTTAAAAGGGCACTCCCACATGATGGTGCTGTTGTAGGAAGAGGTTTACCTTTCCCTCTGCCTCAAGGTTGCCAACTGGCCTGGAGAAAGATATTCTCTATTAAAATCAAACAAAACTCACTAGAGCAACTGTG